>NC_091952.1:140138248-140738248 GCF_031021105.1 Erythrolamprus reginae
GCTCCCTTCAAAGTCCTCCTTCCGAGATCACCTCGGGTTGAACCGAGTCTCTCTCTCTTCGCCACACACACATCCTGCTCCCTTTCCCGGTGCTAGCGTACTGTATATTTACTAGCCACAGCTGTGCTTTGGACACACCTCCTTGCCCGAGGATTGGCTCCAAATGCGGAAGGTCCGGACCGCCTCTTGGGTGAGACTTGTACTAATGAGAAGCACCTTGGCCCTTGATGGGCATGCAACCTTCCTCCAATAAGCAGCGAGCATGACCCGGATTTGTCAGTGGAGAGGCTAAGGCTATAAAAGCAGGAGCAGATGGAAGGCTTAACTTCATTCTGACTGTACATGTGGGAAGCCGCAGGGCTGAAAAATAGAATAGAACAGAACAGAATAGAATAGAAGTGTGATTGGACACACAAGGAATTTACCTTTGGTGCAGATGCTCTCAGGGTACATAAAAGAAAATACACATTTGTCAAGAATCATGTGGTACAACACTTAATGATTGTCATAGGGGTCAAATAAGCAATGAAGAAACAATCAAGAGAGAGAGGGAAAGAGAGAAAGAGAGAGAGAAAGAGAGAGAGAGAAGAAAAGGGAAAGAGGGAGGGAAGGAGAAATGGAGAGGAAGGAAGGAAAGACAGAAGGAAGGAAGGAGAAATGGAGGGAACAAGGAAGGAAGGAAGGAAGGAAGGAAGGAAGGAAGAAATGAATGGAGGGAAGGAGGAAGGAAGGACCAGTTGTCAGAAGGAATTGCCACCATCCTAACTAGAGACCAGTTGTCAAGTGTCCAAAGTTTGATCCAATAACCCCTTAATTTTTCTAACAAAGTCCTTCCTTCCTAGAAGGAAGAATAGAAAGAATAAAATGGAAAAGGGGATTAAAAGGGGATACAAAAAAATAAATAAATAAAAGGGTTCGGTTCAAAGTTCTGCTCAGATTTTTTAAAATGGAGTTTGAGAAGGGTTGATTAAGCTTGGAGTATTGTTTTGTTTGCTCTTTTTTAAACTTTAATTATTTTTTCTGTTTAGATATATGAATTTAGGAATTGCTGATCTGTTTTAATAAAGTTAGAAGTATTAATTATAATAACATATGTAGTAGGTGATACTGATTTGGATTAATGCATAAATGGAATTGAATTTAGAATTGCTGGGGAGATTAATGATGCTAATAATTTTTAATTGATTGAAAATAGAAAGTATTTAGAATTATCCACCCTTTTTTTCTTTTCTCAAATTGACTGAAATTCGAGACTAATAATTAAGTAAGAAATGTGGGTAAGTATTAATTGGCTAAATGTTAGATGGGCTGAAATAATTTTTGAATTTGGAATTAGATAAATGTACTATTTAGAGGGGGAAGAAGTCTTTAATTTGTATATGTTTATGTTTTGTTTTGAATTTACTTTTGTTAACATCTGATTGGCTATACAAGGTTTTCTTGGTTTATAGGAAAATGTATAATGAAAGGAAGGAAGCACTTTGGCATAATGGTTAATAAGTTAGAAATATAATTGGTGTACTTTTTGAAGGAACATTAAGGAGGGAATTTAATTAAAAGAAAATGTATATAACTGGATGACAAAATTAGAAAAAAAACTTTTGAAACTTTTTTGATGATTGATATTAGTTACTAACAAAATACCACATTTTATTCATGGAAAATTAAATGGTACACTGTATTGTTTGAATGTATGTTGACAGGGAAAAAAATTACCCCCCCCAAAGTCTTTCTTCCTTCCTTCCATTCATTTCACTCTTCCTCCTTCCTTCCTTCCTTCCTTCCTTTCTCTCCACTTTTCTCTTTCCCTCCCTCTCTTTCCGTTTTCTTTCTTTCTCTCCAATTCTTTCTCTTTCTTTTCCCTCTTTTCCTTCTCTCTCCTTCTCTCCTTCCAGGTCTCTCTCATTTCTGTGTCCTCTACCTCTCTCTCCCCCTTCACTCTCTCATTTGTTTCTCTCTCCTCCCTTGTGTGTCCAATCATACTTGGCCAATAAAGAAATAAAGGAGGGATCTTCCCAGAGCAGTTTCCATTGGCTCCGAAATGGGGGGGGGAGACTGCCCTGAGTGGTCTGAATCCCAGACATGTTGGAGGGAAACTGAGTGAGGAAGAGACATGCTGCCAGGCACTTGGCTCCATCCCCTCTCACCTTTTCGCCCTTCGGCCGAGACAACCCCGCCCTTTCCAAAGTTTCACGACTCCTCCCATTGTCTCAGCACTCCTAGACTGGCTTTTGTTTCTGAGGAAGTCTTTGAGGACTGGCCGGGCTCTGCCACCGCGGGACTCCCAATATGCGCTGAGGGGACGCCTTGCACGGTTCTTTGCAGCAGCAAAGTGTCTTCTTCCCTCTCCGGTGGAATAGCGCTTAGCTCCTGTGCAGGGTTGAAAAACCCTGCACGGGAGACTGTTGCTGGGTGCGCCAGTGCATACCTGCACATCTTAGGGGGAACACTGACTCTAACCACTGTGACACCCTTTGGCATCCATGCTCAGATGATGGGGGTTCAGGATCGAAATCCACACAATCTAAACACAAATTTCAAACATTGTTTTCTGCAGAGATTCAACTCCCCCAGCTTTCCTTATTATTTATTTATTTTAGTCTAGAGGAGTGGCCAATTAGCCCCAAGTCCTACTCCCAAGGAGACCTCCACTGGAGTAATCACTACTGTTTTTTGGCAGTTTTGCATGCTCGTGCATTAAGAAGAAAATAAGCCTCTTCTTCCTCATCAATGCTATAAAGTCCTGGAGGTTCCAAAGACCTTGCCTGAACCTCTGCCTCTGGCACCAAGTCCTTACCAGTCTCCTCATTGTCCAACTCAGATGCCAGCTGTGCAGGCCACTGGCATATCACCAAGTTGGTCTCCTCTTGAATGGGATCTGTTATCAGCTATCTGCTGGCGGGCCACAGCAACTTTGCTTGCCCCCATTGCCTGGGTCTGCTGCTGCCTGGCCACCTGGATCTGGCAGATTGTGCCCAGCCTGCTTCCCCTCCACTACTGTATGGTCATCTGTATCTGCTGCTGCCTGGGTCTTCCACTGCACCTAAGTCTGATACGTTGCACTGAATCTGCTGCTGCCTGCTTTTGCCCTTGCTCCACTATCTGGTTGCTCTGCTTGCTTTCCAGTCACTTGAGTTTTTGCTTACCCTCTGGTCACCTGGGTTCTTGTTTGATGGTTTCTCTGGTGATTTATCTGGATGTTAGATCAAAATTCCCATCCCTTGTTCCTGTCCTTGCTCATTGGGCACTCAGTCACTTGATTTTCTACCGCTCATTCCTCTCTTTACCCATCTTCTTTCTTTTCTCCTTTTCACTTCTCCCGCCTTCTGTCTTCCTCTCCTTCTGCTCCCTTTTACTCTCTTCATTTCCTCCCCCTCTTTCTTTACTTAGTTGCAGGGGTAGGCTGCTGCCCAGATGGGGGGGGGGATGCAGTTGGGTAGCGAAAATGGAGCTCGACCCCAGAGCACCCAATTTGCATCAGACACACCCACAGTGTGGTTGTAAAAATTTTGGTAGCCCTTCATTGCTTAGTTGGATATCCTTTTGTCCTTACAATGCAGCTCTGCCTCCACCATTGTTACCATCATCTGTAGACTACCAAGTAAGTAACAAGCAACCCCCCCCCCCATGCTTCTGTTTATTAATAGCTAACATCACATTTTAGCCCTGGGAACCAGGCTTCTGAAATGCATCAAATGAAAACTATTTTTGAATACAAGAAATACAAAACTGGCCAAGATCCTAGTGAGTTTTTAATTACTTTCTATTTTTCAGGATAACAATATGAATGAGGAGTTAACATTATAAGATTTAATATTAGGTCATGTTTAGATATTCCAATGTCTTCATTAGATCCATTGTACATCAAATACACTTCATCTTTCGAACGAAATTCATGCACAAAGATTTCTTGTATTTCAGTCATCTGGTCACTGAAGTTTAGCTTCAGAATGGGCGAGCTAGGCTGATTATAAATTAGGAGATTTAATGGGACCTTATTTGATGTGATTTTCCATTTCAAGAAGAACAGATAAAGACCATCACAATGGATTGGAATTGAATGATTCACAAGATTGACTTCCATTGTCCCATCTTTCTTCTTAATGCCAATCGGTTTCTGGTATGTGATGGAGAGATCTGCAAAACATTTCAGAAAAAGTAATGTAGCACAGGGGAACTACAAGAAAACTAGAAAATAGTTGATGTGGGTCCAATTTACAAAAATGGAACAAATGGATCATGAAACTATAGTTCAATCAGCTTGCTATCAATGCTTGGAAAAATCCTGGAAAAATTAATCAAGCAGTAGATTTTTGAGCATGTAAAAATGAATAATAATTATTATTATTATTATTATTTATTAGATTTGTATGCCGCCCCTCTCTGAAGACTCGGAGTGGCTTACAACAACAATACAGTACAGTGTACAAATCTAACTGTTAAAAACAAACAGTTATAAAAACCCTTATTTAAAAACAATCATACAATAAGACAATTACTAGAAGCCAGCATGGCTTTGTGAATAACAGATGATGCCAATGAAACCATCATTCCTTCTTTGATAACGTGACTAAATTAGTGAATTAGGGAAATTCTGTGGATATGCACTGCTCAACAAGATAAAGGAAACACTTAAACAACACAATGTAACTCCAAGTAAATTAAACTTTGGTGAAATCAAACTGTCCACTTAGGAAGCAACACTGTTGTTGTGCATATTCAACTTTGTACAGAACAAAGTACAGTGATCCCCCGTTTATTGCGTCCCCAACCATTGCGAACAGGGTACTTCGCTATTTTTCAACCCGGAAGTCAAAAATACCATCTACGCATGCGTGCCGGGCACGCATGCGTAGATGGCAGCGGCTTCCCTGGGTCTTCCCCCTCTTGCTGGCGTCAGCGAGGAGTTTCCCCACCGCCCACGCAAACTCCTCGCTGCCGCTCGCCCGCCCTTCGCCTGCCCACGCCGTTCGCTCCCCCCTCTTGCTGTCGGGAGGGCGAGAAGCCCTCCCCAGCACCCGCTCGCCCGCCCTTCGCCCTGGCGGAGAAATTCCAGCCCCCACCTGGTCCCGCCCGATCCTCCTCCCTGAGGCAGCTCGCCCTCCCATGGCCGCTTCCTCCACCCTCTATTGCAAGCCTCTCTCCTCCCATATTCTGCCCCCCTCCCAGCTTCCAAGCCGCATTCGCCTTCCTCCGCCACCACCAGCATCCAGCTCCCGGCCAAGCAGCCAGGAAAGCCGAGCCGGGCGTGGCGGGGAACATCGGCGCGGGAGGCAGGAGACGGCCGCCGTCACCGCCATACGCGGCTCGGCTTCCCTGGCTGCTGCTCCGGTCGCCCGATCGTCTCCTGCCTGCTTGGCCGGGGGGGGGGGGGGGGCTCGGCCGAAAGGAGCTGGAGACGCAGAGCTGAACACACCCCTTCATCCCCAAAGGCCGGCCTTTTTGTCTGGGAGGGAAGATGACGTGCCGGTGGCACAGGGGCGAGGGGCGGGAGGCAAATCGCTGCGTCTCCAGCCCCTTTTGGCCGAGCCCCCCCCCCCCCCTCCGGCCAAGCAGCCAGGGAAGCCGAACTGGGCTTGGCGGGGAACATCGGCACGGGAGGCAGCTTCTGCCGGACATGGGCAATGGGCGGGACAGAGAAGCGGGGAGAATCAGGAGGCTCCTTTGGCAGCTGGGGGCTGCCTGGCTTTGTTGTTTTGGCTGCAGCGGGTGCCAGGCAGCCTCCAGCCGCCAAAGGAACCTCCTGATTCTTCCCGCTTCTCTGTCCCGCCCATTGCCCGTGTCCGGCAGAAGCTGCTGCCTTATTGCTCTTTGCCGGCGGGATGCAAAGTGCTGGGGTGGGAGGGTGTCCTGACAGCCCCCCCACCCATATGCTTCGCCTCCCGCCGGGCAAGAGCGCTCGGGTGGCAACTTCTTCTAGATACGGGCGATGTCCACGCTCTCTCTCGGCGCTTTCGAGCCGAGTCCGTGAGCGAGTTCGCTCCCGGACTCGGCTCGAAGGCGGCGAGAGAGAGCGCCAGGAACGGGCCTGTCAACGCTCTCTCTCGCCGCTTTCGAGCCGAGTCCGTGAGCGAGTTCGCTCCCGGACTCGGCTCGAAGGCGGCGAGAGACAGCGCCAGGAACGGGCCTGTCAACGCTCTCTCTCGGCGCTTTTGAGCCGAGTCCGTGAGCGAGTTCGCTCCCGGACTCGGCTCGAAGGCGGCGAGAGACAGCGCCAGGAACGGGCCTGTCAACGCTCTCTCTCGCCGCTTTCGAACCGAGTCCGTGAGCGAGTTCGCTCCCGGACTCGGCTCGAAGGCGGCGAGAGACAGCGCCAGGAACGGGCCTGTCAACGCTCTCTCTCGCCGCTTTCGAACCGAGTCCGTGAGCGAGTTCGCTCCCGGACTCGGCTCGAAGGCGGCGAGAGACAGCGCCAGGAACGGGCCTGTCAACGCTCTCTCTCGGCGCTTTCGAGCCGAGTCCGTGAGCGAGTTCGCTCCCGGACTCGGCTCGAAGGCGGCGAGAGACAGCGCCAGGAACGGGCCTGTCCACGCTCTCTCTCGCCGCTTTCGAGCCGAGTCCGTGAGCGAGTTCGCTCCCGGACTCGGCTCGAAGGCGGCGAGAGACAGCGCCAGGAACGGGCCTGTCAACGCTCTCTCTCGGCGCTTTCGAGCCGAGTCCGTGAGCGAGTTCGCTCCCGGAATCGGCTCGAAGGCGGCGAGAGACAGCGCCAGGAACGGGCCTGTCAACGCTCTCTCTCGGCGCTTTCGAGCCGAGTCCGTGAGCGAGTTCGCTCCCGGAATCGGCTCGAAAGCGCCGAGAGACAGCGCCTCCCGGACCCCCAACCCGGGTTTGGGGGGCTGCTAGGAAGCCCTCCATGCCGGCGGCAAACAGCCGCGCCGCCCCCAATCTTCGGCTCCTCGCTAGCGCTGTGGGAGTAAAAACACCATCTGCACATGCGCAGACGGTGTTTTTACTTCCGCATCGCTACTTCGCGAAAACCCGCTCGTTGCGGGGGCTCCTGGAACGGAACCCTCGCAACGAGCGGGGGATCACTGTATTCAATGAAAATAGGATGTGTTATTTGAGTGTTCTCTTTATTTTTTTGAGCAGTATAGTATATTTGGTCTTCAGTAAGACATTTGACAAAGTAGGTAAGAGTCAGCAGGCTGAGTAAACCTTGAGCTGGTGGTGAGATTTAAACTGCTGAACTACAGTTAGCAGTTAGCTGAAGTAGTCTGCAGTGCTGCACTCTAAACCACTGTGCCACCCCGGCTCACACCTATGTGTGCCTTTGTTATTTTATTTTTATGTGCATTTTTCTGGTTTTATATTATTTTGTTTTGTTATTTTTTCCTTTTTTTAATAGAATAAGAAGAATTGGAAGGGACCGTGGAGGTCTTCCTACTCTAACTCCCTGCTCAAACAAAAGACCTTATACCAGTGATGGTGAACCTATGGCTGCTAGAGAACCCCCGGGAGAATGGGAAAGGGCGTTTTTACTCTCCAAGCAAGCCTTTGAGCCTGGGGAGGGTGAAATATGAGCCTACTGGGCCCACCAGAAGTTGGGAAACAGGCCATTTCCTGCCTCCAGAGGTTCTCTGGGGCAGAGGAAACTGTTTCCGCCCTCTCCAGCCATTGAATATGCGATAGCATGTGCGATAGCATGTGCCCATGCTCTTTTGGTACCCGAGGAAAAAAAGGTTCACCATCACTGCCTTATACCATTTCAGAGGAGGTTGTCCAATCTCTTCTTGAAAGACTCCAATGATGGAGCACTCACAGCTTTTGGTGGCAAGCCTTTCCACTGGCTAATTGTTCTTACTGTCAAGAAATTTCTCCTTGGTTCTGGGTTGGCTGTCTCCTTATTAATTTTTCTTTCTTTTCCTTATTTTTTTTAATTTTGGAAATAAAATAAAAATGCTATTAAAGGAAGACTGGGCCCATTGTTAAACAATGTTAAGAAAAATGTACTGGTTTTAAAAATTATTATTATTATTATTATTATTATTATTATTATTATTATTTGAAGACACTGTTTAGCAGATGTTTTATTTGTGGAGCAATACTTATGGAAAAGTCTCTTTTTTTCTTCTCTCCTTAATAGAAGTTGCTTGAATGGAAAATTTATAACTTACTTGTCAGCGAACCAAATAGCATCGGAGAAATCATTACGTGAAGTTAGAGGTGTGGCCTGACATTACTATATATAAAGTTTGAGTTAAATAGTTGATGTAGGACAAGAATATGAAGACTAAGCGGAAACATAGAATGATCATGAATATAAGAAGACATCTCCTAATTATATAAAAATATTGTTGAGGCATTTACTTATTTTATAAGAGAGAAGAAGAAAAAAACAAATATGGAAAAAAGAGACTCATCTCCAGAACCAAATGCCTAGCCGACAAAGACCACCTGGAAACTGAATTATACGTCTCACAAATGTATTAATTTCCAATGGATTCCAAAGAGAAGCAATCACCAACCTAATCCAAAAAGAGACGCCCCCCCAAGAACCAAGACACAGAACAGGACAACGGCATTGCCCTGCTCCCTTACATCAAAGGCACCACAGATAAAATCAGCAAAATTCATCAAGACAGCCAAAAGCACAGATCAAAAAATAGCCAACATCCTAAGAAACCCCAAAGACAAGATCCAGCTAGAAAACCAAGGAGTTTATCAAATACCATGTAAAATCTGCCCAGCTACATATATTGGACAAACTAATAGGAGAATAAATGCACGTGTTGCAGAACATAAGAATGCGTTAAGAAAAGAAGAAAAAACTTCCTCCTTTTTCTAACACTTCAAAACTACAATACATGAAATTAATTTTGACAGAACTAAATTAATTTCCAAAACAGAACACTACAACAGAAGAATGATCATGGAAGCCATTGAGATAGAAAAACATCCCCACAATATGAACAAGTGTGATGATACCTCCCGCCTACCAGTCATCTGGAAACCAACCCTCATTAACAAACGTATCCCAGCCATACAAACTGAAACCAGACTCCGAACAATACAGGATGCTATCACCAATCACCTCCACCAGATCCAAACCCACAACCACCCTACAGACTAAATAAAACCACCACCCAGGAGCCAAACTACAGCAGTGCTCCCAACTGTTGCAGACCCCTCTGACTTGCACACAAAGCAAACTGACAAACACCATAAACACATGACCAGACCACAAACTCGCAGCCAAACAAAAATTGTTACACCCCAGACACACATTACAAAACAGCTAAGTAGCCTGCAGGCTCCAACTACTCAGGATATCACCATCAACTAATCAGCATACATCAATTACCCCACTGACTCACCAGGACATTTCAACACAGCTTGCAGCTGCTGAGCCAACACCCCACACCCACACACCCATACACCCATACACCAGTATTTATAGAGGGAAGGCAGCTCAGGTCTCGATGCGTTCGCCCTAGAACAAGGACAGAAGCACCAGCCTGAAGATGACGAGTGGGACCTCGTCGAAACGTCACCAGAAATCTTTGAATCCTACATGAGAAGAAACCCGAATATGCCAAGACCTTCATACCTGTACCCGTGAAAATCAACGAAAACAAATATATATATATATATAATGCTTGTCTGTGTGTGTGTGTGTGTGTGTGTGTGTATAGATATATTTGTTTGCAGGTGTGTGTATATACGTATGTATATATTTATTCACCGTTAGGTGATGCAATGTATACACAACTATACAGTTCATAATACATATAATAATAATTTATTATATAGTAATGGATGTAGTATTCTATATAAGTTTATATGTGTGTGCATTTGTGTATGTGTATGGGTACCTATATTCATATATGTATATAATATAAATCAACACCTTGAACGCAGTTTAACTACCTGTTTTTGCTCATAATTCCAATTTTGCGGGGCAGCGATTGGCTGTGGGAATCCCTGTTAGAGGAATGTGATATGCCCTGATTGTCATAATTTAAGGGATTATTTAATCCATTGAATTACAGTCACTGGCCTCATTGGTGGTATATGTACATATATAAGTCATTTGTTAATAAGGGAATAATTTGGTCATTTCTTATACTTAGTATTTTCGGATGGGAGCTTCTCCCTAAGGCATTACTGATGATGGGATGGTGGTTTGAGGCTATGGCATTGGCCCGGCCCCTTAAACCCTTTCAGTAATTACAAATAAATGATTAAAATAAATAAATAATATAAATGACATAATGAAAAAATTCACAATTATACATGATATATGCTTAAAAGTGCATATATATAAAGGAGGGTATATACATTTTGTTCTCCATGGTCCATTTTTGCAAGTAGGAAGGCACCTGTTTGTTGCTTCGTAGAAAGTGTTTAACACATGCTGTTAGTCCGGGAGCGCTCCCCATTTTGAAGGGATCCACAATTATGAAGGTGTGATTCAGCTAGAATCTTAAATGTTACTTGTATTGTGTTATTAATCACGATTGCTCTTACATACGTTTTGTGCAGGTGGTCTTTTCACCAATTTGACCATTATTAATAATGGTTTAGGACTTTGGACATCGTAATGTCACAGACAAAGACCCTGCAGTTACTCTCGTATTATTGGTAAGACTCTGGACGTAAGGTGTGCACCTGCGCTCCTTTCTATCAATACTGCATTGGCAGGGATAATTTATGCACTATTTCCTGCAGGAATTTTTAGGATTTTATGTTTTGATATCAGAGAGCTTGCGCTTTAGAGGTTATTATTTGGGCCTTGCTGGGCAGAGTCTGCAGATTCCTATCCTGGTAAGGGTATGGCCAGTTGATGGAGTGGATTGGGGTTTGAAATATCTTCCTAATCTTTCTTCCTCTGAAAGCCTTGGTGATGCAGCGGTTCGAGTGCAATGCATAGGCTGCTTCTGCTGACTGCTGGCTGTGGTCAGTGTTTTCGAATTTCACCTCCACTGGACAGTGACTTGAAGAGGACCTGCCCCCAAACATAGGTACTTTTGCCAATCTCCCATGAAAGAAGGTAGGAAACAGTGAATGAATTTGTAGCAAACATAGCCGAGTTGGAACTCTTACTCCCTCTTCTTTAGTTCACCCAGCTATTAAAAATTAGGACCATGAACGGTACGCCCACAATTTGTGAGTTCCTTGAAGGAACATCAGGAGGCAATAATTACATCGCCTAAGGATCAAAGGTAGTTTTGCTCTAGTCGCATTCCTTTGAGCAACATTTGAATTAAGGTTCGCAAAGCTTGGTATTGAGTATTACTTTGCAGTACCAAGACATGGGCGGGCCATTACACTTACTATTTAATACCATTATGTACTTAGTCAGAGCTGAAGAAGTTTCTTGGATGAGAAGCAAAATGTCTTCAAAGGAAAACAAAGTTCAATTGCCTTTTGACAAAAATGTGCCTTTCGTACTCTTTAAACTGTTTCTGACCAGATTGGATTGGAGAGACATTATGATTTGTGGTATCAAAAGTCAACTAGAAAATTTGGAAGGCATGCTATCTGAAGCTCTGGCATGAACAAAAAACAAATTTAAAAAGAGAAACAAGAAACAAATACTGCTGACTTACTGCTATGTTTCACATAGATCCACTGGGCCTGGGAACCTGGGCTCTAAAAACATAAAGGAACAAGACAAAACAATATAATATGATAAATATGTACAGACTCAAGGTGTAAATATAGGTCACATACTCCATATAAATTAAAACAGTATGATAAGAATAATATGAAAACTTAATTACAATCACTGGATGCAGCTATTTTTTGCAAATCATATACAAACATAAGAATAGCTCTGCTGTATTAGGTCAAAGATCATCCTAATCCAGCATTTTCTCTCAGTAGCCAGCATATGCCTTTAGGATACTCACAAGCAGAAGTTGAGGCATTCCCCCCTTTTTCCATTGTTCCCTGAAGCTGGAACAGTATTTGGAGGATGTCTTCTCCAATTCAGGGATAATATAACTCTTCCAAAGAAATACTGTAGCATTCAATGGATCTATCCTTCATAATTTACTCAGTTGGGTTTTAAAGCTATCCAAACTAAACGGCAATCCAGATCAGTAGTGGGTTCTTACCAGAACAGTAAAGGACGCCGCACCAGTATCAAAAGTTGAGCTGTGCGCACAGCTCCGGGTGTCTTGTGTGCAGGTGTGTGAGTCTCTGTGTGTGTGTGTGTGTCCCAGTGCATTTTTGCTTCTGCGCCTGTGCAGGAAAAAAAATCGCATGTGCAAGAGAGATTTCAGTGATTTTTTGCTCCACTGCATGTCCCGAATCAAAAAACCCTGTCAAAATCTCTCTCACACATGTGTCCTCTCACAAGATTTTGCTTCCTGCACATGCGCAGAATGAATGCGTGTGTGCATTCAAGTCACCCAAAGCTGCGCACCAGTATCGGTGGTAGGAGCAATCCACTGAAGATTAATTTCTTCAGCCACTAAAGGATATAATAAATGATATATTACAGGGGGGGAGATACCTCAAAGGTGGAAAAAAGCCAATATTGTGTTACTACAAAAGGAAGATGCTATGAAATTACAGAATTGAATTACAGACCAATCTCATTAAACAACTGTTGTGAATAGCCTACGGCCAGCTCAGTTTGAAGAGGATGAACCAGGTCCATCTGGGTATCCTAGGCCAGTGTTTTTGCCAACTGAGTGATAGTGAGAGTGGAGGGGAGTTAGAGCCTGGAGGACCATCAGAGACTGTAGAAACCCCAGCTATGGTAATGTCTGAGTCAGGGGACGAGGGGGAAATCGAGGACCCAAAATTAGAAGAATGAGAGACAGGCACAAATATCTCAATAGACATAGATTCAGGCATTGAATATCTCTATGTACATTTTGACATCCATGTGGGTATAAAAGGACCATTGGACCTACCTGAACGGTCTTCTCGATGCACTGCGAGGAGAGTCCAACAGCCTGTTTGGCAGGGACTGAGTTAAATTTTAGTACAATGAAACAGGCTTCACCCATTAGCTGCCCCAGAGGGCCAATCAATAAAAAATGAAGGAGTAGTGTAATAAGCAAAAATGAATAATTTATTAAATACAAGTAAGAAACAAGTAACCCATAACTTTAAGAATGTTGTGAAGGAAGTCATAAACAATGAACCAACCTAAATTGCATCCCTGGGCCTTCAGAAGGATAAAGATCGGGTTGGGTTTGGACTCTCCTTGCAGTGCATCGAGAAGACTATTCAGGTAGGTTCAACGGTCCTTCTCCACTGCACTGCTATGGAGAGTCCAACGTGGGATATACCCAAGCAATTCAAACTAGGGCAGGAGAAGGCTGAGCCAGGCGTGCAGAGTTAATGCACACCCCTTGCAATACCCTTCGTCCAAAGGCCACCTCGCATAAAAATCTAAATGGTAGTGCTTAATAAAAGAAGTGGGGGTGGTCCAGATTGCTGCCCTACAAATCTCTTCAAGCGGAGCTTGTGTAGCCCATGCAGCCATGGTGGCCACGCTCCTGGTAGAGTGGGCCGTGATCCCCACTGGTATGGGGGTAGCTTGTGACTCATAGGCTCTGGTGATACAGGACTGAATCCATCTGCTAAAAGTCTTGGAGGAAACCTTGGAACCCTGAGAAGAAGGGTGGAAGGCAACAAATAGGGCTTCAGTCTTTCTAAATAGTGTCATATGATGAACATACATTTTCAGGACTCTGCGAACGTCCAGTTTGTGCCATCTGAACTCAGAAGGATGGGATCCGTGTGTACAAAAGTCCAGTAGGATTATCTTTGGGTACGGTGAAAGGCCGTATTCATCTTGGTTAGGAATGCTGGATCTAGGTGTAGGACCACCCTGTCTGTGTGAAATATGCAAAGGTCTGATCGTACTGATAAGGCGGAAAGTTCTGATACTCTTCTGGCCGACGTGATAGCTACTAGGAAGGCTCTAGTGAAATGTGGCAAAGTGGCTTGAATGGTGGGCCTGTAAGGGCCTGAAGAACTAATGGTAGGTCCCAGGAAGGAAAACAGTGAATGGTGGGAGGGCGGAGGTTGGACACTCCCCTGAGGAACTCCTTGATCTAAGGGTGATGTGAAATGGTCTGAGGTGGTCGGGTCTTAGCACTGTTGCTATAGCCGCCACTTGTCTACGCAGAATATTCAGTGCTAACCCTTTGTCCAAACCCTCTTGTAAAAAGGAGAGTACCTGAATAACTGAAGAAGACTGTGGTATGATGTTTTGTGTTTTGCAGAAGGAACAGTAAGCTGCCCAGCTGGCCTGGTAGATGCGTGTTGTAGAAGGACTATACGACGCCTGGATTGTGGTGATGATCCGGTAAGTGATATTGTCTCATGTGGTCCCCCTCAAGTGTCACACGGCAAGTTTCCACAACTGTGGGTCCAGATGTAGAATGGACCCCTGCTAGAGGGAGACCCGATGGGTGGGAATCCACCAAGGACTCGATATGGACAGGCCCATCAGGTCGGCGAACCACGGGCATCTGCCACTAGTAAAATCTCTGCACCAAGGCAGAGGAAATTAGGCTCTCCACCGGAGGGTCCACTGATGGAAATTGGAGTAAGGTTTCCATCTTGGAATCAAAAGTATAAAACTTTCTCTCTGACGCTGTAGGGCACAATGCCACCAATGGGTGCTCCCAAGGCCACTTGACATTGTCCAAAAATATGGGGGAAGATGGAATGTTGTCTGATTCCATCTGGAGTTTGGTCAAGATTTGCGTGGCTGGTTGAATGCCTACTGAAGGCTGCTCTGGTTGAGTAGCATTGTCCAAGGCCAGGACCTGTTTGACCTTATGCAGAAAAATTCTAAAGAGGCTGGGTTTAAAGAGGCCTGTGAAGGTTGGCTGATCTGAGATGATGACCTCATCTTCTGAGAGGTCATCTTCGGGCTCACTCCCTGTGTCAGGCTGCCCGGGATCCTCATTGAAGGAGTCTTTGGGAGGCTGCGTGGGAGGAGGAACAGCCCAGACATCTCTGCGCTCTGGTCTGGATGAAGTAGGCTTGCATGCTGTAGTGCTCCAGTCGCAACCCCTTGTGTATATGCTGTAGCAATCATCTCCTGTATGGCTGGAGACATAGTTTGCCAGGTTTCTTGAGGGTCACGTAAGCCCACTGCTGTGGGGGTGAACGTAGCAGAGGGTGCTCAAGACCTCTGGGTACCCTGGGGCTGAGGCTAGGTTTGGGTAGGTAGGCCCATATCCACAGATAAAACATATTGTCTCTCAGGGGACCAAGCTCCCTCAGGAGCAGGTGTATTTATATCTGGTATAGTAGGAGGAACTGTTAATAGACTTAATTGCTGTCCTGAGGAAAGACTGACTGGGGAAAAGGCTGAAGCTTGTCTTTGTGCAGCCTCCAACTGCCCCTCTAGGGCCTTAATATGTTTCTCTGCTTCCTTGAGGGCCGAGGAAGAGGAGGAGCCCTTGGACTTGGATTTTGTCCCCTGATTCTTCTCTTTGGCTCTTGATTTAGAAGCAATTGGAGGGGGCCCCTCCCCTGCGGTTTGTGGATCTGCCATGAGTAAACAGTAGTACTCACAACTTCATAATTATAGACTGCTCATGGAGAAAAACACCAGCAAAATGAGGTGTAAAATGGCAGCCGTGAGTGTGCTCATGAGCATGCCTGATTCCTCTCCACCAATAGGGCTCCCAGGGCGTGGCTGCCTTGCTGGCTGGGTCACAGGAAGGCCCAGGGTGATCCTGATTAATCACTTCCTGTTCCCAAAAGATGGGCATTCTGAAGCTCCGACTCCAAAATGGCAGCTGCGACTCTCTTCAAATTAGCCTACCAAGAGGGGAACCATGAGACCTGATCACCCTATAGCCGATTCTGAGGCCTGCGCCCTGCCCCCACTGTTCAAATGTTGCCCGGATTGCTCCGCTCCATGTTTACCAGGCTCAGCAGTTCAGCGGCTCGTTATCAGCGTTCCGATTAAGCGATTTTCCACGCGGTGGCTCTCAAGCGCTCAGCTGGGAGTGGGGGGGGGCGATGAGAACAGGCGTGCGTCGCAACATGGAGGCCTGGGGGAGGCTCCAATGTCCCCTGCTTGTGGTCTGCATGAGGTGTGCCCTGCAGAGCAGTGACCCTAGACTCTGGTTTCCTGGCATGGGACAGTGCTCCACAGAGCAGAGGCCCCCAACAGGGCAACGGTTCCTCCAGTAAGACGGCTGGGGAGGAGGCGGTACCCCTCAGGGTAGAGGCCTCTGCAGAACCCCCTGTCTTGTAAGTCATGTCAATCTTCTTCCTGTAGAAAGGGAAGAGAGAAAAAGACAATTTTTTTATTAGTCAAAGAAGAAAGAAAACTCATCATCCCTACACTACAACTGAGTGTTTAAGACTGGCCCTCTGGGGCAGCTAATGGGTGGAGCCTGTTTCATTGTACTAAAATTTAACTCAGTCCCTGCCAAACAAGCTGAAGTATTGCCCACGTTGGACTCACCGTAGCGGTGCAGTGGAGAAAGAGAGGCTTATGAAAAAATGGGCATGGAAGATCAACATTCATACAATGGAGAGCAAGGACTTGTAGCAGAGAGGTGTCCCTAATCCTCCTGGATTCTGAAATCCTGGCTTTGAATGGACCTTAGTGAGTAAACTGTCAGAGTTGAGAATGAATGATTGATAATTTACAATCCTATTTTGGCGGGCTTTCGGGACTGTTCTGATAATGGCTGAATTTGCAGTCGGCCTGGCAATGGTGAAAAAAGTAAGGTTCTACATTTGGGCAAAAAAAACAAAATACACAGCTATGGTATGTATGGTACCTTGCTCAACAGTAGTAACTGTGAGAGAGATCTTGGAGTCCTAGTGGACAACCATTTAAATATGAGCCAGCAGTGTGCAGTAGCTGCCAAAAAAGTCAGCACAGTTCTAGGCTGCATTAACAGAGGGATAGAATCAAGATCACATAAAGTATTAATACCACGTTACAATGCCTTGGTATGGCCATACATGGAATACTGCATTCAGGTTTGGTTGCCATGATGTAAAAAGGATATTGAGACTAGAAAGAGTGTAGAGAAGAGCAACAAAGATGATTAGGGGAATGGAGGCTAAAACATATGAAAAACGGTTGCAGGAACTCCATATGTTTAGTTTAGTTTTATTTTTTTAAAAGATTTATTATTGAAAGTCTTTTTAAAAAGCTAATGCTTATGACGTATGCAAAAAAAGAAAACAATACATAGTAAACAAAACAACAACAAAAAGAAAAAACTGCAAACACACACATATATTTATTTATATTTATTAGATTTGTATGCCATCCCTCTCCGAAGACTCGTATGTTTGTATACAGACACACACACACACACACAACTACAGCATATTACAACTCTGCATACTTAAACCAGAAAAAGAAAAACATCACAGTTCTATTATATCTTCTTTTCATAAATCAATACTCACTGTCTACCTTATGCAGTTATACATTTATTAATTATTCTGACACAGGCCGGTTCACCCCACACTGCTTAGGGTAACCTTTTTCTGGCCCTTGGCCTTCATCTGGCCCCTCGGCCTTCTTCTGCCAAGCAATTCCCCCAGGAATTTGTTTTGTTTTTGTACTTCAAAAAATTACCGTCTTATTCATCATCATAATTATAATAGTGATAGCAATATATCCAAACATCAATGTTGATTATCAATTATAATCCTTCCTTCACTTCTTATTGATCAATCTTTTTTCCTATATATTACCATGCTCTATAAATTCTCATTTAGATTACTGTACCTCTATACTACCTATCTTGTTTTGTTTTATTTTTCTTGTCCAACCTTGTACAGTTTCTCCCAGATTTTGTAGAAATCTGTTTCTTCCTTCTCTTTTATTCGCATAGTTAGCTTATTCATATCTGCTGATTCCAATATCTTGTTTATGACCATTAAGTTAGTGGGAGTTGTTTCTTTTTTCCATAGTTGCATATATGAAATTCTTGCTGCCATCATTATGTGTATCATCAAATATTGCTCTCTTTTTTTTTCCCCTTATGCTTTGGTCCATGATGCCTAGGAGGAACATTTGGGGTTTTAGGTCTAATTTAACTAATGTGATTTCAATTAGCCATCTTTGTATTTGTTTCCATTAGGTCCTGCCCAATAGGCGCATCCACCACATGTGGTAGTACGTGCCCAGTTCTGTTTTACATTTCCAAACTTGTTGGAGAGGGATGCCAACAATAAAACATTTTATAAGTGTTCTCTTTGTATACCACAAACATTGTTAGCTTGAGGTTCCAATCCCATACTCTTTCCCAATTGTCTAAGTCAATCATGCGCCCAATATTCTGGGCCCATGTTTTTTTATATTATTTATTTTTATAGAAGTATAATATTTATTAATATGGATAAAAGAAAGAGTATACAACATTATTTTTTAAAAAGACTCATTATCTCCTTCAACAAACATAACCATACACCATACATTAGACTAAACAGGCATCAGAACCTCTTGAAGGCAGAAGAGAATTCTCGGCCCATGTTATCATTACCTCTTTGACTCTTTGATCCTCCATTTTATAATTTAGTAGGCAATTGTACAATTTTGAAATCGCTTTCTCGTCAGAGCCTAATAAAATTTTATCCAATTCCTGGTAATTTTTCTTAAAACCAAATTGAGCTAAGTCTGATTTATATTTGTTTTGTATCTGAAAGTAAGGCCACTAGTCAATGTTTATGTCAATTAATGCCAAATTTTTCTTGTTTTTAATTTATTATGGTTGTCTAGCAATTTGTAATTTTCTTGTCTAAATTTAATAGATTAGGATAGATCATGGCTTCCATCAGAGATAACCACTTTGGAATTTGAGTATAAAATTTCCTTCTAATTTCCAGCCAATACCCTATCAGTGCCCTTCTTACATAGTGTCTTTGAAAGTTGTTGTGGATTTTGTTGCCTTCACTCCAAAGATATTTATGCCAGCCCAACTGTAAGTCGTGCCCTTTGATGGTTAGTATTCTTTTATTTATTAGTGTTACCCAATCTTTTAGCCATGTTACAGTTGCTGCTTGATCTTCCAATCTGGTAAACCCATTCCTCCCTGTTTCCTTTTATCTTGCAGCAATATATATTTGATTCTGGATTTTTTTACCATTGCAGACAAAATTTTGGACTATTTTATCTAATTCCTTATAGAATTTTGTCAAGTTTAATGTATGTCTAGTTTAATGAAAAGAGGGGCTAGGGGAGACATGATAGCAGTATTCCCAACATCTCAGCAGTTGCCACAAAGAAGATGGAGTCAAATTATTCTCCAAAGCACCTGAGAACAAGGTGCTCTAAACAAGAAGCAATGGGTAGAAATAATCAAGGAGAGAAGCAACTTAGAACTAAGAAGAAATTTCTTGACAGTTAGAACACTTAATCAGTAGAACAGCTTGCCTTCAGAAATTGTGAATGTTGCAACACTGGAAGTTTTAAAGAACATGTTGGATAATCATTTGTATGAAGTGGTGTAGGATTTCTTGCCTAAGCAGGACTAGAAGACCTCCAAGGTCCCTCCCAACTCTTCTCTTCTATTCCATTCTATTCTATTCTACTCTATTCAGATGTGTCTCACAAGAACCTCTATAAATTTTATTCCTTAAACATTATCTTACTAAGATTTATGGTAGGGTTAGTACAGTAGCCCCTCATCCAAGATTCAGTACAGAATGAAAGCCATTAGCTACAATAAGAATTGCCCAACACCCTTTCAGAACACAAACCCTTTCACTGCACAACTACCACCTCTTGCTCCCAACAGCATTTCAGGACCTGTATAAAAATCATGGCAGTCTTCTAGCTAATTGTTCAGCTGACCTAGAACTGCATGATGCAGCCTCCATGTTGTTTCCAGTATCTTTATCCCAGCTTGGAACTGAACCAGATGGATTTTCCTTCCAACACTGAGCAACCTCCTCCCTCTTTTCTTTTGTTTCCTTCTTGCTTCTTCCTTTTCCTCTTCAGAAGTACCAAATGTTTCAACTGAACCCAAGTTACCTGAAGCAGACAAGATGGCAGCAAGATATTTTGCTATTTTTTTTTAAAAAAATGGTATATCCTCATAATGTCACTTTTGT
Source organism: Erythrolamprus reginae (assembly GCF_031021105.1). NCBI lineage: Eukaryota > Metazoa > Chordata > Lepidosauria > Squamata > Dipsadidae > Erythrolamprus > Erythrolamprus reginae. The sequence continues at coordinate 140,158,268 of NC_091952.1, forward strand.
TTCAACTTCAGTCTGTTGAATCAACAGACAAATAATTAATAAGCCTTTTCCAATATTCAAATGACAAAGTAGTCACCACCTGATTATGATTCCATCAGTAATCAAATAGTCAAGAAACACTATCCTGAATCTCTGAAATCTCTGAGTCCAATTAGGATATTCTAATTATTTCTACAACCTTTAATCAATATCTCAGGAGTTGTGAATATTAAGGAAGATGATGTTGATGGAGATATGTAAACTCCATTGTCAAGGCAACAAGGGATAAAGCATTTGAAGTCCCCAATGGCCAGATAACAGTCAAGAGTGACTCAGGTAGATACCTCCCTAATTCACTGAACTATAAGAAAAGGGAGGAGGAACAGCAGAATAAGACTTGCAACATTTGGTTATGATAGTCAATCCAATAAAAGTAGTTTAACCTTTCTCTGGAATTGATTTCTTGGCCTGATCTGTCTAATGGGGTCAACATGAGACCCTGACAAACACCCCCCCAGTGAACAGTCCTTGTCCCCATATTTCATATAACATATTAGCAACATGCAGTTAGATAATTGCAGACTTGCAGTTAGATATTGCAGACTTGGGCAAAATACTGCCTTTTAACAGCTCAGACTGTAATACGTAGCTTTGTTTGACTAAGTGTCAGCTATCTCTATTAAAACTGATGATATGAGAAAAATATAAAGAATAATATTAGTTCACTATCAGGAAGAAGGCCTTCCCAGCCAGCCCCTACTCAAGCCACAAGGTTGGCTGTTGTGGCCTAGAGGTAGAGCTCTTGCCTCACAATCAGGAGGTTGTGAATTCAATCCTAGGTAGAGGCAGATATAGGGTCTCTTGCTTGGAAATGTTCCTGCTAAGTTGTGCGGGCGCACACTAGTGCAAGAACAGACTTCTGTGCAGCAATTATAATTCCTGCGACCAATTAACAATTTGGAAATGTTGCTGCTCTGCAAGCATTGGGCAGCAACAGTTCCTCTGTAACAAAAGCAGGGAAAAAGAAGCCAATTAGACTGCTTTCCTCCTCAGTGCGGGGGTGTTACTTCATCTGAGGAATATCTACTCCCGCCGGCAGCCAAACGGCCTTTCCTTTGAGAGCTCGACAGTTAAGGTAAGCTGAGCTCCTACATCGGCGGAAAAGCTGTGGGCGGGGGCAGGGGGGATATGCTAGAAGGTCTTTTCCCTGCCTGAGCCCTGAGCCCCTTCTCCTTTGCTGCCTCTTCTTCCCTCCGCCCTCTCTGATGCCAGCCACGGGGCCAGCGCCTCTCCCATCTCCTCCCTGCCCTGGGCCCCTGGCTCTTACTGCCTCTGCTGGTGCCAGGGGGACGTGCGGTGCCGCCAACTGCCTTCTGTGAGCCTAACTGAGCCCCTTCTTGTTTGCTGCCTCCTCTTCCCTCCACCGATGGCGTTCGGTGCACATTTTAAATGGCCACTTGGTGCACCCATAACTGGCAAGGCAGCGGGGGGGGGGCAACTTGAGCCCAATGCCAGCCGCAGTGCCCGCACCTCTCCCACCACCCTCCGCTCTGGGCCCCTGGCTCTTACTGCCTCTGCTGGTGCCGGGGGAGATACATGGTGCCACCAACTGCCTCCTGTGAGCCTGACTGAGCCCCTTCTTGTTTGCAGAAAGAAAGAAAGAAAGAAAGAAAGAAGGAAGGAAGGAAGAAAGAAAGAAAGAGAGGAAAGAAGGGAGGGAGGGAAAGAAAAAAGAGGGACAGAGAGAGAAAGGAAGAAAGAGAGGAAGGAAGGAAAGGAGAAAAAGAGGGAGAGAGTGGGGAAGAAGAAAGAGAAAAAAGGAAGGAAGGGAGAGAAAGAAAGATGGAGAGAGAAAGAAAGAAATTGAGGATGAAAGGAGGGAGGGGGAAAGGAGGGAGGGGGAGAGAGAGACAGGGAAGAAGAAAGAGAAAAAAGGGAGAGAAAGAAAGAGGGAGAGAGAGAGAAAGAGAGAAAGGAAAAAAGGGAGAAAAAGGGAGAGGGAGAGACAGGGAAGAAGATAGAGAAAAAACGAAGGAAGGGAGAGAAAGAATGAGGGAGAGAGAAAAAGAAAGGAAGGAAGGAAGGGAGAAAAGAGGGAGAGAGAGGGGGGGAAGAAGAAAGAGAAAAAAGGAAGGAAGGGAGAGAAAGAAAAAGGGAGAGGGGGGAAGAAGAAACAGAAAAAAGGAAGCTATTTCGCTAAATTTATTTCAATTTTCTCTATATCCCATTTCTTCCTAGAACAAGAGAGATTCAATTCAGTTGCCAAAACCCACCAAGCTGTGCTCAAGACAGTAGGACTAGAAGGTGAATATCCCCATCCCTTAATCACTTTATCAAAGTTGCTGTCATTTTTATTGCAATGTTATACTTTCCAGATCAACATCCCTGAAAATGTACAATGGGTCATTCCGTGTGATGTGGACCAGTGGTCCCCATCTCACCATCTCAGATTTTGATGAAATTTGGCACCTAGTTTCTTTATGATATAAATCTATGCTGTGTAAAATTTTAGTTCAAAAAACTAAAAATTGGGAGTTAGGAGACCTCAAATAAAGGATTGCAAAATGCTGAGTCATTTTGGGCCAATTTCTAGAAGCTGTAAACATGGAAGTTTTAGTAGTATGTTGGAGATATTTGGAGAACCTGCACACCTTGTAAGGCTTTATAAAGTGGTAAAACCCCATGTACCTAGTCCTCTTACTTTTTACATGGTTCAGGCTCAAACTTTGCAAAAAAATCCTGAAAAATGAATTTACAGGCTGTGCATAACAAATTTCATATAATCTCGATCTTATCTGAATTTTTTAAAAAGGTATAAAAAACATAGAATTCTTTCAAAACACTCTTTCCCCTCCTGATGTTAATACTATCAAATCCATATTATTATCAAGTAGACTGCATATCCAGAGGGTTTTCCCCCCTGTTAATAAATTCAATAATTTTAATACTGTATAGTTAAACATTTAAGAATATAATGCCTCTTATCAAGTAATATGTCCATGATTCTAACAGATATAACCATGATTCTAACAGATTCCTTTCGTCTAATAATACCATTTTTCTTCTTTGTTTAAGATGATACTGTAGAAATTGAATTTAATGTAAAATGTCCGTGTCCTGCTCCAGATCTTCTCTGTGCGTATCTCAGAAGTATATGTTAACTTATTTAGTTAGAAAAGGTTCTTACTTAGTTGCTCTGCAGATCTTTCCCATTCCTCTCCATGACGATGTTATTAAAATCTTCCCATTGTTATTCAAATCTTATTCAAATCTTCTCATTGCATTTACTTCCCGAATCCAAAATCGCAATTCCAAGATTTATAGATTTAATTTTATTTTGATTCTATTCTTTTCATTTTACATTTTTTATATAAAGCTATTAGTAATTAGGTTGGTAATTGGATTAATTAGGCAATATTTGGTGATATTATTGGGTTTATTTTTTTAAGGGTATTTTATTAATAGGTGGTAACTAATTGTAAAGGGTATTGATTATATATGAAAATTGATATGGAAGCGATTAGGAGAGATTTGAAACATTTCAGCCTATTCAATGTAAGATACTAGAATTCGGAACAGCTTAAATGGGGTCTTAGCTAATAGCATATTTCTATAGCATTAAAAAATTGGGCAGCTATTTTTATTCAGATGTCAAAAGTGAAGGTGGTAGCATTGTATTCTATAACTTCCTGAAATTGATTTATTGTAAAACAATTTGATGTTGTTATAATTTTTATTGTACTGTGATTGGAGAGAAAAAAATAAAAAAAATCTTTGCCACAAAAAAAAAGAATTTACAGCAATCTTCAGGCTGCTGTAGTTTCAAAACTACTTGGCCTTTCGGGCTAATTTTTGGCAGGTATACTAAGTACACAGTTGCAATGAAGACTTCCAATATGCAGTACAGTACTTTCCTTCAAGTTGTTGAAAAAATATAAGAGTTCAAAGTTGGTATTTAACAGGTTTTTGCCAAATTGTGGCTATCTTTGATGTCCTGTTTGGTCATGTGGGACAGCTTCAATCCTCTTCATTGTAGCATCATTGTAAAGAGCAGACTCTCTTCTTTAAGAATATAGTGTTCTACATTTGGTGTCGCTTCATATAAGGATTGAAAAATCTCCTCAACTGTTTGCGGGCAGCTTGTGATTTCTGCACTGCACCCTTGATACAACTGCAGTAAAAGTGATTATTTTTTCAATAAGCAGCATTTTTTTTAAATAAAGGACACAAGATGTTATAAGACTGTGTTCAAAAATATTTAAAAATAGGAATGTTTATTAGGAAATGGAAAGGTGGGCATCTTACACGAGGTTCCCAAGCCTCTTTTGGGTGTCTTTGCCTAGGTTCCCAAGCCTAAAGAGAGTGTCTTAATGGTTCCCAAGCTAGTAAAACATCAGTGCTGCAGAGACAATAATTTTTCACTGATAATTTTAGCTGGGTTTTTTGGGTAATTTATACTGTCATCCAAGTGCTGTAGTTGCTGGTACTGGAAGAACTGTTAGAAATGCATGGGCAGCCGATTTATGGCTGCCTGAAATTGCACCTGGGGCCAGGAGGAACTCGGCTCTGCTCTGCTCGTATGAGCAGCCACGATCCTGTGAGATATCGCGGGATCGCTTTTCAGGCATCACGCTTTCGTGCATAGCCTTCCCCAGCTGGGGGCGTTCCTGGGTGAGCCCCATAAAGAGGCCTGCGCCCAGGCATCCTGCCTCTAGCCTCCTGGCTCCAGAAGAATCGGACATGTTCGGTGTCTGCTGACGAAGGAATCACAGGCAGTCTTCCTTGAAGAAGTGGACACGTTCGGTGTCCGCCAGCGGGGGAATCCACGTGGCGCAGGCATCAGACAAGCTGCGCCCAGGCATGCATCCTACGAAAAAGTGCCGGTGAGGGATCCATGTGGCACAGGCCTCGGGCAGACCACGCGCAGGGTGATTTTACTTAATTAGCTGGGGGAACCGTTTGGTGACCCGCCCAATCCCCCCTTTTTTGTCCACGGCATGACACGGGCCTTGTTGCAGCCCATGCCTGTTTGTTGTTACAGAATGTGTGAGGGCTGGGTGGCCAAATTGGGACCGTAGTTTCACTCGCCTTGTGGACGTGTGTTCACAACGCTGTAGCCACCATGAGGCTCAGGCCTTGTTTAAGCTCACGCCTGGGCGGTCAATCCCTCATGTAAGAACGAGCTTTGCATTCCTACCATTTCCTGCCCAATTTTAAACTCAATGCCCCACTGATCAAAAGCTGTAGGGTGTTACCTACTGCAGATGGGGGTGGGGGGTGGTATAACTTAGCTGAATATTGTTACCAAAGTGAGGAGATCAGTGACTGGTGAAGCAGAGATTTATATTTATGTGGTCTTATTGTCCCTATATATAGTTCATATAAGTCATTTTATTAACTTGTATGTTCAGTAATGATAGATTATTTCCAGCTCCTGGAAGTTTTAATCGATCTGGTATTTGTAACTCACGTGATTGGTTGGGTGTAGACTGGGAGCCTGGATTGATTTAAGGGGGATTTAATTATTTAGTCTCTATTAATTATAGTTGAATGTAACAAATCTGGTAATTTATTTATTTCCAATAATGAAACATTGCAGATTTATTCATGCGTATACAGAGATTGGGAATTCATCTATTTATCAACTATTCAATTTTAATTATAGATTATTTATTAGACAAAGATAAATTATGGGAATAATTAAGTCATTGAGTTAAAATCAAGGGATCAGTTAGTAGGAATGACTAGATTCAAGTCTGAGGACGAGCAGGCTCTACTTACTTAATTCACTTTATTTGACTGGACCTCCCCTTTAAGGGGGAGGCCCACCTCTGATTTGTCTTATGGATGGTGGTATTAGTTAATACAATAGGATTATGGCTCTTTTTTGTAGCACTTATGCATACCATTGAATCATTCAGAGTTGAGGGATTTTGCTTATTTAGCACTCATTAGCAAGCAGAATTATTACAGAGAGCTAGTTACATTAATTTAAGGTAACTTTTGTCTGATCAAGTGTTGGTTTATTTATACTACTGGTTCAGTTTTATTTATTATCAACCCGCTTATGGGTATATTTGTATATGCACATATATGGGTGTATGCATGTGTATGTATGCCTATCTCTATTCACTTATATATAATTTAATGTATACACTTACACATGTACTGTTTCATAGGACATGATAATTAATTATATAGTTGTGGTGGATGTGTGATTCTGTGTATGTATCAGCGTCAGTACATTTGTATGTGTGTATTGGTACATATGCACATGTATGTGTTGCAGTATAGCATAAAAATGTTAGAATAGGATTATATCATATGGACCTCTAGCATAAAAATGCTCTGCTTACCCTGATTCTATTATAAGCCAGGATAGGATGGTACTAACTTGCCTAGTCTGTATTCCTGGTGAATTACAACAGGGAAACAAAAGGGCTCAATAAACATCTCACTGATAAACAAGTTTACATCACCGCAGACAGGACGTTATACGATCAAAGGGGGAGATTTACATTGCCTGAAGCAAACACAGGACGAGAGGGTGATTAAGGAGATTGGTTGTGATAAGGCAGAAGGCTTCAGAGAAATTAGGTGTGAGAAACATTTGCTCTGAGGAAGTGTTTCTAGGAAATTGGTTTGTGATATCTGGGGGAAAGGAAGAACTCAAATATATGTCATGTTTGAAGTTATGTTATTGGATGTTTGTGTATCACTTGACATGTACGTGTAATTATCCCCATTTTGCTTATGCTCCCAAATAAAAAGAGGTACATGGCTCCATACTGTGTCACTTCACCCAGAGAAAGAATGTGTTCAAGTCTTCTTTCTAGGATTCGCATTTGTGAGTGATCCCACACGGCTGGGTTGCTCTTAGCCCCTTTGAAGACATTGTCTTCATCAGGGACTTTGACAGCATCCACATGTATGTATATAGTATAAAGTAACAATTCAATGAGGAGTTTAGCTACCCCTTTTGATCATATTTACTTCTGCTAGGCAGCAGTTGGCTTTATAACTCCCCATTGGTTGAATGAGATATGTCTGGATAGGTATACTTTGAGGGATTATTTAATCCATGGAATTATGATCACGGCTCTCATTGGTGGTATATGTACATATATCAATAATTTGATGATAAAAGGATCCACAATTATGAGGCGTGATTCAGCTGAATCCTAAATGTTAATGGTATTCTGTTATTGATCACTATTGCTCTTACAGCCATTTATGCAGTTTTCGGTGATCTGTTCCGTCACCTGTCACCTATGTGACCATTATTAGTCATGGTTTTCAGACTTGGGACGCTGTAGCATCACAGACACAGACCATGCAGTCACTCTCATATTTATTGGTAAGACCGTGAAGGTATAGTATGCACCTGCACACCAGTCTATCCATACTGCACTTACAGGGCAATGTATACACTTTTGCTGAAGGAATTTTCTGAGCAGGTTTTTATATCAGAGCCTATGGTCTAGAGATTATTATTTCTACCTCACCAGACAGACTATGCAGGTTCATATCCTGGTAAGGGTATAGCCAGTTGATGAGAGCAGATCAGGCCACTGACTGTGGGGCGGCATTTTAAATTTTACCTCCAATGGAAGGTAATTTGAAGAGGACACCCCAACATAAGTATTTTTCCTTATACTGTAAAGGCCTTAATGATGCTTTGACTCTGAACCCATTTTTTCCAGAGGAGGGGTAGTCAAGGCTCACTAGCAACTAAGATGGTTTACACCCCCTTTGGGGTTCTGGAGCATAAGTACATTAGGATACTGTCTGGTCAATCTCCCAGGTAGGGAAGGGAGGAAATAGTTAGTGAATGCATTCATACCAAGGATAGCCAAGTTGAAATTCTGATTCCCTCATCATTTGGTTCACCCAGCTACTAGGAATTAGGGTCATGACTAGCACACCCTCAGTTTCTTAGTTCCTTGAGAGAATATCCAGGGGCAATAATTACATCACCTAGGGATCAAAGGCAGTTTCCCTTTATTGGCATTCCTCAAATGATATTTGAATCAAGGCTGGTAAAGCTTGGGGTTGAGTATTATTTTGCAGTATTAATACATTGGAGGGCCTCTACACTTATTAGTTATATCATTATGTGTTAGTGGTCTAATTGTCTAACATCAATAGCACTAATCACCTCTCGGGGTTTTCCCTTGTTAATGAGCAAGCTCATATAGCTAGAGGTGCTATCCTAACAGTACAGGGCAGAGGTGTCTAGTTCAAGCCAACACCATTTCAATCAGGGATGGTACAGCTGGGTATCGAATATTATTGTAGTATCACTACATTGGCGGGTACCACCCTTATCTTTTAATACCATTAGGTGCTTGGTGGCCTACATGGATTTGTGCATAATAATGCCGTACAATATCAACAGAACTGGCTTGTTCTAGGTTTAGGTAATTTGAAGCTTATATAGCTGGATTATCTCTTTGCCTACAGGGTGAAGGTTGTTAGTTCAATCCTGTAACTGTATGGGTGGCAGCTGTGATTACCCCGTGCCTCCCAGTTGGTTTAACTAAATTCAACGCCAAGTTCCCCACCACCTGTCTACTCATATAAATGGTTCCCTTGGGTTACTACTCCTTATCAGCTAACTTACATTATTCCCTCTAGCTGATCTCACTGACATAGTCAAAGCCCTAGTCTGTGCTAAATTTAGGCACCAGGATGGCCCAGCTCAATCATTAGCAGTAACAAATTTTGCCTTTCGGCATGGTGTATGTCCTAGGTTCGATTGCTTAACGCAAAGCACTGGCGATACTTCTTGGTCATCTTGGACAAACCCCCACCCATTTTGGGAGGCGAAAGCAGCAAGAATAATACTGATTCCTCACACCACTTTGGTGCCTTGCCTCTCTTTAGCATTGTTTGCCACCCGTCATTAAGCGCAGGGAAGATTAGTGGCGGCCTTGAGGTCCGGGCTGTGGGGATCTAGAATGGAGCGGATATGCATGAGGGTGTGCATTAGCCTTCCCCTTTTGACAGGAGTACTTTGAAACAAAAGTGAACTTGATTTTATTTATTTTTTGTTCACAACATTCAAACAAACCTTTTGCTGTGAAAATTTGGCCCTTTTTAGATCGTTGCAAACTAGCCTGAGTTACTAGTGGCTTTACAGAATCTTTTCTCTTGCACAGATTGGCCTAGCAGAAGAGATTCCTGTTGGATTCCTGAACAGCATATTCTAGCAGTTCTTCCAGGTGCATCAAAGATAGCCAAAATTTGGCAAAAACCCGTTAAATACCAACTTTGAACTCTTATATTTTTTCAACAACTTGAAGGAAAGTGCTGCAAATTGGAAATCCTCATTGCAACTGTGTACTTAGTACACCTGCCAAAAATCAGCCTGTAGTTTTGAAACTACAGCAGCCTGAAGATTTACAGCATGTAAATTCATTTTTTCAGGATTTTTTTGCAAAGTTTGAGCCTGAACCATGTAAAAAGTAAGAGGACTAGGCACATGGGGTTTTACCAGTTTATAAAGCCTTACAAGGTGTGCAGGTTCTCCAAATATCTCCAACATACTACTAAAGCTGCCGCGTTTACAGCTTCTATAGGTTGTCCCAAAATGTCATTTTTGCCGACTCAGCATTTTGCAACCCTTTACTTGAGGTCTCCTAGGGCTCCCAATTTTTAGTCTTTTGAACTAAAATTTTGCACAACATAGTTTTATACCATAAAGAAACTGTGCCAAATTTCATCAAAATCTGGGATGGTGAGGTGGAGATGATCTTTAAAATTGGTCCACTTGACATGGAATGACTCCAATGCAAAAATTATATTTCAATCAATATATGTGTTGTGGAATAATCTGTGCTTCCATCTTGACAGTCGCTTTCCAAGCAATGAGCTGATAGATTGAAATACCAGTGCAGTATATATGAAACTGCTGCTCTGACAAAGGTGACCTCTTTTAATTTTGGAAAAACTGAAATTGCAACCCTGGTTGGAAAATTCCAGCATTTCTTTGATGATTTTGATGAAGTCGGCATCACATCAGCTGTACAGTCACAATATCGTGACTTCAGATTTCTGATGTCAGAGAAATTCAAGTCTGGATTAATGCACTCATTTGATGATGTGCTGCAGTTTGCACTGAGAGAGCAACAGTTTGGAATGCTGTCACGTCTGCTGGATATTTGCGCAACATTCCAAGCATCAAGTGCTGATTGTAAGCGAGGTTTCAGTCTGATGAATACCACCAAAGCTCATAATTGGTTGCAAACTGAACACTTGGATATGCTGATGTGAATCCGCTCAGACTTCAGGGACACAGATTGATCTTGACAAAGTGTACTTGGAATGGTCATCAATGAAAGACAGACGTGAAAAACTGTAAGGTGAGCCATACTTTCAGTGATTAACCAGTTTTCAAATAACACTGATTCTTTTTTTTACTTATGATTAAAAACATCTATGAATATGTTGGATGTTAATAGTTAATATTTTTGATCTGACAGATTGATCTTGGCAAAGGTGGAGTGGACAAAGAGAAGGATGGAATGGACAAAGACAACAATAGAATGGACAAAGACAAAGATGTCATCAATGAGAGACAGACGTGAGAAACTCTGGTGAGCCAGACTTTTGACTTATAATTAAATACATCTATGAATATGTTGGATGTCAATAGTTAATATTTTTGATCTGACAGATTGATCTTGGGAAAGATGGAGTGGACAAAGACAATGATGGAATGGACAAAGACAACGATGGAATGGATAAAGACAAAGATGGAATGGTCATCAATGAGAAACAGATGCGAGAAACTCTAAGGTGAACCATACTTTCAGTGATTAACCAGTTTTCAAATAACACTGATTCCTTTTTTTACTTATGCTTAAATATATCTATGAAAATGTTGGATGTTAATAGTTAATATTTTTGATCTGACAGATTGATCTTGGTAAAGATGGAGTGGACCAAGACAATGATGGAATGGACAAAGACAAAGATGGAATGGACAAAGACAAAGATGGAATGGACAAAGACAAAGATGGAATGGACAAAGACAAAGATGGAATTGACAAAGACAATGATGGAATGGACAAAGACAAAGACAAAGTTGGAATGGTCATCATCAATGAGAGTCAGACATGAGAAACTCTAAGGTGAGCCATACTTTCAGTGATTAACCAGTTTTCAAATAACACTGATTCCTTTTTTAAATTATGATTAAATACATCTATGAATATGTTGGATATTAATAGTTAAGATTTTTGATCTGACAGATTGATCTTGGCAAAGATGGAGTGGACAAAGACAACGATGGAATGGACGAAGACAAAGATGAAATGGACAATGACAAGGATGGAATGGACAAAGACAACGATGGAATGGTCACCATCAATGAGAGACAGGTGTGAGAAACTCTAAGGCGAGCCAGACTTTTTTGACATTTATGAATATATTGCATGTTGATAATGTTTTTGATTTGACAGACTAAACATATTGGTATTTCTAGAGGAAAGATCTATAATTTGCAGTGGCTGTTGTAAGACGCTAATCTTAGGATGTTTGGGATGTTGAATGATTGTCTATTTGAAAATATAGTTGGTGATGATCATACTAATTTCAGTTGGAATCTTTGTATGCTAGTGATGTCAAAAATTAGGCAACCAGAATAACATAAGAACATAGTCCCAGCACTGACCAAGCCCCAAATAATTGTGCAATAATTGGGTGACACTGACATTGTGAAAAAAATAGGCCCTGAAAATCTATTTGTTTGTTTGTTTATTTATTTAATTTGGCTTCTATGCCGCCCAGTCCTGAAGGACTCACCTAATGTGCTGCTCAGACACTATAGTTTTCCGCCCACACTGGAAAAAAAATTAGAGGGAACATTGCTGCTTGGGCAGGGGATTGGACTAGATGACCTGCAAGGTCCCTTCCAACTCTGTTAATCTGAATCTGAATCTTATTCTCCAAAACACAGCCTCAAAAAACCTTCCGTCTGTCAGTCTTACCAATTGAGTAAGACCTGATAGACCAGATAGGAAACATGACCAGATGAGCCAATTCAAGTTTTTGCAAAACTACATTAACAGAATCTTGCAAATTTGAAAGTACAATTATCCTGACTGTCTTGGTCTCTCACTATCCAGCTACAGATTATGCTGTTTCTTATTTGTCTGATCTTGATAAATACAAATCACCTGGATCAGACGGGTTACATCCCAGAGTTCTAAAGGAGCTGGCAGATTCATCTCAGAACCACTGTACCACATCTTTAAAAAGTCCTGGAGTACTGGGGAACTACCAGAGGACTGGAAAAGAGCGGATGTGGTTCCCATCTTCAAAAAAGGAAGAAAACAAACCTGACTCAGGAAATGACAGACCAATCAGCCTAACATCAATACCCGGAAAGCTACTGGAAAAAATAATAAAAAAACAGATCTACCAACATCTAGAAATAAGTAAAGTAATAACTAGCAGCCAGCATGGGTTTGTTAAAAACAGATCATGCCAAACCAATCATAATTTCATTCTTCAACATAGTGACTAAATTTGTAGATCAGCGAAATACTGTGGACATAATATACTTAGACTTCAGCAAAGCATTCGACAAAGTAGACCACAACCTACTTCTTGGTAACCTAGAAAAAATGGGATAGATAGCACCACCACCAGATGGATTCATAACTGGCTGACTAACCACACTCAATTAGTAATTCTTAATGGGTCTAAATCTACATGGAGGGAAGTAAACAGTGCGGTACCACAAGGTTCCGTCTTAGGCCCAATACCTTAATAAATGAGGGAATAGAATTAGATGAGGGAATGGAAGAAGAATTAATCAAATGCAAGATGATGCTAATCTGGCAGGAATAGTTAATACCCTAGAACAGTGATAGCGAGCTTTTTTTCCCTTGGGTGCCGAAAGCGGGTGTGCACACACTATTGTGCCTGCATGAGTGCTCACACCCATAATTCAATGCCTGGCAAGGGTAAAAATTGCCTCCCCTGTCCCCCCAGGCTTTATGAAGGTCAGAAACAGCCCATTTCCCAACTTCTGGTGGGCCCAATAGACTTTCCTGGACCCTAGTGAGGGCAAAAACGCCCTCCCCCGCCTCCCAGGGCCTCTCTAGAAGCCAAAAATGCCCTCCCAGAGCCTCTGGGCAAGCCAAAAATCAGTTGACCCATCCGCACATGCATCTGGAGCTGAGCTAGGGCAACAGCCTGCGTGCCGGCAGATACGGCTCTGAGTGCCACCTGTGGCACCCGTGCCATAGGTTCACCATCACTGCCCTAGAAGACAGGCTCAAGATTCATCTGGATCTTGACAGACTTAAACACTGGGCCCTGTCTAACAAAATGAAATTTAATGTAAAGAAAGGTAAAGCCTTACACTTAGGTAAGTAAAAGTGAGTAAGTAAAAGTACGCATATAGACTGGATGAAACCAGGCTTAATAGCAGTAACTGTGAGAGGGACCTTGGAGTCTTAGTAGACAACCAGCTAAATATGTGCCAGCAGTGTGCTGTAGCAGCTAAAAAAGCCAATGCAATCCTAAACTGCATTAACATAGGGATATAATCAAGATCAAGTGAACTACCAATACCAATACTATAAAGCCTTAGTAAGACCACACCTAAAATACTGCATCTAGTTTTGGTTACCACACTATAAAAAGATATTGAGACTCTATAATAAATGCAAAGAGCAACCAGGATGATTAGGGGACTTGAGACTAAAACATATGAAGAATGGTTACAGAAACTGGTCATGGCTAGTCTAGTGAAGAAAAGGACCAGGGGACATATGATAACAATGTTCCAATATTTGAGGGGCTATCACAGAGAGGAGAAGTCAAGCTATTTTCCAAAGCACCTGAAGACCAGACAAGGAGTGATGGATGGAAATTGATCAAGGAGAGATTCAACCTAGAAATAAGGAGACATTTTCTGACAATAAGAACAATCAACCAATGGAACAGTTTGCCTTCAGAAGTTCTGGGAGCTTCATCACAGGAGGCTTTCAAGAAGAGATTGGACTGTGATTTGTCAGAATGTTCTCCTGCTTTGGTGGGAGGTTGGACTAGATGACCTACAAGGTCCCTTCCAACTCTGATCTGATCATTCCAGTTTCCCACATTCCCGCAGATTACCACAATGTCATCCATGTAAGAAAAAAAGAAGTCTTTCTTCTTGATACCAGAATAGGTAATTATTTTAACAGCACTAATATTGGGAAATAAACTTCTAAGGGCTTTATTCACTAGTCCTTAAGCTATATTTAAACTAAAACCTTCACTGCCAATTACAGTCAATGAATTTAATACCCAGTTATGCCAGTTTATGGCAATGCCATCAAATCAGAAAAACCAGCTGGTGAGACCATGTTGATGTCCTAGATAAATATCAGAAATAAAAAGCATATGAGTTATTCTTTCAATATCCCTTTTACTGGACTGCACTTTTGTAACCTATAATCAGAACTGGCATTTTCTATTCATTTTGGTCAGAAAACACTGGACATGTGGTAGATTGAAGAGTCTGGCTGAAGTAAATTGGTGGAATCTGCAAGTCTGGAGATTCTGGCCTTGAGACAAAGCCAAAGACTGGTAGGAAAAACCTAGAGCAGCTTGCAAAAACATGAAAACAGCAGGACAGACTGTTTTGTCTAAAGGAGATTCAAATCTGATTAGTGGAATTTCATGAGTTAAAAGGCTTTCTTTGCCAGGAAAGTATTATATAAAATAATTAAAAACTAATGATAAAAATAAAAAAACAGACAAAATAACATGTTACAGTTAATGCTAGTGTCAGGGTTTCAAGTAATAACACCAAAGTAATCAAAAGTCTGAAGCCTAGGGTTTTCTCAAAGCATAATTTCATTTGGGATATCATATTGGTATAGCTGGTGAAAACTGACCCAGAGTTTTCCCCACCCAAAGTTCTTGCCCTCCAGGTCACATGTCCATCACATGGTCCAATCAGGTTGTAGTCCCAATTTCGTCTGGCTTTGGTCCATGCCCTTCCAACACCTTGTAATGTAGAGCATCCTTGGCTCCCACCAGAAATTAACTAACTCTACCTATGTTCCCACCCAGCCTCACTGTGGCAGCACTGAAGATGCTCCCAAAATGGCTTCAGGGCTGACAGGCTCCCTTGTCTCTACCCCCCCCCCCCTTTGGGTTTAAGATGGTGACTGTCATGAAACTGCTTAATCAGCTATCAGCTTTCCAACCTGGCTTTGGAAAGAAGGTATCCCTTCCAGTGTACTAGGGATTGTAAGCGGCCCTGATGCAGGTGTGAATCTAATATCTTTTTAGTGCCGATGAAGGCTGCCTTGGTGAAGTGCTCTCAAATGGTTTCTTCATTTTCTACTATTCCCTGCAATTATCAGCAGATTTCATACTCAAGAGACCATCTGCTAAGAATTAAAGAACGTTTCTTTAAGGAGCAGCTCTCTCTAACTTTACCCCCACCTGTCTTTACAAACAGGGAGATTTTAGCACAGGAGGAAGCCATTTCCTGGCAACAATGGATCATTAAAAACAAACGCAGACAGCAGAGATGAAGAGGTAAAAGGGTGGGAATTTTAAATAGGCTAAGGAATAAGGGAATTTTAAAAACTCACTCCCTTCAATCTTTCTTACCAATTTACGTTCACTTGCCAACAAATGGATGAAATACTTCTTTTAAACAGATGCAATTCTGATTTTCACAACACATCTATTCTATGCTTTACTGAAACCTAGACCAGAATACATACGGGACCGCCTTCTGCTGCATGAATCCCAGTGGCCGATTAGGTCCCACAGAGTTGGCCTTCTCCGGATCCCATCAACTAAACAATGTCGTCTGGCAGGGCCTAGGGGAAGAGCCTTCCCTATGGTGGCCCCAGCCCTCTGGAATCAACTCCCCCTGGAGATTCGAACTGCCCCCACCCTCCTCACCTTCTGCAAGACCTTGAAGACTTATCTATGTCACCAGGCATGGGGCAACTAATGATCATTAAGAGTTATGTGTGGTTATGACTGTACAGTATTTATTGGTTTTTAAGATAGCGGGGTTTTAGTTATAGTTTTAACCATTAGATTTGTATTGTATTGTTTTATTGCTGTTGTGAGCCACCCCGGATCTTTGGAGAGGGGTGGCATACAAGTCTAATAAATTATTATTATAAATTATTATTAATGATTAAAGGAGGAAATTGATGATAATAGCATGCACATACCGGGTTCCAGATACTTTGTGCAGATAGGATTGCAGAATTATCGGGGGGGGGGAGGAGGCTTATGTATATATATCAACAACAGCTGGTCTCAGGACATCACCATTCTGTGATGAAAGCTTGGAATCTTTAATTATTAACTGCAAACCCTTTTATTCTCAAGAGATTAATTCTTTCTTAATATTTGTGGTTTACATCCATCCACAAGCATTTGTAAAAAAAAAAAAGGCATTAAGAACTCTAGCTGATCAGATTATGGAAGTTGAAGCCAAATACCCTGATTCACTGGCCATCATTTTGGGAGATTTAAACAAGGCAAAATTAAGTGAAGAGCTACCAAAACACTTTCAACATGTCAATTTTCCCACCAGAGGCAAAATTAAGTGAAGAGCTACCAAAATACTTTCAACATGTCAATTTTCCCACCAGAGGCAAGAATATCTTAGACCACTGTTACACAACACTAAAAGATGCTTATCATTCCTTACCAAGAGCAGATGTGGGCCACTCTGATCATTGCATGCTTCACCTTGTACCTGCTTACAAAGAAAGATTTAAAGCCACAAAACAACAATTAAATCAGTAAGGACTTGGACTAAAGAAGCAAAGTTAAAGCTACAGGTTAAAGCACAGATTGGAATATTTTTAAAGACAACTCTGCAGACCTGGATGAACTCGCAGATACTGTAACATCATATGTCAGCTTCTGTAAAGACCTATGTCTACCAACTAGGGACTTGCAAATATACAGTAACAATAAACCTTGGATCACAGCTAAACTTAAGCAGTTATGCCATTCCAAAGAGGAAGCCTACAGAAAAGGTGATAGAATGCTATACAATCAGGCCAGAAATGTATTAACAAGGGTTATGAGAGGAACCAAAAGAAGCTACTCTGAAAAGCTAAAGAATAAATTCTCAACCAATTAACCAGCAAACATGTGGAAAACTCTCAAAAGCATCACCAGTTACAGCAAACCACCTTCCCAAGCTGAAGGAAATCAGCAACTGGCAGATGACCTAAATGTGTTCTACTGCAGGTTTGAAAAGAAACTACAGCCATCTATTTGCACAACTTCCATCCCAGACACACCAACAACAGCCAAATCTTCTACAACTGAACCCATCCCATTGGGTTTACAAACCCTAGTGATCACGGAAAAGGAGGTGCAAGATCTATTTCACAGACAGAAGCTTGGAAAAGCAGCAGGCCCAGACAAGATAACTCCTTGCTTAAAAGTCTGTGCTGACCAATTGGCCCCCATCTTCACCCAAATCTTCAACAAATCACTAGAGATGTGCTATGTTCCTCCCTGCTTCAAACGCTCTATTATCATCCCATTGCCGAAGAAGCCCTCCATCAAGGAACTGAATGACTACTGATCAGTTGCTCTAACATCTGTATTTATGAAAATCTTTGAAAGGCTAGTGATGTCCCACTTGAAAACCATCATGGATCCACTGTTAGACCCCCATTTGCATACCAAGCAAATAGATCGACAGATGCTGCTGCTAATATGGCTCTGCATTACATCCTACAACATCTCAAATCTCCAAAGACCTACGCTAGGGTCCTTTTTGTAGATTTTAGTTCAGCATTCAACACCATCATACTGGACATTATTTTAACTAAACTAAATCAGCTAGCAGTACCTGAACACATTTGTAAGTGGATCACAAGCTTCCTAACAGACAGGAAGCAAAAGGTAAAGCTAGGTAAAAAAAGCTAGGTGAAGATATCTGTACCATTAGCACAGGGCCCCCCCAAGGCTATGTACTCTCACCACTTCTCTCTATACACCAATGATTGCATCTCAAACGATCCATCTATTCAACTACTGAAGTTTGCAGACTCAACAACTATCTGACCTCATATTCTGCAACAGCAAAAGTGCTATCTATGGACTGCACACAAAAGAACCCTTCTCCAACAGCGACCACAGTACGATCAACTTCAACCTCAACCTACATCATCTAAACACTCACCAGAATAACGTGGCTTCTAAGTACAATTTCAGGAAAGTCAACTATGATCTCATATATGCCAATCTCTCAATTCTTAACTGGCAATCCTTGTTCTCTAACTGCATCACCACTGATGATCTCTACAATACGTTCTTACTCCAAATCAAAAGGCTTATCGAACTACATGTGCCACTCACTTCTTCCAGAGGTAAATGAAAAAATAACATACCTGTCTCAATAAAGAAACTACAAACCCCCCAAAAAATCCCTCTGGCGTAGGAACAAAAAAAGCCCAGTAACCAACTTTAAAGTCCGCTACAAAAGCATATGCCAACGAATAAAAGCAGAATGCCTCAACTATCACAGCAAACAAGAGGAAAGCCTGCTTCGCACCAAGTCTAACCGAGCTTTCTATAACTTCATCAACAACAAACTCAATGACTCCAGACCTATTCCACCACTCGTAAGACCCAATAACAAAGAATACCATGATGACCCATCCAAAGCCAAACTCTTCAACTCTTTTTTTGGCTCTATTTTTGTTAACAGCAATGGCTCTTCCCCCATCTTCGCAAATCGCACCTCAAACCCACTATAAAACCTAACCCAAATCGTCTTCACTGTAGACCATGTAGAAAAAGCAATCCGTGACCTCAAACCTTCCCTATCTGCCGGACCAGATGGTCTCTGTGCATACTTCCTAAGGAAACTTTCTTCTGCTCTTGCTGAACCCCTAAGCATTATCTTCCAAAAATCCTTCAGGACCAGCACGCTCCCCAAGCTGTGGTCAAAAGCAGTAGTCATCCCCATTTCAAAAGAGGAGACCCTTCACTAGTGGACAACTACAGACCAATATCTCTCTGTTACGTCCCTTGTAAAATCACGGAATCAATTATAAATCGATCAATCACCCTCTACTTAGAATCTAATAACCTACTCTCAAACAAACAATTTGGATTCAGAAATAAATTATCCTGCAACCTACAACTACTTCACTGCAAAAACATTTGGACTACCCACCTCAACCAAGGAAAATCCATTGATGCAATTTATATAGACTTTTGCAAAGCCTTCGACTCAGTGGTCCACGACAAACTACTCCTAAAACTCAAATCCTATGGCATCTCAGGACTCCTCCACAACTGGATTACTGCATTCCTGTCAAACAGGAAACAAATTGTCAAAATTGGTAGCGCCATCTCCACCCCCGCCCCTGTCATAAGCGGCGTTCCCCAGGGAAGCGTACTAGGTCCTACTCTCTTCATTTTCTACATCAATGACCTCTGTGACCATATCGAAAGCAACTGTGTTCTTTTTGCTGACAATGTGAAACTTTTCAACACCACTGATAACACACTCACTCTCCAAAAAGACCTGAACTTTGTCTCAGACTGGTCTAACACCTGGCAACTTCAAATATCAACCATTAAATGCTCTACCCTCCACATCGGCAAAAATAATCCAAACCGCACATACGAACTGAATAAACAATCTCTCACTGCTAACCCACACTCAGTAAAAGACCTTAGAATACTAATATCGAATGACCTAAGTGCTAAAGCCCACTGCAACAATATCGCCAAAAAAGCTTCTAGAGTTTTTAACCTGATCCTACGCAGCTTCTGCTCAGGCAATCTCACACTATTCACAAGAGCCTACAAAACTTTTGCCAGACCCATCCTAGACTACTGCTCATCTGTCTGGAACCCATACTACATCTCAGACATCAACACCCTTGAAAATGTCCAAAGATATTTCACCAGAAGAGCCCTTCACTCCTCTACTCGAAACAGAATATCCTACAAAAATAGACTAACAATCCTGGGCCTAGAAAGCCTAGAACTACGGCGACTAAAACACGATTTGAGTATTGCCCACAAGATCATATGCTGCAACGTCCTACTGGTCAATGACTACTTCAGCTTCAACCGCAACAACACAAGAGCATGCAACAGATTCAAACTTAATATGAACCGCTCCAAACTTGACTGTAAAAAATATGATTTCAACAATCGAGTTATCGAAGCGTGGAACTCATTACCAGACTCAATTGTGTCAACCCCTAACCCCCAACATTTCTCCCTTAGACTCTCCACAATTGACCTCTCCAGGTTCCTAAGAGGCCAGTAAGGGGCGTACATAAGTGCACTGGTGTGCCTTTTGTCCCCTGTCCAATTGTCTTTCCTTTCTTTCACCTATCATATATATATATAAGGGTAAAAGTTCACTTTTACCCTTATATATATTACCACATGTCTATTTTTCTTCCTATGTATTTGTGTATTGGACAAATGAATAAATAAATAAAAAAACAATACAACAATGATTGGTTTCATTCGTGACAATGATGAAACCACATAAAGATGCAGGGTCGAACAACTAGCCTTGTGGTGCGACCGGAACAATCTAGAACTGAACACACTCAAAACCGTAGAAATGGTGATAGACTTTAGGAGAAACCCTTCCATCCTACTACCTCTCACAATACTAGATAACACAGTATCAACAGTAGAGATCTTCAAATTTCTAGGACCTATAATATCTCAAAACCTAAAATGGTCATCTAACATTAAAACGTCATCAAAAAAGCACAACGAAGAATGTTCTTTCTGCACCAACTCAGGAAGCTCAAACTGCCCAAGGAGATGCCGATACGGTTCTATAGAGGAATCATTGAGTCTATCATCTGCACCTCTATAACTGTCTGATTTGGTTCTGCAACCCAACAAGACCAACACAGACTTCAGAGAATAATCAGAACTGCAGAAAAAACAATTGCTGTCAATCTGCCTTCCATTGAGGATCTGTATACTGCACAAGTCAAAAAGAGGGCAATAAAAATATTTGCTGACCCCTTGCATCCTGGACATAAACTGTTTCAACTCCTACCCTCAAAACGTTGCTACAGAGCACTGCACACCAAGACTACTAGCAACAAGAACACATTTTTCCCTGAACGCCATCACTCTGCTAAACAAATAATTCCCTTAACACTGCCAAACTTTTTACTAAGTCTGCACTATTATTGCCTAGAAAAAAGAAGGTCTAGAGGGGACATGATAGCAGTTTACAGATACTTGAGGGGTTGCCACGGTGAGGAGGGGGTCTCTTTATTCCCCAGGGCACCGGAGGGACGAGGAACAACGGTTGGAAGCTGACCAAGGAGAGATTCAACCTGGAAATAAGGAAGAACTTCCTGACGGTCAGAGCGATCAACCAATGGAACTGCCTGCCAGGGGAGGTGGTGAACTCCCCAACTCTGGACACCTTCAAGAGGAGATTGGACAGGAGATTGCGCATGTGCCGAATTGCTTTCTAGGCATTTCACCTCTGGCTCCGAATAAATATAAAATGTAAAGAGTTTTCTCCCCCTTAAAAAGACTATAAATCTTCCTTAGAAAAATATAGGAAGAAACAAGAATCTGCCGGCATCAAAGTGAATTTGAAGATTTACGATTTCAAGCAAAGACGGAGGCGCTTTCGCTGTAACAAGGAAGTGATAAGTGAGTACAATAAATCTTAAAATGGCGGAGGGAGGGAAAAAAGAAGACATCTCTAGCCTGGCTAATATTGAGAAAAAGCTGGATAAACTGCTGGATATTTGTAGTGGATTTGAACAGAGATTCAACAAAGTTGAGACTAAAATGGAACAGATGGCTTTAGAAGTTAAACAAATTAAAAAGGAAGGGGATTCTTCTGCTGGAAAGATACTGAAAGTTGAGAAAAAAGTGATGGATTACGATGGAAAATTAAGACAAATAAATGACAGAATCGCAAATTTGGAGGACAGACAGAGAAGGAGGAATTTGCGTTTACGAGGGTTCAGAATGGATTTGCCCTCTGATTTTAAGTTAACAGAAGCTGTCTGTGCTTGGTTAAATAAACAGACAGGCGTGCATGTCAGCGTGGAGGAGCTGTTGCGTGTTCACTGGGCAGCCCCCAGGAGAGACGGCAGACAGAGAGATGAGATCATCGCTTTCCTCAGTGAAAAAAAAGCAGAGATGATTTATAAAACTTTGAAGACTTCTACGAGCCTTAAACAAGACGGAAATGAGATAAGGGTTCTGAGGGATCTTTCCTGGGAAACCCTGAGAGCGAGAGCTGTGTTGAAACCAATTGCAAGCCGGCTATATCAAAGTGGAACCAGATTTAGCTGGGGCTACCCAGTGGCCATCTTGGTGTTCCAGGACAATAAAATATACAGAGCACGTTCATTGGAGGAGGGAAAGGCTTTACTGGATCAACTGGGGATTAAGTTTGATGAAACTGGAGCACTAGCATATGAAGGAGAAGAGGCTTTTGATGGTCGGAGTACCCCAGATGAGGAGGAAAGACGAAGGGAAGAGCAGCTGAAGGAGTTAACCGGGCAGGTGGAGGCCATCAGAAAGGAGCAGAGAAGAACACGGGCTCTGCGTGAGAAGAGAGCCAGAAAGTGATGGTGTTTGGTCCCTTGTCTTGTTGTGGGGGGGGGGGGGAGGGAAAAGGAAAAGAATTATTACTATTACTATTACTATTATTGTTGTTATTATTATTATTTTTCTTGGAGATGCCTTGGGGTTCCTGTATATCTGTCATTCAGTGGGGGAAGTCTAAGGGGGAGAAAAAGGTGGTTTAAGAATTTAAAATTAAAGAAGAAATTAAAGAAGGAATTATTTAAAGGAGAAAGGAGGGGGGGGGAGAAATTTTCTCTTTTATAAAATTAAAAAGGGTTGAAAGAGGAGCTAGTTTGAGTGGGAACGCAATCCAGATAATGTGCCTCAGGTATGGGCAAGGTTTTTTCTTGTCTTCTCCCCTCTCAGTGGGGGGAGCACAGGGGGAGGCACGTTGGGGGGGGGGGTAATAGGGGTAAAGAAAAGGGAAAAATATAAACCAAGGGCAAAACAAGAGGGGAAAAGGGTGTTTTTGGTATATTATGACGGAGTGTAAGATAATGGTTTTAAATGTGAATGGTTTGGGATCGGATTTGAAACGTTTTAGGATATTAAGAATGGCTAAGCAATATAAGGTGGATATTATGATTTTGACAGAAACACATAAAAGAAGGGGAGGAAGGGATAACTTGATTAATGATAGAAATTGGAAATGGGTGTTTGAGTCAAGAGGAACACAAAATAGTCGAGGCACAGCGATTCTGATTCATCAGAGGGTTAATTTTGAAGAGGTTGGAATTCAGAAAGACAGAGAAGGAAGGTGGATATTTGTTAAAGGGAAAATAAATCAAAAGAAGTTGACATTAGCAGCAATTTATGCCCCAAATGGGAAAACAAAACAATTTATAATAAATACTAAGAAGAAGTTAGACAATTTTAAGGAGGGCTCAACTTTTTTGGCAGGAGATTTTAATATGCAATTAACAAATGGGACTGCAAATAGCAGGATGTTACATTTAAATAGACTTAATATGGTGGATCTACATGCAGATATTTTAAACAGAGCTACATATTATTCAGCAAGATATCACACATTTAGCTCCATAGACTACATATTAATGAATAGGGGAGGTAATATACAAGTTAAAAAAGTAGACATTAAAAGTATATGGATATCAGATCATGCCCCACTATTGGCAGAATTGGAAATAGGTCAGGAACGAAATCAAAAAATTTGGAGATATAATGCAGTTGTAACTGCTAGGGAACAAGATAAAGAGAAATTGCAAACAGAGTTATCAGAATATTTTAGAATTAATGATGTGGGTGGTATTAAACAATCAATTGTATGGGATGCATGTAAGGCCTTCATGAGGGGACAATGTATATGTATGGAAGCAGATATTAGGAAGAGGTGGGGTAGAGAGAGGGAAAGGAAGATAAGGGAAATAGATTTGATACAAGAGCAGTTAAGAATAACGAAAAGTAGAGATTGGAATAGTTTATTGAAATTGAAAAAGAAACAGTTGATGGTGTATGATGAGATTAAATGGAATAAGATGAGAATGGCGATGCGACAAAAAATACAGAGTTGGGGGACAAGATCAATGCAGCAAATGGCGAGATATCTGAAGAAGAGGAAAGAAAAATCATGTATTTTAGCATTAAGGGACACCAGTGGAGTGGTTAGATATGGTAATGACCAGTTAGAGGAGATAATGAGGAAATATTATGAAGATTTGTATAAAGAGGAGCAAGTGAAGATAGAAGTACTCAAGGTTGGGAAAATAGTAAGTGAAGAAGACAAACAAATTTTGAATGCAGAAATTACACAAGATGAAATTGCTAGAGTAATTAAAGGGTTAAAACAAGCCAAAGCACCGGGCCCAGATGGGTTTACAGGGGAATTCTATAAAACTTATGTGAATGTTTTGCTGCCGCATTTGGGGAAATTGTTTAATAATATATTGTCAAATCGTGATATCCCGCAGACATGGAAGCTTTCAGAAATTGTTACCATTCCGAAGATGGGTCGAGATTTAAGAGAGCCTGGGTCTTACCGTCCGATCAGTTTGGCAAATCAGGATTATAAAATATTTATGAAAATACTGGGAAATAGATTAGAAAATATTTTACCAAAAATAATTGAAGAGGATCAATATGGATTCGTGAAGGGAAGGAAAATAAGTGAACCAATTATAAATGTAATGAATGTGATGCACCATGCTACCGCTACTAAAAGGAAATTGGGAATTTTGAAATTAGATGTTTATAAAGCGTTCGATAAAGTTAACCATAGTTACTTATATAAATTATGTAACAAATTAAATATGGGGGGAAATTTTTGTGAAACTATAAAAGAGATTTATAAAGGAAATGAAGCATATATAAGAGTGAATGGACAAAGAACGCAGAGTATTAAAATATTAAACGGCACCAAGCAGGGATGCCCTCTGTCTCCAAAATTATTCGTAATAGTAATAGAGATCTTAGCTAATAAGATAAGACAAGATAACACTTGGGCAGGATATAGAATAGGGGAATTAGAAATGAAAATAAATTTATTTGCAGATGATGCAATTATATTGACCCAGACCCCGATGGAGATGATTAAAGGTATAATAAATATTTTACAAGAGTTTAAGCAGGAATCGGGACTGTCGGTTAATATGGAAAAATCAGAGATTATGTGTTTAAATATAGATCCGAGAGAACAGATAGAAATTAGGAAAGAATCAGGGTTGAAATTAGGACTTAAAAAAATAAAATATTTGGGAATTTGGTTATTAAAAAACCCAGTGAAAATGGAAGAGATTAATTATAGAATAACATGGAGGAAAATGTTGAAACAGATGAGGAGCTGGAAAGATAAAAAGCTAAGGAGACTCTCTAAAATAAGAGCTTTAAAAATGATGATAGCTCCCAAGATGATGTACCTATTTCAGGTGCTGTCGGGGGGGTTATCGGTATGTAAGGTTAAAGAGTGGGACAAAAAATTAAATTATTGGATTGAAGAAGATAAGAGACCAAGAATAAGAAAAAAGTGGTTAATTGTGAATGAAAAAGAGGGGGGATGGGGAGTTCCATGTTTGGAGCTGTATAGGGAAGCTTTTCAAATGGAAAGGTTAATGGAGTTGCAATTAAGTGAAAATAAATGGGCGAAATTGGAAAAACAGATAAACGGGATGAACAATAGAGAATTAATTTTTAGGAAGTGGAATAGGAGAGATATAGGTAAATTAATAGGCCCAATGAAAGGGACTATGGAAATTTGGAAAAAATGGCAAGGGAAAATAGGATTATATAAATCTAAACTGTCATCGCTTTATGTAATAAATAGAGAAAACGAAATTAACTTAAATAGGGTTATAGGAGAGTTGAAGGGAAGAGGGATAACTAAGATAGAACAGTTATACGAGAAGGATGGCAGGCCAAGTAGAAATCGTATAGAATGGTGGTTAGGTAAGGGAAGGTGGCTACAAATAAATGCAATATGTAAATATCTAAATGAAAGGGAGAATAAAGAAGTATTATGGCGGGAGGAGACAGGATTAGAGAAAATAATAAGAGAAAAAAGTGAGGGGATAAAGGCGCAAGCAACTAATATATACAAACTGCTAGTGCAGTCAGATGGGGACACGATTGATGGATTGACTAAATGGTGGCAAAATGAGATATTAGTAGAGGTACAAGAAATGGAAAATATAGTAGAAGATATAAGGAAAATTAAAAATACAAGAATCAGGGAAATGAGAAGGAAAATATTACATAAGTGGTATTTTACTCCCGTTCAATTTGCACATTTTCAGCAGAATGTCAGGGGGAATTGTTGGCATGGTTGTCAAGATAAAGGAGTGTTTATGCATATGTTTTGGGAATGCCCGATAGTGCAGGAATTTTGGCAAAAAGTGAAAGAGGATATCAATGGAATGTTAAATATACAATGGACAATCACTAAGGAAATGGCAGTACTAGTAAAAAGCAATGCGATGGGAGAATTTAGAGAAATAAAAAAAGCAGCAATAGAAAGTGCTCAGGCAGTAATAGTTTTGGGTTGGAAGGATGCGACAAAATGGACAATGCAAAATTGGTATAGGTACATGGTGGATCATATTCAATTTGAAATTATGGAAAAAAGGATAAATTTGGATAATGAAACTGATTTGGGACGGCTGATGGGACGGTGGGACAAGGTAAGACGATATATGACGAGCAGAATCCGGGACCAAGCTACAAGAAATAAACTAGAATCACTCTATAATATGTAGACAGATATATTGCTCTTGGGTTAAGTGGATTATAAAAGAAATACCCCCAATTTGGTGGTGGGGATGTGTGTATGTCGAGGTGGTGGGCACATTTCACATTTCACTACGCACTGTTTTATGTTGTGTGATTTTAAATTGTTAAAAATCAATAAAAAAATAAGGAGGAGATTGGACTTCCATTTGGCTGGGGTGCTGTAGGGTTTCCTGCTCAGGCAGGGGGTTGGACTCGATGACCTAACGGTCCTTTTCAACTCTATTAATAAATAAATAAATAAATAAATAAATAAATAAATAAATAAATAAATAAATAAATAAATAAATAAATAAATAAATAAATAAATAAATAAATAAATAAATAAATAAATAAATAAATAAATAAATACTAGCCTTTTCTCATTATTCCTATCACCCATTCCCTCCAACCTATGACTGTATAACTGTAACTTATTGCTTGTATCCTTAATATTTTTATTAATATTGATTGTTTTCTCATTGCTTATTTGACCACTATGACAATCATTAAGTGTTGTACCTCATGATTCTTGACAAATATATCTTTTTCTTTTAGGTACACTGAGAACATATGCACCAAACACAAATTCCTTGTGTGTGCAATCACACTTGGCCAATAAAGAATTCTATTATATTCTATTCTAATGTGTCTCTCCTTGTATTATGATGGACTTCAGGGCTGCCTGGTCTACCGGCCTGAGCTGAGAGCCTACAGCCAGCTTTAGCAGGCTGTTATGGAACACAGGATGCACTTTCCCTAGCAGGCTGAACAGTTACAGGGTTTATCACGTAAAAATGTTTTTTTAAACAAAAATAATACCACCACATTTCAGAGTTTCTGAGATGAAATTGTCAGCATTGTTGGAATATACTTCAAGGATCATATGGCCTGCCACTCTTTATCTACTTGCATTTGCATGATTTTGAATTGCTAAGTTTGCAGGAACTGGGGCAAGTAACAGGAGCTCACCCTGTTACACAACGCTTGACAAGCTCAGCATCTTTAACCACTTTTAATTTGGCCAGAGCCAACTCAATATTTTTAGTTTTTTAAAAAGGTAATTATATTGCTCTTAGGAGTGAAGTGCATAACCCATATTTTGGTTCACATTTAATGCTGAAAACTCCCATCTTAGTGTCTAATGAATTAAACCATCTTGTTTAATTTTTTGAGTCATCCCAAAACTAAACATTAAATAAGCAATGAAGTTCCTCTTGAAAAGTGAAAAACAATACATGCCTGAGCATGTAGATATAGAAATACCTTTAGAACATGCTATTTTATTTGTTTCTCATATCTCACCAGACATCAGTTAAAGGTGGGAGGTTTTACCACAAAGAAATTGAAGTGAGCAAATGTAGTTTATCTTTGGTTGTCTCAGAATATTTTTCTGTGCATTCTCTGATCCATAGCTGTCATTTTGAAACCATTTACATTACACAGTGTGCTATTGTAGCTATAATAGCTACCACTGGGATGTATGACATTATAGAAGTACCGTATAAAGGATATGAGAAAGAACTGTGGTGTACATTACATTTGACTGTACATTATATCTAATATATTTCAATTTATGTCCACTGTTACAAAATCATGTCTCATGTTGATGCTATTGTAACAGTTTAATGGTACATTGAGGTAAATGTTGTCTTTTTTGTTTGCTTGTTTATAAATTAGCTCATTTTGCTTTTATAGAATAATTATATTGGTAAATATTGTCTTATAAAGCCAATATGTCTCTTGTGATTCTGCCTTGATTTTAAAGTTTTCTATGATCAGCAAGTGATAACATATTTATGTTCTTTCTCCCCACCTACTCTGTTTTCTTTCTCTTCTTTTCTCATTAGTAGACTTCCAGTTATGGGATATGATGTATTGTATACATTAGCTCTTCTCTAATATACAAAAGCTATATCCTAAATTTAGCTTGCTTAAAGAGTCTGTTAAAATACAAATAAGGGAATTAATTTTGTCACTTTGGCACTTGTTTACCTAGCTAAATATTTAATACTAACCTTAAAAATGAGACTGATATTGCATCTTTTTATTAAAAATAATTCTTGTTAATTAAAGGTACATTGTAGAAGTATTTCTCCATGTTTTAGGGATGCATCAATGTACCTCAATGAATCATAACATTTTAATAAATGTTAGCAACAAGAATGAAATTATATTATGATGTCTCAAGGTTACAAAATTTGAGGTTATCACTCAACCCAAAGTATCTTGAAAGTTGTTTTTGACATTTACTAGGGGTCTTTGGCAAGATATACTTGTCAGTAAATAGGAAAAAAATAAAATTGAAATAACTGGTGATAGGTGGTTCTTGATATATATATATATATAAAACTAAATGTGTGTGTGTGTGTGAGAGAGAGAGAGAGAGAGAGAGAGAGAGAGAGAGAGAGAGAGAGAGAGAGAGAGAGAGAGAATGACAAAATAAAAAGGCAAGTTATGGAAAGACGGTAATATTTCTTAAAAGCATGTCAAAAAAACACATCAAAGTATTATTTATTGCTGAATAGTCTTGTAATAACTGAAGCAATATTTGTTTTATCTCAAGAGCTTATACTGCAAGCAAAATTCTTAAAAAAAAACTTTATTAACGATATACATTAAAATAACAGAAAGGAAAAGAGAAAAGAAAGATAAACAAAAAGGAAAACATACATATAAACATATAGCCCTTGAACAAACATACATTCAAAATACATTAGCTAAGATAATGCATATATATCTTCTAATAATATATACTATCACAATTTAAATTTAGTTTAAACCTCAAATTATGAGGTATTTGAATTTATTCCTGGTACCTCTAACCTTATGTAAACATACATATCTTAGAAGGTAGAGAGCGTAAGTGTCAACTATCCAGTTGACTTTCGTTACTGTGAGACCTAATGTTATAATATCTATAATGGGTATATTATACCAACACCATCCTTTTTTGTATACATACATGTGTGTGTAAATCATAAAATTTTGCAAGCAAGATTCTAATAGCTGTTTAAAGATGTTTCATATAGCTAAACCACATAATAACCCATAGTTTTTTGTAAATCTGTTGTTTCGTGGCAAAGTCCCTTTATCTCATATGGATACATGAATACAGGGGCAATTTCTAACCAATTTAAGAGCAAGCTTTGTTACCTTCAAGAAGCACAGTGTAACTGAAGAATAGTTCTATAATTTGAAAAATATGCTAATATACCTGTAGAGCATCATTCCTTAAAAAGACCAACAAAGTAAAACCAATTTGATTTTTGCCAGGAAAAGCGTTAAGTCCTGAGCCATAGCACTGGGAGGCTTTTGTGTAGACTTACCCGAAAATGGAACAAACCAAAAAGGATCAAGCAGACAAGTAAGACTATCCAATGTACAATCATGATCCCAACATACAGTGAGATTTGTTTCCTTTGCTTTTCAGTCTCACTTTCTGCGGGGAATTTTTTCATTTTTATGTCCTCCATCTCCAGTTGTTCCTCCATATAGCTGTTTTCAAATTTCTAACTTCCAATAGGAAATCAACCTCTGCCCAAGAAAAATAATTGCTACTGAAACCAAAAATCTGTGAAGACAGCTATTAAATACTATGTTTGAACATAATATGTAGATAGAGTTAGGGGACTTCTTGTGACTAATCTGAAATTTCCCTTTGTCTTTTCTTTCTTTCTGTGGGTGATTATGATAGTTGATATTCAATTTATCCCAACTCATTTTAATTAAGATATTTCAACTGACCCTTATTAAGCTGTTAAAAACAAAGTTATCAAAATTATTTAGGAATTTCATTCATTTGGACTACCTATGGGAAAATCCTTCATACCGTAAAACCAGGATTTAGAGGTGCTCTCTCTCTATATATATGTGTGTGTGTGTGTGTGTGTGTGTGTGTGAGAGAGAGACATGGTTTTTTTTTGCTGAATTTGAAAATTAAGGGAGACTAGGATAGATCTATTTCGGCCTTGTTTTGGCCTCATCAACTAGTCATACCCACTGGGACCTGAACCTGCAACCTTTGCCTTGTAAGGCAGAGAATTATCCTCTAGGCCAGCGTTTCCCAACCGGTGTGCCGCGGCACACTAGTGTGCCGCGAGACACAGCCAGGTGTGCCGCGGAGCTCCTAGGGAAGCTCTAGCTGGGCGGGGCGCTGCGGGTGCCGGGGCGGGCTTTCCCGAAACGGATGGAGAATGCCCTCTCTCGCAGCCCCCTGGCTGGGAGCACTTTCGCTGCGAGAGAGGGCTTTCTCCGTCCGTTTCGGGAATGCCCGCCCCCCCCTCTCTCTCGCGCGCCGCTCCCCTTTTCTCTCAGCCCTCCCAGGCTTCGCTTCTCAATCCCTCCCTCCTTCCGTCTTTCCTTCCCCTCAGCCGTTCTGTCTGGGGGTCTCCCGCTCTTCCCTTCCCCGCCTCCCAGGCTTTGCCTTCACCACCCCCACCCCCTTTTTGGTTGGCAAGGAGTCCTTTGCTGCATCCTGCAGTTCGCAC
The DNA here is from genome assembly GCF_031021105.1 of Erythrolamprus reginae. Classification (NCBI taxonomy): domain Eukaryota; kingdom Metazoa; phylum Chordata; class Lepidosauria; order Squamata; family Dipsadidae; genus Erythrolamprus; species Erythrolamprus reginae. The sequence continues at coordinate 140,189,554 of NC_091952.1, forward strand.
TCGGCTCGAGGCCGCTTTCCCTGGCTGCGCTCTTTCTTTCTCTCTCTCTCTCTCCCGTGAGCCGGGGGAAGGAAAAAACAAACAAACAAAAACTTTTTGCAACGGGCCCGCGCGCGCGCTCGTGCCCGCCCTCGTCCCTTCAGCAGCGAGGGAGGGAAGTCAGAGGGCGAGGGAGCGAGCGAGCGCTCTTGTCCTCGGTGCCCTCTGCAGCCTGCCTTCCTTCTTCTTTGCCGCCGCTGAGGGACGGAGAGAAGGATAGAAAGGAAAGAGGGAGGGAGAGATAGAAAGGAAAGAGGGAGGGAGGAAAGAGGGAGGGAGAGATAGAAAGAAAATAGATAGAAAGGAAAGAGGGAGGGAGAGATAGAAAGGAAAGAGGGAGGGAGAGATAGAAAGGAAAGAGGGAGGGAGGAAAGAGGGAGGGAGAGATACAATGGAAAGAGGGAGGGAGAGATAGAAAGAAAATAGATAGAAAGGGAAGAGGGAGGAAGGAAAGAGGGAGGGAGAGATACAATGGAAAGAGGGAGGGAGAGATAGAAATAAAATAGATAGAAAGGAAAGAGGGAGGGAGGGAGGAAAGAGGGAGGGAGAGAGAGAAAGAAGGGAAGGAAGGAAGAGAAAGAAAGAGGGAGGGAGAAATAGAGTGAAATGGAGGAAGAGATATTTTTTTTGTCCAAACTTTTCTTTAGCCCCCCCCCCCGCGCCCCCCCATCCCCCCGTTCAGTGTTCCCCAGGATTTTGAAAATATGAATAATGTGCCGCGGCTCAAAAAAGGTTGGGAAACACTGCTCTAGGCTACAGTATCCAATCCCTTCAGCTCTGCACCAGGGAAGGGTTACATATTTCTGTGTCGAATCACCCTGCTACATCACCCTGGAACATCACAGCTCCTTATTTGCCTCTCTCTCTATATATATATATATACCCAGTGGGCATGGCTAGCTGATGAGGCCAAAATAAGGCCGAAATAGATCTATCTTAGTCTCCCTTAATTTTCAAATTCAGCAAAAAAAAACCAAACATGTGACACATACAGATAGAATTGTCGGCTATCAATCAAATTAACTGCCTTGGAAATGGCCCTGGGTTGGGCCGAGAGGCAAATAAGGAGCTGGGATGTTCCTTCAATACACCAGGGTGATTCGACACAAAAATATGTAACCCACTAACAAATGGACATCCCCAACACTTCCAACAAAGAATAGGAAAGCACGCCCAACTTCAACTCAACTCAATCCAATTTCATTCATGAACACAAATTCAATCTCAAATGTAAACTAATCAATGCAAGAAGTATTATCAACAAGTTGTCTGAATTCCTCCTCCTACTTGACACCAACATATTTGACATAATCTTTGTTTTTGAAACATGGCTGAATATATCCTATCCTGACTCCATCATCACACCAAGTAACTACCTTGTTTTCCGGTCTGACCGTGAACTCCACAGAGGAGGTGGTATAGCTATATTCTATAAAAATTCACTCAATCTAAAAAACATCCAGGTTGCACATGATCTTATCCTTCCTGAAACCATAATATGTGATCTTTCCCTCAACACCACACTCCGCTTCCTACTTTGCTACAGAGCTCCAGATTACATTACTCATGCAACAAAATTAATCTCCCTACTCACGTGGGCAACCTCCTGCCCTTATCCCATTATATTCCTTGGTGACCTCCACCTACTACACATCAACTGGACCCTAAACGAATGCTCCACAGAACCTATACATACTGCCCTTTACAACGCTGTCACCAGCTTGGGACTTGAACAATTAGTATCAAACAATACCAGACTCAATAGCTGTCTTGACCTCATATTCTATAATAACAAAAGCGCTATCTATGGACTGCATATAAAAGAACCCTTCTCCAACAGCGATCACAGTATGATTAACTTCAACCTCAATCTACACTATCCTACCACTCACCTGAATAATGTAACACCTAAGTACAATTTTAGGAAAGCCAACTATGAACTCATGGATGCCAATCTCTCAATTCTCAACTGGCAATCTTTGTTCTCTAACTGCAACACCACTGATGATCTCTACAACACGTTCTTACTCCAAATTAAAAGACTTATTGAAATACATGTGCCACTCACTCCATCCAGAGGTAAAAATAATAATAACTTACCTGTCTCGATAAAGAAACTACAAACCAAAAAAAGATCTCTCTGGCGTAAAAGCAAAAAGGGCCAAGTAACAGTTCGGCGGAGTCTCTTGCGGAGGCCTGGAATACGGCTGCTGCGGAGGCTCTCGACCGGATTGCGCCTTTGCGACCTCTCCGTGGCGCTAGACCCCGTAGAGCCCCATGGTTCAACGAGGAGCTCCGGGAGTTGAAACGCCAAAAGAGACGTCTAGAGAAGCGATGGAGGAAGAGTAGGTCTGAATCTGATCGAACACTTGTAAGAGCTTTTATTAAGACTTACAAAGTGGCGCTCAAGGCGGCAAGATGTGCGTACCATGCCGCCTTGATTGCATCAGCGGAATCCCGCCCGGCCGCTCTGTTTAGGGTGACCCGCTCCCTTCTTAACCAGGGGGGAGTTGGGGAGCCCTTGCAGAGTAGTGCCGAGGAGTTTAACACGTTTTTCACTGATAAAGTCGCTCAGATCCGGGCCGACCTCGACTCCAATTGTAAAACAGAGTCGACTGACAACGAGTCAGTCGAGGTGACTGGAGCACGTACTTGTCCACCTGTCTGGGAAGAGTTTGATCTGGTGACACCTGATGAAGTGGACAAGGCCATTGGAGCTGTGAGTTCCGCCACCTGTTTACTGGATCCGTGTCCCTCCTGGTTGGTCTCGGCCAGCAGGGAGGTGACACGGAGCTGGGCCCAGGAGATTACCAACGCTTCCTTGGGGAGGGGAGTTTTTCCATCACTCTATAAAGAAGCGCTTGTGCGCCCCCTCCTCAAGAAGCCTTCCCTGGACCCAGCAGTACTCAACAACTACCGTCCAGTCTCCAACCTTCCCTTCATGGGGAAGGTTGTCGAGAAGGTGGAATTCAAGGAGAAGGGGAGATTTAACTGGCTGTAACAGACAAAGGGAAGGATAAAAACAGGAAAAAGCCATTTTAATTTGCACTTCAGATCACAGAGAAGGAGAGGAAGGTAGTCCTTTTTTACTTTTTGCATTTTGCATTTTTGGAATTCAAGGAGAAGGGGAGATTTAACTGGCTGTAACAGACAAAGGGAAGGATAAAAACAGGAAAAAGCCATTTTAATTTGCACTTCAGATCACAGAGAAGGAGAGGAAGGTAGTCCTTTTTTACTTTTTGCATTTTGCATTTTTGGAATTCAAGGAGAAGGGGAGATTTAACTGGCTGTAACAGACAAAGGGAAGGATAAAAACAGGAAAAAGCCATTTTAATTTGCACTTCAGATCACAGAGAAGGAGAGGAAGGTAGTCCTTTTTTACTTTTTGCATTTTGCATTTTTGGAATTCAAGGAGAAGGGGAGATTTAACTGGCTGTAACAGACAAAGGGAAGGATAAAAACAGGAAAAAGCCATTTTAATTTGCACTTCAGATCACAGAGAAGGAGAGGAAGGTAGTCCTTTTTTACTTTTTGCATTTTGCATTTTTGGAATTCAAGGAGAAGGGGAGATTTAACTGGCTGTAACAGACAAAGGGAAGGATAAAAACAGGAAAAAGCCATTTTAATTTGCACTTCAGATCACAGAGAAGGAGAGGAAGGTAGTCCTTTTTTACTTTTTGCATTTTGCATTTTTGGAATTCAAGGAGAAGGGGAGATTTAACTGGCTGTAACAGACAAAGGGAAGGATAAAAACAGGAAAAAGCCATTTTAATTTGCACTTCAGATCACAGAGAAGGAGAGGAAGGTAGTCCTTTTTTACTTTTTGCATTTTGCATTTTTGGAATTCAAGGAGAAGGGGAGATTTAACTGGCTGTAACAGACAAAGGGAAGGATAAAAACAGGAAAAAGCCATTTTAATTTGCACTTCAGATAACAGAGAAGGAGAGGAAGGTAGTGGCCCGCGCGCCTAACGGCGCGCGAATCATATAACTATAAACCAAAATCAGCAAATTTTGGTAGCAATAGGGGTTGTGGATTTTATTGCTAAGTACTTGTATTTCAATACATTGTTAAGATGACTGGCTTGGTGCAGTGTAACACTTGTTTGGCTGTTGTCTTCCGTAGTACCTTGTGGAACTTGGGGTACTGCCCTCTTTGCATTAGGACATCTAGGTTAGATGGCGAGATCTCTAGATTGCAGTCCTTAGTTTGTAGCTTGCAGTCAGAAGTGGAAAGATTGTCCCAGCCACGTGCTGTAATGCAGCCATGTGTCCAGCCTCCACTTCCACAGCGCCCCCCGAGGAGGAGGGCTGTGTGGACAACTGTCGGTTCAGGAAGATTGCGTGCAGTTGAGCAAAAACATAGTAATTTTGGTCTCTCTTTATCGAATTCCTATACTGTTCTTGCGGATTTAAATAGTAAGGATGTTGGAGATATTAGCAAGGCCCCTCAGGCAGAGAATGAGGGGATATTCAAAGGGGAAGTTGTTGTAAATGTCACCAAACCATCAAGTGCAGTTAGTAGAAATATAAAGAGGACACATTTTCTTGTGGGTGATTCGACTGTTAGAGGTGTTGATTTGGGACAGAGTAAGGACGTGGTGAAGGTGCTGAGGTGTCTCCCAGGGGCCACTGCCAGCAGGGACAGGAGGAGGATTACAAACATTGTCAAGGCTGTGAGTAAAGGTAATAACATTGATGTGGTGGTGCATCTTGGCACAAATGATTTGTCCCAGAGAAATGTCAATGTAGTAAAAAGAGATTTTCAATGTCTAAGTGTGGAGCTGGGTAAAATAGCAGATTCAGTGACTTTCTCAGAGGTGTTACCGGTTTGTGGCCAAGAGGATAAAACAACGTGTATCATAGAGTTTAATGTGTGGTTAAAGCAGTGGTGTAAAGCTGAAGGTTTTGGCTATGTAAGTCATGATGTCAGTAGGTGGTCTAATAGGGAGTTGTTTAAGAGGGATGGTTTGCATCCATCATACAGAGGTACCCAGGTACTCGGTGAGGAATTCAGAACTTTTTTGGACAGGCATTTAAACTAGGTAAAGGGGACAGAGATGTAACTGATGTGGGTGATTTCTGTCCCCGACCAATGAGGATAAAGCAGTTTTTGGAAGCTTATGAAAAGGGAGCTGCAAATAAAATAGATGTAGTTGTTGATGATAAGGGGCAAACTAATAATGAAAATAATGTTCTTCGTGTAATGTGCACGAATGCTCGAAGCTTGAGCAACAAGCTCTGTGAATTAATGGCCATAATATCTAGAGATAATTTGGACCTGGTTGCCATAACTGAGACATGGTTTAAGGATTCTAATGAATGGGAAATATCCATACCAGGATATACACTGTATAGGAAGGATAGAATAGAGAGAAGGGGAGGTGGAGTAGCCATTTATGTTAAAGAAACTCTAAAAACAACACTAATTCAAAATACATGTCAAGATCTAGAGACCCTCTGGATTTGCATGCAAAATAAAGACGGTTCTGTCATTAGAATTGGGGTGATCTATAGGCCTCCAGGGCAATCTGAGGAATATGACAACAAGATGGTGGATGAAATTACCCAAATGGCAGTAAAGGGAGATATTGTGGTTATGGGTGATTTCAACATGCCTGATGCTGACTGGAATATCCCCAGTGCCCTTACATGCAAAAGTAAGAATATAGTAGAGGCCTTTACAGGAGCAGCTCTGGCACAGCTGGTTAAGACACCAACTAGAGGGGAGAATATTCTAGATTTAGTTTTTACAAATGGGAATTGGGTTTCAGATGTCAAGGTGGGAGAAAATTTAGGTTGCAGTGACCATCTATGTTTGTGGTTTGATGTAAAAACTCATTGTGAGCAATCCTATAATGCAACCAAAGTATTGGATTTCAGAAAAACAAATTTTAATGCAATGGGGGAATATTTAGATAATGAATTAAAGGGGAGGGATAAAATGGCAGGAGCGAGCACCCAGTGGACTGTATTTAAAAAGGCCATCTTAAAAGCCACTGGACTGTATGTAAGACAAATAACTAAAGGTAAAAGGAAGAAGAAACCGCTATGGTTTAGCAATGATGTAAGGACTATAGTCAATGAAAAAAAGGCTGCCTATAGGAGGTATAAAGAGTCTGGAAGTATAGCTGATAGGGAGGTGTACAAAATGAGACAGAAGGAGGCGAAACAGATAATATATGCTGCTAAAGCCTCAAAAGAGGAAGAAATTGCCAAATCTCTAAAGAAGGGAGATAAAACCTTCTTCAGATATATTAGTGATAAGAAGAAGAAAAACTGCGGCATCACGAAGCTTAGTACCGGGAAAAATACATGCATTAATGGGAATAAGGAGATCGCTGGCCATTTCAATAGCTACTTCTGTTCAGTTTTCTCAAAAGACACCTTACAAAATAATACTATAGAGGGATATAGCATTGCTTCCAACTGTATGGATTCAGCTCCAGTGATCTTAGAAGCCGATGTCTTAGAAGAACTTGAACGATTAAAGATAAATAAGGCAATGGGTCCAGATGGCATCCACCCCAGAGTTCTTAAAGAACTCAGATCTGTCATTGCTACCCCCCTGACTGATTTGTTTAACCAATCCTTGTTAACAGGAGATGTTCCTGAGGATTGGAGAATGGCAAGTGTTGTGCCTATCCACAAGAAGGGCAGTAGAGAAGAAGCTGGTAACTACAGGCCAGTTAGCTTGACATCAGTTGTCGTTAAAATGATGGAGACTCTACTGAAAAAGAGGATAAATCAGCACCTAAAAAACAATAACTTATTGGACCCAAATCAGCATGGCTTTACTGAAGGCAAATCATGTCAGACTAATCTCATTGATTTCTTTGACTATGTCACAAAGGTGTTGGATGAAGGTGGTGCCGTGGATATTGCCTACCTGGACTTCAGCAAAGCCTTTGATACGGTTCCACATAAAGAGCTGATAGATAAATTAGTGAAGATTGGACTTAATCCCTGGATAGTTCAATGGATTTGCAGCTGGCTGAAGCATAGACACCAGAGGGTTGTTGTGAATGGCGAGTATTCTGAGCAGAGTCAGGTTACAAGCGGTGTGCCACAAGGGTCTGTTCTGGGTCCTATTCTTTTTAATATGTTTGTGAGTGACATAGGGGAAGGTCTGGTAGGGAAGGTTTGCCTATTTGCCGACGACTCTAAAGTGTGCAATAGGGTTGATATTCCTGGAGGCGTCGGCAATATGGTAAATGATTTAGCTTTACTAGATAAATGGTCAAAGCAATGGAAACTGCAGTTTAATGTTTCCAAATGTAAAATAATGCACTTGGGGAAAAGGAATCCTCAATCTGACTATTGTATTGGCAGTTCTGTGTTAGAAAATACTTCAAAAGAAAAAGATTTAGGCGTAGTGATTTCTGACAGTCTCAAAATGGGTGAACAGTGCAGTCAGGCAGTAGGGAAAGCAAGTAGGATGCTTGGCTGCATAGCTAGAGGTATAACAAGCAGGAAGAGGGAGATTATGATCCCGCTATATAGAATGCTGGTGAGACCACATTTGGAATACTGTGTTCAGTTCTGGAGACCTCACCTACAAAAAGATATTGACAAAATTGAACGGGTCCAAAGACGGGCTACAAGAATGGTGGAAGGTCTTAAGTATAAAACGTATCAGGAAAGACTTAATGAACTCAATCTGTATAGTCTGGAGGACAGAAGGAAAAGGGGGGACATGATCGAAACATTTAAATATATTAAAGGGTTAAATAAGGTCCAGGAGGGAAGTGTTTTTAATAGGAAAGTGAACACAAGAACAAGGGGACACAATCTGAAGTTAGTTGGGGGAAAGATCAAAAGCAACATGAGAAAATATTATTTTACTGAAAGAGTAGTAGATCCTTGGAACAAACTTCCAGCAGACGTGGTAGATAAATCCACAGTAACTGAATTTAAACATGCCTGGGATAAACATATATCCATCCTAAGATAAAATACAGAAAATAGTATAAGGGCAGACTAGATGGACCATGGGGTCTTTTTCTGCCGTCAGACTTCTATGTTTCTATGTTTCTAAGGTGGTGGCACTCCAGCTCCAGCGGTCCTTGGAAGAAGCTGATTATCTAGGTCCCCAGCAGTCGGGCTTCAGGCCCGGTTACAGCACGGAAACCGCTTTGGTCGCGTTGATGGATGATCTCTGGCGGGCCCGGGACAGGGGTTTATCCTCTGTCCTGGTACTCCTCGATCTCTCAGCGGCTTTCGATACCATCGACCATGGTATCCTTCTGCACCGGTTGGAGGGGTTGGGGGTGGGAGGCACTGTGCTTCAGTGGTTCTCCTCCTACCTCTCTGGCCGGTCGCAGTCGGTGTTAGTGGGGGGTCAGAGGTCGACTCCGAGGTCTCTCCCTTGTGGGGTGCCTCAGGGGTCGGTCCTCTCCCCCTTGCTATTTAACATCTACATGAAACCGCTGGGTGAGATCATCCAAGGACATGGGGTGAGGTATCATCAATATGCCGATGATACCCAGCTTTACATCTCCACCCCATGCCCAGTCAACGAAGCGGTGGAAGTGATGTGCCGGTGCCTGGAGGCTGTTGGGGCCTGGATGGGTGTCAACAGACTCAAGCTCAACCCGGATAAGACGGAGTGGCTGTGGGTTTTGCCTCCCAAGGACAATCCCATCTGTCCGTCCATTACCCTGGGGGGGGAATCATTGACCCCCTCAGAGAGGGTCCGCAACTTGGGCGTCCTCCTCGATCCACAGCTCACATTAGAGAACCACCTTTCAGCTGTGGCGAGGGGGGCGTTTGCCCAGGTTCGCCTGGTGCACCAGTTGCGGCCCTATCTGGACCGGGACTCATTACTCACAGTCACTCATGCCCTCATCACCTCGAGGTTCGACTACTGTAATGCTCTCTACATGGGGCTACCTTTGAAAAGTGTTCGGAAACTTCAGATCGTGCAGAATGCAGCTGCGAGAGCAGTCATGGGCTTACCCAGGTATGCCCATGTTTCACCATCACTCCGCAGTCTGCATTGGCTGCCGATCAGTTTCCGGTCACAATTCAAAGTGTTGGTTATGACCTTTAAAGCCCTTCATGGCACTGGACCAGAATATCTCCGAGACCGCCTTCTGCCGCACGAATCCCAGCGACCGATTCGGTCCCACAGAGTGGGCCTCCTCCGGGTCCCGTCAACTAAACAATGCCGGTTGGCGGGCCCCAGGGGGAGAGCCTTCTCTGTGGCGGCACCGGCCCTCTGGAACCAACTCCCCCCGGAGATCAGAACTGCCCCTACTCTTCCTGCCTTCCGTAAACTCCTCAAAACCCACCTTTGCCGTCAGGCATGGGGAAACTAAACATCTCCCCTGGGCACGTTGAAGTTATATATGGTATGCCTGTATGTGTGTATGTTAGTATAGGGGATTTTCTTAAACTTATAATATTTTAATTAATTGGATTGTATTGGATTGTTTTTCACTTGTTGTGAGCCGCCCCGAGTCTTCGGAGAGGGGCGGCATACAAATCCAAATAATAAATAAATAAATAAATAAATAAATAAACCAACTTCAAAAGCCGCTACAAAAGCATATGCCAGCAAATAAAAGCAGAATGTCTCAATTATCACAGCAAACAAAGCTAACCTCTTCAACTCTTTCTTTGGCTCTGTCTTTGTTAACAGTAATGGCTCATCCCCCATCTTTGCTAATCGTACCTCAAACTCTCTCAACAACCTAATCAACTTCACTGTAAACCGCATTGAAAAAGCAATCCATGACCTCAAACCTTCCCTATCAGTCGGACCAGATGGTCTTTGTGCATACTTCCTAAAAAAGCTTTCTTCTGCTATAGCTGAACCTCTAAGCATTATCTTCCCAAAATCCTTCAGGACCAGCAAACTCCCCAAGCTATGGTCAAAAGCAATAGTCATCCCCATCTTCAAAAAAGGAGACCCTTCTCTCGTTGACAACTACAGACCAATATCACTATGCTGCGTCTCATGTAAAATCATGGAATCAATTATAAATCAATCAATCACCCTTTACTTAGAATCTAATAACCTACTCTCTAACAAACAATTTGGATTCAGAATGAAATTATCCTGCAACCTACAACTACTTCACTGCAAAAAACATTTGGACTACCCACCTAGATCAAGGAAAATCCATTGATGCAATTTATATTGAGTTTTGCAAAGCCTTCGACTCAGTGGTTCATGACAAATTACTCCTAAAACTCAAATCCTATGGCATCTCAGGATTCCTCCACAGCTGGATTACTGCATTCCTGTCAAACAGGCAACAAGTTGTCAAAATTGGAAGCGCCATTTCCACTCCCGTCCCTGTCAAACGTGGTGTTCCCCAGGGCAGCGTACGAAGTCCTACTCTTTTCATTCTCTACATCAACGACCTCTGCAATCATATCACAAGCAACTGTGCTCTTTTTGCCGACGATGCAAAACTTTTTAACACCACGGACAACACATTTACTCTCCAAAAAGACCTCGACTTTGTCTCAGATTGGTCTAACATCTGGCAACTTCAAATATCAACCATCAAATGCTCTACCCTCCACATCGGCAAAAAAAATCCGAACCTCATATATAAACTGAATAAACAAATTCTCACAGCCAACCCACACTCAGTAAAAGACCTTGGAATACTAATATCAAATGACCTAAGTGCTAAAGCCCACTGCAACAATATCACCAAAAAGGCTTCTAGAGTTGTTAACCTGATCCTACATAGCTTCTGCTCCGACAATCTCACACTACTCACAAGAGCCTACAAAACTTTTGCCAGACCCATCCTCGAATACAGCTCAACTGTCTGGAACCCATACCACATCTTGGATATCAACACCCTTGAAAATGTCCAAAAATATTTCACCAGAAGAGCTCTATACTCCTCCACTTGAAACAGAATACCCTACGAAAATAGACTAACAATCCTGGGTCTAGAAAGCTTAGAACTACGATGCCTAAAACACGATTTACGTATTGCCCACAAGATCATATGCTGCAACATCCTACCTGTCAATGACTACTTCAGCTTCAACCGCAACAACACAAGAGCAAACTTAATATTAACCGCTACAAACTTGACTGTAAAAAATATGACTTTAACAATCGAGTTGTTGAAGCGTGGAACTCATTACCAGGCTCAATAGTGTCAACCGCTAACCCTCAACATTTCTCCCTTAGACTATCCACAATTGACCTCTCCAGGTTCCTAAGAGGTCAGTAAGGGGCGTACATAAGTGCACTAGTGTGCCTTTCGTCCCCTGTCCAATTGTCTTTCCTTTATCTCATATATCATATATATTTTCTTCCTTTCATATATCTTCTCCTCTATTTTATATTTTTCTTTATGTATATTACCTCATGTCTATTCTCTTCTATATGTATTGTGTATTGGACAAAATAAATAAAAAAATAAAAAAATAAAAAAATAAAATAAAAGTAAGCTTCCACGAGTGGAGCAGGAGACAGCAGCAGACCTCTCAGGCCACTGCCATACCTACTGACTGCAAATCTGAAAGAGTTTGCAAATGCCTCACCTACTTGCGGGGCTATGTATGCTAAGTGTAAGGTGACCAGATGTCCTGCTTTTGGCAGGACAGTCCTGCTTTTGAGCAATTTTTCCAGCATCCTGCGGCATTTAAAAAAAGTCCTGATTTTTTGGAAACAAGCTGCCGACTGGACATTGCATTGGTCAATTTTGAGCAGCGTGGAAACTGAGCTTCCTTTTTCGCGGCTTCCAAGTTTTCCCCCTGACAGAATCTACTCGGTGGTGCCAGGAAAAAACTCGGAAGCCACGAAGAAGGGCAAACAAAGCTGCAGCACACATAGCGACATTTCCTTCAGCCTGGGGCTCATGGCCAAAACGTTGGACTGGGCCACTTGTGTCCCGAGGAGTTGCACAAGGTGACTGAAAGTTTCACCCTCCTCATCCATGAGAAGCAGCTGTGGCTGCCTCCCTGGCAGGGCCCGGGGAGTGACAAGGGCACCCTGGAGGCGGCCGACACACTGGGGGACCCTGCTTGCTGCCACCCTCCGGAGCCGCTGGGCTGCCCTTCGTGCCTGCGTCTCCTTCACGAGCAGGTGACTCTGCACTGTGGGCATACCCATTGCAAGCGCAGCACCCGGAGCAGTGCCGGTGGCAGTGGCCAGTGTGTCCGCTGTGCCATCCGGCATCCCATCTCTGCCTGTGCCTCTCCTGCGGCCCCCAGAATGGCCGGCGACAGCAAAGGGGAGGAAAAGGAAAGGGAAGTGCGGCCGAGGCATTCTCCCCCCTTCCTCCTCCGAGAGTCCATGCTTGGGACAGGCAGATAGAGCGGTGAATAGAAAGGGCTTCGTCCTGGCGCTTTTCCTTCCCGATGGATCTTCACCCGGCTCTGCCAATGGAGAGAGCAAGAGAGAGATAAAGAGAAAGGGAGGAGAGAAAGAGAGAGAAAGAGAGAGATAGCAAGAGACAAAGAGAGAAAGAGAGAGAGAAAGAGAGAGAGAAAAAAGAGAGAGGGAGAGAGAGGAAGGGAGGAAGGAAGAGAGAGAAAAAAGGAGAGGAAGAAAGAGAAAGAGAGAGAGGGAGGGAAGGAGGGAAAGAGAAAGAAAGAGACAAGGAGGAAGGAAGAGAGAGAAAAAAGAGAGAGAAAGGGAGGAAGAGAGAAAGAAAGAGGGAGGGGTGAGAGAAAGAGATGAAGGAAGAGAGAGAGAAAGAGGGAGGGAAGGAAAGGGAGAGAGATAACCGAGTCTGCGGAGAGGGGCGGCATACAAATCTAAATAATAAATAAAAAATAAAAAATAAATAAATAAATAAATACAGTGATACCTCGTCTTACAAATGCCTCGGTCATACAAACTTTTCGAGATACAAACCCGGGTTTAAGATTTTTTTGCCTCTTCTTACAAACTATTTTCACCTTACAAACCCACCGCCGCCGCTGGGATGCCCTGCCTCTGGACTTCCGTTGCCAGCGAAGCACCCATTTTTGCACTGCTGGGATTTCCCTGAGGCTCCCCTCCATGGGAAACCCTACCTCTGGACCTCCGTGTTTTTGTGATGCTGCATTGGAATCCCAGCAGCGCAAAAACAGGCGCTTTGCTGTCAATGGAAGTCCGGAGGTGGGGTTTCCCAGCGAGGGGTGCCTCAGTGAAATCGCAGCATCACAAAAACACAGAGGTCCGGAGGACTTCTGTGTTTTTGCGATGCTGCGATTTCACTGATGCTTCCTTCTCTGGGAAACCCCACCTCCAGACTTCCATTGCCAGCAAAGTGCTCATTGCGATGCTGGAATTCCCCTGCTGGGATTCCCCTGCAGCATCGCAAAAACACAGAAGTCCGGAGGTGGGGTTTCCCATGGAGGGGAGTCTCAGGGGAATCCCAACAGTGCAAAAACAGGTGCGTCGGCTGGCAAAAGGGGTGAATTTTGAGCTTGCACGCATTAATCGCTTTTTCGTTGATTCCTATAGGAAACATTGTTTCGTGTTACACCTTAAGAACCTCGTCCCTGAACCAATTAAGTTTGTAAGACAAGGTATCACTATTCATATGCGGAAGTTGGGCGGCATTATGGAATAAACGAATCGAGTGTGAGATACATTCGGAAATATGAAAAGAAGATAAGGCAAACAGCTGTGATCACATTCAACAAGGCAGCAAAAAGGATGGTGATGCCTAGAAATAAACGGCTTATGAAAATGGAAGCTGTGTTGTCCGTGTAGGTACAAGACTGCCGTAAGAAGAGCATTGCATTGGATACCAATACGATACAGACAACTCTACACCCGTCTGGCGAACAAAGAAGGAGGCGATGCAGCTGAGGCAAAAGAAGATGTTGATGAAGGTGCTGATGACTTAGAAGACCGCCAGCCATCAACATCCACTGCTTCTCCGACCCCATCCACATTCACAGCAAGTAAAGGATGATTTGATAAATTTCAACGGCACTATGGCCTGAGGAGCGTGTCATTGCATGGAGAAGCTGCCTCAGCGGATACAGGTGCAGCCGAGCAGTACGTCCATGGCACGTTTAAAGAGATAATTGAAGAAGGGGCCTACCTTCCAGAACAGGTGTTCAGCATGGACGAAACAGGCCTGCTCTGGAAGAGAATGCCATCACGCACTTTCTTAATGAAAGACAAAGCCAAAGCCCCTGGTTTTAAGGCCCAGAAAGATCAGGTAACTTTGATCATGTGTGGAAATGCAGCCGGCTTCATGATCAAGCCAGGTCTCATTTATAAGTCCCGAAATCCCAGAGCCCTAAAGAACAGAAATAAGAATGTGTTGCCAGTGTACTGGATGCATAATCCTAAGGCATGGATTACAAAAGCCCTCATGTGGGACTGGTTTCATCAGTGCTTTATCCCACAGGTGAAGGATTATTTGGCTGGCAAAGGACTCAATTTCAAAGTGCTTATCCTAATGGACAATGCTGGAGGCCATGATGATCTGGCACATGAACATGATGGGATACAAGTCAAATTCTTGCCACTAAACACTGCATCACTTATCCAGCCGATGGATCAAGGCGTTATCCGTGCGTTTAAGGCGCTGTATACGCACAATTCCCTTGGAAGCCTCATGGAAGCAATGGACGCTGATGAAAACTTTACATTGAAGGGCTACTGGCATCAGTACATGATTGCATCGTGTCTGAGGAACATTCAGAATGCCTTAATGGATATGAATACACAGACAATGAATTCCTGCTGGAAGAAATTGTGGCCAGAAGTGGTGCATGACTACAAGGGATTTTGCTCCCAAAGAAATTCAACATGCTGCAGTCCAGAAATTTGTGAAGCTGGCACAGGTACTGGGTGGAGAAGGCTTCAGTGACATGACACCCGATGAAGTCCATGGGTTGCTTGATGAGCATGGCCTACCACTGACAGACAAAGATCTGGAGGAGCTGACCATGTCAGCAAGTGAAGAAGAGGAAGAAGAGGAAGCTGAACAAGCTGAGGAAGAAGAAGAGGTTGGCCTAACGCTTGAACGGCTTGCAGAAGTGCACAGAGCACAGATTGTGGAACTTTGGGATCCCAACATGACTCGCTCTATACACTTTAAGGCCTCCCTTGACAACATCGTTGCACCATACAGAGCCATGTTAGCCCAGAAAAAGAAACTGCGCCAACAACTACCCATAACTATGTTCATCACGAAAACGAAGAGGTCTGTTACGCCATTGCCTTCAGCGTCCATTGCAGAAGTGCCTGATGAAATGGTGATTGAAGAAGATCCTTAGTTATGTTAATAATTTTTGCAAATAAAAAACAAAAGAATATTGTTAATAAATAATTATGTTTATAAATATCAGGATCACTAGTGTCTTATTCAATGGTAATTTAGGGGTCTAAAGTGTTGGGACTGAGAGGCATAGAAGAATGAATGAATGAATGAATGAATGAATGAATAAATAAATAAATAATGAATGAATGAATACGTAAATAAATCTCCCCCCCTGCCTGTGTGTGTGTGTGTGAACTCTTGAACCATTTCCAAAAACAGGTGAGGGCTGGGGTTTTTTTTCTCTGTTATTATTTAAATGCTTTTTATCATATGCTTTAAATCAAGAGTCACTTCTCTCTCTGTTTCTCTCTCTTTCCTGTCATTCTCTGCCTCAATCATTTTCTAATTTCTCTTTTTTTCTCCCCTTTTTTCTATCATTTCTCTCTCTCTCTCTCTCTTCCTTCCACTCTTCTCTCTCTCCTACTTTCTTCCTCTCTCTCCCTCTTCCTTCCTCTCTCCTCTCTTTCTCTTGCTCTCTCTCTCTCTTTCTCACTTTCTCTCTCCCTCTCTCCTTTCTATCTTGCTCTGTCTGTTGCTCTCTCTCTTTCTCTCTCTTCCTTTCTTCTCTGCGGAGGCTGGTGAAGGTTTTTAGTTTGAATGTTCCGGGTGGGCTGGCAGGGGGGATGGGAAGCGTGCGTGCACACGCGCCCGACATTCCAAATAACCTTCACCGGCCTCTGCTGTGAGAACGCCTGCCCCACCTCTCCTGCAGCCCCCTCGCTGACAGCTGGGATGATAGCGCTCTCAGCTAAGGGACTGCGAGAGGGGTGGGGCGGGTGTTCCCAAAGCGCTCAGAGAAGCTAGTGGCCGGATGAGGAGGACGAGAAGCCGTAGCTGCCAGCGCTGCTGCAGGAGGACCCGCGCCCCAAGAAAGCCGGTGAGAGGGGCGGATCGGGCGGGAGGGGGGCAGTAGCGAGAAGCCGGGGGTGCGAGGGGGCCGGAGGCACTGGTGGGGCAGGGGCGGCCAACATTCAAAACAATCTTCGCCGGCCTCCGCACTTTCGTCGCTCCCCGCCCCCAACTTCAAGCCCGACTCCTTGCGTGGCCTTGGAAAAGGGTGCGCAGGGGGGGGTAGTTTTTGGCTGTCCATAGCAAAAAAATGGTGTTTTTACTTCTGCATCTCTACTTTGCGGAAATTCGACTTTCACGGGCGGACTGGAAACACAACCCCCGCGAAAATCGAGGGAACACTGTATTAACTTTCATCAATCTTCTACATTTCCAACTATATTTTAAATTCATAATGCAAAGTCATAAAATTATACAGTACATATCATAAACCCCTTATTTATCCTATGTATCTTCCATTAATTTTAATTTTAATTCTTTATAGTTCTAAAATTCTAATCCAATTTTACGAATTAATACATCCTAATATTAAACAACATCTAAATCAGTGGTTCTCAACCTTTCTAATGCCGCTACCCCTTAATACAGTTCCTCATGTTGTGGAGACCCCCAACCATAAGACTACTGGTAGCGCCAAACTTCCCAACAGAGCTTTAAGCTGATTGGTAGGAATGCCAGAGGGACACCCCCACTGTAAACACCTGATTGGTTGGATTGTAAAAATAAATTCCAAGGCACCAGCTTTAGTTCGTAACACCATAGGAAATTTGTCTTTTCCCCTAGTCTAGGCGACCCCGGTGAAATGGCCGTTCGACCCCAAAAGGGGTCCCGACCCTAAGGTTGAGAACCACTGATCAAAATACATCTTTTACTATCATTGCATAGTCAATCCATATTTAATCATCCCTCCTCCAATTTCTCCCACTCTTGCCATAGGGAAGAAATCATGCTGTTTTTCAGTAGCCTTCATTTTTCTTTTGATATTTGTTATTTTTCTTTTTAATTATAAGCTACCAAAGGTTTTTACGCAGCTGAGAGACATGAAAATTAAAGTATATTAAGAAATTGGATGATTGATATTGTTTTGCTGATCTTAATCTGCAGTAAAGAAATTTTGGTTTTTAAAAACCCCACCATATTTTGCCTCAGATAATTTCAAAATAAAATACTGTGTGTCTATAACAGTGACGTCAGAATAGAGCAACTCTATCAATATCAAAATGCCACTGAAATAGTGGCATCTAGTCTCAAATTAGATTTTGATTTTCTTTCTCTCTCTCTCCCTTTTCTTTCTTTCTCTCCCTTCCTTCCCTTCCTCCCCTCCCCCTCCCTTTCTCTCTCCCTCTCTTCCCCCCTCTATTTCTTTCTCCTTCTTCCTTCCTTCCCCGCACTCTTTTATTTTGCCTACCTTTTGCAAAAGCCACCTTCTACATGGGCTCAGGCAGCGGGGTGGTGGAAGAAGAGGTAGTGGAGGCGAAGGGTTTTCAAGCAGGCCCGCTGCCCCCCCCCCGTGGCAGAAGGCGAGCACAGCGGTCAGGAGGTTGTTATAGGGGCAGCAGGGGCCTGCTGAATCAAGCCCTGCGCCGGCCAGCAAAGCTGGCTGCCCAGGGAAGCAGCGCATTTAAAAAGCATGAGTTTGAAAGGCGCATTGCTTCCCTGTTATGTAAACAATTTCTCAACTCAAATCTAATATTAAGAAAACATTGAAGTTCTTGTCTAAGTTCAAACAATTGATTTAGAATTTTTCCTCGAGCTAGCCAACGAACATTGATATGAAAAAGAAGCTGGGTATGACTACTTCCCATTTCTTCATATATTTGCGAAAAAAGTCATGCATTCAAAGGACGGTTTTTAATGTAGTTAACGATTTTCACGCTTTCATCCAGAACTTTCTGTAGATCAGTGGGCATCTTACATGTTGCCAAAGCCTCTCTGTGTATGCAACAATGTGTGGATATGACATTTGGGGCAACGTTTTGAATTCTTGCAATGAGTCCTTTATTAATTCCGACCATACATTTTGCTCCATCTGTGCTTAATCCAACACATCTATTCCAATGAATTTTGTTCTCTCACATAAATTTATTCATAACATTAAAGGTATCTTCTCCTGTTGTGTCACCTAATAAAGGCTGGCAAAATAAAAAGTTGTCATGAATTTCTTGATTTCTTGAACGCCATAAGATTTGCAAAATTCACAATATCAGTGAACTCATCGACTTGCAATGCATAATAACGACTTTCAGAAATATCAGATAATAACATCTGTTTCACATTATTAGACATATCAATGATTCGTAGATGAACTGTATTATTTGAGAGAGGAACGCAGGCAAAAGTTTGTTTTGCTCTATCTCCTATCATTACTTCTGCCATTATCTTCACTGCAGGCTTGATTAAAATTTCGCCAATGGTTACCGCTGCATTACATTTCACAATTAAAAGTGACACGCTATACGAAACTTCTAGTATTTTTTGATTGTCACCTCCTGTCAAACCCCACATTATTTTTTGAAACTGATTTAAATCTTTAAGTTTATTTTCAAAAAAATCTATGGGTTTATCTTTGTACTGGTTATGGTTTGTCTCAAAATGGCGCTTTAAGTTGGATGGTTTCATGCTTTTATTTGTAGATTTTTAAAACAAATGACACAAAGTGGAATAGGCTCATTTTCATCTCCAGTCCATGAGAATCCAAACTTAAGATATTCTTTGTCATACTTATGAGTTTCCCTTGCTTTTTTCTTAACAGTTTTTTTCAGAATTGAAGTTTATTCGTCGTTAATTTCATTATTTTCTGTTCATTGATTGCTACTATAATCATTACTTTCTTTCGGTGTAGTAGTTCCAGATTTTAACCAGTGATCCATAATCTATATTAGGGATAAAAATATTTTATAAAAACAATCAAAATCAGTGGGACTTTCTAAAGCACATAACAAACCTTTCCTATATGAAAAATTGCACAAAAGCTAAAAATACACTGGCGCCTGGAGAAGCCACTAACTATTAACGAAGTAAGTTGTCTCTGTAACGATGTGTGGTATATTCACGCTATGTCACACCGGACCATCTCACACTTCACAATACTGTCTTGATTCATGAGAATGTAGAATTAGGCGCAGTTAACCACAGTGCCGTGCATATCCCCACCAAACTCTGGTACAATGCGTACCCCCACCAAAGTCTTCCCGTACCCCTGGAGGTATGCGTACCACACTTTGGGAAACACTGTCTTAGAGGATCATGGGGACCTGAAATAAATTAGAGGTGAAATACAGGCTAGGGCCTATACTTCCCTGTGCTAATCTCTGACATGCTGATTAAGTAACAATTGAATGGACTGGGTTCACAAAATATATTAAATGTGGTCCAAACCAGACAAACCATTATATGTTTCGATATATATATACTGTATGAGTCTAACAACTTAATTGTAAGTACTGTACTTAAAAACAGGTTTTAATTCTTAGTGGATGATTGGATTTTTTTAAAATAAGTTTTTATTGTGTTTTTCTCATTAATCAAATATTCATAATAGTTACACCTGTGTTATGTACCTATTACTTACAAATTTACCTATTATTTACAAATCATTACATTTCAATCTAAATATATTTCATACATTTGTTATACATTTAACTTCTGCTTTCATTTCATCAGTGCTTTTTAAATTCTTCTGTTCTTGATCCAATCATACTATTTTTTCCATATTGCATAATATTCTGAATAATTTTGTCCTTAATTACTACTAGATTTTTGGAGGGTAAGTTCTTTTGTCACCAGAATTGCGCAAAAGCTATTCTTGTAGCTGTTTTAATATGTAGTATAATATATGTGGTTATTTTATTATATCCCCCTTTAACGATCCCTAGCAAAAATAACTCTGGAGTATATATTACTTACCGCCTATTATTTCCTGTATCTATCTATGAAGTTTTACTCAATATTTTTTGTTTCTGTGCATAACCATCATGTATAATAGAAGATGCTTTCTATTTGACCACATTTCCAACCATTTTGTTCTGAATTTGGATAAATCTTCACTAATCTAGCGGGTGTCTTATACCATCGGTAAAACATTTTATATTGATTCTCTTTATATTTTGTTGATTTGGTTATTTTATGATTTCTATTCCAAATTTTCTCCCAGTCTTTTAATTTTATACTATGTCCAATATTTTTTGTGCATGCTATCATAACTCGCTGCACTATGTCCTCTGCTCTGTCAAATTCTAATAAGTATTTGTAGATTTTTGTTATTAATTTTTCATTTGGGCCAATCAATATTTTATCTAATTGTTGTGGGACTATCTCAAATCCGTATTCTTCCTTATCTTTTTTGTATTGTGATTGAATTTGCATATATGGCCACAAGGCTTTCTTGTCTACTTTTTAGATTTCCTTAACTATCTAAAAGCTGTTGATGGGTTTGTAGTTTCCTGGGCCTGTTTTTTTCTTCCTTTTTTGAAGATGGGAATCAGCACTTTTCCAGTCTCTGGTGCTGCAGGATTTTTGAAAGATGTGTAGTATAGTGGTTCTAAGATGGCGTCTGCCAGCTCCTTTAGAATTCGAATGTAGTCTGTGTGGTCCTGATGATTTTTGGATGATTAACTCATCAAATTTGCAGACAACAACAAGCTGACGAGAATAGTCAACACCAATGTTCCTTCTAAGGTACGCGGCCACGCAGCCGCACACACAAAAACACCCCCCTGCGCAGTCTTTTCCAAGGCTGCGCAGAGGAGTCATGTGTCGGAGTTGGTGGGGGGAGTGACAAGGAAAGTGTGATGAAGTCTTCCGCTGGTGAAGGTTTTTCCTCCCCGTTCCACTGCCAGCCTGCCATGTGCCTGGGGATGTGAGGGGAGGCTGGGCGCTCCACTGCGAACTTTAAAGAGAGTCTCTCCCAGCAACTGCAATCAGGAGGCTCGGCACCACCCCATCCGTGGCGTGCAGCGGCAGGGGTGCCCACGGCTCCCTCCTTCTCCCACCGCCTGTGTCTACTGCTGGCGCCTGCTAAGCTGTCAGCCGTCGCTGTGGGTTCCTTGGGTGGGAGCTGCCACTTCCCACCAGGCAGCCCAGACACACGGCCATAGAAAGCACAGAGGTTATTGCCATCGCCTCTGCCTCCACTCAGGGAGCCACCACGGTTGCCACACCTTTTCCTCTCGCTCAGCTCGAACACGGTGGCTCCCTGAGTGGAGGCAGAGGTGGCAGCAATGACCTCTGCTCTTTCTATGGCCACATGGCTGGGCTGCCCGGATGGAACCGGCAGCTCCCACCTGAGGAACCCATGATGCCGGCCGCCGGCAGTAGACACAGGCACTGGGAGAAGGAGAGGGAGCCAGGAGGTGACTGTGAAGCCCAAGACCAGCCCCAGGATGACACTCAGCGAGTGGTGCCGGGACCGCGCAGCCATGGTGGGAACAGCCACAGGATGGCGCGGCGCCACGAGAAAGAGAGAGAGGGTTTCATTCCGTGAGGAAATGCCCAGTGAGCTGCGGGTCCCCCCACCACTGCCTTCTTTCCATCCACCTCTTTCTCATCACACTCCCCAAGCCCAAGCCCGCCTTTGCGAGTCCGTGTGGTATGGTCGCTCTTCCACCACAGCACAGGCGCCACCAGCTATGACCTAATCTGGTAAACTAAAAGCAATGTTGGTAGGCTACACAGATCTACATCTTTACATTTATATGCTGTAGCATAGATGAGGACTATTCCATATGCGTGCTTTTAAGTCTCTGCGATACAGTGTGCCTCTTAATCAGCATTTGATATCAAGATAGCAGGAACACGGGGAGGTTCTTTTTAATAAAAGGTTTTAACATTTTCATTTTTTTTTTTTAAAAATTTTATTATTAAAATGTAAACATATACATCATATATACAACATATGGTACAATGTGGGGCATATCACATATAAAGAAAAAGGAACAAAAAACAGAAAACAAACATACAAACAAAAACAAAACTAGTAACAATATCGGCGAATAAGCAGGGGAGTTGAGTTGAAAACGAAAATTAGATCAAGATATTTTGCTCAGTAACATATTTCGACTAGATTATCAAGAATGTTAAATACCAGAGTTGCGTTTACAAATCTTGTTAAGAAGTTAACAAATAATAGTGATAAGTTTACATTATTAAATACATATACAGTCTCGTGTAATAATATTAGATAATAAAATCCTTTATACCGGATTTGTGACAGTTCATTTTTTTTATTTTTTTGTTTTTTTCCTTAAAGCCTATTGGTCTCTCTGTTGCTACCTAGCCATTTATAGAGGGGGTCCCAACAACTGTTAAACGTATCTAACGGTTCGTTCCTGACTAATAGGGTCAGTTTTGACATTTCTGCGCAGTACATTATTTTCCTAAATATTGCTTCATTTGGGGGAAGGTCTTCATTTTTCCACCACTGCGCGTATGTTAGTCTTGCTGCGGTAGTTAAGTGGATGATTAGATGAACT
The DNA here is from genome assembly GCF_031021105.1 of Erythrolamprus reginae. Taxonomy (NCBI): domain Eukaryota; kingdom Metazoa; phylum Chordata; class Lepidosauria; order Squamata; family Dipsadidae; genus Erythrolamprus; species Erythrolamprus reginae. The sequence goes on from NC_091952.1 coordinate 140,212,162, forward strand.
TGGGGTTTCGACAATTTTTGCCTAACTATACCTAGTAGAAAACATTCAGGGGTTTTGTCAAGCGTCAAATTTAATATTTCGTCTATCCATTTTCCAATCATTTCCCAATAAGTTTTGGCTTTATTGCATTCCCACCATAGATGAAAGTAGGTACCCAATTCTTGTTGACATTTCCAACAGATTGGTGAAAGTTTATTGTTCACTTTGGTTAATTTAACTGGGGTAATATGCCAACGATAAAACATTTTGACCAGGTTTTCTTTATAAGAGGTGGCAATAGTCAGTTTATAGTTCTTTGTCCAAATTGTTTGCCATTCCTCCTCTGTTATCTCTTTTTTAAGGTCGAGGTTCCATTTCTTAACATTGGATTTTTGGTTAAAGGTGTCCGAGTCGTTGTAATTTAAATAACCATAAAAATTTTTGATTATCTTATCTTGGGGGCCTATACATAGCTTATCTAAGAGAGCATTTTTGGAAATCCCGGAATTTTTTTTGTCTCTATTAAATTTAGTCTGGATCTGGAGGTATTCCCACCATTCCACTTTTTGGCCCAAATTTTCAAGTTCTAATCTTGTTTTAATTGTCCCGTTTGGGTTTAAAATGTCTTTATATCTTAATATATTATTTCTCTTATGTAAATTAGGATGTACATAGGCTTCTAAAGGAGCATACCACATGGGAATTCCTTTGTATAATTTCGTTTTAGTTTTTTTCCAGGTGCCAATTAACGATTTTCTAATCAGGTGATTGGAGAAGTATTTGTGGGTTGACGGCTTTTCGTCCCAGAGATAGTAATGCCACCCTGCATGGAGGTCGTGGCCTTCTAATTTAAGAAGTCTAGTGTTTGTTAGACTCATCCAATCTCTTGTCCAATCTAGCAATGCAGCCGTATAGTAATCCTTCCAATTTGGAAGTGCCAAACCGCCCTCATCTTTTTTCCCTTGTAGGTATTTTAGTCGAATTCGGGGCCGCTTGTTTTGCCAGATAAAATTGTTGGTTATTTTAGTCAAATTAGTAAAAAAATCCTGTTTTACTTGTATAGGGATAGTTTGAAATAAAAACAATATTTTGGGCAAAGTGTTCATTTTAATGGCTGCGATTCTCCCTAGAAGAGATAGTTGTAAATTCCTCCATTTTGACAGGTCTTTTTTTATCTTGTCCAATAATATATCATAGTTGTTTGATTTTAAGCTTGACACTCTATTTGTCAGATTGATGCCAAGATATTTAATTTTTGTGACAATTTGCATATCCATTTTGGCAGATAAGATATCTTTTTGTGTTTGTCGCATATTTTTTGTTAAAATTTGGGTTTTGGTTTTGTTTATTTTGAGGCCTGCCACTGAACCGTATTCTTCCAGAACTTCTAATAGTTTAGGACCTGATTTTAAAGGATCTTCTAAGATGAATACCAAGTCGTCTGCGAAAGCTTGGAGTTTATAGATTTCTTTCTTACAGTTTAGACCCCATATGTCTTCCTTGTCTCTAATTATTCTCGTTAGTACTTCAAGAGTTAATATGAATAGTAAAGGGGACAATGGACAACCTTGCGCCTTTGTATAAAGAGATTTTGGTTGATGTATCTCCATTGAGAATTATATAGGCCGATTGGATAGAGTAAATAGCTTTTATTGCGTTAATAAATTTGGGGCCAAATTCCATATATTCAAGCTGTTTTAACATAAATTTCCAAGACACATTGTCGAAGGCCTTCTGGGCGTCAAGAAATATTAACGCCACTTGTTTCTCATTATGGGCTTCGTAATATTCGAGCGTGTCTAGCACGATTCTAATATTATTCTTTAGCTGTCTCCCGGGGAGAAAACCGTTCTGATCTGGATGTATAAAATGATTTAAAAAACCTTTGATTCTATTCGCTAAGATAGAGGTGAAAATTTTGTAATCGGCATTTAAAAGAGAGATCGGGCGGTAGTTAGCTATATCAGTCTGATCTGTATCTTTTTTTGAAATTAACGCTAGGTTTGCTTCTGTCCATGAATTTGGGATTTTGCCTCTATCTAGAGCATCATTTAACGTCTCTAAAAAGGCTTTTTCCATTTCCTTGGGAAGATCTTTATAAAGTTCTGTGGGGAGTCCATCCGGACCTGGTGCTTTGTTGTTTTTTTGACTTTTTATTACTTCCTTTAATTCTATTTCAGTGATCGGTTTATTGATTATATTGACCATTTCTTGCGGTACTTTAGGGAGTTTAGCCTGCTCTAGGATTTCTTGAATTTTTGTATCATGAGTATTATTTTGTATAGTTTCGGAATATTCATAGAGTTTACTAAAGAAATCGCTAGCAATCGTTTTTTTCCTTTCCAAGTCATGGCATGGTTCCCCATTTTTGTTTTTTAGACAGTTTATAAGTTTCTTTTCATTTTGCTTCCTGAGCTTATTGGCTAGCCATTTGCTAGGTTTGTTGGCATTCACAAAATTGTATTGGTTAGTTCTTTTTATTTGTTGTGCCCAGTTTTGTTGGTCAATTAAGTTTAGTTGGTGTTTAATTTGTAGCATACTTTGTTTGATTTCTTTTTTGGTGGGGAAGTTCTGAAGTTCTTCTTCTAAGGCCCTGTACTTTTCTTCTAAATTAGCTAACTTCTGTTTTTTTTTGTTTAAATTCTTTAGTCATGAATGAAATAGCTATCCCTCTAATAACTGCTTTGGCTGTGTCCCAAACATTTTGAAGGCTAGTGTCATCTTTTAGATTTTCTTTGAAGAAATAATTCATTTCAGTTTTAAGTTTTTGCTTAAAATCTTCCTGACTTAAAATAGATTTCTGAAGCGACCATCTACAACTCTGTTTATTTCCTTTCCAACAAACTTTAAGCGCACTATGGTCTGAAATGTAATTAGGTTCTATATCTATCGAATGAATTTTGGTGTTAATTTTTGTTGTTGTCCAGACCATATCCAATCTTGACCACGATTGATGCCTATCAGAATAAAAGGTAAATTTTTTAAGTTTGGGGTTTCTGTCCCTCCAACTGTCTTTCAATTTTAGTTCTTTAATTAGATCAAAAAAGTTTTTAGGTAATACTCTTTTCTTTTGTTTGGTCTTTTTATCATTCTTATAATCCATTTCATTGTTGGTTATGCCATTAAAGTCACCTAATAAGCAGATATTATCAGTGGAATGTTCTCTGATGGTGATTAATAGTTTTTTATAAAAATTTTCTTGGCCTACATTCGGGGCATAAATATTTATTAAAGTTATTTTGTCCTTTTCTATAGTAAGTTCTATAATTAAAATTCTACCTTCTCTATCTTTATATTTCAATTCAGCTTGGATATTAGGATTGATATAACATATTACACCTCTCTTTTTTTCCCCGGCAAGTGATGTAAACAGATTCCCAAGTTTATTTCTTTTGAGTAGGTACTCAAATTTATTTTTAATGTGGACTTCTTGCATTGCAATAATGTCGAAGTTTAATTTAGCAATTTTATTTAAAGTTTGGCTTCTCTTTTTTGGTGCATTTAGACCGTTTATATTAATTGAATATAGTTCAATTCCTTTGTTTAACTTTTCTTGTACCAGATTTAAGTTATCTGTACTTGGGTCTTGTTGCCCTTGTACTTCTAGTTTCTTTTGGATATCCTGTATAGCCATTGTTGCCTAGAGTTAGTTTATCAGTAGCCTGAGTTCTTTCTAAACTTGTAGGGCTCTGTTCTATAAGTTGTACACTAGTGGAAGGGAGGGTCGTTGTTCCGGTATCGTCTTGTGTTTCAGAAGTTCGATCGGTAGAGAAATTTTTGTCGAAAAATTCTTCAGCTTTTTCGACAGAGTCTATTTTTAATTTCCTATCTTGCCAGGTCACAAGCATACCTTCTGGAACCAGCCATCTAAAATTTATATTGTGTCTGGTTAATTTTGCTGACAGAAAGGTGTATGGCCTGCGAAGGTCTCTGACATGTTTTGGGACCTGTTTTAATACTACCAGTTGTCTCCCCTTGTGTTCTATAGGATCTTCCCGGGCTCTGTGAAGGATTTCATCCCTGACTGATTTTTTGATAAATTTGATATGAACCTCTTTGGGGAGGTTATGACGTCTAGCGTAGTTAGTGTTTATACGATATGCTTCGTCGATTTCGTTTAGCATTGTATCTTTTTCAATGCCCAGGGCCTTTGAAAGGATATCGGCCATAATATCCGGTAGGTCTTCGCTTTTTTCCTCCCTGAGATTTTGAAATCTGAGATATTGGTTAGCTTTTTCGCTCTCTAATTGGATTACTGTGTTCTCTAAATCTTTGTTGGCATGGATTAATTTATCTGTGAGGTCTTCCATTTGTTTGTGCTCTTGGTCTATTTTGTCTTCTAAGACCTGTATCCTCTGTTCTTGTTTAGTCATTTGTTGTTGAAAAGCCTCGTGCTTTTTGTCCATGTTCTGCATCCACTCTTTTAGTTCGGATGTATCGCTCCTCACCTCACCTAATTCTTTTTTAATATCCTGATGATTTTTCAACATTAGCTCCTGCATTTGAAGCAGCGTAGCTTGGAGATCTTTATAAGAATTAGACCTCTCTCTAGGTATCATATCGTCGAGGGATCTCTGGGTAGAGGGACTTGGTATGGCTGATGTAGAATGGGTGATTGATTTTTTCCCTGATCCTAGCCTAGACAAATTAGAAAGGCTTGTCATTTTTATAGTCGACCACCAATTTGCCCACTGGTACAGTTGTTTGATGGTCTGATCCAGAGTTTAGTATCGATACAGTAAAACAGAGTATTTTCAATAATGTGTAGTTGGGGTATCAGTTCCTGTTGGGCTCAATAGTAAACCTTAAAAGGTAAAAGTTTAGAGATATTTCTTCCCTCTAGAGAGTGAAATTACGTAGGGGAGGATAGAAGGAATATATACAGACAGGATAAATACTGAATAATTATTAAGTAAATATATATAGGTTAAATAAAGTATATAACTGTTACAAAGAGAATACTACCTTATCTTAATTATAATAAGCTTCTAATTAAAGTGTCGTTTACTATTAACCGGTAACAAATTAACAAAGACAGAATAATATATATAGATAAATTCAAAATATTGTTGCAGGTATATCTTATCTACTATTTCTATTTCTATTGTTCTATTACTATTAATTACCCAATACAAGTTTTATAGTTTAAAGTTAGTACTTGCAAAATTAATAGTATATTCAAATATCCTACAGCTAAATTATTTTTACAGAAAAAACAATAATTGTCAATTAATATATACAGAAAATTAATAATAGCAGTTAATGTCTTGTTATATTAAATATATTATATTAAATTATAAAGTCAATACGTTCATTCATATAAATTCATTAAATTAGAGTTGATTACGATGTTAATTATTTGATATAGATAGTGACAATATATAGTAGAGGGATACAGACTTGGTAAAGTATAAAAACCTTATGTAGATCATCCACTAATAATAAAGATTAGGAATTTGCAAGACAGTAGAGTGTAGGAATTACTTATTATGCAGTTAAACAATTAAATGGAATATCAAACCCTTCTAAATCTTCAAACTTTGATCCATGAAGTTCGGGTAGGTTTCAATGCTGTCGCGTGTTGTTGTTATTTAGGGTTCGATATTTCGCTGAACAAGTTAGTCAGTAGGGTCAGTAGGGCCGATCTCTCTGGTGGTCTCTAGAATGCTTTCCAGCCGCTTTTGATCTCTCCTGCGACCTACCGCTCCTGATATCAAATGAAAGAGGTGCCTCCGATCGCTGTCCCTCATAGACCACAAAACTTGAAACTTGAAAGAGCCGACGTTCTCTCAGCTCGCTCTACTGTGACGCAGCAACAAAAACAAAGATCGAAGAGCCAGAGAGGAAACAGGAACCAGGAAGTGGACGAATCACGCCGTCCCGTTGAGTCCTCTTTAGAAAAATCCAGATTTAACCATTTAAAAGTTCATTCGGAGAATTGCATTTCCTCGCGGGACGTCAGATCTTCTTGGTATTTATTCTACGCTTTGAAGGATGTTATTGATAGCTTTCTTGAATAAATAATATGACTTACAAACAAACGCTCGCCGCCAGCCGGAAGGAGGAAGCTGTCAATTCCTCCCTCTTCCTTCCCTTGTCGCTGCTTGTCAAATTTTTAGCTCAAGTGACGCCAGTCCGTATTTGAGGAAAAGGAAGCTAAGTTCGTAGATCTCAGTCTCAGTCCAGCTCCGGTATGTTAATAGTCAACTCCTCTGCCCCGATCGCCGTTGCTAGCATTAGTTTAGTCACCTCCAGCTGGGAACACTCTAGGCCGCCATGTCGCTCCTAGCTTGCAGGCACTCAGTCGTGGGGGGGGAAATCCGCTCCGCCGATCGGGCTGCCGCCTCAAATCGTGCTAACGGTATCCCCTTAACGCCAGACCCTTTTTCGCAGAGTCTGGGATCCCCGAGGGATCAAAGAGAACCTGAAAAACGGTGGTGTTTGGCGGAGCTCTGCTCCACACTATCCGTTCTGTTCCTCAGTTGGCTCCGCCCCCCCTCAGTTGGCTCCGCCCCCTACATTTTCATTTTCCTGCACCAATCAATATGGACCTGCTTTATTTGTTATGAAGATATTCAGCAAGATTTAGTAGATATGAATGGATGATATTTGCTTAGGAATAAGTATTATTGCTTTTTCTTTTCTTCTTTATTGTTTGTTGTTTGTTTTGGTTAAAAAGGGCAATTAAGCTAGAATAAGGATTTAGTGATGTATGTGAATAGGCTTCTGGTCTGGAGCGGAGCTGCGATGGGAGCTTCGGGACAGGGCTCTGTCCCCGATGCTTCCTTTCTCCACTCCAAGGGTCGCCTCGAGCGATTAGATCGGACCCGGATGGTCCGTTTGAAGAACGGGGGCTCCCCGAACCCCAAGGAGCTAACGTCGAAGCTCCGAAGGGGAAGGTTTGCCCCGCAGCTTTAGAGCAGGAAAAACCGAGTCTCCACACAGGAAAGCTCGGCCATTGCAGCTCGACCACACGGGCGGAAGAAAAGACAAGAAGAAGAAGTCCAAACACCGTAGCAGAAAGAAAAAAAAGGAAATAAGAAGAAAAGATTTAAGGTACACGTTTATCGTGACAGTTTAAAAACTCTTTGAATCATTAATTTCTTAAAATAAAAGGCGAGCAAATAAAGTAATAAGGGAAAACTAAAATCCTTGGGCAAAAGTGCAGCTGGAAACCCCCCCCCCCTCCTTGGCACTAAATACAACAAAGAACAAAACTAAATTTGGCAAATATTTTCTATTCGCATTTAAACTCCCATCTCTGAAGAGGACTTTGGAGATGGGAATTAGCTAAAAAGTCAGATTTTAAAACGAAAAAGAAAACAATAGTCTCAAACCGGCAGCAGTTGTTGGAACTTTTTGTACATGAGCTGTGGAAGGATACCCTTTGGAATCTTACTTTGAATAAATAACTACATAAAGAAAAAATAAATTGGTGAAACAAAGAGAATATTGAAAAGAAATGAAGAGACTTGGAAAGAATTAATTTTGCTCTTTAATTGATAGGTACTCTCTATCTTTGCAAAATAATAAGTAAAAACTACCTTAAATAAAATTTGAATACAAGAATTAACTGCACTGCCTGGAAAGAACCATTACAAATAAACCTTTTGGATTGTAACAGACATAAAGAATCAAAGCTCTACCGTGGAATATAATTAAGATTTTGTTATAAATGAATTTGTATTGAAAATTGAACTACAACTACAATGAATTTGAGTTAAATTAAAATAATTGCTTAGATTTGCATTTTAATTTTGTACTACATTTGGACTTAAACACTTCTGGATTATAACTAAACTAGGGACTTTGGGATTTTATTGGGATCATAATTAAATTACCTTTTGGATTTGATTTGGACTTTGGACTGAGAACGTGATTGGACACCCTTTTTTTTGGATTATAATTGGACATATATTGGACAATAACAAAAGATTAAAATAATCTTCGGAGAAGACCTTAAAGTTTGAGACCTACAATCAACAAACAAGAATAGCAGAAACTAAGTACAGTGGTCCCTCGACTTGCGCGTTCTCGATTAGCGCGAAACGCTGCAACGCGGTTTTTCAAAAAATATTATTTAAAAAAATAAAATATTAAAAAATAATTTTTTTAAAAAAAATAAAATATTAAAAAATAATTTTTTTTAATTCTGTTCCCTGAATGGAGACCGCCGGCCGCTCAATCGGGCCGGCAGGGAACAGAATGGAGCGTTCCGCGGCGGGGCTGGGGGAGCCGAGCCCAGCCCCGTGACATTCGCTTTCCTGCCACCCGATTGAGCGGCCGGCGGTCTCCATTCAGGGAACAGAATGGAGCCTTCCGCGGCGGGGCTGGTAGGAGGGGAGCCGAGGGGATAACCGAGCCCAGCCCCGTGGGATTCGCCTTCCTCCCGTTTGCAGCCGAGTGATCGTGGGCTCCTTCGCAACCTCAGAGAGCTTCCTGGTTTTCGTGAGCTTTCATGCCCAGGAAGCTCTCCGAGGTTGCGAAGGTTACATCTTCCGCTGCCAGCCAGGCCATGCTGGCGGCAGCGGAACAATCGCTGGCTGTCAACTTTTCTTTTTAAAACTGGGCAGGAGCTGACTTGCCTCCCCAGTGCTAAAAAGAAAAGTTGACAGCCAGCGATTGTTCCGCTGCCGCTCCGGCAACGGAGTCCGGCGCTGGGGCCATGCGGGGCCGCTCATCCAGGGGGGCGTGGACTGGCAAGCGGCAAGTGGGGAAGACCAAGGGAAGGTTCCTTCAGCCGCCCAACACCTGATCCGCTCCGCAGCGCGGCAGCAGCGAGGAGCCGAAGATGGGGTTTCCCCTTTGCCTTTACCCCATCTTCGGCTCCTCGCTGCTTCCGCGCTGCGGAGCAGATCAGCTGTTGGGCGGCTGAAGGAATCTTCCCTTGGTCTTCCCCGCCGCCCACACGCAAACTCCACCATCTGCGCATGTGCGGCCATGAAAAAAATGGCGCACATGCGCAGATGGTGGTTTTACTTCCGCATCCAGTATAACGCGGAAATCGGTTAGCGCGGGAGGTCTTGGAACGTAACCCCCGCGCTAATCGAGAGATCACTGTATAATTAAATATAATTAAGCATATCTGAAATAAGTATAACCAATTGTATTTGAATATAATTGTTGTTTTTAAGAGGTTTTTTTTAGTTGTCTTAAGAAATTATATTAAATATTTAGATTTTATTGTTATAATTATATTATAATATAATATATTAGACATAAATATTGGTGTTTCTTTTTTTATTATTAGTCTTCTTGCATTTAAGTTCTAAAATAAGGTGTTTTTTCTAGACCAAAATTTAAATACAGTAATACCTCGTCTTACGAACCTAATTGGTTCCAGGGGGAGGTTCTTAAGACGAAAAGTTTGTAAGACAAAACACTGTTTTCCATAGGAAACAATGTAAAATCAATTAATTCGTGCAACGAAAAAAAACTCCTCAAAAAAACGCCGCCGCCCGGCTGTCACCTTTTGAAACAGCCGGGGGTGCTTCCCAGCGTCCTCCTGAACCCGAATGCCAAACCCGAACTTCCAGGTTCGGCGTTCGCGAGGCCGCCGAGAAGCCCCCCGGCTGTTTTAAAAGGTGACAGCCGGGCGGCGAGGCTTCCCAGCGGCCTCCCGAACCCGAACTTTTGCCGAACTTCTGGGTTCGGCGTTCAGGAGGCCACTGGGAAATATGGAATAACTTGAAACTATCTTTTATAGGGAGAATTTCAACAACTAAGATGAATATATTACCCAAAGTACTGTTTTTATTTCAAGTACTACCGATAAATCCAGGAGGGAATTTTTTTAAGAACCTAACAATGATCTTTAGGAAATTCATATGGCAAGGGAAGAAACCGAGAATAAATCTAAGCGCACTAGAAGACATCAAAGAAAGAGGCGGATTTGCATTACCAAATTGAAAGACATATTACCAGGCTGCAGCCTTATTTTGGATTAAAGATTAGGTAACACAAGAAAATAGAAGAATATTAAATTTAGAAGGTTATGACCTTATGTTAGGCTGGCATGCCTTTATCTGGTATGACAAAGATAAAATACATTCTTATTTTAAAAACTATATAATAAGAAAATACTTATTAGAAGTCTGGAAAGACATAAAAAAGATAATTTTTTAACAATCCCAAAATGGATCTCTCCATTAGACGCGGTTCTCCATCCTAACTTAATGCAGGATAGGAAGATATTAAAATATAAAGACCTAATAGATGATCAAATGAAATTAAAATCAAGACAAAAATTACAAGATGAAGGAGTGATAACAGATTGGTGGCAATATATTCAGATACAGTCTAGACACCAGAAAGACGTCAAAATATATTTATTTACGAAGAGTAAAAATTTTCTAGGTAATTTGCTGACCACAAACCAGAGTAAACTAATAGGAAAGGCATATAAATATATGTTAGCATATAAAAATATAGACCAGACATTGAAAGATAACATGATAAGTTGGTGCAAAAATTTAGGAAGAAATATTGACTTACAAACCTGGGAGAAATTCTGGACATCTAATTGGAAAATGACAAAATCAGTCTCACTAAAAGAAAATCAAATCAAGATGTTCTATATGTTCTGCCTCCAAATAGAATAGCAAAGATGTTTCCTAACATGTCACCAAAATATTGGAAATGTAAGCAAGAAATAGGTTCGTATTACCATCAGTGGTGGACTTGCTACAAAACTAGGTCATATTGGAATACAATAGAAAAGTGGATAAAGGAAATTACATTACAGGACATAAAGAAAACACCTGAATTTTTTTTATTATGTATAACAAATCAAAAATATAAAAAGGATATTTTTTCTTAATTATTCATATTCTGACAGCAGCTAGAATTGTGTTCGCACAAAATTGGAAAGGTGAAGATATCCCCAAGGAAGATGAGGTAATAAGAAAAATTATGGAATGTGCCGAGATGGACATGATGACAAGGCGGTTAAACAATCATGAAGAATCAGAATTTTATGATATATGGAACAAATTGTATACATGGTTAAATAAAAGGGGAAAAAAATAAGATTTAAATGATTTGGAATTATATTAAAGTATTAGAATTAGTTATATCTTATCATTTTTATAGGTGTAAAGTATATAAAAACAAAAATTCTTCTTTTCATTCTATATCAATTTTAAATGATATCAGTGGATTTTCTTTTTTCTGTATTAGATAGACTTCAAAAATAAGTGGGGTAATGGCAACCCCAAATATATGTTAAATGTAAGTATGTCATGTTTGTCTTTTTATGAAAAATTTAATAAAGTTTAATTTTTTAAGAAAAGAGATGCATGTGAATAAATAAGGATATATGAATATTGAAAATTAGCACTGTTAGAGGTCCCTTTGGCCCAAATGTATTAGATGATTAATAGCAATTGATTAGATATATTAGCTAATAGCCTTGCAAATTTGAGCAAATTTCCTCCCATTCAAAACCCTCTTCATTTACTTCCACTCTTACCCCAGTTGTTGAGCAGGTGCTTTCACCCGTTGCCTGCCCTTGCTGCCATTCTCTCCCTGTTTTGATTTTAATTACTCCCATCTATATCTGCCTCTGTCTTTGTATGCATGGGTGTGCTCAGTCTTTCTCAGTCCTCAAAGTCCTCAGTCTTTGGATCACAGCCTGTGATCAGTGTTCCCTCTAATTTTTTTTTTTGGGGGGGGGGCGGAAAAGTATAGTGTCTGAGCGGCAGTCCCTTCGGGACTGGGCGGCACAGAAATAATAAATAAACAAATAAATAAACAAACAAACAAATAAAAAACCCACAATATGTTTTTCGCTGATAAAATTGCTCGGATCCGAGCAGACCTCGACTCCAATAGTAAAACAGAGTCGACTGACAACGAGTCAGTCGAGGTGACTGGGGCTAAACATCTTTGTCCATGTGTCTGGGGGGAGTTTGACTTGGTGACACCTGATGAAGTGGACAAGGCCATTGGAGCTGTAAGCTCCGCCACCTGTTTACTGGATCCCTGTCCCTCTTGGTTGGTTTCGGCCAGTCGAGAGGTGACATGGAGGTGGGTCCAGGAGATTATCAACACCTCCTTGGGGAGGGGGTCCTTTCCGGCTCCTTATAAGGAGGCACTTGTGCGCCCCCTCCTCAAGAAGCGTTCCCTGGACCCAGCCGTGCTAAATAACTACCGTCCAGTCTTCAACCTTCCCTTTATGGGGAAGGTTGTTGAGAAGGTGGTGGCGCTTCAACTCCAGCGGTCCTTGGAAGAAGCCGATTATCTAGGTTCTCAACAGTCTGGATTCAGGCCCGGTTACCATAGTTCCCTCTAAGCTGAGCAGTGAGCAATCGCTCACTTAAAAATCATCATCAACTCAGAGTTTTCCAAACCTGCCCAGGAGCCGAGAGGGAAAGAGTGAGAGGGAAGGAGAGAGAGAGGAAGAGAGGAAGAGAGTGAAACAGATAGAAAAAAGAGAGGAAGGAAAAGAGAAAGAAAAAAAATGGGAGTAAGGAAGAGAGAAAGAAAATCAAAATCTAGTTTGAAACTAGCTCAACTATTTAAGTGGCATTTTGATATTGATAGAGTTGCCCTATTATGAGCTCACTGTTATAGAGACACAGTACAGTATTTTATTTTGAAATTCAGGGTGTTTTTTATTTATTTATTTATTTATTTATTTATTTATTCTGTGCTGCCCAGTCCCAAAGGGACTGCCGCTCAGACACTATACTTTTCCGCCCACCCCCCCAAAAAATTAGAGGGAACAAAGCCGGTTACAGCATGGAAACTGCTTTCGTCGCGTTGATGGATGATCTCTGGCGGGCCCGGGACAGGGGCTTGTACTCTGCCCTGGTGCTTCTTGACCTCTCAGCAGCTTTCGATACCATCGACCATGGTATCCTTCTGCGCCGGCTGGAGGGGTTGGGAGTGGGAGGCACTGTTCTTCAGTGGTTCTCCTCCTACCTCTCCGGCCAGTCGCAGTCGGTGTTAGTGGGGGGTCAGAGGTCGACCTCTAGGTCTCTCCCTTGTGGGGTACCTCAGGGGTCGGTCCTCTCCCCCCTGCTATTTAATATCTACATGAAACCGTTGGGTGAGATCATCCAAGGGCATGGGGTGAGGTATCATCGATATGCCGATGATACCCAGTTATACTTCTCCACCCCATGTCCAGTCAACGAAGCAGTGGAAGTGATGTGCCGGTGCCTGGAGGCTGTTGGGGCCTGGATGGGTGTCAACAAACTCAATCTCAACCCAGACAAGACAGAGTGGCTGTGGGTTCTGCCTCCCAAGGACAATTCCATCTGTCTGTCCCCTGGGGGGGAGAATCATTGACCCCCTCAGAGAGGGTTCGCAACTTGGGCGTCCTCCTCCGTCCACAGCTCACATTAGAGAAACACCTTTCAGCTGTGGCGAGGGGGGCTTTCGCCCAGGTTCGCCTGGTGCACCAGTTGCGACCCTATTTGGACCGGGAGTCACTACTCACAGTCACTCATGCCCTCATCACCTCGAGGTTCAACTACTGTAACGCTCTCTACATGGGGCTACCTTTGGAAAGTGTTCGGAAACTTCAGATCGTGCAGAATGCAGCTGCGAGAGCAATCATGGGCTTTCCCAGATATGCCCATGTTTCTCCAACACTCCGCAGTCTGCATTGGTTGCCGATCAGTTTCCGGTCACAATTCAAAGTGTTGATTATGACGTATAAAGCCCTTCATGGCACCGGGCCAGAATATCTCAGGGACCGCCTTCTGCCGCACGAATCCCAGCAACCAGTTAGGTCCCACAGAGTGGGTCTTCTCCGGGTCCCATCAACTAAACAATGTCGCTTGGCGGGACCCAGAGGAAGAGCCTTCTCTGTGGCGGCCCCGACCCTCTGGAACCAACTCCCCCCAGAGATTAGAATTGCCCCCACCCTCCTTGCGTTTTGTAAGCTGCTGAAAACCAACCTCTGCCGCCAGGCATGGGGGAACTAAGATACACTTTCCCCCTAGGCCTTCACAATTTTATGTATGGTATGTTTGTATGTATGATTGGTCTTTATATAATGGGTTTTTAACTGCTTTTTTAGTATTGGATTTTGTTGTACTGTTTTACTGCTGTTGTTAGCCGCCCTGAGTCTGCAGAGAGGGGCGGCATACAAATCCAATTAATAATAATAATAATAATAATAATAATAATAATAATAATAATAATAATTTATTTATTTATTTATTTATTTATTACTTAGATTTGTATGCCGCCCCTCTCCGAAGACTCGGGGCGGCTCACAACACGTGGAAACAAATCATAAATAATCTGACAATTTAAAATATTAAAGATTTAAAAAAAGACCCCATATACTAACAGACATACACACAAGCATACCATATATAAATGAAACATGCCCAGGGGAAGATGTTTCAGTTCCCCCATGCCTGACGGCAAAGGTGGGTTTTAAGGAGTTTACGGAAGGCAGGAAGAGTAGGGGCAGTTCTAATCTCTGGGGGGAGTTGGTTCCAGAGGGCCGGTGCCGCCACAGAGAAGGCTCTTCCCCTGGGGCCCGCCAACCGACATTGTTTAGTTGACAGGACCCGGAGAAGGCCCACTCTGTGGGACCTAATCGGTCACTGGGATTCGTGCGGCAGGAGGCGGTCTCGGAGATATTCTGGTCCAATGCCATGAAGGGTTTTAAAGGTCATAACAAAACACTTTGAATTGTGACCGGAAACTGATCGGCAGCCAATGCAGACTGCGGAGTGATGGTGAAACATGGGCATACCTAGGTAAGCCCATGACTGCTCTCGCAGCTGCATTCTGCACGATCTGAAGTTTCTGAACACTTTTCAAAGGTAGCCCCATGTAGAGAGCATTACAGTAGTCGAACCTCGAGGTGATGAGGGCATGAGTGATAATAATAATAATAATAATAATAATAATAATAATAATAATGAGGGCATGAGCATAATAATAATGATGAGGGCATGAGCATAATAATAATAATAATAAAGAAAACAGATATTCACATTATTACAGCTGCGAGGATTCTATATGCACAATACTGGAAACAGGAAAAAACCCCAACTGTTTTATCTCTTTTGATTAAAATAATGGAATGTGCAGAAATGTCCAAGTTAACAATGAAACTGCAAAATAAGGATGAGACAGATTTCTACAAGGCCTGGGACAAATGGTACCATTGGTTAAAAAAAAGAAATTACTTAAAAATTATTCATCAAGAAAAATATCCAACAAAAACAATGTGAAAAACCAACCATCTACGACACAAATCATAATATTGAAATGACAAACTGTAAACATCAATCGACACAAATTTCGAACTACAAAGAAACCGAATGAACAAACTCTTAAATCACTGATACGTGTTGGCACTAGCAACTACGTCAAACACATATGGACAAAACTTTAGAGAAATCTACATCACCTATATGTTCAAACCACAGGCCGCTAAACATTGAAGCCCCAGCTCTAACGCTGGCCCTCTACACTCCTCTTACTACTCTTTTTTGCTCCAATTTCCTATCCCTCTTCCCCTCGTATCTTTTCCCCTTCTTCCCCAACCCCTTCCCTTTCTTCTTCTCTCCTTACCCACTTATGCATACTATATAAGTAAATTATAATTGCTAGAATGTACATTATATATATTCCCTTTACTTTTCTGTATCCCGTTTTTAATGTATATATTCAATAAACATATTAAAAAAAAAAAAGCTCAACACAGACAAGACTGAGTGGCCAGATGTTCCCTAAAGGGGAGGTGAAGATGGGGAATCTGTCAGGAATCTGGTTTGGGGTCGGCATAACCCCCAGATAAACTGACTTGTCCTCCACTGGTGGTAGTGTGAAATCGACTAGGCTGCCATGCCTAAGCCAACAAAGCCACAGAGACAACACAACACAGGGATTGAAGAAATGCATTAACACCTGGGAAGACTATGAAGCAAAACCCTGATGAGGTGAAGAAGAAATCAAGTGATGACTGCCAAAAAGGGACTTGAAACTTTATTTTATTGATTTTTGTAACGGAAACAAAACTTGCTGGAAACTGAAGAGGAAGTGGCTATTTAGCAGTGAGGCGATGGTGAAAAGCTTCTGGACAGAGCAAAATGCCCAACATCGGATTTTAAAGCGATATAAAGGTATCAAATTTGGATTATTAAAGCATTTTTCAAGATTTATTCTTTGTTGATTTTCAAAGAGAGTTAATTATTGATTTAAGAATATAAACTAATGGAAAAAAATAAAAGCTTGCCATCTATTGGTTGGAGGAGCGATTGCAGGGGGAAATTTGGATTATGTTTTTAACAGCTGCCAGTCTTGGCTCTGGAACATCTTATCTGTTGTGGCTATGAGGATGGAATGTACTTTTAATTTACTTACAGTGTACTTGTCGGAAGAAAGGATGTTACTGGCTTTGGTTTGTGACAGAAAGAACCTTTGAGAGAAAAGACTCTTGAACTAATTGATGGGGTCTGGGTCAATATAATTGCATCATTTGCAAATAAATTTATTTTCATTTCTAATTCCCCTATTCTATATCCTGCCCAGGTGTTATCTTGTCTTATCTTATTAGCTAAGATCTCTATTGCTATTACAAATAATTTTGGAGATAAAGGACATCCCTGCTTGGTGTCGTTTAGTATTTTAATTCTCTGTGTTCTTTGTCCATTCACTCTTATATATGCTTCATTCCCTTTATAAATCTCTTTTTATAAT
This sequence comes from Erythrolamprus reginae, assembly GCF_031021105.1. Taxonomy (NCBI): domain Eukaryota; kingdom Metazoa; phylum Chordata; class Lepidosauria; order Squamata; family Dipsadidae; genus Erythrolamprus; species Erythrolamprus reginae. The sequence continues at coordinate 140,228,815 of NC_091952.1, forward strand.
TTCACAAAATTTCCCCCCCATATTTAGTTCCTTACATAATTTATATAAATAGCTATGGGTAACTTTATCAAAGACTTTATACACATCTAATTTCAAAATTCCCAATTTCCTTTTAGTAACGGTAGCATGGTGCATCACATTTATTACATTTCTAATTGGTTCGCTTATTTTCCTTCCCTTCACAAATCCATATTGATCCTCTTCAATTATTTTTGGTAAAATATTTTCTAATCTATTTGCCAATATTTTCATAAATATTTTATAATCTTGATTTGCCAAACTGATAGGATGGTAGGACCCAGGCTCTCTTAAATCTCGACCCATCTTCGAAATACAGTGGAACCTCGACATACGAGCAGCTCTACTTACGAGCTACTCGAGATAAGAGCTGGGAGGGGAGCGACATTTTTGTTCGCCTCCCGAGCTCACATTCGGGATACGAGCGCCAAGGACCTGTCTCCTGAAGCCGAACGCTAACTTCCGCGTTTGGCTTCAGGAGACAGCTCCTTGGCGCTCGTATCCCGCGTGTTTTAAAAGGTTGCAGCCGGCCTGGGGGGCTCGGGGGGGTGCTGGCAAGCCCCCCAGGCCGGCTGCAACCTTTTAAAACACGCGCGCCGCTTTGCAGCTGTCTCCTGAAGCCGAACGCTAACTTCCGCGTTCGGCTTCAGGAGACAGCTGCGAAGTGGCGCGGGTGTTTTAAAACGTGGCAGCCGGCCTGGGGGGCTCGGGGGCTTCCCCCCGAGCCCCCCAGGCCGGCTGTGATGTTTTAAAACACGCGCGCCGCTTCGCTGCTGTCTCCTGAAGCCGAACGCTAACTTCCGCGTTCGGCTTCAGGAGACAGCTGCGAAGCGGCGCGCGTGTTTTAAAACGTGGCAGCCGGCCTGTGGGGCTCGGGGGGAAGCCCCCGAGCCCCCCAGGCCGGCTGCCACGTTTTAAAACACGCGCGCCGCTTCGCAGCTGACTCCTGAAGCCAAAAGCCAAAGGCGAACTTCCGCGCTTCAGGAGTCAGCTGAGAAGCGGCGGGGCTGTTTTAAAAGACTGCAGCCGACCTGGGGGGCTTGCCAGTACCCACCCCCCACCCCCCAACTCGGAACCGTGGCTGGCGGCGGCGGAGGAAGGCGAATGCGGCTTGGAAGCTGGGAGGGGGGCGGAACGTCTTTGGCCACTTAGCTCTTCCGCCCCCCTCCCAGCTTCCAAGCCGCATTCGCCTTCCTCCGCCGCTGCTGGGCTGCGCGTGGCGGGAGAAGCCCGGACAACGCCGGAGCGCTGGGCAGCACTACCGCTTTCCTTCTTCCCGTCGCGCCTTCCAAAGCAGCGCTGGGCGAAAGAGAGCGGGCGGCCAGCGGCAGAAGGCGAGAGATGCCTCTTCGTGCGCTCGATCTCGGGGGTTGGGGCGAGCTTGCCACCAGGCTCGGCTGGGGGGGGCTTGGCTTCTACGTGGGGGGGGGGCGGCGGCCGGGTCCGGCTCCCGCCGCTGACGCGCCCCTCTGACGGCATTGCTGGCGTTCCAGGCGAGCCGCCCGGCATAAGCAGCGGTTTCGTGGGTGCTGGCAAGCCCCCACCACGTTACTTCGCTCCTGTCCTGGCTAAATCGTGTGGCAGCAAACATGCTTTGGGAGTTTGGCTGGGGGGGAGGGAGTTAGGAAGGTGCAAAGCATGTTTGCTCCCACGGGGAAGGGAAAAGGGGGCGGCTTAAGCCCTTCCCTGTGCTTCGGAAGCCGCTGACGCGCCCCTCAGAGAAAGAGAGAGGGGGGAGAGAGAGAAAGAGAGGGCTAGAAAGAGAGAGAGAGTGAGAGATGCTCAGTGAGCCTTTCTTTGAAGTTGCCTTTCTTTCTTGCTTTCTTTCTTGCTCTTTTTCTTTCTCTCTTTTACCTTCCCTTCCTCTATTTCTTCTTTTCTTTCTCCTTCCCACCTTCTTCCCTCCCTCCCTCCCTTCACTCATTCCTCTCTTACTCTCCCCTTTCATAGGTTTCCTTGCTTCCTTCCTCTGTTCCTGTCCCTTCCCCCTTTCTTTCTTTCTTTCTTTCTTTCTCTTTTTCTTTCTTTTTTTTAACTTCCCTTCCTCTATTTCTTCTTTTCTTTCTCCTTCCCACCTTCTTCCCTCCCTCCCTTCACTCATTCCTCTCTTACTCTCCCCTTTCATAAGTTTCCTTGCTTCCTTCCTCTGTTCCTGTCCCTTCCCCCTTTCTTTCTTTCTTTCTTTCTTTCTCTTTTTTTCTCTCTTTTACCTTCCCTTCCTCTATTTCTTCTTTTCTTTCTCCTTCCAACCTTCTTCCCTCCCTCCCTTCACTCATTCCTCTTACTCTCCCCTTTCATAACTTTCCTTGCTTCCTTCCTCTGTTCCTGTCCCTTCCCCCTTTCTTTCTTTCTTTCTTTCTTTCTCTTTTTCTTTCTCTCTTTTACCTTCCCTTCCTCTATTTCTTCTTTTCTTTCTCCTTCCCACCTTCTTCCCTCCCTCCCTCCCTTCACTCATTCCTCTCTTACTCTCCCCTTTCATAAGTTTCCTTGCTTCCTTCCTCTGTTCCTGTCCCTTCCCCCTTTCTTTCTTTCTTTCTTTCTTGCTTTCTTTCTTTCTTGCTCTTTTTCTTTTTCTCTTTTACCTTCCCTTCCTCTATTTCTTCTTTTCTTTCTCCTTCCCACCTTCTTCCCTCCCTCCCTCCCTTCACTGATTCCTCACTTACTCTCCCCTTTCATAAGTTTCCTTGCTTCCTTCCTCTGTTCCTGTCCCTTCCCCCTTTCTTTCTTTCTTTCTTTCTCTTTTTCTTTCTCTCTTTTACCTTCCCTTCCTCTATTTCTTCTTTTCTTTCTCCTTCCCACCTTCTTCCCTCCCTCCCTCCCTTCACTCATTCCTCTCTTACTCTCCCCTTTCATAAGTTTCCTTGCTTCCCTCCTCTGTTCCTGTCCCTTCCCCCTTTCTTTCTTTCTTTCTTTCTTTCTTTCTTTCTTTCTTTCTCTTTTTCTTTCTCTCTTTTACCTTCCCTTCCTCTATTTCTTCTTTTCTTTCTCCTTCCCACCTTCTTCCCTCCCTCCCTCCCTCCACTCATTCCTCTCTTACTCTCCCCTTTCATAAGTTTCCTTGCTTCCTTCCTCTGTTCCTGTCCCTTCCCCCTTTCTTTCTTTCTTTCTTTCTCTTTTTCTTTCTCTCTTTTACCTTCCCTTCCTCTATTTCTTCTTTTCTTTCTCCTTCCCACCTTCTTCCCTCCCTCCCTTCACTCATTCCTCTCTTACTCTCCCCTTTCATAAGTTTCCTTGCTTCCTTCCTCTGTTCCTGTCCCTTCCCTCTTTCCTTCCTTCCTTCCCACCCTCCGTCCATTCATTCACCCATTCCTCTCTTGATCGCTTAAAGCCGGTCCCTGGTGCAAAAAGGGTTGGGGACCTCTGTCCTACAGGATTGGGTGGCAGAGAAGTTGAACATATGTAAATTTAAAAGTTTAAGAAAGTTTACAAGTTAAGTGAAAGAAACTTCATTATTCATTTATATGTACATGTACATTTCTTCATTAAAAACATGTCTTTCTGCATAATTTAGACTAACTTTGTGAGTTTTTTGAGGGCTGGAACCAATTAAAATTATTTACATTAATTCCTATGGGGAAAAGTCGTTCGAGATAAGAGCTGCTCGACTTAAGAGCCCAGGTCCAGAACGAATTAAACTCGTATCTGGAGGTACCACTGTAGTAACAATTTCTGAAAGCTTCCGTGTCTGCGGGATATCACGATTTAACAATATATTATTTCCCCAAATGCGGCAGCAATACATTCATATAAGTTTTGTAAAATTCCCCTGTAAACCCATCCGGGCCCAGTGCTTTGGCTTGTTTTAACCCTTTAATTACTCTAGCAATTTCATCTTGTGTAATTTCTGCATTCAATATTTGTTTATCTTCTTCACTTACTATTTTCCCAACATTGAGGACTCCTATCTTCACCTGCTCCTCTTTATACAAATCTTCATAATATTTCCCCATTATCTTCTTTAACTGCTCATTACCATATCTAAACCAGGGCCACCATCAGGAATTTTGGGTCCCCATACAGCCTAAGTGTCTGCCCCCCCCCGCCATTTTAAAACTATTTTAAGTCGCCAAGCCACTCCATCCCCCGGGGATCATTTCCCGCCTCACGCCAAGCGAGGCGGTCCCATAGGCCAGTGTTTCCCAACCTTGGCAAGTTGAAGATATCTGGACTTCAACTCCCAGAATTCCCCAGCCAGCAAACGCGAGGAGCTGGAAAGGATGAGGGGAGAGAAAAAGCAGGGTACCAGCAGTCAGGTGGGTGTCTTGAGGGGGCACTCCCATCTGGAAGGAAGGGAAGAAAGGCGAGGGCGAGCTATGAAGGAAGGAGGGAGGGAGGGAGGAAGGAATGGTAAAAGGGGCGATCAAGAGAGGAATGGGTGAATGAATGTACGGAGGGTGGGAAGGAAGGAGGGTGGGAAGGAAGGGTGGGAAGGAAGGGACAGGAACAGAGGAAGGGTGCAAAGGAAGCAAGGAAAGGTGTGAAAGGGGAGAGTAAGAGAGGAAGGAGTGAAAGAAGGGAATGAGGGAGGAAAGAAGGGAGGAAGGAAAAGGAAAGCAAGAAATGGAGGGAGGAAAGGAAGGAAGGAAAGAAAGAAAGAAAGAAAGAAAGAAAGGGGGAAGGGACAGGAACAGAGGAAGGAAGCAAGGAAACTTATGAAAGGGGAGAGTAAGAGAGGAAGGACTGAAGGGAGGGAGGAAGGGAAGAAGGTAGGAAGGAGAAAGAAAAGAAGAAATAGAGGAAGGGAAGGTAAAAGAGAGAAAGAAAAAGAGCAAGAAAGAAAGAGAGAAAGAAAGAAAATGAAAGAGAAATAAAAATAGAGAGGGGGAATGAAAGAAATGGAAGGAGGGAAGGAAGGAGAGAAAGCAAGAGAAAGAAAGAAAGAAAGAAAGAAAGAGAAAGAAAAAAGAATGAAAGAGCAAGAGAGAAAAAGAAAGAAAGAGAGAAAGAAAGAAAGAAAGAAAGAAAGAAAGAAAGAAAGAGAGAAAGGCAATTTCAAAGAAAGGCTCACTGAGCATCTCTCACTCTCTCTCTCTTTCTATCCCTCTTTCTTTCTCTTCCTTTCTATCTCTCCTCTTCCTTTATCTCCTCTCTCTCTCCCTCTCTCTTTCTCTCTTTCTCTCCCCCCTCTCTCCCCCTTTCCCTCTCTCTTTCTCTCCCTCTCTTGCTATCTCTCCCCCCTCTCCCTCTCTCTTTCTCTCTCTCCCTCTCTTGCTATCTCTCCCCCCTCTCCCTCTCTCTTCCTCTCTCTCCCTCTCTTGCTATCTCTCCCCCCTCTCCCTCTCTCTTTCTCTCTCTCCCTCTTATCCTTATCCATTTATGAGGCACATTCTCTTGATTGCGTTCCCACACAACTAAGCTCCTCTTTCAACCACTTTTAATTGTAATAAAAGAGAAATATTTCCCTCCCACCCTCCTTTCTCCTTTAGATAATTCCTTCTTTAACTTTAACTTTAACTTTAACTTTAACTTTAACAATAACAATAACAATAACAATAACAATAACAATAATAATAATAATAATAATAATAATAATAATAATAATAATAATATATTAGATTTGTATGCCACCCCTTTCCGAAGACTCGGGGCGGCTCACAACAACGATAAAAAATCTAATATTAACAAAAACCTAAAAACCCTATTATAATTAAAAACCAAACAGCACATACATACCAAACATAAATTATAATAAGCCTGGGGGAAAGGTGTCTCAAATCCCCCATGCCTGGCGGTATAGGTGGGTCTTAAGTAGTTTACGGAAGACAAGGAGGGTGGGAGCAGTTCTAATCTCCAGGGGGAGTTGATTCCAGAGGGCCGGGGCCGCCACAGAGAAGGCTCTTCCCCTGGGGCCCGCCAGACGACATTGTTTAGTCGACGGGGCCCGGAGAAGGCCAACTCTGTGGGACCTTATCGGCCGCTGGGATTCGTGCGGTAGCAGGCGGTTCCGGAGGTACTGCTTTAACTTCTTTAACCCTTTTTTCCTCCTTAACCTTCCCCCACCGAATAACAGATTTACAAGAATCCAAAAACATCTCCAAGAAAAAAATACAAAAAGACAAGGAAAGTCAACAAGGTCACTTTTTAGCTTTCTTCTTACGCTGAGCTTGTGTTTTTCTCTGCTCTCTTCTAATGGCCTCCACCTGCCCGGTTAACTCCTTCAGCTGCTCTTCCCTTTGTCTTTCCACCTCTTCTGGGGTACCACGACTGTCAAAAAAATCTTCTCCTTCCTCTGCTTCTTTTGTGTCACTCATAGTTCCTTGTGCTCCAGCTTCTTCAAACTTGATCCCCAGTTGATCCAATAATGCCTTTCCCTCCTCCAATGTATGTGCCCTGTACATTTTATTTTCTTGAAACACCAAAATAGCAGCTGAAAACCCCCAAGTAAACTTTTTTCCACTTTAATATAAACGGCTTGAAATTGGGCATAAGGCAGCTCTCGCTGTCAAGGTTTCCCAAGGGAGATCCCTCAGAACTCTTATCTCAATTCCATCTTGTTTAAGGCAAGCAGAACTCTTCAAAGACTTGTAAACAATCTCTGCTTTTTTTTCATTGACCAAAGCCATAACAATGTCTCTTTGCCTCTCCCTATTTCTGCGTGGAGCAGCCCAGTGAACACGTAATATATCTTCCAAGCCGACTTGAACACCAGCTTGCTTATTTATCCAAGCAGATACTGCTTCAATTAAGTTTAAACCAGAGGCAAAGTCTGATTTGAACCCACGCAGACGTAAATTTCTTCTCCTCTGATGGACCTCCAGATTAGCGATTCTATCATTCATTTGTTTAATTAATTCATCATGATCCTTCACTTGTTTTTCAACTTTCTGTCTTTCCAGCAGAAGACTCCTTCTCCTTTTTAATCAATTTAACTTCTGAAGCCAGATTTCCAATTGTTGATTCCATTGTAATAAATCTCTGCTCAAATCCAGAACAGATGTCCAACAATTTATCCAGTTTTTTTCGATATTCGCTAAACTTGAGTCTTTCCCTCCCTCCACCATTTTAAGATTTATTGTACTCACTTATCACTCCCTCGTTACAGCGAAAGAATCTCCATCTTTGCATAAAACTGTAAATCTTTAAATTCTCTTTGATGTCTGTAGATTCTTGTTCCCTCTGTTCTTCTTCAAAAAGGATTTATAATATTTTTAAGGGAGAGATTTCCCTTTACATAATATATTAATTCGGAGCTCGAGGTGGAGCACCTAGAATTCAATTCGGCAAGAGCTTAAACAGGAATCGGGACTGTCGGTTAATATGGAAAAATAAGAGATTACATGTTTAAATACAGGTCCAAGAGAGCAGATAGAAATTAGGAAAGAATCAGGGTTGAAATTAGGACTAAAAAAATCAAATATTTGGGAATTTGGCTATTGAGAAACCCAGCGAAAATTGAGGAGGTGAATTATAGATTAATATGGAGGAAAATGTTGAAACAGATGAGGAGCTGGAAAGAGAAAAAGTTAAGGAGAATCTCTAAAATAAGAGCTTTAAAAATGATGATAGTTCCCAAAATGATGTACCTATTTCAGATGCTGTCATGGGGGCTATCAACATTTAAGTTTAAAGAGTGGGACAAAAAACTTAATTACTGGATTGAAGAAGATAAGAGACCAAGAATAAGGAAAAAGTGGTTAATTGTGAATGAAAAAGAGGGGGATGGGGAGTTCCTTGTTTGGAGCTGTATAGGGAAGCTTTTCAAATGGAAAGGTTAGTGGAGTTGCAACTATGTGAAAATAAATAGGTGAAACTGGAAAAACAGATAAATGGAATGAAGAATAGAGAATTAATTTTTATAAAGTGGAATAGGAGTGACTTAGGTAAATTAATAGGTCCCATGAAAGGGACTCTGGAAATTTGGAAAAAATGGCAGGGGAAAATAGGATTATATAAATTCTAAACTGTCATCGCTTTATGTAATAAATAGAGACAATGAAACAAATTTGAATAGGGTTATAACAGAGTTGAAGGGAAGAGGGATAATCAAGATAGAACAGTTATATGAGAAGGATGGCAGGCCAAGTAGAAATCATATAGAATGGTGGTTAGGTAAGGAAAGATGGCTACAAATAAAAGCAATATGTAAATATCTTAATGAAAGGGAGAATAAAGAAGCAGTATTGAGGGAGGAGACAGGGTTAGAGAAAATAATAAGAGAAAAAAGTGAGGATATAAAGGCGCAAGCAACCAATATATATATATATAAGCTGTTAGTGCAATCAGACTGGAATACGATCCAAGGATTGACTAAATGGTGGCAAAATGAGATACAAGTAGAGGTACAAGAGATGGAAAATATAGTAGAAAATATAAGGAAAACTAAGAATACAAGAATTAGGGAAATGAGAAGGAAAATATTACATAAGTGTTATTATACTCCCGTTCAACTTGCACACTTTCAGCAGAAGGTTAGGGATAATTGTTGGCATGGCTGTCAAGATAAAGGAGTGTTTATGCATATGATTTGGGAATGCCCCATAGTGCAGGAATTGTGGCAAAAAGTGCAAGAGGATATAAATAGAATGTTAAATATACAATGGATAATCACAAAGGAAATGGCAGTATTAGTTAAAAGCAATGCGATGGGAGAATTTAGAGAAATAAAACAAGCAGCAATAGAAAGCGCTCAGGCGGTAATAGTTTTGGGTTGGAAGGATGCAACAAAATGGACAATGCAAAATTGGTATAGGTACATGGTGGACCATATTCAATTTGAAATGATGGATAAAAGAATAAATTTGGATAATGAAACTGAATTGAAACAACTGATGGGACGGTGGGACAAAGTAAGAAGATATATGACAAGTAGAATCCGAGACCAAGCTACAAGAAATAAATTGGAATCACTCTATAATATGTAATTAGACGTTTTGCTCTTGGGTTATAGGCTCAGGGAAATCCCAGCAGCACAGGGGCAGGCGCTTCGGATGGCAACGGAAATCCAGAGGAAGGGATTCCCAGCGGCACCAGCAAGAACAAAGGGAATTCCCAGCAGGGGGGAGGCTCAGGAGAATCCCAGCAGTGCAGGGACAGGGGCTTTGGCTGACAATGGAAGTCTGGAGGTGGGTATTCCCATCAGTGCCAGCAAGAACAAAGGGAATCCCAGAGGAGAGGAGGCTCAGGGGAATCCCAGCAGTGCAGGGACAGGCACTTCTGCTGGCAAATAGAAGTCCGGGCTCGGGTTTGTAAGTGGAAAATGGTACGTGAGAAGAGGCAAAAAAATCTTAAACACCGGGTTCATATCTCGAAAATTTTGTAAGTATTCCCAATGGCGCCAGCAAGAATGAAGGGAATCCAACTGGGGGGAGGCTCAGGGAAATCCCAGCAGCACAGGGACAGGAGCTTCGGCTGGCAAATCTGGAGGCTGGGATTCCCAGCAGCGCAAGGCAAAAGGGGTGAGTTTTGAGATGGGTTTGCATGCATTATTTGCTTTTACATTGATTCCTATGGGGAAAATTGCTTCTACTTACGAACCAGGTCATTGAACTCATTAAGTTCATAAGTAGAGGTACCACTGTATACAAAACTATAGGCCAATATCCCTCCTCAATACAGACTACAAAATACTAGCCTCAGTTATGTCAGAAAGACTAAAGAAAATCCTGAACCGAATTATATACCCAGACCAAAATGTTTTTTTGCACACAGAAATATTGCAAAACACACTAGGACAGTGATTGCGAACCTTTTTTTCCTCAGGTGCCAAAAGAGCGTGCATGTGCGCTATCGCACATACGTGAGTGCCCATAATTCAATGCCTGGGGAGGGCAAAAACAGCTTCCCCCGCCCCCTGGAGTCCCTCTGGAGGCCTGAAATGGCCTGTTTTCCAACGTCTGGTGGGACCAGTAGGCTCGTATTTTTCCCTCCCCAGGCTTCAAAGTCTTCCCTGAAGCCGAGGGGAGGGTAAAAACTCCCTCCCCCATCCCCCTGGAGGCTCTCTGGAAGCCAAAACTGTCACGCTGTGGGTTGACAGCCTCCAAAGACATTAAGAAACATCCTGTATCTAAATGGTTAACTCTTGTTTGTTAATGTAGCTCCTCCCTTTCTATGATGTAACACTGCTTTCCTCACTTCCTTGCTCACACAGGAAGAGAAGGAGCAGACATCTTCCTTTCTTAGTCTTTAAGATGTGAAGACATGTTTTCTGCCTCTCCAGGCCTTATAATCATTTTTTACTTTTCTAATAAAGTTAACTTCGTTATGAAGGTCTGCTTGTAGCTCAATTCCATCGACCTCCGTGAAAGCCTCATTTCAGCTCACATGAGTTGATTCTCTCAGTGAGCCCCTTTCACGACATGGTAGCAGAGGATGGTTCTTACTTTCCTGAGCTACTGGGCCCATCCCGAATGCCGGCTAAACGGAAGAAGACTAAGCTCTTCTCCCAGAGCTTTATTGATGAAATTTCTGAAGATCAGCTAGCTGACCTCAAACTTTTCATCCACACTTCGGAAGAGAAAAGAAACCTCATCATGTCTGAACAGCAATTGCTGGAAGCTCCTGAAGCGGCTGCTTCTCATCAAACCGCAAGTCATATTTCTTACATGATTGAGAAGGGGGAAAAAGAAGGAAAAACTATCATGGGAATTCCCATAGAAAGTTCTTCTGGGCACCAAAGTGAGGAAGAAGGAGAGGACACCCTTGTTGGCTCCCAAACCCTGAGCTTTCAATCATCAAGCCTTCCGTTAAAGGCAACTGCTGAAACAAAGCACCTTGATGATGATGTGTCTCAAACTTCCAACAAAAGCAGGCAGACTCCCTCAGACCTCGAAAGAATAGAGGGGATAATCACAAAGCTTGAGAGTGAAATCCGTGATTTGGAATCATTTTGTGTTCACTTGGATAATTTAGCTGGAAGAAAAACTATGCAGCAGCAAGCTTCTTATGAATGTTATTTGCAAGAAGTAACAGCTTCTAGAAAGGAATTGAGAGACTTAAAAAAATTGCAGTTTAAGCTTTTAACTGATCAAATGGGATTTGTTTCTATTGCAAACTCCGAGCATGCGCAAACCAACAATGCTGATAGCATTGGAATGCCTTTGTCCTCTGTAGTTCAAAGCGATCATGCGCAGTCTGATCAAAATACTGCCATGTATGCCAGCTCTCAAATCCCTTTGTCTGATCCAATCCGAACTGAGCATGCGTCCGTTTCCCACTATTTCCCTGCTGCATTTCAGCCAGATAACTCCATGCTGGAATGTGAGAGGAGAGGGGTCATTCCCCTCACCCAAGCAGCTGCAGAAACTTACAGTGCAGCAGCGGTCTCTAGTGGATGGTATGGTTACAAATCAAAGCCAATTCCTGAAGTTAAAGATTTTGCTCAATCTTTTAAACCTGAGAAACTTATTGAACAAGTTCTAAATCAACCTGTTCATAAACCAAGACTCTCACAGGCATCCCAGGCTGCCCAGATGCAACGGAACAGACCTCCACAAGTTCCAGCAACCTCTGTACCGCAACAGAGACCACCAGTCCTCACTCCTCATCTACCACAGCCAGCCCAGGTTCCTCAACCTTCTGTCTTGCCACAGGCTATTATGCCTCAAGTGCAACAGCCAGCAGCCATGCCAGCTGCATCTACAAGGCAAGCTATCACCTCATCAATCCTGAAGGGTGAGTCAATGTTGAAGGGGAATGGACACAACTATAGAATATGGCTTCATAAGATGAGACTGCTCTTACTCACACATCAGATAGACCAGTGATTTTCAACCTTTTTTGAGCCGTGGTACATTTTTTACATTTACAAAATTCTGGGGCACACCACCAACCAAAATGACACAAACAAACAAACAAACAAACAAACAAACAAATAAATAAATACATACATAAATATAAATAAATATATATAAATATAAATAAATAAATAAATATAAATAAATAAATAAAAAAAAAATAAACACCCCCCTCATATATACAATCCCATGTAATATCCCCTTATAAATACAGTCAATCATCAATCATCCCTCCTCAAATTTATACCACTTTCACATTTCTGGGTACTTCTCCTGTCTTTCCCCCTTTTCTCTCTCATTCCTTCTCCCTCTCACTTCTCCTCTTTTTCCATCCCTGTCTCTATCCCCCCCTTATGTGTGTGTGTGTGTATATACACACTCGAACCATTTCCAAAACCAGTTGAGGGCTGGGTTTTTTTCTCTTTTATTCTTTTCAAAAACAGGTGTGGGCTGGGGGGGATTTTTCTTATTATTTGGGTGCTTTTTACCATATGCTTCAAGAATCACCTCTCTCTCTTTTGTTTCTCTCTCCTCTCATTTCTCTGCCTCAATCATTTTCTCATTTCTCCTTTCTTCTCCCCCTTTTGTTCTCATTTCTCTCTCTCTCCTTTCCTCTCCCTATCTCTCTCTTGCTTTCTCTCTCTCTTGCTATCTCTTTTTCTCTCTTGCTTTCCTTCTCTCTCTCGTTCTCTCTCTTATTTTCTTTCTCTCTCTCTCTTGTTCTCTCTCTCTCATGCTTTCTCTCTCTTGTTCTCTCTCTCTGTCTGTTGCTCTCTCTCGTTCTCTCTTATTTTCTTTCTCTCTCTTGTTCTTTCTCTCTCTGTTGCTCTCTTTTGTTCTCTCTTATTTTCTTTCTCTCTCTCATGCTTTCTCTCTCTTGTTCTCTCTCTGTTGCTCTCTCGTTCTCTCTTATTTTATTTCTCTCTCTTGTTCTCTCTCTTATTTTCCTTCTCTCTCTCTTGTTCTTTCCCTCTCTCTCATGCTTTCTCTCTCTTGTTCTCTCTCTCTCTTTCTGTTGCTCTCTCTCTCTCGTTCTCTCTCTTCCTTTCTTCTCTGTGGAGGCCGGCGAAGGTTTTCCTTAGTTTGAATGTTCTGAGCAAGCTGGCAGGGGGATGGGAAGCAGCCCCTTTACTGACAGCCCGGGACGGGACTGTGAGAGGGGTGGGCGTTCCCACAGCGCTCGGATCGGCTAGTGGCCGGATCGCCAGTGCCGCTGCAGCCACCGCTGTGGGACGAGCCGGAGAGAAGGACGGATCGGGCGGGCGGGGACAGCCACAAGTGGAAGCCTCAACCCTGGAGCTCCCACTTGCAGAAGCTGCCCCTCCCCCGGCTATTGCCCGCCGCCGCTATTAGCAACGAGAAGCCATGGGCGCGAGGGGGGCGACTTTCAAAGCAACCTTTGCCGGCTTCCCGCGGGAGGGTGCCAATAGCGGTGGCGGCAGCGCGCAATAGCCGGGGGGCGGCTTCTGCAAGTGGGAGCTCCAGGGCTGAAGCCTCAGCCCTGGAGCTTCCACTTGCAGGAGCCGCCTCGCGGCACACTAGTGTACCGCGGCACACCGGTTGAAAAACACTGAGATAGACCATATGGCTCTAAATCCTCCAGTAAGGCAGTGGACTGAAGAAGAAAGGGAAGCGGACATAAAAGCCACACTCCTCATTCTTATGTCAATAGACTCTGACCTCTCAGTGAGGTACTCTCCTGACATTACTTCTGCAGAATTACTAGAGTCACTTGATGAACTGTTCAGGCCTATTTCAGAAGAAGGCAACTTCCTTCTGCTATCTCAATTCCATAGTGCCAAATTTAAGTCTGGGGATGAAATTGCTCCACATCTGTCCAAGATGTTATCAATGCCCAAGGACTTAACAGAGCGGGGCTATAACATGGACTTTTTGCAAGTCAATGCTGCCATCATAAATTCTCTTGGCCCTGAATGGAAGGAGGCAGTTTTTAAATTTAACAGCTTCCCACTTGGCCAAAGAACTACACAGAGACTCTGTAACATGCTAATTGAAGAAGGTTTTCTGCACACTAGGCTCAGACCAATGTCAGCTGCATACCTTGGCCAAGAGCTGTCAACAGAAAGGTTACACATCGAGATACACACGCCAGAAGCAGTCCAAGAAGGATGACACTCAGAAATCCCAATCCAGTGATTTGCAAAGTGTTCAATCTGGCGAGTCTGAATCTCCTTCATATCCAACTCAACCCAAAGGGGCGCAAAAGAAAGGATCCAGAGGAAGAGGCTCCGGAGGTGCCAAGTCAACTCCAAAAGACTCAAAAGGTGAGAAACGTGTTTATGTTAACACTCTGCTCCTCAACACTGTTCCTGACAAGAGTCCACAGTACGACATTCGTCACTTATGGACATTGGACAGCGGAGCAGCCGTGCACATCGCATACCAGAAGGGATTCTTCACCAAGCTCCACAAGACAGATGTCAAAGAGGGGATTGGAGTAGCAGCATATCTCTGCAAAGTGGAAGGAGAAGGAACTGTCTACGTCAAAGAACTGGACAGACACATCTCACGTGTTTTCTACATTCCCAGTGCCAAGAACAACATTCTCAGCATGTAGCGCCTGAATGAAGACTTAGGAACTACAATAACCCATGAACTTTCAGAAGCTTACATTATGAGGGATGGCAAAATCCTTGCCACTGGTATCCCTATTAGAGGTGTTTACTATTTAAAACCTAAACCTCCACCTAAGGGTGATGTAAGTATAAAAGTTCCAAAGGGCGAAGGCACAGGTCCAGAGAGAAAACCTGGTGCCACTATAGATCCAGAGGCTCATAAAGCCAATGAAGTCTCCGAGGTTCCTAATGCTATTTCCAATGTTAAACCTGTATTAACAAACAAATCTTTTCATTCCAGATGTATTCACAGATGGCACCGTCGCTTGGGCCATGCATCTTATCCAGTTTTAGCAAAGATAGCTGAGTTTGTGAATGGTTTTAAAATTGATGGTAATTGCAAAGTTCATCTTGATTGTAAGGTGTGCAACGCAGCCAAATCTCGGGCGGCTCCGGTCGCAAAGTTTGCCCTTAGATTGTCCACACGCATTTTTAAATTGGTCCATACTGACGTCGGTCCATTTCGGCCTACTAAAGGTAACAGTAAGTATTTCTTAACTATTGTTGACAGTTACTCATGATATGGTTTTGTGTTTCTAATGAAACAGAAATCTGAGGCGTTTCAGGTCTTTAAAGACTTTGCTGCAGAGGTACTTACACAATACGATGTCTGGATCAAGCGAATTCAAAGTGACCATGGTGGAGAATTTATGTCCCAGCAGTTCCATGGATGGATGAAAAGGAATGGAATACAGATACTACTCCCCAAAATTTATGGGATGCAACTAAAGCATACATAAGAGGATTAACAATATCCTACACAGCAAAATATAATAAAGATAAGAAAAGAAAATATGAACAACTAACGAATGAATTAAAACAATTAGAATTTATATCACAACAAAATATGAAAAATAAGGATTTGGAAAAAAAAATTAATTAAACATAAAATTAGACTGGAAGAACAAAATCAGACACTGGAAAAAATAAAAAGAGCTAAGCAACAATATTTTGAACATGCCAACAAACCAGGTAGATGGTTAGCATATAAACTGAGAAAACAGAGACAATCTAAATTAATTAAATATTTAGAAGACAAAGACGGAACAATAAAATATGACACAGAGGGAAAAGCAAACATAGTACAATTTTTTTTTAAAGAATTGTACAAAGATGATAATATTGAGGAAGATGAAGTATTTAAATACTTAGAAAGTTCAGAGTTACCACAATTAACAGAAGAACAACAGGAGAGGATGGAGAGTCCCATAACAATGGAAGAACTCCTTATAACTATTAAGAAACAAAAAAACAACAAAGCCACAGGGCCAGACGCTATCCCAGCAGAGTGGTATAAAATAGAAAATGAAACATTAAGAAATAATATGCTGCAAATCTTTAATGAATGCAGGTTAGATGGTAAAATTCCCAAATCATGGTCTGAATCTTTGATAACCTTAATTCACAAATCAGATACAGCAAAGGAAAAAATTAAAAATTATAGACCAATATCATTATTAAATGTAGATTATAAAATATTTATTGCAATATATGCAGACAGGTTGAAAACGGTAATAAATAGTAAAATCCACTCAGACCAAAATGGTTTCCTGCCAGGTAGACAAATTAAGAATAATCTTAGAACAATTATTAATGTATTAGAATACTATGAGCAACATTCAGATAAAACATTATCATTAATGTTCTTAGATGCTCAAAAAGCTTTTGACAACGTTAACTGGACATTTATAAAGATGCAACTAAATAAAATGAGATTTGGCCCCAAATTTGTTAATTTAATAGACGCTATTTATTCAGAACAAACAACAAAAATTATACTAAATAACAAGCAATTGGAAGTGTTTAAAATAAATAAAGGAGTTCGGCAAGGATGTCCTATTTCACCCCTCCTGTTTATTATGACTTTAGAAACACTATTAATAAAAATAAGAGCAGACTCAAAGATAAAAGGGTTACACAGTTGGAAAAGAGATATATAAAGTCCAGGCTTTTGCAGATGATCTGACCTTTATAATGGAAGATCCGATAGTCACAGCACCAAGATTAATCCAGACAATAGAACAATATGGTAAGGTAGCAGGTTTGAAAATAAATATAAATAAAACAAATTTTATAACCAAAAACATGAATAAATCACAAGAAAGTAATTTAGAGTGCATTACTGGAATACAAATAGTTAAAAAAGTAAAGTATCTGGGAATATGGCTAACAGCCAAAACAATAACATTAAAGAATGATAATTATATAAAATTAATTAATGAAATTAAAAAGGATTTAGAAATATGGAATAATTTAAAAATATCCTTTCTGGGAAGAATTGCTACAATTAAGATGAATATCTTACCTAAGGTATTTTTTTTATTTCAAGTGATCCCAATAAATCCAGGGGCAAATTTTTTCAAAAATCTAACAAATGTGGTTAGAAAATTTTTATGGCAAGGAAAAAAGGCAAGAATTAAGATAAATATGTTAGAAGATATAAAAGAGGAGGGGGGGTTGCCCTCCCAAATTGGAAATTATATTACCAAGCAGCTGCCTTAACATGGATTAAAAATTGGATAACCCTAGAGGACACGAGAACATTAAAATTAGAAGGACATGATCTTATGCTTGGCTGGCATGCCTTCGTTTGGTATGATAAAGACAAAAATCATTCTTATTTTAAAAGACATACATTAAGAAAATACTTATTTGATGTATGGAAAAATATTAAGAAAAACCACTTCTTAACAATTCCGGATTGGGTTGCCCCATTAGACGCAATAATACATCCAAATTCCATCAAGGATACAAGAAAAATAAGATATAAAGATTTGTTAGATGGTCAAATGAAACTAAAAACTAGAATTAAATTACAAGACGAAGGGATACAAATCGATTGGTGGCACTATGCACAGATTAGATCTAGATACCAGAAAGACAATATACTTTATATATTCAATAAAAACAAAAATTTGTTAAGTGATTTAATTACTAAAAATCAAAACAGGGTAATTGGGAAAATATATAAATATCTGATTGCTCACAAGAATATTGATTTAACATTAAAAGATAGTATGATACTGTGGTGCAGAAATATAGGCAAAGAAATAGATTTAGACACATGGGAGAAAGTTTGGATGTGCAATTGGAAGACGACAAAATCAGTTTCTTTGAAAGAGAATCAAATTAAAATGTTTTATAGATGGCATCTCCCACCAAGTAGAATAGCAAAAATGTTCCCTAAGACATCACCTTTGTGTTGGAAATGTAAGAAAGAAATAGGATCCTACTACCATCAATGGTGGACATGTAATAAAGCTAAAATGTATTGGAAAATGATAGAGAAAATGACAAAAGAGATTACAAAGCAAAAAATAGAAATTACCCCGGAGTTCTGTTTACTAGGAATTACTAACCAAAATTACAAAAAAGAAATCTTGTACTTAATCATACATATTTTTACAGCGGCAAGGATTATCTACGCGCAAAATTGGAAAGGGGAAAATATCCCCAAAGAAGAGGGAGTTATTACAAAAATATTAGACTGCGCGGAGATGGATATGATGACAAGACGCTTGAATGATCAAGAAGAAACGAAATTTTATGAAACATGGAACAATGTTTATGAATGGATAGATAAGAAAAAAAAACTAATAATAGAAGATTAACAATAGGCATAGATACTTTGGTTTAAATCTTTCTTTTTTTTAATTGAGATTAATATTAGATTTAGTCTATATACATAGAATTGACAAGATTGTTTGACTTTATACTAGTTATAACTATTTTTCTTTTTTACAATATCACTTTTTCCTTACTAGATATTTTTGTATTAGTAGTATTGAATTACGCATTTAATCATGTATTCCTTTTTCTGTATCTGCATTTATACTTTTAAGAAAAGCGGGGATGATACATCCCCACATTCTATGTTAAATGTTTGTAAGTCTGTATGTTATTTTAAGAAAATTAATAAAAATATTGGGGGGGAAAAAGAAAAGGAATGGAATCCATCAACAAACCTCAGCACCCTCAACTCCTGCTCAGAATGGAATTTCAGAGAGAAGGAATGGAGTTTTGCAGACAATGTTTCGTTGTCTCCTAGAGCAGTGTTTCCCAACCGGTGTGCCACGGCACACTGGTGTGCCGCGAGACATGGTCAGGTGTGCCGCGAAGAAAGTGGCTCAGCTTCTGGTCTCGAAACTTTTTGCGAAGAGCAAAAAGTTGTGAGAACGGAAGCTGAGCTTCCTTCTTAGCACCTTCCAAGTTTTTCGGCAACTGCAGCGTCTCGCCCGGCTGGAGCTTCCCTGGCGGCTGCAGCAGGTGAGCTTTGGGGCTGGTGGGAGGGTAGCGGCAGCGGAAGGGCGGCGCACAGCGGGAGGGTGATGGTGGCGGCAGCCGCAGCGGGTAGTAGCCTCCCTCTCCCCCTCTCTCTTTCTCTCAGCAGCCACAGCGGGTAGTAGCCGTGGGGCAGTGGCAGAGTGGTCAGCTGTGAGGCGGAGCTCCGGAACAGAGGCACCACGTCTAGCAACACGTCTAGCCGCCGCCGCCAGTGCCTCCATTCCGGAGCTCCGCCTCACAGCTGATGACCTTGCCGCCGCTGACAGAAATAGGGAGAGAGGGGGGGAGGGAAAGAGATAGCAAGAGAGGGAGAGGGAGAGGGAGAAAGAGAGGGAGAGAGGGGGGAGAGAAAGAGATAGCAAGAGAGGGAGAGAGAGGGAGAGAAAGAGATAGCAAGAGAGGGAGAGAGAGATAGAGAGGGAGAGAGGGGGGAGAGAAAGAGATAGCAAGAGAGGGAGAAAGGGGGGAGAGAAAGAGAGAGAAAGAGATAGCAAGAGGGGGGAGAGAAAGAGATAGCAAGAGAGGGAGAGGGAGAAAGAGAGGGAGAGGGGGGAGAGAAAGAGATAGCAAGAGGGAGAGAGAGGGAGAGAAAGAGAGAGAGATAGCAAGAGAGGGAGAGGGAGAAAGAGAGAGGGAAAGAGGGGGGAGAGAAAGAGACAGCAAGAGAGACAGAGAGAGAAAGACAGAGAAAGAGAGACATAGCAAGAGAGAGAGAGAGAGAAAGAGAGACAAAGCAAGAGAGACAGAGAGAGAGAAAGAAAGAGAGACATAGCAAGAGAGACAGAGAAAGAGAGACATAGCAAGAGAGGCAGAGAAAGAGAGAGAGAAAGAGAGACATAGCAAGAGAGGCAGAGAGAGAGAGAAAGAGAGACATAGCAAGAGAGGCAGAGAGAGAAAGAGAAAGAAAGAGAGACAAAGCAAGAGAGACAGAGAGAGAGAAAGAGACATAGCAAGAGAGACAGAGAAAGAGAGAGAGAAAGAGAGACATAGCAAGAGAGACAGAGAGAGAGAGAAAGAGAGAGAGAAAGAGAAAGAGACAGAGAGAGAGAGAAAGAGATAGCAAGAGAGACAGAGAAAGAGAGAGAAAGAGAGAGAATGAAAGAGAGATAGCAAGAGAGGCAGAGAGAGCAAGAGAGAGAGAAAGACATAGAGGGAGGGAAGGAGGGAGAGAGAAAGAGAGCAAAAAAGAGAAGAAGAAAGAAATAGGGATGGAGAGAAAGAAGGGAAGGAAGGAAGAGAAAGAGGGAGGGAGAAATAGAGCGAAATGGAGGAAGATATTTTTTTTGTCCAAACTTTTCTTTAGCCCCCCCCCCCCCGCCTCCCCACCCCCCGTTCAGTGTTCCCCAGGATTTTGAAAATATGAATAATGTGCCGCGGCTCAAAAAAGGTTGGGAAACACTGTCCTAGAGGATGCAGGCATGGACTTTTCATACTGGGGCGAAGCATTAAGGTATGCTAATTACATTGTTAACAGAACATGGAGTAACGTTATACAAGAGACTCCCTATTACTTGCTTCATGCAAAGAAGCCTGATGTTCAAAACATCCACATTTTTGGCTGTTATGCCACTGTTAACATTCCACTTGACCAAAGAAGAAAAGGAGGTCCTGTGTCAGAAAGAATGAGGTTCATCGGCTTTGATGAAAGCTCTAAGTACTACAAATTTGCTGACACTTACCATAGAGCTGTTATTTCTAATTCAGCCAAATTTGAGGAAGACACCAATTGGTCCAGTATACATAGTAATGATACTTCAGTTTATTTTCCTAAGGATGAAATAGACGGTGCGGCGAAACCTGATTCCCAGGCAGCTGTTCCAGATGATCCTGATGTTCCAGATAATGGACAGTCTTCAACAGTCGCAGAGGAAATCCCTGACGATGAACTTGGAGACGGAGATGATGATGAACAATGGACCAAGGTTCCCAGGTGTTCAAAGAGAACCACCAAAGGAACTCTTCCAAAGAGATATGCACAGCAAGTATCTCAATCTCCTTTTTCTTTCTTGTGTAACTATCTTATACTTCCACCTGAACATTTTCATCCGATAAGACTTTTACCTGAATCTGAACAAGAGAAGTGGTATGAGGCTATGGAACATGAACTGGACTGTTTAAAGAAACTTAAGGTGTTCCAACAGGTGGAGCCTCCAACAGACAAGAAAGTTATTGGCACACGTTGGGTGTGCAGAGTCAAACAAAAAACTAATGAAGGAAAGCTGTACAAAGCTAGACTCGTAGCTCAAGGATTTTCACAAATTTATCCAGATGACTACACTGATACATTTTCACCCACTGTCAGAAATGAAAGTGTCAAAATTGCCCTGACCACTGCTATTGCTTTGAACTTAGAGGTTTTTCAGTTCGATGTAGAGACTGCCTACCTGAACGCTGATCTGAATGAAGAGATCTACGTCAAGAGTGCTCCCGGGTTCCAGGACCGAGAAGGTGATGTCTGGTACCTGCACAAAAGTCTCTATGGCCTGAAACAGAGCGTCCTCATGTGGTACCGCTGCCTCATTCAAAAGCTAAGTTTAATGGGCTTTATTAAGTCCGTCTCAGATGAATGCGTGTTCACAAAAGGGCAAGGTAAGGTTTATGAAATTGTTCTTGTTTATGTTGATGACATTGTTTACATTGGTCCCAATGAACACATGATAAACTTTTGCTAGGGGTCTTGAGAAACATTTCACTTTGAAAAGCCTAGGGCATATTAATGATTATCTAGGTGTTCAGATTGAAAAAACTGAGAAGGGGTTCTCTCTTTCAAAAGAAAGTAAGGTTGACCAGCTTTGCAGAATTGTAATATGTCTGATGCGAACACTTGTCGTTCTCCTATGCAGACTGATTTTTACAGGTTAGCCCAAGAACATCCTGAGTTTGAGAACCAAACGCTGTATCGGTCTGTGATTGGATCCTTATTGTACATCAGCAGTTGGACAAGACCTGACATTTCACTGAGTGTGACTCTACTGTCCAGATACGTTGGCAAAGCGACTACGTTTCATTGGTCTTGCATAAAAAGACTGTTGAGATACATGAAGCTTACAAAGGACATGAAGTTGTTCCTTGAGCCGAAACATGATAAGTACCCTGAAGTGATTTGCTACGCAGATGCTGTAGAAACACGAAAAAGTACTTCTGGTTACATACTGTTTTTAAATGGTTGTCCTATCTTTTGGAAAGTTAGGAAACAGAAGTTTATTTCTTGCTCTTCAACTGAGGCTGAATATGCATTTGTTTCGGATTGTTGTAATACATTAACCTCTGTTTCTGCTCTCATTGATAGTATTTGGGAATGTCCAAAGAAACCAATTGTTATCATGGAAGATAATGTTTCAGTTACATTTATTGCTGAAGCTGAATATGTTGGAGTTTGTTCACGGCACATTGACATCCGGTATAGAAATACCAGAGAGAGTGTGAAAGAAGGATTCGTGAAAATACAGTATGTGCCTACTATTGAACAGATCGCTGACTTGCTGAATAAGCCTTTGCCAGCTGACCAACACGAATACCTCTCCAAGAATATGTGCCTTAAGTGAACTGATGTCTTGATGTCCCTCATGTCTCTGATGACTGCCAAAGAAGGGGTGTCACGCTGTGGGTTGACAGCCACCAAAGACATTAAGAAACATCCTGTAGTTAAATGGTTAACTCTTGTTTGTTAATGTAGCTCCTCCCTTTCTATGATGTAACATTGCTTTCCTCACTTCCTTGCTCACACAGGAAGAGAAGGAGCAGACATCTTCCTTTCTTAGTCTTTAAGATGTGAAGACATGTTTTCTGCCTCTCCAGGCATTATAATCATTTTTTACTTTTCTAATAAAGTTAACTTCGTTATGAAGGTCTGCTTGTAGCTCAATTCCATCGACCTCTGTGAAAGCCTCATTTCAGCTCACACGAGCTGATTCTCTCAGCGAGCCCCTTTCACGACAAAAACCACCCTCCCAGAGCCTCTGTGCAAGCCAAAAATCAGCTGGCCGGCACACACATGCATATCGGAGTTGAGATAGGGCAACAACTCACGTGCCAGCAGATATGGCTCCATGTGCCAACTCTGGCACCCGTGCCATAGGTTCGCCATCACTGCACTAGGATTATTCTAGACATACTCGAATACTACGATAAAAGATTTGACAAACAACTAGGACTCATATTTGTTGATATCCGTAAAGCCTTTGATGGTCTATATTGGCAATTCTTTAAAGAATTAGGAGTAATGCAATTTGGCAATAAATTCACAGGATTGATTAAAACAATATACACCAATCAAACAGCAAGAATATTAATAAACAATGAGATCACTACAAAAATAAACATTAAGAAGGGAGTATGCCAAGGATGCCCATTGGTGCCTTTAATTTTTATATTAGCCCTGGAAACTTTATTTGAAAAAAAGAACTACAAAAGAAATTAAAAATCTCAAAATCAAAAAGAGTAGTATAAATCATAAGCATTTGCCGATGATATGGCCTTTATTTTAGAAGCCCCTTTAGAGTGTGGACCAATTTTAATACAACAAATAAAGAATTTTGGTGATACAGTGGTACCTCAAGATACGCACCCCTCGTCTTACGAACAACTTGTGATACGAACCTGGGATTCAGGCTGCTGGGAAGCCCCCCGGCTGTTTTAAAAGGTGACAGCCGGGTGGCGGGGCTTCCCAGCAGCCTCCCGAACACCGGTTCGTAACTCGAAAAAAGTTCGTAAGAAGAGGCAAAATTTTTCTGAACCCCGGGTTCGGTTCGGGAGGTTGCTGGGAACTTTTGCCAAACTTCCGGGTTCGGGGTGGTGCTGGGAAGCCCCCCAGCCCGGCTGTGACCTTTTAAAACAGCTGCGCGGCTTCCCAGCAGTCTCTGAACGCCGAACGCGGAAGTTCGGGTTTGGCGTTTGGCTTCGGGAGACAGCTGGGAAGCCGCACGGCTGTTTTAAAAGGTCACAGCCGGGCTGGGGGGCTTCCCAGCACCCCCACAAACCCCGAACTTTTGCTGAACTTCCGGGTTCGGGGTTCGGGGGGGTGCTGGGAAGCCCCCCAGTCCAGCTGTGACCTTTTAAAACAGCCGCGCGGCTTCCCAGCTGTCTCCGAACACCGAACGCGGAAGTTCGGGTTTGGCGTTCGGCTTCGGGAGACAGCTGGGAAGCCGCGCGGCTGTTTTAAAAGGTCACAGCCGGGCTGGGGGGCTTCCCAGCAACCTCCCGAACCCTGAACTTTTGCCGAACTTCCGGGTTCGGGGTTCAGGAGGTTGCTGGGAAGCCCCCCAGCCCGGCTGTCACCTTTTAAAACAGCCGCACGGCTTCCCAGCAGCCTCCGAACGCCGAACGCCAATCCCGAACTTCGCCGTTCGGCGTTCGGAGGCTGCTGGGAAGCCCCACCGCCCGGCTGTCACCTTTTAAAACAGCCTTTGGGCTTCTCGGCGGCCTCCCGAACGCCGAACCCGGAAGTTTGGGTTTTGCGTTCGGCGTTCGGGAGGTCGCTGAGAAGCCCCCAGGCTGTTTTAAAAGGTGACAGTCGGGCGGCAGCAGGTTTTTTTGCGGGGGTTTTTTTGGTTGCACGGATTAATTGACTTTACATTGTTTCCTATGGGAAACAATGTTTTGTCTTACGAACCTTTCGTCTTACGAACCTCCCCCTGGAACCAATTAGGTTCGTAAGACGAGGTATGACTGTATAGTGGGATTAAAAATAAACAAGGAAAAAACTAAAGCAATAGTGAGGAATATGACTCATAACCTTCTTCCAGGTCATTGAATTCACCCACATCCTAGAAGTGAGCAGCTATAGAAGAGTGAAATGAGGCACATTTTGAGCATTGTCATTATTAAAATTGCCACTCACCAAATAATCACTTACTCAAAGGCAACAATCTAAAGTGTTTCTGGCTACTTTCACTGCCTAAGTGAACATCCTAAAATGCTCCATTCCACATAACAGTCTTAACCCTCCTTCCTGCAAACTAACAAACAAGATCAAAGTTTCTGGCAGAACATTAGGTTTCAAGCATTATTCATTTTATTTTCTAGAGCAGGGGTCCCCAAACTTGGCAACTTTAAGACTTGTGAATTTCAATTCTCAGAATTCTCCAGCCAGCTATGAAGATCTCTGTTCTAGAGAATGCTATAGCCATTCGGAAAGGAGGGGGAGGCAGAAACCCAGATCACATAGAATTAATTCCAGATCTTATCTCCTTATACTTTTCCTAGATACTTTTGTTTGTAGCAGAATCTTCGGCTTGGGGGTCTTTAAACACTTTCGGGAAGAACCCAGAGGCTGCCCAAAGAGGACGCCCTGCATTTTCTTTCAACATCTTTTGGTGCAAATTAGGTGCTCTGGGGTAGAGCTCCATTTTCGCTACTCCACTGCATCCCCCCCCCCACGTGCGGGCATCAGTCCACCCCTGCTTAAACGATATTCCAATTCCATTTGTTTCAATAGGTAACAATGAGAAAAGCAATGTTTACTACTTTGTCTTAGGCAGCAAAAGATTTTGGATCAGCACGATACACTGGATATAAGATCAACCAAGCAAGCAAACAAGGGCAACAAGTAATCGATTGGAGATGTAATTAAGAGCAAAAATACTACTGAACTCATTGTGCTTCTGTCTAACCAAATATGCCTTTAATTCAGCAGCATGTCTCCCACTTCACAACTACATTAAAATTACAGTTGTTTTCAATGGAAACTGGGATGAAGAATAGAGAATTAATTTTTATAAAGTGGAATAGGAGCGACTTAGATAAATTAATAAGTCCCATGAAAGGGACTATGGAAATTTGTAAAAAATGGCTGGGGAAAATAGCATTATTTAAATCTAAACTGTTGTTGCTTTATGTAATAAATAGAGATAATGAAATGAATTTAAATAGGGTTATAGGAGAGTTGAAGGGAAGAGGGATAACTAAGATAGAACAGTTATATGAGAAGGATGGCAGGCCAAGTAGAAACCGTATAGAATGGTGGTTGAGTAAGGGAAGATGGCTACAAATAAATACAATATATAAATATCTCAATGAAAGGGAGAATAAAGAAGCACTATTGAGGGACGAGACAGTGTTAGAAAAAAATAATAAGAGAAAAAAGGGTATAAAGGCGCAAGCAACTAATATATATAAGATGTTAGTGCAGTCAGACAGGGATATGATCCAAGGATTGACTAAATGGTGGCAAAATGAGATACAAGTAGAGGTACAAGAGATGGAAAATATAGTAGAAAATATAAGGAAAACTAAGAATACAAGAAGTAGGGAAATGAGAAGGAAAATATTACGTAAGTGGTATTATACTCCCGTCCAACTCGCATACTTTCAGCAGAATGTTAGGGATATTTGTTGGCATGGGTGTCAAGATAAAGGAGTGTTTATGCATATGTTTTGGGAATGCCCGATAGTGCAGAATTTTTGGCAAAAAGTGCAATAGGACATTAATAGGATGTTAAATGGATAATTACTAAGGAAATGGCAGTATTAGTCAAAAGTAATGCGATGGGAGAATTTAGAGAAATAAAACAAGCAGCGATAGAAAGCGCTCAGGGGGTAATAGTCTTGGGTTGGAAGGATGCGACAAAATGGACAATGCAAAATTGGTATAGGTACATGGACCACATTCAATTTGAAATTATGGATAAAAGGATGAATTTGGTTAATGAAACTGACTTGAGACAACTGATGGGACGGTGAGAGAAGGTAAGACGATATAAGGCAAGTAGAATCCAAGACCAAGCTACAAGAAATAAATTGGAATCACTTTATAATATGTAAATAGATACTTTGCTCTTGGGTTAAAATGGTTTATACAAGAAACACTCCCAATTTGGTGGTAGGGTATGAATGTTTGTTGGGTGGTGGGCACTTTTCACAAAACACTTGTTTTATGTTGTGTGTATCTTAATATTGTAAAAAATCAATAAAAATAATGTTTTAAAAAAGTTTTCAATGGAAACCACTGCAAATTTTAGCATAGGCCCTAGGGAGTTATCAGCTTATAAACTAAATTAGTCATTGAATCATTACATTTATTTCAACTTTGTTCTTTATCTTATTTATTTTAAATATGTATGCTCTGGCCTCAACCTCAACTTTTCTCACTATTAGGTGCAACCACACCATGCTTTATCAACGCATAGAATGTTTTTCGACTTCCCCGGAAAATCAGGTACAAACTGGAAAACAATTTAAAGGGTTTCATTAAGAGCTGTGAACGAAGCTATGCAACCCCGTTATAGGTAGAGATTATATAAAACGAGAGGAGAGGCCATGGTTTGAAAACGGAGCACTCTATGTTGCTATTTCCCCCCCTCCATCTTCTACCATCGATCATATCATGAGTGAAAAACAGAAGCCGAAGGAGAAAAGTCCAACTTCAGAGTACAGTACCAAGTGAGAACTCTACAGTTTAGATCTACCGGCTTTCAGAGAAACTATGCGTCACTGCGTCCCTCATTAAATAAAAGCCATCCCGAGATACCTTGCACGCGGAAGTGAACTTGAGGTTGGGGCGTGTTCTTTGGGGTATTGGATCAGTGATGGACACGGCAGGGTTACTGAAGGGGACCACAGTCGTGGGATCACGAGCTCGGCGGAAACTTCTTACGGCGGAAGAAGCGGAACTATTTGAACTTGCGCTGGCTGCCGGGAGCGGCATTGATCCGGAAGTATTTAAGTGAGTGATGGAGAATAAGGATTTGGAAGCTTGTGGCCATTGCTTTATTAGGAACTCTTAGGGGTATTATTTCACCCGATTTTCCTTCCTTTCAGAAGGAGGTAGATGGAAGATAGTAACGGGAGACCTTTCCGTCCAATTAAATTATAGTTGCTAAAGTATTGAATTTGTGGTGTGCTCGATAGATAACATTGAATCCTCCTGAAAAGGTGTATCAGCCGTTCACTCTGACCATTTAAGTTTTGCTTGTAATTCTAACCCTAGCCTCTATAATAAAATGCCTTGGAGCTCCTATTTCTTAGACTGCAATTTAATATATAATTTGGGGATAATAAAAACTGATAAGAGTTGTATAGGGCCCAGTTAGTATTATGATGGTGTCATCAGTGAATTGAAGGTGAGGATCAGTTAGGTTAACATAATAAGAGAGTTGGAAGAGACCTTGGCAGGGATGGGTTCTAACTTATCTCTTTCGCTTCCCCCCTCCCGTGTGACATGAGCGCACACACATTACGTGTTGCACAAATGCACACACCATGCATGCATGCACAGTGCTAAAAACCAAGCTTATGTGCATGCATAGAAGCCAAAAAGAAGATGGCTGTGCCATTAGAGCCAGTTTGGGGGTGTGACCCACCAGCGATTGCTCCTGGTTCAGCAAATGGAAAAATTCCGGCTAGTGGTTCTATATCAACCCATCCCTGGACCTTGGAGGTTTTCTAGTCCAACCTGCTCAAGTAGGAGATCCTACAGCAGTGATGGTGAACCTTTTTTGTACTGAGTGCTGAAAAGGGAGCGGGCAGGCACATGTGCTCATCTGGGCCGCAGTCTGCAAGAAGAGCTACTCAGGGTGCATGTGTGTACTCAAAAACGAGCTTTCGGTTTTAGCTGGTCTTCCAGGTTTCTGATGTGCATGCGACCATCATGTTCATGTAAGAAAACAGAAAACCAGATCTTCCAGTTTCCAGCACTGTCACATGCACAAAGACCAGCTGATCATTGTATACCAGAAACCCAGAAGAGGAACAGACGCTGTCGCACATGCCAGGCAACATGGCTCCGCTTGCCACTTCGGGCATGTATGCCATAGGTTCACCATCACGGCCCTAGAGTATAAGGTCTGCACCATTGCAGACAAACGGTTGTCCAGTCTTTATGAAAGAGCACCTACAAAATTCTGAAAGCAAGCCATTCTATTTTTTGATTGCTCTTACCATTAGGAAATTTCTCCTTAGTACTAGGTTGCTTTTCTCCTTGGTTAGTTTCAGATAAGTGTGCACCAATATGATGAATCTTCAAAGAGAGTCAAATCTACATGGTGGTGCAGTGGTTAGAGTGCAGTACTGTAAGCTACTTCTGCTGATCATGAGATGCCAGCAGTTTGGCAGATCGAATCTCAGTCGGTTCAAGGTTGACTCAGTCTTCCATCCTTTCAAGGTTGGTAAAATGAAGACCCAGAATTTGGGGGCAATATGCTTACTCTCTGTAAACCGCTTAGGGCTGTAAAGCACTGTGAAGCCATATATAAGTCTAAGTGCTAATGCTATTGGGCAGTGGAATCTTGCTAAGTAGAAAATCAAACCTACCAAAAAGTCTACAATGGATATGAGCATCAACATTTTGGACCTTGGGCCACTAAATTCATAATTTTAAATCGCATGGACCACTAATAAATATATATATAAGCTGAAGGGATTGGATACTGTAGCCTAGAGGATAATTCTCTGCCTTACAAGGCAAAGGTTTGCAGGTTCAAGTCCCAGTGGGTATGGCTAGCTGATGAGGCCAAAATAAGGCCAAAATATATCTATCCTAGTCTCCCTTAATTTTCAAATTCAGCAAAAAAACATGTGACATATATATGTAGATTGTTCTGAGTTCGGGTTTTGCCCGTGTAATATTTTGAGTGTCTATGCGACATTTCGGTGAAATCACATTCACCATCATCAGGCTGAAGATTAAGCTTCGTGCTGTTGTAAATATGGAATGTTTGCAACTGCCATTTCTTCCTTATATATAGTGTTAGGGGTGGAGATTTGGTTTGAATGTAGCAAATAGATTTGGGTGACTATGTTTTAGTGATTTGATTGGTTGGTGGAATCACAATTACTTGAAGGATTGACATGGTGATTATTATGAAATGTTTTTTTGTTTAAGGCTGGTTTCCAAATCTCTGGTAGGCGGGATGTATCATCTCTTTTGTTTATGCAGAGGGGGTGTTTCTCAATCTCTTGCTTCCATAGTAATTCTATATAAATTTTCTGTTTTGGAAAGTAATTTGAAAAAACTAAATTACTTTCCAAAACAGAAAATTTATATAGAAGAATTACTATGGAAGCAATAGAGAAACACCCCCTCTGCATAAACAAAAGAGATGATATACCCGTGAAAATCTACGAAAACACACACACATATATATATATATATATATATATATATATATATATATATATATATATATATATATATATACAGTCATACCTCGTCTTACGAACCTAATTGGTTCCAGGGGGAGGTTCGTAAGATGAAAGGTTCGTAAGACGAAACATTGTTTCCCATAGGAAACAATGTAAAGTCAATTAATCCGTGCAACCAAAACCCCCCCCCGCAAAAAACCGGCGTTCGGCGACTGCTGGGAAGCTGCGCTGCTATTTTAAAAGGTGACAGCCGGGCTGGGGGGCTTCCCAGCAACCTCCCGAACCCCGAACCCGGAAGTTCGGCAAAAGTTCGGGGTTCGGGAGGTTGCTGGGAAGCCCCCCAGGCCGGCTGTCACCTTTTAAAACAGCCGCGCGGCTTCCCAGCAGCTTCCCGAAGCCGAACGCCAAACCCGAACTTCCGCGTTCAGCGTTCGGCGACTGCTGGGAAGCCGCACGGCTGTTTTAAAAGGCGACAGCCGGCCTGGGGGGCTTCCCAGCAACCTCCCGAACCCCAAACCCGGATGTTTGGCAAAAGTTCGGGGTTCGGGAGGTTGCTGGGAAGCCCCCCAGGCCGGCTGTCACCTTTTAAAACAGCCGCGTGGCTTCCCAGCAGCTTCCCGAAGCCGAACGCCAAACCCGAACTTCCGCGTTCAGCGTTCGGCGACTGCCGGGAAGCCGCGCGGCTGTTTTAAAAGGTGACAGCCGGCCTGGGGGGCTTCCCATCAACCTCCCGAACCCTGAACCCGGAAGTTCGGCAAAAGTTCGGGGTTCGGGAGGTTGCTGGGAAGCCCCCCAGGCCGGCTGTCACCTTTTAAAACAGCCGCGCGACTTCCCAGCAGCTTCCCGAAGCTGAACGCCAAACCCGAACTTCCGCGTTCGGCATTCGGAGACTGCTGGGAAGCCGCACGGCTGTTTTAAAAGGTGACAGCTGGGCTGGGGGGCTTCCCAGCAACCTCCCGAACCGAACCCGGGGTTCAGAAAATTTTTGCCTCTTCTTACAAACTTTTTTCGAGTTACGAACCGGCGTTCGGGAGGCTGCTGGGAAGCCCCGCCGCCCGGCTGTCACCTTTTAAAACAGCCGCGCGGCTTCCCAGCAGTCTCCGAATGCCAGTTCGTAACTCGAAAAAAGTTCGTAAGAAGAGGCAAAATTTTTCTGAACCCCGGGTTCGTATCACAAGCTGTTCGTAAGACGAGGGGTTCGGTGTTGGTATATTCGGGTTTCTTCCCATGTAGGATTTGGAAATTTCTGGCGACGTTTTGATGAGGTCTCACTCGTCATCTTCAGGCTGGTGTTTCTGTCCTTGTTCTAAGGCGAACACTGCGAGACCTGAGCTAGCCTTCCTTCTATAAATACTGGTGGCTGGGTATGGTTTGATGGCTCAGCAATTGCCAGCTGTGTAGAAACTTCCTGGTGAGTCAGTGGGGTAACATCTGGGGTCGTTGATGTAGCTGAGGTATGCTGATTAGTTAATGGTTGTAGATTAGGCGTGATATCCTGAGTAGTTGGAACTTGCAGGCTACTTGATTGTTTTACAATGTGTGTTCTGAGTCTGGTTTCTATGGCTGGAATACGTTTGAGGGCTGGTTTCCAGATGTCTGGTAAGCGGGAGGTATCATCCCGCTTGTTCATATTTTGGGGATGTTTTTCTATCTCGATGGCTTCCATGATTATTCTTTTGCTGTAGTCTTCTGTTTTGGAAATTAATTTGGTACTGTCAAAATCAATTTCATGTCCTGTAGTTTTGAAGTGTTGGAAAAGGGAGGAGGTTGTTTCTTTTTTCTTTAATGCATTCTTATGTTCTGCAACACGTGCATTTACTCTCCTGTTAGTTTGTCCAATATATGTGGCTGGTTTTCTAGTTGGATATTGTCTTTCGGGTTTCTTAGGATGTTGGCTATTTTTTTATCTGTACCAAAGGCTGTCTTGACGTTGTGTTTGCGGAGAATTTTACTGATTTTATCTGTGGTGCCTTTGATGTAAGGGAGGAGGGCGATGCCATTGTCCTGTTCTGTGTCTTGGTTCTTGGGGGGTGTCTCTTTTTGGATTAAGTTGTTGATTGCCTCTCTTTGGAATCCATTGGAAATTAATACATTTGTGAGACTGTGTAATTCAGGTTCCAGGTGGCCTTTGTCGGCTAGGCGTTCGGTTCTGGAAATGAGGGTCTTGGCTACAGAATTGCAGGGTGGTGGTGGGATTTTGTGTTCAAGTAGCGGTTGGTGTGTATCTTCTTCCGGTAGACGGCATGTCCTAGGCAGCCATCGGGTTTTTTGTAGATTAGGACATCCAGGAAGGGAAGTTTGTTGTTGGTTTCTATTTCCATGGTGAATTGTATTTTGGGGTGTAGGCTGTTGAGATGTGTGAGAAAGCTGTCCAGTTTTTCTTTCCCATGTGGCCAAATTACGAAGGTATCATCTACATATCTAAGCCAGAGTTTGGGTTTGTGTTCAGATTTGTCCAAGGCGTTGGTTTCAAAATATTCCATGTATAAGTTTGCGATGACGGGTGACAGGGGTGATCCCATGGGGGCTCCTTCTATCTGTTTGTATCTTTGTCCATTGTGGATGAAGTATGTATTCATCAGGCAGTGGTTGGTCAGATCTAAGATGTGCTTCGGGGGGTTGTATTTGTTTTGGATGGCTGTCAGGGCTTCTTTGATAGGCACTCTGGTGAAGAGAGATATGACATCGAAGCTTACGAGAAGGTCACTGGGTTGTAGGTTTTGTTCCTTTATGATTTCTATGAAGTGGAATGAGTTTTGTACATGATACATGATGGATTCTGCATAGGCTGGAGTTGTTTGGCAAGAAATTTGGCAAGATTCTGTAGGGGTGAGCCTATGGAGCTGACTATGGGTCTGAGTGGTGTTCCTTCTTTGTGTATCATGGGGAGGCCATAGAGCTTGGGGCATCTGGATGATCCCAGCCATAGAAACCAGACTCAGAACACACATTGTAAAACAATCAAGTAGCCTGCAAGTTCCAGCTACTCAGGATATCATGCCTAATCTACAACCATTAACTAATCAGCATACCTCAGCTACATCAATGACCCCAGATGTTACCCCACTGACTCACCAGGAAGTTTCTACACAGCAGGCAATTGCTGAGCCATCAAACCAAACCCAGCCACCAGTATTTATAGAAGGAAGGCAGCTCAGGTCTCGCAGTGTTCGCCTTAGACAAGGACAGAAACACCAGCCTGAAGATGACGAGTGAGACCTCGTCGACCGTCTCATATATCTATATCTATATCTATATCTATATCTATCTATCTATCTATCTATCTATCTATCTATCTATCTATCTATCTATATCTCAAATGTTTTTAGCTGGAATTTTAAAATTAAGGGAGACTAGGATGGTCCCATTTCGGCCTTGTTCTGGCCTCATCAGCTAACCACACCCTTCCTTACTGGGATTCGATCTGGCAGCCTCTGCCTTGTAAGGCAGAGAATTAGCAGTTGAGCCACCAGACCTGATCCCTCCAGCTCTGTACCAGGGAGGGGCTATATGTTTTTTTATGTCGGATCACCCTGGTATATTGAAGGAACGTCACAGCTCCTTTTTGCCTCTAGGCCCAACCCAGGACCATTTCAAGGCAGTTAATTTATTCATAGCCGACAACTATATTCTCCAGCTAAAAACATTTGATACATACAGAATATAGTTGTCGGCTATGAATAAATTAACTGCCTTGAAATGGTCCTGGGTTGGGCCTAGAGGCAAAAAGGAGCTGTGACGTTCCTTCAATATACCAGGGTGATCCGACATAAAAAAAAACATACATACATACATACATACATACATACATACATATACATATAAACATATACACACACACACACACATATATATATAAACACTATATTTTCAGCAACACGAAGCTTATAACTTCAGCCTGATGATGGTGAATGTGATTTCACCGAAACGTCGTGTAGACATGCAAAATATTACATGGGGCAAAACCCGAACTCAGAACAATCTACATATATATATATAAAAGATAAAAAGTATGTTGTGAAATATTCGCACTGCCCCCACCCTCCTTGCCTTCCATAAAAGTTTAAAGACTGCCGACAGACTTGGGCCATTAGACCCCAGCCCCCTGGCCGACGAGTGTAGTATGTCTTGCTATGTGAATGGGAATGAATGGTTTTAAATGTTATTAGAGTTTTTAAAGTTTTTTAGCTATATTAATTGGATGTTTTAGATATGTATGTTGTATATGTATATTGTACAGCTTATATTAGAGAACCATCTTTCAGCTCTGGCGAGGGGGGCATTTGCCTAGGTTTACCTGGAGCACCAGTTGTGGCCGTATCTGGACCGGGAATCACTGCTCACAGTCACTCATGCCCTCATCACCTTGAGGTTCGACTACTGTAATGCTCTCTACCTTTGAAGAGTGTTCGGAAACTTCAGATCGTGCAGAATGCAGCTGCGAGAGCAATCATAGGTATGCCCATGTTTCACCAACACTCCGCAGTCTGCATTGGTTGCCAATCAGTTTCTGGTCACAATTCAAAGTGTTGGTTATGACCTATAAAGCCCTTCATGGCATTGGACCAGAATATCTCCGGGACCGCCTTCTGCCACACGAATCCCAACGACCAGTTAGGTCCCACAGAGTTGGCCTTCTCTGGGTCCCGTCGACTAAACAATGTCATCTGGCGGGACCTAGGGGAAGAGCCTTCTCTGTGGTGGCCCCGACCCTCTGGAACCAGCTCCCCCCAGAGATTAGGATTGCCCCCACCCTCCTTGCCTTTCGTAAACTTCTTAAAACTCACCTCTGCCATCAGGTATGGGGGAACTGAGACATCTTCCCCAGGCCTATATAGTTTATGTATGGTATGTTGAGTGTATGTCTTTTAAATTATGGGGTTTTAGTTTTTAAATATTAGATTTGTATTGTACATTGTTTTTCACTATTGCTGTGAGTCTACGGAGAGGGGCGGCATACAAATTTAATAAAATAAATAAATAAATAAATATTGTTTTGATATGAGTCCTCGGAGAGGGGCGGCATACAAATAAAATCAATCAATCAAACAAACAAAAATAAATAGGTAGGTAGGTAGGTAGATAAATAATATAAATGCAAATAATTTTTCTGTGGACCACCAAAGTTTTCTTTTGGACCACTGGTTGGTGACCACTGGATATGAGCAAGAAATGGTAGTATAAAGGCAAGATATAAGATAGGCAAAAAGTAGCTGGGTTTTCAGAGTGAAAAAAAAAAGAATATAAACTGTAGAAATAGTTGCAATAGGAAATGGCCACTCACCGAAAATTAATTGAGTGGAATAACAGAAAAGATAACTGAATTGGAAAACAGGAAAGGCAAAGCTAAAGCTGAAAAACAGGAAAATCTATTATTCTAAGAATCCATAAAAAAAGGCCCCAACTCAAAAAAGGCAACTGAGCATGACTAATTAGCTGATGAATATTATTTGACACACCTTGCATAAATTATATCCTAATTTTATTGGACATGTGATATATGATTTAGTATGTAGCAGGAAATATATAGGAGGTGATGGAGAAGAGTGTAGCCTTATAGTACCTCGGCCAATGGGGGAGAGAGGGATGGGACTGGACTGGACCTGACGTGACTTGAATGAATTGAATTGAATGAATTGAATTGAATTCTTCATTGGCCAAGTGTTATTGGACAGACAAGAAATTTTTCTTCGTTGCATAAGCTCTCAGTATACATTAAAAATACATTCATGAAGAATCAAAAGATACAACACTTAGTGATAGTCATGTGATACTAAACAAGCGGTCAAATACTGTATACTAGGAAACTAAATAAAACAATATAAATCATAAAACTACAAGAACTATGTGAAGAATCTGTAGATATTTTCACAGCCCTCTTTTTGATTCATGCATTATACAGGTCCTCAATGGTCATAAGTAGCAGGAGATAGATAATGAGTAAGATGAGAAGAATGATAGTAATACAGCCTTAGTAAATAGTTTGACAGTGTTGTGGGAATTTATTGTTTAGCACAGATGGCATGCAGGGGAAAAAACGCTTGTGTTTAGTTATTCTGGTGTGCAATGCTTCATAATGGCATTTTGAGGGTAGATGTTGGAACAATTTATGTCTAGGATGTGAGGGATCTGTAGATATTTTCACAACCCTTTTTGACTCATGGTGGGCTGGGGGCTTCATCCTGGCCACGGGGCGCAGCTCTCCCACCTCCTGGCCCCACAACTCTGAGTCTGGGAAGGGGCTCCAGCTTTCCAGTGGAGAGAAGTGGATCAACTTTTTCTTCTTGTCCAGGACAGAGGAACCTGGTTGTTGTTGGTGATGTCACGCCATCCCGATGGGAGGCAGGGTGATGTAAGGATCTCTGAAAGGCCAGGCAGAGCTGGCATATGCACACCGGACAGCTGTGTTCATGCAAGCCAGAAACCAGAAGATCATCTACTTTTCCTGTTTCTGTTATGTACATGCGATTTGGCACTCGGTAACGATAGCACATGTTACTATTTAAGCACTCAGTGCAGAAAAGGCCTCCCATCACTGACGTATAGACAGAAGATGAGAGCACATAGCCTTGCAGGGGGTGGGGGAGTGGCTGTTCTAATTATACAGGTATTTGATGATTTTCCTAGCTTCACTAGAGTAGATTAGACATACCAAATTACGGCAATTGTTCTTCATATGTTTTAGCCTCCAGTAATAATCTTTTCTGCACTCTTTCCAGAGTCTTAGCATCTTTTTTATATTATGGTTTGGTTTCTCTCACCTACGTATATGATCTTATTTTTTTCATCACTGAATTTCATTTTGTTAAATAGGACCCAGTCTGTCAGGATACTTCAGGATATTCACCCTATCTTCTAGGTTTTGGCTATTCCCGCCAGCCTGGTGTTCTCTGCAAATTTGATGAGTTCGCATTTTATCTCCTCGTCTTCATTGTTTATTAAGATATTGCAGAGTAGTGGGCCTAAAACAGATCCCACTGCATAATTCCCTTCATGTAGTTATTGTTCCATTGAGGACCTCATGTTGAGTGCAGTCAACTGATTGCAAAGAAGGTTGTTGTCTATTCTTTTGATTTTCCATCCTGTTTTATAAAGAATCTGCCTAAAATGTACATTATAAATTGTAGAATGAAAAAAAATGGATACAATATATCACCTTGGCACAAATACTATGTTTACTTGAAAATATGACCTATCCCCAAAATAAGCTCTAGCCTGCCTTTTTATTCATACACCTAATATAAGCCATACCCCCTAAATAAGCTCTAGTTTAGGATGGGCATGGACAGCATAGGCTACAAGTGCATGTGGGCTGATGGTGTTTGGCAGCAACCCATGCAGCACAGGTGAGTTAAGTATCTGTGCGAACAACTGGGGGAAGCAGAGATGGGGAGTGAAGGAGGGAGGCGATCCGGACATGCTGTAAGGGCTGCAGGAAAGCTGAGCGGTTGTGGGCTGGAGTAGCGGCCAACTGTGGGATCCTCATCTTTGCAACTCTCAACTTGCTGCAGTCTGCTGATTAATCACTACTCTAGAAAAACTAGAATCCAAGACTTACAGTATTCTGATTTAGCAGCAAATATGGAAATAATCAAAACAGCATAAGTCAATCTCAGTTTAAACTAGATAAGATTGGTAGTGGAAAGGATGGTTACCTTTGAAAATCCTCAAACACATTGCATGAAATAAAAATGGAGCTGGAAAGAATATATTTGTTTTTATATTCTTGGGATGGGTTGCCAAACATGTATATGCAGTGTATTTTAGTTATGGAGTATTCCATCAGTACTTTTAGACAAGTGTTAATTTTACTTAAATCAGAAACAATTGGTTTCAGGTATTGTAGTCAAGAAATGTAGTTTGCAAATAATGAATGAAAGTATTACATTCTTATTTTTCTCTCCTTAGGATTCTGCTGGACCTTCTACGCATGAATGTGGCACCTTTGGCTGTCTTTCAGATGTTGCGTTCCATGTGTGTTGGGCAGAGATTGATTAGTACTGAGGCTCCTCCTGATGTAGCACGAGGTCAGTGGTGTCCCTGTTTGTTGGGAGGCATGTATTAGGATGCCTCGGTAAGGTTTGGTCTAAGGCAAGAAACAGCAGCAGTGACATGAATACTTTGGATCTTTGGAAGATTACCTTTGTACTAGCTTGATAATTTTCTATTTAACAAAACATTTTGAAGACACAATAGAGTTATGCTAATTTTTTTAGTGTCCTCATATTTTTGACCTGAGACAACATTCTAGCATTACTAAGTGTTGGACTATTAATGGCTTGTGTTTTTTGAACAATCCACTTCATTTGTGCTTAAAATTTCCAAAAAAAATTGTTGCTTTTGTTTAATTTGGTTTCTCAATCTCTTCTGGTATCTACTAACAATATAAGTTGCATTCATTTCTTTAAAAATCATACATCAAAAGTTATGCTTTTAAAAACAGGTTAAATCCCAGTATCAGTTTACTGCATTTCTAAGTTCCAAATCTTTTTCCAAGTAGCTTATCACTAGAAACATGTAGAACATCCATATGTTGTATCAGATCATCAAACTATCGATCTGATTGCTTCAACTGTGCCAGAGTGTGGACCTAATATTTTCTGAGCCAAATCTGGGGTTCTTCTTCTAACATTATACACAAAGTCTATATTACTAAGCTACCATTGACCTGGCAGGTTTCAATTAAATATAACAGAAGTAGTGCAATGTTATAGTTTTATGTTGCTTTCAATCTTAAAAATTGATCAGGCTTTCTGGAGTAAGCCTTTCCAATTTAAATAATAATTATTTCATTATTATGCAGCCACAGACTTCTGTTGCTTTATAGATTGTTCTTTGTGAGTATATTTCAGGGCAACAACTTAAATGATTGTAACAAACAAATATGTATTTTTGATCAAATCTTTATTGCATAATCCTCTTTGTTACAAAGCTTTAAAAATAACAATATACGCTTGCTACTGTTTCTCTGCAGTTCACACTGTATTCTATTCAGCAATGAAAATTACTGCCTGTTTCATTTTAGAATGGTCGTTGCTAACTATCACGAGTGCAAATAAAAAAGGCCATTTAAATAGTTAATTAATACCAAAGTTATCTTGGTTGTTAACCTAAGCTCCTTCAGAGCATTTGTAACAATAATTGCCCTTGACACTGCATATATCATTCAATACTTATGTAGTTTCTAACTTAAGTGTCATTCACCAGAAGAGCAGCAATGCAACTTGATCAAATAGGAATAAGGTGCTGATGTGAAGTTTTAAACAGCAAAAATGTAACTTAATGCTAGAAACTGTATAGTTCTAGGGTGAATTTTTCATACATTAAAACTGAACAGGATAAAGTATGAAGAGCAATAGAAGACCAATTTGATCAATGAGGAATTAGCTTATAAGAATGAAAGTTGATGAAAAAATAGGCTATACTGTACTGTGTGTTGTGTTCTCTTTCAATGGTTCTTCTCAGATACATACATTTGTATTAGTCGTGTGGAATTCTTAGTGATCTAGAAGCTTGACCTGTGCAACCAAACAATCAAGTTCAGAGAGCACTGAGAATTCCACAGTTCAACCCTGAGCTACAAATATTATCTTCTGTTAGTTTTTATCACTATAAAATGCAACATGAAATTATCTTCCTGAGTGTCATAATCCTCAGTAAAGTTTTACATAATACTGTTGAATTTATTTTGAGAGGATTCTTTTCCTAATATAATGACATCTCTGATGACATCTCATGATGACTTTGGTTAAACTATGGCTTAAGATAATATAAAAAGTCAGAGTGTCTTGCTGCTGCTCTTACTACTGTAGGTTGTTTCTTGCTGTAAGAAACCTCTGAATTAAATTAATGGTACATCAGTACATCTAAGAATACAAGCATTTTATTCATTAAAAATTTTTTGAGGGAGGAAAGAGTTGACAGCCCTATCACATGTATACATAAGATACAAAGAAAACCACTTTTTTCTATAGTGGGGAGGAGATAACAGCCAGACGTGAGTTGACTCATCTGTCAGCCAATGAGGACCGAGCCTGTTTTTCAATATCTTTTCTGCCTGGTAGCCATTTTCTGCTTTTGGCTCATTCCTCACTTCAGTTAGGACATGTGGTCAATTCCTCTGGATATTATCTTCTACATTCCTTTCCTTCTACCACCTGTAGGTTTTTCATTCCATCCCATCCCATTCCTTTAAAAAAAAAAGAGAGAGATAATTTTTCTTTGGGAGAGAGGTCTGACCAGTGCAGAAAGGTGGCTAAGGAGAGAAACGAGGCAAGGGGACTTTCTCTGGCCCCAGGCCATTCAATCCAGATGCTTGTTATTTAAACAGCAGAGCGACCAGATCTAATGGGGCACAGTCACTAAGGTTATCCCTACGCCGTACCCTTTCTGACTGCACTGTGAAGGGATTCACAACTAAAGTTGCTCTCCTGCACCATTTGCCGGCTTCCGACTTGCCTTTCTAGCTCCTGGCCTTCCTTTTTTCTTCCAGCGCTTTGGCTAACAGTCAGGAAGCGATTGCACGCCCTTCGGAGTCGAACCTGTCAATCACCCCCTCTCAACTGTTCAGCGGCAATTTCAGGCGTGCATTTTAAAACAGATCGCTTTTTTCCTGCTGGGCTGTCTTTTCTGAGCCGATTTAAAGTGCATTTCTCTCAGGGTGCTTGCTTGCCCAGGAGAGCTCCTACCCAAAACGTTGCTGGTTGATACATATAGTGAAGCCTTGCAAGAGCATTTTGCATCCTTTTCATTGCCCTCTCAGCGGTGGCCATTTTATTTGCCCTTTCCAGCTAATTGCCAAGTGCCATTTTAGAAGGGTCCAATTTTTTTTCTTATTATTAATGGCTTCACTTCTGGTGCAGGACCAGCACCTAAGGGAGACCCCTCAATCAACAAATATTTGGGGGGGGTGTGTGGAAGCAATTAAATTCACCATCTAGCTCCCTGGGCTTTTCTTATGCCCACTCCTGGAAGAGGGCAATGAATACCAATAATACCAGATCTAAAACAACTAAGCCACAAAAAAGATGAATCTAGGTGGCACAAGGCCTGAGCAAAGTTGTGTGAGAAAGCCTCTACTCCCCAAAATGTTATTAGTGTCCTCATCTCAGTTACTAGTACCAGCTGATAACACTCTTCTAAGGGCCTCCAATGAGCCTCTCCCTAGCTCGGATATATGGGGTCCTCCAGTACCTATTGTACCTCAACCCTCAGTGGTGTCTCCCCCTGCTCCCCTTGCTCTTCCTTCTGTGTCTCCCCAGATCCCCATGGTCTTTCCAGGACCCTCTCAGGCCTTTCCACCTGCAATGTACATGCAAGATCCCTCTGGCATTCAAGCCATGATAGCAGCTGGGATTAAGCAAGGGGTTGCTGAGTGCATGCAATCTATGAGGGGACAGTAGTTGCCTAGCCAGGCACCTCCAATCCTTACAGCAGGGGCCCCAGACCAGAGCATACCATGGCAGTCTGTACCTCAACCACACTACAGCACAGACTTCAGAGGGGCCAATAGAAGAGAAGGGAGAGCCAGACTTAGAAATGTCTGATGACAAGGGAATCCTTCCAGAGCCACCAGTAATGCCAGCGCTCTTCCATCCTTCGCTTTTTTGATCCCTGTTACACAAGGCACGTAATGCGGCCAATATAGGAGCTGCCACTTTTTCTACAGCTGCTGGGAACCCCCTGAATCCACTCTTTTCATAGCTTACCCCAGAGGCATAAGTAGTCCCTTGTCCACCTCTCTTTGTGGACACAGTGCTAGGCCAGTGGCAGAACCCAGGGGCAGGGCCCTGGCCTTCAACCAATGATAGGACCTTATTTAACATAGATCCGGAGTTAGCAAAATTCCTTAACCCTCCTAGGGTTGACCGACCAATAGCAGTCCTGCATTCCCTTACTAATCTTCCGGGGGATGCAGCTGAGCTCTTATGCCCAGAGGAGAAGAAATTAGAACAAATACTCCTCGAGAATCTCCAAGCTGCTGCCTGGGCCGTACGGGCCGCCACCTCAGCTTTGTTCTTTACGAGAGCCAACCTTGCCTGGCTCAAGGAACTCCAGGAATGCATTCCACTAGCTGATGTCAGGCTCCAAAATTCTGGCTGCAGCCCATTATATGGCAGATGCATCATTGCAAGTGGCATGCTTTGCCTCCCATACCATGGGAACATATGTGGTGGCTTGCTGTCTCCTCTGGTTATGCTCCTGGCAAGCTGAC
The DNA here is from genome assembly GCF_031021105.1 of Erythrolamprus reginae. Lineage (NCBI taxonomy): Eukaryota > Metazoa > Chordata > Lepidosauria > Squamata > Dipsadidae > Erythrolamprus > Erythrolamprus reginae. Next base: position 140,270,778 of record NC_091952.1, read on the forward strand.
ATTTGTCACAAGTCGAAGCTGGCATCTTCTCCATTTGACGGCCAACATCTCTTTGGTTCTCCACTGGAACCTTTCCTTATCAAGGATAAGGATAAACTAAAGATCCTGCCGGCTACCACCCTCCAGGGAACCATCCGTCCTTCCTCTCAGCCCAGATGACCTTACCGTCCTCCTGTGCAAACGAAGCCTAGTTCAAGGCCCCAAGGTCAGTATGGGGGAAGGCAGTGGTTCTACCAGGATCGCTACTCCAGGGGCAAACCCAACAAATGACTCTTTCGAGGAAGAGAAGGTGGTACTGCCCATCGCACCAAGTGAGCTTGCAGAAGATGGAGATCCTCCTATCAGTGGGCACCTTTCCTTATTGGCTGATTGAAGGCATCTCATGCGAGAAGCAATTGATCACCTGCTGGAGATTCGAGCTATCCAGCAGGTACCAGACTCCCAAGCCAGGCAAGGCTTCTATTCATTTCTTTTTGTGGTGCTGAAGTTTTTGGAGGTTGGGATAGGGTGGAGAGTGATTCTTGACCTCAAAAGGCTGAACCGTTATATTCGATACCGACGGTTCAAGATGCACTCACTTTAGTCCATCTTGGCGTGTGTTCAAAGGGGTGACCTCCTGGCTTCTATTGATCTAATAGAGGCTTATCTCCACATTCCAATCCACATTGATTACCAGCAATACCGCAGGTTTTGTTATGGGGACATCAATTACCAGTATAGAGCTCTTCCCTTTGGTCTCTCCTCTGCCCCCAGAGTGTTCATCAAGATGCTGGCGGCCTTGGCAGCCCACCTGACAACCCCCCCCCCCCCCCCATGCGTGACAACTGTTAGGTGGACAATATCCTCTTTCTGGCTTCCTCCAGGGCTTAAGCTGTTCATGATATCCAGGTAACCATCAACACCTTGAGACACCACGGATTCTTCATCAATGAGGACAAAAGTCATCTCTCTCCTTCCACTTGTATTTGTCTGGGAGCTATTGTGGATACCCTGGAGTGTAGAGTTCCTATCAGGAACGACAGCACAACACCTTGGATCTTCTTTCTGCGGTCATACATCACCCCCCGGTTTCGCTGAGAATCCTCTCCACGCTTCTGGGAAAACTGATTTCAGCTATCAATATTGTTCCTTGGACATGCCTACACTCCAGGGACCTGCAATGGTTCCTTTTACCTTTCCAGAAATCTGCCAGGGGCACTTCTTGCTCAAAGGTCCTGCTTCCTCAGGAGATCCGCCAATTTCTCCTGTGGTGGACTCCATCCTTCCTGAGCCAAGGGTCCCTCTTCTCAGAGCCAATCTTTTTTAACCTAACTATGAATGCCAGCCTCTCTGGATGGGGAACGCATATTGATTTGGCAGTGGCTCAGGGACTGTGGTTGGAGCAAGAGGCCTCCCCATCAACCTTCTGGAGCTCAGAGCTATCAGCAATGACAGTGGGGAAGCACATCTTGGTGCTCACTGACAACAACACAGCCAAGGCCCTGTCAACAGACAGAGGGGCACCCGGTCCCAGGAACTCATGGAAGAAGCCAGAACCCTCTGCACGTGGGTGGAGCACAACCTTCTATCTCTCTTGGTGGAGTACATCACAGGGGAGTCCAACATCTAGGCGGACTGGCTGAGTCGACAATCCATCGATCAGACAGAGTAGAAGTTGGACTTATTTGCCAACAAACAGAATGCTCAGCTGCCCCGATTCTTTTCCAGGTTCTGCTGCCAGGGAGTGGAGGGGACAAATACCCTTCACTCTCCCTGGCCCACAGGGCTGCTCTACGCCTTCCCCCTCTGGCTCTGATCCCAAGGGTGATTTGCAAGCTGATCAGTGAGGGGGCGGAAATAATCCTACTGGCCACGCAGAGGATATTGCGGACTTACTGGCCCCACAGAGGGTCTTGCAGGCTTAATGACATTGTCTGTCTCCCCTCTGTTGTGGTTGGCTCTGGCCCAGCTCCTGCCCCAGGGAATGGGGAGGTGGATGCAGGGGAAAATTCAACATGTCAAAGGCCTGTGTTATTGCCGACAGAATCAGTTCAGAGTTTAGTTTCCTCGGACGAAGAAGAAGGTGGGAGTGATTCGGCAGAGGAGGGCTTGGCACACAGCCATGGCAGTCAATCTTTCTTCTATAGCTTGAGATGATGACATTTTGGACCCACGCAAGCACAGAATTATAGAAACATAGAAACATAGAAGTCTGACGGCAGAAAAAGACCTCCTGGTCCATCTAATTATGCGTAGAAGAGACCAAGTAAGAACATATTACAGGAAATAAGGGAGGCCACCTGTAATTAGGGCTGCTGCTATAAATAGCAGCATGTGGGTTTGGCCATTGTGGAAGAGTATCTGTTGCAGTTTCGTCAGGAATCTTGTGTGCTGGACTTTGTTGCTTTTTCACGCCTTTGAAACCAAAGCAGAGCAGCATGTCTGTGTCTTCCTTCGTTGGAAGAAGAAGGGGTGTGAAGTTTCTCCACAGCTGCTGGCTAAGTACTTAATGACTGCTTAAGGGAAATTTGTACAGACTACCCAGTTGTTTTGGGAAGAGTGCTCTTTGCAATACAAAAAGAGTGCTTAGTTTATTTTGACTTTTGTGATAAAGAACATTGTTTTGAATTTTCAAACGTGTGTGTGTCTGAAATTTGTATCCTTGAATTTTCGGGAGGCTCCTATCAGAGAGCCCGGCAGAATACCCTCCATGGTGCCTTCCCATGTCACACACTTCTCTCTCTCAGGGGGAGACCCTCCACCCTGACCCCAGGTGGATGAAACTGACCACCTGGCACTTGAGCGGGTCACCTTAACAGACCATCAAGTGCCCCCAAAAGCCATGGATCTCATCCTCAGCAGCAGGCATCAGTCCACTCAAAACATCTGTGCCTCCACCTGACGTTCCTTCTGTACCAGGTGTAAAGATGTCACATGTTCTACAATAGACTTGACCATTGGACAGATGCTGGGATTCCTCAGGGAGGGGTTTGACAAGGGTCTGGCTCTCAACAGACTTAAGAGACAAGTAGCTGCCCTATCTTCTGTCTTAGCTTGCTCCCCTCTGTCTCACCATCCCCTGATCAAATAATTTCTTCAAGGAGTGTCTTTCCGAGCGCCCCCCCCCAATGCATCGTTACCCCACAAGGGACTTGACCAAGATCATGGACTCTCTGACAAAACCTCCATACGAACCTCTCTGAGACTGTCCTATTTGATACCTCACCCAGAAGGTGGCCTGCCTGGTGGCAATAATATCGGCCTGTAGGATTTCAGAGCTGGCAGCACTCTCAGCTCACAAAGAACTGTGCATATTTTTCTCAGAGAAAGTAGTTCTACGACTGGATCCCATCTTCCTTACGAATGTTAATTCCCACTATCACTGAACCCAAGAACTAACACTCCCCCTCCTTTTGTTCCTGCCCTTCCCTTCCTCTGGAATGTCAGTGGCACACCCTAGACATTAGGAGAGCACTTCGTATCTATCTGAAGCTCTCCCAAGGGTGGTGTAAGTTGGACGCATTATTCCTATCCTACTTTCCCTCCTCCATGGGGCAGAATGTATCTGCAGCTACAGTGAGAAGGTGGATTAGGGCAGTTATAGCTAGGGCTTATGACATGTCTTCCTCTACCCGGCCTCTGGGCATAACAGCTCACTTGACTAGGAGTGCAACAACCTCTGCAGCTTGGTCCACCCAAGCTTCCCTTGAGGTTGTTTGTAAGACAGCCACCTGGGCTTCCTCTTCTTTTGTAAAACATTATAAAATTGACACCTGTGCATCTGTGAATGCAGCATTTGGTTGCGGAGTACTCCAACAGGTAGTGTGCTCTCTGCTTCCAAGGACAATTAGTTCCCTCTCGTGGGACATAGGCTTTGGCAGGTCCCACATCCGTCTGTTATCTCCTCTTCACTATGGAAAATGAACCGTTGTTCTCCTTACCTGCGCCCTTCTGTTTATTTCCTTATTAGGTTGTGGAGATTCTTCATTTGTTTTCTTGCCTTATATTTTACTAACTGTGGTATTCTCCTGAGTGTTTTTCTACTATACATGTATCCTACTTTTCTGCCACGATTCACACGAGTTGACCACACTACGAGGCTGTACTTCGAACTTCACCAAAGGGGGAAAATGGCTACCAGGCAAAAACGATATTGAAAAACAGGCTCAGTCCTTATTGGCTGATGGATGTGTCAACCCATGTCTGGCTGTTATCTCTCCCCTACTAAGAAAATGACCATTCACGTAAGGAGAACAACGGTTCATTCCAGTTTAGTTTTTATTGGTGACTTGCAGAAATGCACACATTCAGTTTTCTAGAGAAACTTGATACTAATTTTTTTAAAAAATTCCCAGTCAAGAAAGTCCATGTATTACCCCTCAAAAGTGTGTCTGGAGAACTGAATATAATTAATATTTGTTTGTCTTGTTTGTTTGTATGTTTGTTTGTTTATTGGATTTGTATGCCACCCCTCTCCGAGGACTCGGGGCAGCTCACAACATATCAAAGAAAACATGACAATACATCTAGATCCAATTAATACAATTAAAAAAGCTAAAAGTTCTAATATTATTAAAAACATTCATTCAACACAGGCTTGAAATGGGCCAGGATTAGACACTTTTATCAGAAGATCACACTGCTTAATACTTAGGTACTTAATAATTAAGTATCCCCTTAACTATCCCAAAGATGCTTTTTCAAGAGGCAACTGAACTTTGTTTTTCCTTGAAGGGGTTTTGCTTCTCATACTTAACAGACGAGTTAACTTATCCTTCTTATCCTTACTTGATTCATTCTAAGCTGTTTTCCCACACTTACAGTAACATTCAGTATTCAGTTGCGTTCTTCTTGTAAATCATTCTTCCAATCCACTACCTATAGGCTATTCTGCTAGGTTCAGTAAATAGCTATTGGATTGTGATTTTTATCATCCCTAGCTAGTGGTACAGAACATAGAATAATAGGGTTGGAAGAGAACTTGACAGTCTTCTAGTCCAACCCTCTGCTCAAGCAGGAGATCCTATACCAGTGATGACAAACATTTTCTTCCTTGGGTGCTGAAAGAGCGTGAGCGCCCGCTATCACTCATGCGTGAGTGCCCACACCCATAATTCAATGCCCAGGGAGGGAAAAAACAGCTCCTCTCACCAGTGTTCCCTCTACTTTTTTTCCACTGCGGGCGGAAAAGTATAGTGTCTGAGCGGCAGTCCCTTCAGGACTGGGCGGCATAGAAGTCTAGATAGATAGATAGATGGATGGATGGATGGATGGATGGATGGATGGATGGATAGATAGATAGATAGATAGATAGATAGATAGATAGATAGATAGATAGATAGATAGATAGATAGATAGATAAATGTCTGGGCACACGCTATCACGTGTGCGCGAGTTCTGACATCCATAATTCGTTCCCCCTCCTTTCCCTCTCCTCCTTCCTCTTTCATCTCTTTCCTTTCTCTCCCTCCCTTTCTCTTTCCTTTCTCTCCCTCCCTCTTTCTCTTTATCCTTTATCTCCCTCCCTTTCTCTCCCTCCCTCTTTCTCTCTATCCTTTCTATCTCTCACTCACTCTTTCTTTCCCTCCCTCCTCCATTCCCTCTTTCTCTCCCTCCTTTTCTCTCTCTTTGCTTTCTCTCTTTCCTTTCTCTCCCTCCCTCTTTCTATCCTTTCTATCTCTCACTCTTTCTTTCTCTCCCTCCTTCATTCCCTCTTTCCCTCCTTTTCTTTCTCTTTCCTTTCTTTCCCTCCCTCTTTCTCTCCTGGGGCTGCCTGTGCCTTCCCTGCACCCCTCATCACGGACAGACAGTGTTCGGCATTGGCGTCCCCACACACAGAGGGCAAGAAGCTCGGTGGAGGGGCACGCCGCTAGGCCGCTTGCCTTTTGGCAGCCCCTGGTCGGTGCCCCCCCCACGGACGTAAATTATCAGTCTGGCGGATCTGCCCCCCCACCCCCACAGATGGACATTGGGCTGGCGGGGCTGGCGGATCCACCCTCCCCTCCACTGACAGCCATCGTCAGGCCGGCGGATCCGTCCCCCCACCCCTGCGGATGGACATTGGGCTGGCAGTGCTGGTGGATCCACCCTCCCCTCCACAGAGAGACATCGTCGGGCTGGCGGATCCATCCCCCCACCCCCGCGGATGGACATTGGATTGGCGGGGCTGGTGGATCCACCCTCCCCTCCACAGATGGACATCGTCAGGCTGGCAGATCTGCCCCCCACCCCCGCGGATGGACATTGGGCTGGCGGCGGTCCAGCAGATCCGCACCCCCCCTCATGGTAAGGGGCTTACCCATCCTAGCCAGAAGGAGAAAGGCTTAAAGGGGCTGGAAGGAAAGCAGGCCAGCAATTGGCCCCTTTCTTTCCCGCCTTTCTCCCTTTACTGTGCGCTGTAGCGCGGAAATTTAAAATCTCAGCAACAGTTTGCCAATTCTAGTGCAGAGGTCGGTCCTTTGCGCTAGAATTGCAATCTTCAGGGCTGAACTTTTAAATCTTCCATGCTACAGTGCATAACTCAGCTTAGAGGGAATACTGCCTCCCACCTCCCCTCCCTGGGTGGTCCTCTGGAGTCCAGAAACGGCTTGTTTCCCAACTTTTGGTGGGACCAGTAGGCTCGTGTTTCACTCTCCCCAGGTTCCAAAGGTTTCCCTGGAGCCAGGGGAGGGTAAAAACGCCCTCCCCCATTTCCCCAGAGGTTCTTTGGAAGCCAAAAACACCCTCCCAGGGCCTCTGTGTGAGCCAAAAATCAGCTGACTAGCACACACATGCATGTTGGAGATGAGCTAGGGGAACGGCTTGCGTGCCATCATATATGGCTCCGAGTGCCACCTCTATCCTATACCATTCTGAATAAATGGCTGCCTGTCTCTTCATGAAAACCTCCAGTGATGGAGCATCTACAAGTTCTGAAAGCAAGCTGTACTACTGATTAATTATTCTCAGTCAAAAAAATTATGTTTAGGTCTAAATTAGATCTCTTTTTAATGGTCTTTATCCCATTATTTCTTGTCCTGCCCCCAGATACTTTGAAGAATAGATAAAGCCTTTTCTTCTCTGTGGCATTCCTTCAAGTACTGGAAGACTGCTATCATACCATCCCTATTTCTTCTTTTCATAAGACTAGACATATCTATTTCCCTCAACCATTCATCATATGATTTATCCTCCAGACCTCTTATCATCTTTGTTGCTCTTCTCTGTACTCTTTCTATAATATTTTTGTATCATGGTAACCAGAGGTAGATGCAGCATTCTAAGTAAGGTCTCACCAGTGCACTATAAAGCAGTACTCTTCATGTGATCTTGATTCGATCCCTCTATTGATATAACTAGGGCTGCATTAGTCCATTAGCTGTTTTGGCAGCTGCAGCACACTGCTGGCTCATATTAGGACACCTAGATCTCTCTCAGAATTGCTACTGTTTAACCAAGTACAACCTCCTATATTTGTGCATTTGGTTTTCTTTACCTATGTGTAGGAACTTACTTTTCTCACCACTGAATTACATTTTGTTGGATATAGCCCAGTGTTGAAATCTCCCAAGATCCTTCTGAATCTTGAGTCCATCATCTAAAGTATCAGTTATTCCCCCCAGCTTTGTATTGTCTGTAAATTTGATGAGTTCCCCTTCTATCTTCTCATCTAGATTATTTATGAAGATGTTGAAGAGTATAGCCCTAAGACAGAACCTTAGGGCACCTCAGTCATACTTCCCTTCATGTAGTTGAGGACTACCTGCCAAGTTCTACATGGAGATATTATAGGTCAAAAAAGGCAGTGCATTAGATTTCATTCTATGGATTTTTGAAATTACACTTGAAAAATAGTCAAGCTAGTAGACATTATCACATCTAACAATAACAAATTTCATAAATCAGTTATGTGTGTTAGAATATAAAATAATAGGGTTGGCCAGGACCTTGGGGGTCTTCTAGCCCAACTCTCTGTTTGAGCAGAAGAGCCTATATCATGCTGGACAAATGATTGTCCAATCTTTTTTTGAAAGCCTCCAATGATGGAATACCCACAACTTTTTGAAGGAGGCTATTTTTCTCACTATCAGGAAATTTCTCTTAAAAATAAATATTTTTAAAAAAAATAAATATTTAAAGTTTTTCCAGCAAAACCACAATGATACAATTGTAGTAATGAAGTAGAATATATTTAATTTTCCCATATTTAGTGATATAGGAATGGTCTGAATTGCAATTGTTACTGTTGCTCATAAATGTAGCTTAAAGAGGTGCTCTGATGCTCCTTGGATTTCATCTAGTATTTAATAATAATTAATTAAATATTATTTTTATATTGATTAATGATATAATCATATTATTATATTAACACATTAATCATTATATTAACACTTGCATACATAACTTGAAAATTGCCCTCTTATATACTGGCCTATAGGCATGGCGAAGTCCATCTTAATGATTAATGATATAATCATTAATAATAATCATTAAGATGGACTTCGCCATGCCTATAGGCCAGTATATAAGAGGGCAGTTTTCAAGTTATGTATGCAAGTGTTATATAACAATCTTTTCCACTGATCAGAACTGGTAAAATAAAATAATTGGTTGCAACTGTTGCTGCTACAAAAAACTGATAGTTCCATTCAGACATTATGTGCTCCAGTGCTTTTTGGAATTTTATTAATTCATTTATATTTCCTTTACTGTACAGCATTTAATGTGAATTTATCTCTGAAATAAAAGAGCTAGTTTGAAGGTCTTAGTTTTTATTAAGCTATCCTTCATGTTATAATTTTAAAAATTTCCTTTGGCAGGGGGAATTTTATTTTACACTACTGCATTTCATCAAAACAAAGCTGTACAATTAGAGTACAAAGTATAGAAATACTTAAATTGCTGTACTACCTAAGGTTCAGTATTCAGCGGTACCTCTACTTACGAACTTAATTCGTTCTTTGCCCAGGTTCGTAAGTAGAAGCAATTTTCCCCATAGGAATCAATGTAAAAGCAAATAATGCGTGCAAAACCATTAGGAAAATCCAAACTTTAAGGGTTAAAAAAAAGTAGTGGGTGGACAAAGTGAAGGCTAATGGAGTGGAGACAGACAGCGAGGAGAAGCGAGGAATGGAGGTCCTAACAAAGGCTAATGCCGCCCCAAATTGCTCCCAAAATCACCCCTCCAGATGCTTCCTATACCACCCCAAATTGCCTCCAAAATCACTCCTCCAGATGCTTCCTATGCCACCGCAAATCACTCCCAAAATCACCCTTCCAGATGCTTCCTATGCCACCCCAAATCGCTCCCAAAATCACCCCTCCAGATGCTTACCAAAATCACCCCTCCAGATGCTTTACCTCGAGGTTCGACTACTGCAACACTCTCTACATGGGGCTACCTTTAAAGAGTGTTTGGACACTCCAGATCGTGCAGAATGTGACCGTAAGAGCTATTGTGGGGCTCCCTAGATTCGCCCATGTCTCATCACGGCCTGCATTGGTTGCCAATTAGTTTCCACTCACAATTTAAAGTGTTGGTAATGACCTATAAAGCCCTACATGGCATTGGTCCAGAATACTTTCAGAATCGTCTTCTGCCGCACGAATCCCAGTGACCGATTAGGTCCCACAGAGTTTGCCTTCCCTGGGTCCCATCGACTAAACAATGTCGTCTGACGGACCCCAGGAGAAGAGTTTTCTCTGTGGCGGCCTTCTGGAATCAACTCCCCTTGGAGATCAGAACCGCCCCCACCCTCTTTGCCTTTCGTAAGTTACTGAAGACCCACCTATGTCGTCAGGCATGGGGAAATTGAGCCCCTGGGTTTATATTATTTATGTATGGTATGTGTTGTATGGTTTTAATAATGGGTTTTAAGATTTTTTTTAAAAAAAATATTAGATTTATTTACATTGTTGTTATTGTTGTGAGCCGCTCCAAGTCTCTGGAGAGGAGTGGCATATAAATCTAATACATTAAATTAAATTAAATTTTGGAAGGCTGATTTTGGGAGCGATTTGGGGTGGTGCAGGAAGCTTTTGGAGGGGTGATTTTTGGGAGCGGTTTAGGGTGGCGTAGGAAGCTTTTGGAGGGGTGATTTTTGGAGCAATTTGGGGTGGCACAGGAAGCATTTGGAGGTGATTTTGGAGGCGATTTGGGACAGCATAGGAAGCGTCTGGAGGGGTAATTTTGGCAGCGAGATGGGGTGAAGGAAGCAGTAGGCGTTGGGGGATTTTGGCAGCAGGATGGGGAGGCTGTGGGAAGCGAAGGAAGCAGAGGGCTAGAGGGTAAAGTGGCAGGGAAATGGGGTGGCTGCAGAGAGTTCCTATTGCGCATACCGTTTTGGTCGCTGCTTGCAGCCACAGCAGCAGCCGAGAGAGAAACGAGGGTTCGTAAGTAGAAAATGGTTCATGAGTAAAGGCAAAAAAATCTTGAACACATGGTTCGTATCTCGAAAGGTTCATAGGTAGAGGCGTTCGTAAGTAGAGGTACCACTGTACTTGTAATGTGTGGTGTGTCTTTAGAAAAAAACCAAGTTAGCAGTATGTATTCTGAGGCTCTGTTAGATTTGGAATGGATTAGACTGCTAAGATTGCAGCAATAGAGTCAGAGTCTTTCCTTTTCCTGAGCTGTAGCCTAAATTTAGCTTCATTGCATATATTGTAGAGTAGTACTTCAAAGATAATGCTCTTAGTGTATAATATACTATTAAAGATAACTTTGAAATATATACATTGCAGATAAGTTTTACAATGATTAATATCATGCAGTGTCTTATTTGTGGCATTCCAAAATTATTTCAAAAATGAAACAAATAAATTGATAGAGCAGCTATCTAACTAACTCCCATTTCCCCCTAAATATTTGTTGTTTAGAACATATTCTTGTATATGGATGTATAGTTTTTCACTGTAGGAGCTGCATGTATGTAAAACAACAACCTCCCCCCAAACATCCCGCTGATGTAATAACATTTAAAACATGTAAATATATTTGTTAGTTTGTTTTTGTGTTTATAGTTATGTGGTGTTACTAATTTGTTTCTGTGTCTCTCTTTGAATTAGAGTCCCCAATTGTGTCTGCCAAGGCCAGTAAAATCCCTGCACCACTCTCATTTTCCTCTGTCCTTCGACATCCACGAATAAGAGTCCCTAAGACTGTGGTCTACAGTCCTGCTGCAGCTTGCTCGCCTCTCTCTCAAGGTCCCCCTGGTTCTTTCCAGTTTTCTTGCTGCCTGTTCTCTCCTTTTGCAGGTTGTTATCTACTGGGTTTTAGGGCAGTCTTGAGAAAGGAAAGCGATTCTCTTGCCTTTAGATTTGAAGAGTTCTTACTTGGACTAAGAACTCTTGATTTCAGTAGAATTTGCTTCCAAATAAATTTACTCACATTATTTTAAGTTAGACATTCTGAACACTGTGCAAATAATACTCATTTCATTCTAGTGATTTTTTTAATGCTGGATATTATGATTGAATTAAAAGATTGGGGAACCCATTATATTTTTATGAAGTGTAGACCACATTATGAATATGCATAAAGTATCAAATTTGAAACAGTTTTTCATAGTTTAAAGCAGGTTATTTTGAATGTATGAATTCATAATAGCACCAAACTTTTTGTAAGGTTGGAACAGTCTTGGAATGCTTTGGATAGGTGGAAATAGTGGTTGAGAATTTTGGCTCCAAGATGGGGATTCTTTTAGCTCCAAACATTTTAAATTTAGAGGCATCACCATGCTTCTAAATATAGCATATTTATAGCACTGCAACCTTGAGAATAATGACTGAATTTCCTTGTGTTTTCTGAAAGGAGTTTTACAACCATCCATATCTATACCACCAAGTAGGAAATGGCATGCAGATTGAGCATTGCTAATTTAAGTCAAGTACAGAATGTTTTTATTTGGCACTGTAAATCCCTTGTATTAAACTCTTTGTTGAAGAATCTGTTTCACTTAGTAAATTAGGTTGCAAGATATTATGTTTTTGTGGCTGACTTATTTTTCTTAGCTATTTGTACTATGTCTCTTCTATCAACATTTGAACCTTCATAAGGTTTTTTGCATTAACTACTACAGTTAGCAAATTTATTTATTTTATTTATTTATTCGATTTTTATGCCGCCCTTCTCCTTAGACTCAGGGTGGCTTACAATAGGTTAGCAATAGCACTTTTTAACAGAGCCAGCATATTGCCCCCACATTGCAGCAGCTTCTAAGTTTCTTCTGCATGCAGAAGACAATACAGCAACTTCTACAAATGATAAATATCTGGAACAGAAAATGTTTTTGAGGAATCAGACCAATATGGATTATCCTTTTCAAAATACCATGGAGAATAGATTTATATTATATCTGAGGAGTGTTTTGTTTGCATCTGAGGACAGTGAAACGTTTCCTTCAGCTTTCATTCATTTTTGGTAAGCTATGTGACAATTTTCTATGTACAGAAGAGAATTGTGGTAAGAGGCCTGAATCCAGTGAATGATTATTGTAATTTCTCTGATTTAGTGGATCATATAAAAAGTGTGAGATATGTGGAAGAAGTCTGAGAATAAATATTTATTCAACATGTTGATTCTTGCTTGGAAAGAATTATTCCTTGTGAAACTTAGATTTGTGGGACTGGACTTAAAAAAAAATAACAGAGGAGGTTCAAATACAATGTCCAAGATTATTAAATTTTTTGGTGAAATTGAACATTTTCCTGTCATACATGACAGAAGTGACCTCGAAAGCTTTTAACTTTCATTAGATAGAGTATGTGAAGAAACATATTATTTCTGTTCATATGCTGACTTACAAAGCTGGGAACCAGAATTGGCTTGTAAAATTCTGCTATTTTCTGTTACATTTTTCCATTTCCTGGTGTTAGTGTTGGTAACCATCTATGGTCTTAGTTACATAGCTGCATAAGACATACATCAAGGACAGTTATTACAAATATACATTGAACTATATTAATCTGCCTTAAAATTAATTAATGGAATCATTCAAATATATTTGGATGCCAACAAGCTCTGTGATACTATCATTTTTGTTAGAGTGCTTTGAGTACAGATTCATTAAATATTATAAAAGCCAAGTAGTTTGAACATCTCTATGTCACTGACAGAAAGAAACACCATCATTTTTCTTTTACTGTTAATTCTTACTTTGGAAAGTAAGAACTATTGCAACAGTGTGAACAATCCAAACAATTACTAGAACAACATTTGAGCTTAACAAAATATTAGTTTTCTGACTTGTATGGAAAAACATTAAAGTTGGACCTACAAGGGGAAATTGGTACATAGGTCCTACAAATCCAACATAATTTGCACATTAAAGTTGGATCTATAAGGAAACTAAAACTTGTACTCGTTAATAATTAAAATATACCTTAAAGTATTTGACTAAAGATGTTCTGATTATAAAGTTATTTAAATGGATTAATGTTAGAGTCTTCTTTACATCAACTAGGGGATTTTGGAATTTGGGTATCAGAATTATTTTGTAATTGTAATTTTACAAAGTAAACAACCTCTGTTGTATAATGCTATATGCTGCTCTTAGCAAAATAGTTTGGTTGTGGAACAGTCATGTGATGTTACACTGCTGAAATACATAATTCATTTTTATTTCAAGAATGAAAAGCAAATTTTATGAGTGGGAGAAAATTCATTAGAGGTCTTCAAAGAGATAATGAATTATCATCTGTCAGAGATGCTTTAGTGCAGCCTGCACTGAGTAGATGATTGGACTACAGTAATGATTTCTGTGGTCTCTTCCAACTTTCTGATTCTGCAGATGTATAAGAGAAGAATAGAATTTGGAAAAGACTGAAAGAACTTCTGTTCATTTTCATATTGCTCAACAGTTGCATGTAATATTGATGATCTAAGGGTACAGGAGAATAAATTTGATTGTGATATTAGCTATTTCTTATTTTCAGCAGTGAGTCTCGGGAAGACAGATCTGATAATCAATGATTTGGATAATCCAGTTACTGTTAAAAGTCTGGTTTAGCATGTTTTGTGATCTTATAGCATGCTAGATTTATATCCCTAGATATATTTCAAAATTGTTTAAAATATTCCAGCAATCCTAATAGTTGATAGGTTGGTCATAATAAACTTCTGAATTTAGCCTTTCTTTTCCTCCAGGGAGAACCAGAACCATTTCTACAGCAGCTGGGAATCAACCTGTGTCAGATCATAGCAACCGAGAAGGATCTGCTCAACGAGTACCACGGCAGCCAAGTGCCAGCAGGCTGCCAAAGACTGGGTATTCTGCAAAAAATACATAGATACTTAAAAAATGGCTAAAAATTATTCTGATGTTACAAAATGTCAAACACTGTTCATTCCAGGAAAGCCAATGATTAGAATGCTATGTAAAGTTTTAACTATTAAATAACTTAATGAACCTGTCCAAATTAATTCATTGTTCAGTTTAAATACCAGGCAGTATATAATATACTGTTTCTGTATTTCTTGTATTACTGTTTATGATTACATGTAGCTTTGTTACTTGTTGATTTCTACTGGGGAAAATCAGAGGTAGTATTCACTTAACTTCCCTACCAGTTCGCAAATATGAGCGTGCTTCCCTGTATTTTTCAGTAATGTATAACCCTATTTCTAATACAAGTAGTCCTTGATTTATGACATGAATGGAGCCTGCCCATTCATATCAAAAGTCAATGACTATGTTAAATGAAGCATGTAAAAACATCCCTGTCTCTGCTTTCTCCAATACATTTCTTAAATGAATGTACAGGTCGTTAGGTAGAGCATGGGGTGATTCAAGGTTGGAAGAAACCGAAGGAGGCGTAGTGCAGGCACAGGCACTCCTGTGAGGCCTCTCCTATCCTGTAAGGTATTCCATGCTCTGCCTCCTGCCCCTTGGTTTCCCTCAAAGCCCTATGAGCAACCTCCATACCTCACTTCATCACCATTCATTTGCTTACATTTTAACAAGCACAGAAAGTCAGAATAGAGAAGGCCGCTCCCTCACTGGGCCAGTCACTTTTGCTTCTGTTGCAATCCTTTCCAGCCAGCATAAACTACTACGATTTCTTCTTAGCTCCGACAGTACTAGTTTTATGTTAATAGCGCTAAGACAAAACCATTCCTAATTTGGTTCTTTGCAAGCCTTTCTTCCTCAGCCAGCATCAATCAATTTACCCTGACTGGTAGGAAATGATTGCTATGGAAAAAAAAGAGATGGGATTTGTTCTTTGCTCTACTAAAGTAAAACTAGCATAAAGTAGAGCAAAAAAGAAATTCCAATTCTTTTGTTTCCATGACAATCCTTTCCTCTCCAGGCAAGGTAAACCTCTACAACAGGGATGGCGAAACTATGGCACGGGTGCCACAGATGGCACGCAGAGCCATATCTGCTGGCACCCGAATTGTTGCTCTAGCTCAGCTCCAACATAATAATTTAATAATTTATTAGATTTGTATGCCGCCCCTCTCTGAGGACTCAGAGCGGCTCACAACAGACAATACAAAATACAAATCCAATATTAAAAAAACAATATTTAAAACCCTTGTTAAGAAACAATCATGCAACCCGAACAAATCAAACATAAAGCGGAACAGCTGAGGGGTATATCAATTTCCCCATGCATGTGTATGCTGGCCAGCTGATTTTTGGCTTGCACAGAGGTTCTGGGAAGGTGTTTTGGGATTTCATAGAGCCTCTGCGGGGGGGTGGGGGGGGCTTTTTACCCTTCCATGGTTCCAGGGAAGCCTTTGGAGCTTGGAGAAGGCAAAACGTGAGC
Source organism: Erythrolamprus reginae (assembly GCF_031021105.1). Classification (NCBI taxonomy): domain Eukaryota; kingdom Metazoa; phylum Chordata; class Lepidosauria; order Squamata; family Dipsadidae; genus Erythrolamprus; species Erythrolamprus reginae. The sequence goes on from NC_091952.1 coordinate 140,286,504, forward strand.
CTACTGGGCCCACCAGAAGTTGGGAAACAGGCCATTTCCAGCCTCCAGAGGGCCTCCGGAGAGTGAGGAAAACTGTTTTTGCCCTCTCCAGGCATTGAATTATGGGTGTGGGCACTCACACATATACTATAGTATGCGCCCATGTTCTTTTGGCATCCAAGGAAAAAAAGGTTTGCCATCAAGGATTACCTGTATCTTGAACCATCTTGTTTCCCCAGAAGCTTCAGTTGTATTTTTTCTGCTGCTCTGACCTCTCCCCTGCTTTTCCTCTGTAGCCTTTCACCTGAATTTAAAGTAGTATCTGTGGGCACATTAAATCTTGAAAGCAGTTCCTTACTGCAATTGTCCCATCTTGGACTGCTATTTTGTAAGTTCATATTATACAATTAAGTAATAAAATGAACTATTTTTTTAAAAAAATGAATGCCTCTTTACACTAGCTGACAGCTGTAACTAAAACAGTGTTTTCTTTGCCTGGAGGTACAAACTATTTAAATAATTCTTTGCTCATAGAAATAACATAAATAATTTGATGTTAGACTTTTGCATGCCTATAGACCAGTATTTCAGTTCACTTTGTGGCAGCCTTAGATACTATTTTGGTGCCCAGAATTTTGTTTGTCATTTGATCAGCATAAATGATTATCAACTAAAATTGAAGGCAATGGATTGAGAAATGTACAACTTTCTTATTTAATTATGACAGTATATGTAGTCCTCAACTTACAACCATTTGATTAGTGGCCGTTCAATGTCCAATGTTACCAGTTTTCACAGGTATGTCTTTTGGAGCATCCCCATGGTCACATGATCAAAATTTAGACACTTGGTAACAACTGACATATATTCATAACAGTTACAGTGTCCTGGGGTCTTGTGACCACCATTTGTAATCTTCCCAACCGACTTCCAACAAACAAAGTCAATGTGGGAATCCAGATTTATTTAACAACTGTAGTGATTTGCTTAACTGTGGCAAAAAGGTAATAAAATGGTGCATAATTCACATAACAGCTATCTTGCTTAGAAACAGAAATGTTGGGCTCAATTGTGGCCATAAATTGAGGACTACCTTTATTTCCTAAATACATGGTTGAGAGGCTGATGGCAGTATTACTGTTATGGTTATTATTTTTGCCTCTTTCAAGGTAGGCATAAATAATAATTTATTGTTACTGGAGTAAGTGGTTATCCACAAATCTTATGGCGGAACATACAGAAAAATACAATATTACAACGATCAGCATTAGAGGAAATGCTAGAGTTTAATTTAATTTGGATGTATTATAAATTGTTTTAGGAAGATTTGACTTTGAAGGATGGCATGTTCTTTCAAAAATAAAATATTAAGCACGTTAAATAAAATGAAAAGAACTATAATTTTGTATATGTATGTCTATATGAATGCCAAAACTATACTAACTCCTAAATACTAAACATGGGAAAGTTTTTGTTTGCTTTTCAGTTCAAGCTACTTTTGTGAACGAGGGGGGTTGTTTTTCCCTACCCCATCCTACCTCCGGGTGCTCTTCGCTTTACAGGGCAATAGAGGAAATAACAGACTTAATATTATAATTCGGGTGCGGAAGAGGAAAGGATCCAAAAAGAAACCTCCTACCATTCATGGATGGAAATGTTTAGAGTGATTCTGGTTAGGACAAAATAGGAAGACAACTTTATTAAAGGTGGCCAGGAATTTAGGAACCCCCAGGACTGAAAGTTGATGCCACACAAAATTACAAAAGCCTAGTTAGATCAGCTTGTGTACCGTTACCTGTACTGAGTATACTATTGGATGTCATGATAAGAGCAGGGAGGGACTTACTGGAACTCGGTAACCTTGGGGTGTCTTTTAAAAGCTAGGGAGGCAGTTAGTTCAAAGCTTAGTTGGACTGTCCGACCAAACTGGAAAATGTTCCGACTTTTCAGACACACTAAGCAGCTATGCTGCTTTCAGATGAAACAAACATTGCAGAAACCACTTTGGCCTCTCACTTTTTCAGCACTAGTGAAGCAGAAAAGGTAAGTGAAGAAAATCAGAGTTTTACTTTTACACAAATTTTTCCAATAGTAATCTACTGGAAAATTAGATAAGAAAATTCTGCTTTAATCATAATGAGTATTAGAAAAATAGATTAATAAATATGTTTTAAAATACTAGGAACACTAACTACAAATCTGCAAATGAAAAATGCCTCTTAAAACTCTCTATGGAAAGCATGCACGAGTGTTCTCAACTTTCATTTTCTTTCTTGTCTATTTCTTACCATTTCTTCTCTTTGTGAAAGATCGTTTGTGAATGTTTACATCTGAATCCTATAAGAACAATGGGTTAAATTATCTAAAGGAACCCAGAGAATTGGATCCATGAGAATGCATGTGAGAAAAAACTTTTTCCAAATTATGTAATAATAATAATAATAAATTAACAAAGGGTACAACAGCAAGCCCTGAAGATTTTGATTAGTAAACCCTTTAATTAATGGGTAATGCAGAAGCAATTTGGTCCAGTGTGATTATTGATGGCATAAAGGGCCACAATTAATTCAGGTGTCTTGCAATTTATAAAACAAATATGAGAAAGTCAGCAGTTATCTATTTACCAGTTTTCACAGCAAGGATAGTTTCTATTCCAGTTCATTAAATGTACACTTTTACTTTTTTCATACTTAACATAAATATTTTCACTGTTATACTTTCCATTTTTCAATCTCAATTATATAGTTCCAATGGTCTTGCAAAATATTTTTCATCAATGCATAATGAAATATTAAACCCAAAAGTCAACTGTCAAAAATTCAAAACTGGGATTCAAAATCCCACCCACATTATTTATAATAAAGCAATCCAAATTAAAATTAGCATTACAAGTAGTCCTTCACTTAACAACAGTTCAGTTAGTGACCATTCAAAGTCACAACAGCACTGAAAAAAGTGACATGACCGTTTTTCAGTGTTATAACCTTTGAAACATTTCCCTGCTTGTCTGATCAAAATTCAAATATTTGGCAACTGGTTCATTCTTAATGACTTGCTATGTCCCAGGGTCATGTGATCACCTTTTGCAAACTTCTGACAAGCAAAGTCAGTGGGGAAGCCAAATTAATTTAACCACCAAGTTACTAACATCACAAATGCATTGATTCACTTAACTATGGCAAGAAAGATCGTAAATTGAGGCAAAACTCATTTAACAAATATCTCACTGGGCAAGAGAAATTTTGGTTTCAATTGTGGCTGTAAGTAAAGGACTATCTGTATCTTTATGACTCAATTTTTAGAATATTGTTTTTGTAGGGTCTTTAAGGGACAATAATTTAAGTAATATATGCACCCTTTGGACCTGACCCTTAATGCTGTCCAGCAGTGTTGATCTTGTGCAAATGTAATCAAAGGTCTTTGTATTAAACATTAACCTCTTGGATAACAATATGTTACAGTTGGGATGAGCAAGTATCATTTAGGCTATTGGAATGTATCTGTTTTTAAGATGCTGTAGATATAAACACAGTAAAAGTCTTAATTCCACAATTCACCCAAATGCTAAAGTGCAAAGAAAACTTGGATACTATTCAAATAACATACTTCAAGTGTTTATCCATATTGAAAATAAAAGTTGCTATTTTGCTCTTCATACAAGTTTGCAAAAAACTAAAATCTATAAAGCCAAATCTATACAAATATTGCTACAACAATATGATCAGTGACAATATAACAAAACAAATTACAGAAATTGTTCTCATCAGTTCTCAAACCCTTTTTAAAAGGAGGAAAATATAACACTAGAAAATAAAAAGAGGCTATTTCAAGAACCTGTCTCAAAAGGCTGTACCTGAATATCCCGGTACCACAGTGAATACAAAATGTTTGGGTTTTTTTGGTAGAGAGTTTACCTAATTTCTTTCAGTAACAGAAAAATTGAGACAAGATTCCTTGGAACTCAAGTATAGAAGCAAATTCTCAATACCATAAATAGGACTTTTTATTTATTTGTTTATACATATCTGAAAGAACTGGGGATGCCCGCAATACATCTATCATTGAATGAGCCCTCTAACATTAGGAATTTCCACAGCCTTGAATGCAGCAGTAGTCTTACTGAAGGCTGCCACTGCAGATCCAAGCACCTTTGTGTCGTTGTTGATTGTAAAGTACTGTACTTCACTTTTCCATAAGCTTCACAGGGATATTGAAGATGGAGTGAGAAAATGAGCACTCCATTAACTTGCCCCTCAGATTGTACGGTAATGCCTAAATATGGAGTAACAGATATTTACACAGTGGGGTTTTATTATAGTACATCTACCTAACAAACAAGATTGTGAATATTCTTTTTCTTTAATCCCTGAGTACAAATACTGTATACCTACTTTTGTTATTTGCTTGTGTGATATTCATGAGGCAAGCAAGGTCCTTGCCTGCATCAATTCTAAACAAGTTTGTTTTATAAGGTATTCCTCCTAATAACGTAGAAGCCAGAATTATATCTAAATGTGCATTGTGAAAAACCTTCCCTATTTACTTGTCTTGCAGTTTCTCTACAGATTCTATACAATCACCCCAGACAATCTCTCCATGGCCTAAGGATGTGGGTATCCTTGCTCTGGAGGTATATTTCCCATTCCAATGTGTAGAACAAAGTGAGCTAGAAAAATATGATGGGGTAGAATCAGGGAAATACACCATAGGCCTAGGCCAGAAGCAGATGGGTTTCTGTGCTGCACATGAAGACATCAATTCCTTGTGCCTGACAGTGGTACAACATCTGGTAGAACGAAACAATATCTGTTGGGATTCTATTGGCCGCTTGGAAGTTGGAACAGAAACTATTATTGACAAATCCAAAGCTGTTAAGACTGTTCTGATGCAGCTCTTTCAGGATTCAGGGAACACAGATATTGAGGGCATTGACACAACCAATGCCTGCTATGGAGGCACAGCTTCTCTATTCAACTCTGCTGATTGGGTGGAATCCAGCTCCTGGGATGGTAAGTGTTGGCAGACTTTAATTCAGTTATTTCAATGGTAGAACCCAAGATTTCTCAACTTCAGCAACTTTAAGATGGATGGAGTCAAACTCCCAGAACTCTGGGAATTGAAGTCCACCCATCTTAAAGGCATTGAGGTTGAAAAACAATGGTACTATAGCCAATGTGCCTTAAATGCAGATTCTGAAAAAACAGTAACTATTCATATCGTTAATTGGTTAAATTTCAAAGGTAAGGAAACTGATCCTTTGATTCTACAAAGCTATTGACTACTAATACTGTACTATATATTCAGCAAAATGTAATCACAACATATACCTTTTCAGCAGAAGATAGTGGAATGCTTTAAGAGTTTTCTCACTATATAGTGGTACCTCTACCTAAGAACTCCCCTACTTAAGAACTAGGTGTTCAAGGTTTTTTTGCCTGTTCTCAAGAACTATTTTCTACTTAAAAATCCGAGCCTGGGAGGAAACAGGGCCGGAAAAGGTGGGGAGAAGCCTTCATGGGGCCTCTCTAGGAATCTCCTGGGAGGAAATGGGGCCTCCACCCTCCCGTGGTTTCCCAAATCGCACACATTATTTGCTTTTACATTGATTCCTATTGGGAAATTGCTTCTTCTTACAAACTTTTGTACTTAAGAACCTGGTCACGGAATGAATTAAGTTCGTAAGTAGAGGTACCACTGTATGTCATTACTGTGTAGTCAGGAGTTATAGTAACAAAGTAATACTGGAGACAAAATGTCTCTTGCTACAGAAGCAACTTTGCTTTAATGTTTCTAATCTCCACTTTTCTGATTTTCCTTTTCCATTTAATCTATTATAAACTCTTAAGCTTCAAAACCCAGTTCAGTTTCTTTCAAGTGTTTTTCTTATTTTAAATTCAGCCTAGTTTCTAAACTTTTCAGTTCTTTTTTATACTGCATTAATGAATTGATTTTAACTCAGACACAATGCTATTTTTTTGTCCAAACAGTTTGTTAATATATGTTGACATACATGTGGGACTGACAAAGAGAAAATGGCCCTGGGATTGTGAAGAATTAGTTGTAGTACTTTCATTTGTAGAGAAAAAAGTGGAAGAGAGGGGAATCATAAGATATACCTTCCATTATCCTCCCACTTCTATTTATGAAAAACTGTCAATTCAAAGTCATGCACAAATTCTAGGATATCAAAGAAAAAAAAACAGCAAAGAGGCAAAAAAGCATGGTGACGGGCTGTTCGGGGACCTTGTCTCAAGAGCAAGAATAATGTAACAAAGCAAAAAGTACCGGTACATAGAGACTCCTTCTGTTACTTCTGCAAAGAAGCAGAACTTACTCTGGAAGAAATTAAATAAAGCAAATAGGAGATTATAGTAGGGGAGGAATTCCTTGTGTCACTGTCCTTTGCTATTATATCAGTAAACAAGAAAACAGTCCTAATGTTGTCTACTAATTAATTAACTAATATTGCCCATTAACTGAACCACCAATGTAGGATAACCCCAATACTGCTATTTGCTCCAGGGGAGAAAATATAGAGGCTTAGAAATATAAAAACATAGAAGATTGATGGCAGAAAAAGACCTCATGGTCCATCTAGTCTGCCCTTATACTATTGCTTGTATTTTATCTTAGGATGGATATATGTTTATCCCAGGCGTGTTTAAATTCAGTTACTTCAGGCTTCAGGAGTTCCCTACAATTTAGCTAATAGTCTACAGCCCCCCAAAAGAAATCCCATAGAGTTTTCTGAGTCTGATCTTTGAAAAACATATTATAGATTAGATTTTAAGACAATTGACCACCCTCTTTTTTAAAAGTGCAGTTAATTAAACCTGCTTTTTTCAGTTGCAGTACAATTATTCTTATCAAGAAGGTTCCACATAGAAATTCCTTTCACAACCCATACTGATTGCAATGCAATTTCCAGATTTCAAAAGTGCACATTAGTAGTTTTCCACTGACTCTTAAAATCATGATATAATAAGATCTGCTATTTGGTAGAGCTCAGCCTGTTTTAAATATGCCTGACTGCTTACTGAAAGAAGTGTAGAACATTTTTTTTAAAAAAAACATGGATTTTAGTCTCTGTGAGACATTAATTTTGTGGCCTTTGGAAAACCAGGATCTCTCCATTTCAATCAACTTGGAAATAATAATTCTAACACTGCTGTGATGGAGTTCAGGAGAATAAGCTGGGGAGGTTTGGGCTCGCCAGTGACTTTAAAATAGTCATTTTGTCCTTGCTTAGACACTTGGTCATCACCTAGAATTCTAGGAGTGAACCATTGAACAGTAGATGGAGAAAGAGGGAAGTAAAGGATATGGCTGCCTCCTTCCACAGGACTGTCAGGAATATTACTAGGAAATGGCTACTTTTTGTTAAAGAAGCCACAATTTCAGAATGTGTCATTTTTTGCCACCATAATATTGAGTTGCCCTTGAGGTTTTTTAAAAAGCACAAAATATAGCTATACAAGCTATATCCATCTTGAAAGAACTATGCGATTTTTCTTCTTTCCATCTTTGTTATGAGTTTTATGACTGATGTTGCTGCTGTGATTTCCCCATAACTCTTTTCACCAACTCTTTTCATCAATAGTTGAAAAGTCTTCCTTCCCCACCAAGGTTTCTCAAATCAGACATTTTTTTGGGGGGGGGGGACCCTAACATCACATGTATTTTTTATCTAGGTCCTTTCAAACCTCTCTACTGTGAATCCATTCATTCAATCTTAATTGACACCATATGTAAACTGAATAAAACTATGTTTCTTTGCTTACCTTTTCTGTGCCTCTGTTGGCTCTTTGATGTCAAAATTGAAGCTCTTGGGGTGGGGGACCTCTCTTTTTTGGCTTAGGCCAGTATTTCAGCAAATTTAAGATGGGTGGATTTCGATTTCCAGAATCCCAGAGCTGAGCACATCTTAAAGTCAGTGCTATTCAAAAACATTGGCTTAGGTAAAACATCATGTTCTTGAATAAATAACAGCTACTAGATCAGGAGTTGAAACTACAAAAGAACTTTGGCCCATTTTATAAAGAAAATCAGAAAGAGGTTGTTTTTCTCTTCATCAGTGTTGACACTTTGGTTATGTTCTTCTCATGTCAGGACGCTGTGCCTTGGTGGTTTGTGGTGATATTGCTGTTTATGCTGCTGGAAATGCAAGGCCAACAGGTGGAGCTGGAGCTGTAGCTATGCTGGTTGGACCAAATGCTCCTCTGACTTTAGAGAGAGGTCAGTAAAAACATTTACAGTACTTAGATTATGGATTTCAGCTAAAGCCAGTTTGAGGGCGGTAGTTTTCACTGCAGAAGAACAATATGGGTATATGATGAAAACAATTCATTTAAAGGGGAACTGATAATGAAGATGCCCCTTCAACAACCTGAGTCTTATTGCAACCTTATTAAGAATTAAAACAGCCACATTAGTAGTTTCACTGCCATGACAGGAGCACTACAGCACGGACACTTGTAGGATTACAAGTCCAGAGGTATGAATTTACTCAGCTGCAGGTGAAAAAAATAAATATGACAAAGACGGTGCTTGCTAATTATTCATTGCTAATTACTCAACAGTCAGATACACTGATGTATGCTGAATCAGAAATTCAAAAGAACTTGCAGGCGAAATATCAGATTGTTAATGGTAAAAATATGTCTATTTCAGGGATATAGAAGGCTGTAGGGAGGAAGCTGCTCTTTAAAATAAACTTTTCATCTGCAAGAAAGAGCCCTTTGTATCTGAAACATTAGTATTCTTCAGAGGGTATTCTTAGAGTAGCTGCTGGTATTTTATGAGCAAACTACACTTACTTTACCTCTCCTTCCACCTCCACCCCAACTATTTATGTATTTGTTTGTTTGTTTATTTATATTTATATTTTTATATTTATATTTATATTTTTACTTTTACTTTTACTTTTATTTTTATTTTTATTTATTTTTACATTTACATTTACATTTACATTTACATTTACATTTACATTTTTATTTTTATTTTTATTTTTATTTTTATTTTTATTTTTTTTATTTATTTATTTTTATTTATTTATTTATTTATTTATTTATTTATTTATTTATTTATTTATTTATTTATTTATTTATTTATTTATTAGATTTGTATGCCGCCCTTCTCCGTAGACTTGGGGCTGCTCACAACAATAATAGAAAACAGTTCATAACAAATCTAATAATTTAACAATTAAAAAATTATTAAAGCAGACATACAGAAAGATATACCATACTTAAATTGTATAGGCCCGGGGGAGATGTCTCAATTCCCCCATGCCTGATGGCAAAGGTGGGTTTTAAGGAGTTTACGAAAGGCAGGGAGGGTGGGGGCAGTTCTAATCCCCGGGGGGAGCTGGTTCCAGAGAGTTGGGGCTACCACAGAGAAGGCTCTTCCCCTGGGGCCCACCAAACAACATTGTTCAGTCGATGGGACCCAGAGAAGGCCAACTCTGTGGGACCTAATCGGTCTCTGGGATTCGTGCGGCAGAAAGCGGTCCCAGAGGTATTCTGGTCCGATGCCATGAAGGGCTTTATAGGTCATAACCAACACTTTGAATTGTGACCGGAAATTGATCGGTAACCAATGCAGACTGCAGAGTGTGGTGTAACATGGGCATACCTAGGGCAGCCCATGATTGCTCTCGCAGCTGCATTCTGCACGATCTGAAGTTTCCGAACACTTTTCAAAGGTAGCCCCATGTAGAGAGCATTGCAATACTCAAATCTCGAGGTGATGAGGGCATGAATGACTGTGAGCAGTGAGTCCCGGTCCAAGTAGGGCCGCAACTGGTGCACCACGTGAACCTGGGCAAATGTCCCCCTCGCCACAGCTGAAAGATGGTTCTCTAATGTGAGCTGTGGATCGAGGAGGATGCCCAAGTTGCAGACCCTCTCTGAGGGGGTCAATAATTCCCCCCTCAGGGTTATGGACGGACAGATGGAATTGTCCCTGGGAGGCAGTACTCACAGCCACTCCGTCTTATCTGGGTTGAGTTTGAGTCTGTTGACTTTCATCCAGACCCTAACAGCCTCCAGGCACCGGCACATCACTTCCACTGCTTCGTTGACTGGACATGGGGTGGAGATGTACAACTGGGTATCATTTGCATACTGATGATACCTCACCCCATGCCTCTGGATGATCTCACCCAGCGGTTTCATGTAGATATTAAATAGCAGGGGGGAGACGATTGACCCTTGAGGTACCCCACAAGGGAGTAACCTCCAAGTCAACCCCTGACCCCCCACTAACACCAACTGCGACCAATCAGAGAGGTAGGAGGAGAACCACTGAAGAACAGTGCCTCCCACTCCCAACCCCTCTAGCCGGCACAGAAGGATACCATGGTCGATGGTATCAAAAGCCGCTGAGAAGTCAAGAAGCACCAGGACAGAGGATAAACCCCTGTCCTGGGCCCGCCAGAGGTCATTCATCAACGCGACCAAAGCAGTTTCCATGCTGTAGCCAGGCCTGAATCCTGACTGCTGGGGCACGTACTTGTCCACCTGTCTGGGAAGAGTTTGATCTGGTGACACCTGATGAAGTGGACAAGGCCATTGGAGCTGTGAGTTCCGCCACCTGTTTACTGGATCCGTGTCCCTCCTGGTTGGTTTCAGCCAGCAGGGAGGTGACACGGAGCTGGGCCCAGGAGATTACCAACGCTTCCTTGGGGAGGGGAGTTTTTCCATCACTCTATAAAGAAGCGCTTGTGCGCCCCCTCCTCAAGAAGCCCTCCCTGGACCCAGCTGTGCTTAATAACTATCGTCCAGTCTCCAACCTTCCCTTTATGGGGAAGGTTGTTGAGAAGGTGGTGGCACTCCAGCTCCAGCGGTCCTTGGAAGAAGCCGATTATCTAGGTCCCCAGCAGTCGGGTTTCAGGCCCGGTTACAGCACGGAAACCGCTTTGGTCGCGTTGATGGATGACCTCTGGCGGGCCCGGGACAGGGGTTTATCCTCTGTCCTAGTGCTCCTCGACCTCTCAGCGGCTTTCGATACCATCGACCATGGTATCCTTCTGCACCGGCTGGAGGGGTTGGGAGTGGGAGGCACTGTTCTCCAGTGGTTCTCCTCCTACCTCTCTGGCCGGTCGCAGTCGGTGTTATTGGGGGGTCAGAGGTCGGCTCCGAGGTCTCTCCCTTGTGGGGTGCCTCAGGGGTCGGTCCTCTTCCCCCTGCTATTTAATATCTACATGAAACCGCTGAGTGAGATCATCCAAGGACATGGGGTGAGGTATCATCAATATGCTGATGATACCCAGCTTTACATCTCCACCCCATGCCCAGTCAACGAAGCGGTGGAAGTGATGTGCCGGTGCCTGGAGGCTGTTGGGGCTTGGATGGGTGTCAACAGACTCAAGCTCAACCCGGATAAGACGGAGTGGCTGTGGGTTTTGCCTCCCAAGGACAATCCCATCTGTCCATCCATTACCCTGGGGGGGGAATTATTGACCCCCTCAGAGAGGGTCCGCAACTTGGGCGTCCTCCTCGATCCACAGCTCACATTAGAACAACATCTCTCAGCTGTGGCGAGGGGGGCGTTTGCCCAGGTTCGCCTGGTGCACCAGTTGCGGCCCTATCTGGACCGGGACTCATTGCTCACAGTCACTCATGCCCTCATCACCTCGAGGTTCGACTACTGTAATGCTCTCTACATGGGGCTACCTTTGAAAAGTGTTCGGAAACTTCAGATTGTGCAAAATGCAGCTGCGAGAGCAGTCATGGGCTTACCTAGGTATGCCCATGTTTCACCATCACTCCGCAGTCTGCATTGGCTGCCGATCAGTTTCCGGTCACAATTCAAAGTGTTGGTTATGACCTTTAAAGCCCTTCATGGCATTGGACCAGAATATCTCCGAGACCGCCTCCTGCCACACGAATCCCAGCGACCGATTAGGTCCCACAGAGTGGGCCTTCTCCGGGTCCCGTCAACTAAACAATGTCGGTTGGCGGGCCCCAGGGGAAGAGCCTTCTCTGTGGCGGCACCGGCCCTCCCCCCCCGGAGATTAGGATTGCCCCTACTCTTCCTGCCTTCCGTAAACTCCTTAAAACCCACCTCTGCCGTCAGGCATGGGGGAACTGAAACATCTCCCCCTGGGCATGTTTAATTTATGCATGGTATGTCTGTGTGTGTGTCTGTTAGCATATGGGGTTTTTTAAATATTTAAATATTTTTAAATTTGTCTGTTTACTTATGATTTGTTTCTACATGTTGTGAGCCGCCCCGAGTCTTCGGAGAGGGGCGGCATACAAATCTAAGTAATAAATAAATAAATAAATAAATAATCGGCTTCTTCCAAGGACCGTTGGAGTTAGAGCGCCACCACCTTCTCAACAACTTTCCCCATAAAGGGCAGGTTGGAGGCTGGCTGATAGTTGTTAAGAATGGCTGGGTCCAGGGAAGGCTTCTTGAGAAGGGGGCACACAAGTGCCTCCTTGTAGGGATCTGGGAAGGACCAAGACCAGCCAGGAGGAACACGGATCCAGTAAACAGGTGGCAGAACTCACAGCTCCAATGGCCTTGTCCACTTCATCAGGTGTCACCAGATCAAACTCTTCCCAGACAGATGGACAAATTGGAGTCGAGGTCCGCCCGGATCCGAGCAATTTTATCAGTGAAAAATGTGCTAAAATCCTCGGCACTACCCTGCAAGGGCTCCCCAACTCCCCCCTGGTTAAGAAGGGAGCGGCTCACCCTGAACAGAGTGGCCGGGTGGGATTCTGCTGATGCAATCAAGGCGTCATGATACGTGCATCTTGCCGCCTTGAGCGCCACTTTGTAAGTCTTAACAATAGCTTTTACAAGTATTTGATCGGATTCAGACTTATTCTTCCTCCATCGCTTCTCTAGACGTCTCTTCTGGTGCTTCAACTCCTGGAGCTCCTCATTGAACCATGAGCTCTACGGGGTCTAGTGCCACGGAGAGGTCGCAATGGTGCAATCCGGTCAAGAGCCTCCGCTGCAGCCTTGTTCCAGGCCTCAGCAAGAGACTCCACCGGGCTGTGGATGAGTGCCTCTGGGATAACCCCAAACACCCTCTGAAAGCCCTCTGGGTCCATCAGGCATCTGGGGCGGAACTGTCTAATCGGTTCCACCTCCATGCAGGGAAGGATTGGAGCCAGGAAGTCAAGCCGCAGTAGAAAATGGTCTGACCATGACAAAGGCAACACTTCTAAGCCCCTTAATGTCAGACCATTACTCAATTGCCCAGAGAGGAATACCATGTTGGGTGCGTGCCCCCCCTCGTGAGTTGGACCCTGTACTACTTGAGTCAGGTCCATGGCTGTCATTGTGACCATGAACTCCTGTGCTAATCCAGAGGTTTCGCCGAGTGACGGCAGGTTAAAATCTCCCAAGACAATGAGTCTGGGGAATCCCACCGCCAGCCCGGCTACCTCCTTGAGCAGCACAGGCTGGGCTGTTGACACGCAGCTGGGAGGTAGGTACATGAGCAACAAGCCCACCTGAACCCCTAAGTCCAACTTCACTAGGAGGGACTCACAACCCGCAATCTCTAGGGCAATGAGTCTATGTAGGCAAAGGCTCTCCCTGGCTATAATAGCCACTCCCCCCCCTTCCCTGAGGTCGAGGCTGGTGCCATATCTGAAACCTGGCTGGGCAAATTTCAGAGAGAGGAACTCCTCCCTCTGGGCCCAGCCAGGTTTCAGCCACACATGCCAGGTCGGCCTCCTCATCCAGGATCAAATCCCGGATGAGGAGAGCTTTATTTACCACCGACCCAGAATTGAGTAGTAGCAGCCTGAGCCTAGGGCCAGAGTTACACTCATCACCAGTACCCTGGGTTGAGCTCACAGAGCCGGAACGAGGGATCGTTATTAAGCAGCGATCTCTCGTTCCCCTGGAACGGCTATTTCTGTGGCTCCCACCAATGAGGAATTGCTTGCATTATCTGGAAAATGAGCAACTTCTGAATAAAGTTAATCAGAGCTCATGTAGGGAAGATTAGGGGAACAGTCTACTTTAACCACATGTCATATCAAAGTCCTTTTTAGGTATGTATGTATTATTTATTTGATTGATTGGACTTATATGCCACCCCTCTCCGTGGATTTTCCCACTGTATGGATTACCTTCTTTGGGGATAGGTTGGGGAGGTAAATTTAGAACATGGATAATCTTTTCTACTTAAGGAACTTCCAGTACATTGCAACATTTTAGTAGTCTGGATTAGTTTTAAAATGATATATGAAAGCCCATATTCTAATGTGGAAGAAATTCATAGTCAGCAAGCAGACTATTTACCAATTCTCTTTCTTGATTATTTTTGGATGGTCATTCTGACTTGTTTCTACTTTCATACTCTCATAAAATGCAAATGTATTTTGTGTATTCAAGCTACAAATTTGTAATGATCTTAAGATCTTCACCAATGTTCAATTTATATTTCACTAATATTCAATTTATATTTTCCATACTGGATCTTTCCCAAAAGTTATTTCATGTTCTGATACAATACTAGCTTTGGCACTGCTTTTATCTGTCATTTACTTGTTATACCTGTCAGTAATTTATTTCCATTATTATATTTAATTGTACACCACCCACTCTATGGGTGAGTTTGGCAATCTCTAAATTTGATATTAAAATAAAAATTATGAAGAAAATTATTTTTATGAACTAACTTTTGTGGAGTTACTGGACAAGTGCCACTCATTTACACAGTGTTCATGACCAAGAACATATAACTGAACAAACATCTTTACAAAATTAGACCATGTTCTTGTTAAATTTATCATGGTAGCTGCAAAAACCCTTTCATATTGTAACAGAGAAGATTCCATCCCAAGAGCACTAAAATCCTCTTGGGTCAACAAATGTGGCTCAATTGAAAGATTGGATTTTTGAATTAATATTTTCTCTTATATGCCCTGTATGCATTATCGTCATCAGTAAATTCATTGCACTAAATATCCGGAGAGGTGTAGTACAGGCAACTATTCACTATGTAGGGCTTATCTCATTGCACATGGTTCAGATTAGTAAATAAAGATTAGTTCACAATGTGCATACTTACATAAATCAGATTAGTTCACAATGTGGTTACTTTTAGAGTGATTCCTGTTGTACTTGTTAGGCAGAAATTACAATCTAATGAATGGTCTTTTGACTCCCTCCAAAACATAGGAAAGGCAAATGGCTTATAACATTAACCATTTAACCATCTTGTTAGAAATCTAACGAATGTCATACAGCAATTGTGCGGGCCCAAGTCTTACCTTAATTTTTGACAAGTGGGCTATAGTTTTGTTTCTGAGTTTTAATTGTTAGCTCACATATGCATAGCTGAAAGTATCAGGATGATTTGCATAGTTTTATGGCAGGATAGCATTATGCAGATAAACTACATAAACATAACCTATAGCATAATAATTAAACTAATGTTTAACTGAACTATAGACTATAGACTCTATAGTCTATTGACTCAAACTTTAAACTCTGATAAAGAGTACTGCTTTTCAAGCAGAAATTAGATTCATGTGTAAACATGATTCACCCTGCACAATGACCCCTTGGTGCTAGCTATCATTTCTACTACTTTTGTCTTGAGGTTATTTACACCAAGGAACAATAATAACTAGACTTATAATGATTATTTTATTTTATTTTATTATTTAATTTAATTTATTTAATTTATTTAATTTATTTAATTTATTTAATTTATTTAATTTATTTAATTTATTTAATTTATTTAATTTTATTTATTCATTCATTCATTCATTCATTCATTCATTTATTTATTAGATTTGTATGCCGCCCCTCTCCGTAGATTATTATAAGTATGTTACTCTAGTTAAAATATAGTTTATACTGTACCTAATTAAAAATAAAATGAACATGAAACCACAAGAAAACTAACCTTGCTGGGGGGAAATGATGATTTCATGTTTGAATTTTGCATGGAAAAGTCTACTTAAAACAACCATTACATGGTTGCCCCGGCCCTATGGAACCAAGTACAGATACACATCCGATATCCATATTGCTCCCACCCTACTGGCCTTATGAAAAGCCATGAAAACTTGGTTTTACTGACAGGCTTGGGTCCATGAGTGTTACATCTAATCATGGCTGAGCTGCGAATGATTAGTATGTATGAAGGTTTGATTGGTATTGTTTTTGAAGGGTTTATTAATTGTTAGTTTAACAGGGTTTTTAAGGGTCTCTTAATTGTTAGTTTAATGGGATTTTTTTTACTATTCTTTCTGTTTATATTTGACTTTTTAATTTGTATTGTATAATTATTGTTGTAAGCTGCCCTGATCCCTTCTCTGTGGGAGCCCCGGCCCTCTGGAATCAACTCCCCCCAGAGATTCGCACTGCCCCCTCCCTCCTTGCCTTCCGAAAGAGCTTAAAAACTCATCTTTGCCGCCAGGTTTGGGACTCTTAGATATTCCCCTGACCACTGAATGCCTTAAGTATGATTGCTGAATGTTTGGTTAATAAGTTAATTTTTTAGGTTAATCTTCTCTTTCTAATTGTTTTTAATATTGTAGTACTAATTGGATTATATTACTGTTCTTTTTTTATATATGCTGTGAGCCGCCCTGTGTCCTCGGAGAGGGGCGACATCCAAATCCAAATCGAAATCAATCAATCAATCAATCAATCAATAAATCAATAAATCAATAAATCAATAAAGAAAGAAAGAAAGAAAGAAAGAAAGCCACAATGGTGAACCTATGGCACGCGTGCCACAGGTGGCACGCAGAGCCATTTTGCCGTGCATACCATATGGCAGCTATAAAACCTCCAGGTTTCTGGCGCGCATGTGCAATGACAAAAAAAGGGAGGAGCGGCTGCTGGACCTGCAGAAGCTGCTGACAAGTCTGACGGCCCTGCGCGCCAATGGGAGAATCCTGCCACCTCCCTACCCCGCGGCACGGCCCCATCCCGCCTAACCTGTTTCTGAGGACGGGAGAGAAGCATGGCAGAGCTCAGCTGAAGTTTTCACCGGTGGACCGGAGCCTTGCAGGAGAGATGGCTGGAGCTCTCCTGTGCAGCTCCTGTCCGTTTTTTAAAAGAAATTCTTGAAAAGATAAAGAACAAAGCTGAGAAGTCACTGACTTACTCTCCAGCATCTGGCTCGCCTCCTGTGTCAAAGCAAACTTTTCTGCCTCCCTTCACACACACACACACACACACACACACACACAAACACACGCACGCACGCAAAGGAATCGGAAGGCTGCCATGCACGTGGGTGTAGGTGTGTATGTAGAGGCGCACGTGGAGGGTGGCAGGAGCTGTAGCAAAGGAGGCAGAAAAGTTTGGTCTTTGACACAGGAGGTGAGGAAGAGAGCCAGGTGCTGTGAGAGGGCAAGCAAGTAAGTCAGTGCCTTTTCCACTTTGCTCTTTGATCACCAGTCACATACGGAGAGGTGCATGAATGAAAAGGACCCTACTCATTGGGTTTCCCCACACACACACCCTTTCCATTCCTGGCTTCCTCTTTGTGGCGATTTCAGGCCTAGGCTCTCTTCTTCTCCCCGCAGGTTTTAAACATGGCCAGTTGGGCTCTTGGATCTGATTCGTCGGGAGCAGAGCAAAGGATGGAGAAAGAGAGCCAGCTGCCTTTTTAGAAGAAAATATTTGATTTCCCCCCTCCCCCTTAATGCATGGGTATCTCTCTGCATTGCAATGGCATCCAGCCCCCCAAAGAGCAAATTGATCCTCTTGTTGGCATTGTGGTTTTTGTTTCCATTTTCCATAAGTTTCTTTTCTTTCTTTCTTTTTTCTTTCAAAAAATCCCCCATCCCTAGCTCTCTTGTTGTGGTGCTTTTAGAGCAGTGTTTCCAAACCTTGGCAACCTGAAGATATTTGGACTTCAAATCCCAGAATTTCCCAGCCAGCATTTGCCCAAGTTGGGAAACACTGTTTTAGAGTGCCGACAGAATTGTTTTGATTTTTCTTTTTTCTTGCTTTGTGTTGTTTTGTTTCTCCTCTCCCCGATAATTTGCCTTCCTCCCTCTTTGGGGGTGAGGAGAGAAAGAGCAGCGCATGTTGGGAACTGCGGGGGGGGCAGAGATAAATGTTGATTTAACCCCTCCAAAAGCCCCCTTGGCTGGCTGGGTTTGCTTGGAGAAAAGGAGAAGGACAAAGAAGAAGCCACTGCCTTTGCTACGTTTTTATTTTGTTCCAGCTCAGTTCCTTTCCCCAGCTTTCAGCTGCCGTAGTCTTTGTGGCGAGGCAAGGGGCTGGAGGGGCTGGCTGAGTGGGGCAGGGGAGCTGTTTGCCCACAGAGGAGAAGGAGAAGAGGATGGTGCTGCTTAAAGCTGCCCATCGGCAAGAAAGATGAATGGGGAGGAGAGGTCAGCCAGCAAAGATTTGGCAGGAATAGGAAAGAAGCTGGGGTTTTCAGGGGCTTGCTTTGTCTCCTTTCCTACCCTCATCCACACGGTTCCTCCCTCAAGCTGCGACAAGAGAAAAAAGTGAGAGGTGGCTGTGTAGCAAGAAAAGGAGAGGGGCTGGAATCTCCCTTTATGTCACTTTATGTGATGTAAAAGCTTTGCTGGCGGAGGGATTCTGAGAGTTGAAGTCATCCAGGCTTAAAGTTGCCAAGGTTGGAGACCCCTGGGCTAGCCAATTCCCCTCAAATTCCCCTTGAAAATATCCCTGTCCTCTCTCTTTCCCCTCCTTCCTTCCCTACATGAATTTATCCAATCCAGTATCCTAAATGTAGTGAGATGCAGGTAGGCTGCCCACCTAGTGCTCCAAATTTAAAAATCCCTGGTGGTTATGTGCTCTAAAAATGAGACAGACATGAGACATAGCATGAGCAGCAGCCTCTGTCATCAAAAATATTTTTTGAAATCTCTTAAGTCAAATTTAAAGAGATTTCAAAAAATATTTTTGATGACAGAGGCTGCTGCTCATGCTATGGGGTGCAGACCAGGTCTTCTACTCCAAAGGGTCCTATGAAGTAGAGACTTGTTTGTTGATATGGGTAGTTATAGAAATCAATCAAATAAATTTCCAAATACATATACAAAGATTTGCCCATGACACGAGAGAATTCAAGAGCCACAAGCTAGTGGGTGCCAAAACATTGGGTGATATTTCCCAATGGCCATAAGTCATTTAAGTCATTTACCAGTATTTGACATCGAGAGGCAGGAGCTCTGCTGTTTCTGGCCCTAGATGCCACTAGATGTGTTGTGGCTCCTGCCAGATATCTTAGACAGCTGGAATCAGCAAACCACCGAAAAGCATTTGCTCTTATGCAGTGCCATGCACTTCCATCTGCCGTTTTGTACAGCAAGTATAAAAGAATACCATTCACTGAAAGACTGCCTTGCAGCTCAGGAGAGGTGGAGACTGAGGGACACATGCTCCTGAGATGTTCCTTTTATACAGACATTAGGAAAAATCATATTTTGCCATTAATTGCAAGGTACCCTGGCTACCCAGACACTACCTATCTCCAGTGGCTGCTTAAAGATGAACAGACCATAATTACAGCACAGGTGGCCAGATTCTGCACAGCAGCAGTGGGGATTCGTCGCAAATATGTCCCTTCATCATAGCGAGATATGTATATCTTTTGTACAGTTACAATGGGTCAATTTTGGTTAGTCAACCAAAAGTCATGAATCCTGTAAGTCATTTGTCTCCAGATGTCCAAGAACCTCAACACCTAGCATGTCTTTGTTGACTTGGGTGACGACCAATTTTGTGATGGTTATAACTTTGTATGGTCAACAAACTGCTGTAAGGCAAAGACTATATTTATCACCCTATCTGCTACTAGTATCAAAGAGATTTAAAAATATTTAGTTTCTAAGAATTTGAAACGGTTCTTGGATGTCCTGTCTTTATTATATTGATGGTCTTTGACTGTAATAAAGGTTTTACATGTGTTGAGTGGAATGGGAAATCTGTGGCCCTGCAGATATTACTGAATTAAAATGCCCAACGTGCCATCAACTAGCTGGTGCAGGAGGAAATTGAAATTCAGCAATTTCTGTTGGCCCAGTGACTTTCCAGCCCATGTATATCTGCTTGGTAGGCTGCAGCATAGGTTCAAATTTACTTGTATGACATTCTCTAAACTTGGCAATGAAAAGGTTTTAGTTCAACTGGCAGCCTTTTTATGAGTTTGCATCAGAAAATGAGATGGGAAGCAAATCTCTTTCATCAACTCTTCTCTGTTAAGCTCATCCTCTAGCCCTGTGATGGCGAACTTATGGCACCCAGTTTTCAAAAAAACTGAGATGTTTGTGTCTTCCCCAAGCCCTCATAAGTATTCTGCAAACCTCCCAAACCTTCTGTTTGTCACTCGTTTTTGTGAAAAGCGGGATGTGCAAAGGGTTCGAGAGGCCTGCAAAGTGTTCCAGGGGTGGGAAGGAGGACAAAAACTTTTTTCTTACTTACCTCTTCACAATCTTGGTGTGTCTTATAGTCTGAAAAACACGGTAAATTGCCCTATTGGCACTTGGAGATAAATACGTGGGTATTGGGTTGTCTTTTGGGCACTCATTCTCAAAAAGGTTCGCCATCACTGTCTTAGGCAGTCCAGACCTCTTCCCACCCTCAGACAAAGAGTGGACCCATCCTCCATTGAAATATCCTCATGAGATGAGGAAGAGGATGATGAGCAGGACCAAGAGGAATCCAAAGAGGACCTCCTTCAGGGCCTCTTGGAGGATGAAGATCTTCCAGCCAAACCACCAGCCTCTATATTCCCTCCACACCTGTTCAAATCTCTACTTCACAAGGCCCATGTGGCCACAGGCTTTGCCTCCCAAGATCAGCCTTCTATCATGTCAAACACCACTGAACAAGAAACCTGTCTCTTCTTCTCGGGGGAGCAACAGGACACTGATGTGATTCCAATGCCCAAACTCTTCAAAGATTCTCTTCTAAAACAGTGGTCTTATCCTACGGTGGGCCCAAACCCTTACTCCGGGGACAAGAAGTTCTACAAGGTGGCTCCCTCATATGAGGACTACTGTTCTTTACCAAGGTAGACGAGCCTGTCAAAACACTTCACTCTGCTGCAGCCATGCCAGGCGACACAGAGGAGGTGATGAAGGCCGAAGATATGCACCTGGAACAAATGCTAAAAAAGAGCCACTCTGCTGACTCGTAGGCCATCTGCTGCCTCTACTGCATCTGACTCATAGATCTGCTGCCTCTGCTTCCTTTTTCACTAGGGCCAAGCTACTATGGCTTCAGCAAATCCATATTTCCCCAGATGACTTCCGAGATCAACAGGATTTGAATAAGATCTTTGCAGCAGCCCAATACGTAGCAGATGCCACGGTCCAGGCGTCCAACTTTTCAGCCAAATCCATTGCTGCCACAAGTGTCACCAGGAGGCTCCACTGGCTTAAGCCATGGCAGGCGGGAGTCCACCAGAAATGGCAGCTAGCCATCAGACTCCTCAAACAGAAGAACCTGTTCGGGGACCTCCTGGATCCTCTTCTGATGGAAACCTCAGACAAAAGAAAAGTGCTGGGGCCTACCATCAAGAAAGCAGCTAAGTTTCAACAGCCCTTTCAGTGTTCCTCTTGTCAGCCAGACCAGACAGCCAATTTCCAACGATCCATAGGTCAGTACTCCTCTAGACCCAGATCGCAGACAGATGGGTCAACTAGAGGCAGATCCAATACATGTCAGAGAGGTAACTGTTCCTCCAGATATGGTAAGAGATCCAGATGATAATTTACCTGAAATTCCCATTGGGGGTCACCTGGCTTGGATTTTGTCAGCCTGGCAGCAATCTTTCCAGGACCCATGGGTATTATCCAGTGGAGCCTCCAATTGGAGTTCCTCTCTCTTCCCCCAAATAAATTTATTTCCTTCCCTTCCCCCAAAACCCAGACCTCCAAATCCCTTATGGAGGAGGCAATATCCCACCTTCTGTCAATTAGAGCTATCCAACTGGTTCCCTCCTCCCAAAGAGGACTAGGCTTCTATTCCATCCTATTTGTTGTTCCCAAAGCCTCTGGGGGGTGGAGGGCCATCCTCAATCTCAAACTCCTAAACCAGTTTTTATCAGGTACAGGAAATTCAAAATGCATTCCCTAGCATCTATCATAGCCTCCCTTCACCCAGGAGATTTAATGGCATCCCTAGACCTCACAGAGGCCTACCTCCACATTCCCATCCTCAAAAGTCACAGTCAATTCCTCAGGTTCACCTTCCTAGGCCAACACTACCAATACAGAGCCATGCCTTTTGGGTTGTTCTCGGCACCCAGGATTTTCACCAAACTTCTGGGGACTTTGGCTGCCCATATCAGATCTGTCCCTATCCATATTCAATGTTACCTTGATGACATTCTTATCCATGCTCCCTCCAGGGAGCGTACTCTGTCTGACCTTCACATCACCATGTCCTTACTACAAAGACATGGGTTCTCAATCAATCTGGGCAAGAGTCAGTTAATCCCTAGTACCTCTATCCTCCACCTAGGAACTCAGATAGACTCCATCCATTCCATAGGCTCCCTTCCCCAGTATAGGCAGGTCAGTATCAAGTCCTTAGCCCACAAGATGCAACTAACCAAAAGGGCTCCCATTTCCCTACTGTCTTCCTTATTAGGGAAAATGATCTCCTGTATAGGCATCACCCCCTGGGCTAGGCTTCACTCCAGGAAACTTCAATGGCTGCTATTACCCTTTCAGACATCTGGTCAAATCACCTCTCATTGCATCATTCCAATTCCTCCATCAGTCATACAGTTTCTCACATGGTGACTATCCTCTTACAAAAGGCACCCTGTTCAGGATCCTGTCACAAACAATCACGACAGATGCCAGCATCTCCAGGAGGGGTGCCCACTCAAAAGGTATGATAGCGCAGGGCATGTGGTTGGCACAAGAGGCCAGCCACCCCATCAACTGGCTGGAACTGAGAGTGGTGTTCCTAGCCCTCAAGCAATTCAGAAACCTCACCAATCACCACCATATTCTCATTCTCACCGACAATATGGCTGCCAAGAGCCACATCTGAAAACAGAGGGGTGCCTGTTCCAGGGCCCTAATGCAGGAGTCCCTCAAGTTGGGCCCCTGGGTGGAGACACCTTCAGTCCCTATAGGCTCATTAAAAGAATTGCTCAATTGAAACCCCCCACTATTCACTGCTACCCTACCCTGGACTTACCTCGGGTCCTGATGTCACTTACAATTCCTTCCTATGAACCTCTCGCCATAGCATCCCTTCAACACCTATCATGCAATGTGGCCTTTCTCATAGCAATCACATCTGCACGACACATCTCTGAACTGGCAGCCCTATCAGTTAGACAGGACTTGTGCCAATTTCACCAGGATAAGGTAACCCTCAGACTGGACCCTACCTTCATCCCGAAAGTCAGCTCTCTGTTCCACAGGCCCCAGGACATCACGCTTCCATCCTTTTGCACCAAACCAGACCATTGGTTAAGTTGCAAATGGTACACTCTAGATGTCACCAAGGCCCTATGTATTTATATCAAACGCACCCAGATGTTCCACAGTTCTGAGGCCCTGTTCATTGCCTACCATCCCAGATCATTAGGCATCACCCACCATCCTGGGCACAATTTCTAAGGCATATGAATCAGCCTCCTTACCAGTTCCAAGAAGCATCACTGCCCATTCTACCCGAAGTGCAGCTACTTCAGCAGCATGGGCCACCCAAGCTCCACATCTATTTGGTATGTCTCACATGACTATTATCCCCGCTCCAGGCATTGGACTCTTACCTGAACGCCTCTTCCCATACGAAGAGCGGGGACAGTAGTCACCTCCCTTTCTTTGCTTCTACCTTTTTTCTTATACTAACCTTTCTAAGGCCAAGAGTCGACCAAGTCGAGAGCCACTATGATCAAGCCAAGTCTATGGATTCACCAAATCTGGTGAAGGAGCAGATCCAGTGGTTTTAAAAAAAGACTGCAGGCTCAGTCCTGATTGGATAGGACATGGAACATTACCCACGTGACTACTGTCCCCACTCTTTCTATGAGAAGAGGTGTTCAGGTAAGAGTCTAACGCCTATTTCCAGTCTGTGTGCCTGGACCAGGCACTTTCCCTCAGGCCTCCTACCCAGAGGCCTTGCTGAAGCAGACAGGCAGGCTCGAAAGGTGGCTGAGCCTCCCCGCCTCCACCAGTGGTCCGTGAGATTTAAAATTATGAGTTTTGTCATCCCTGAGGTCCAAAAGGTTGGTGATTCCTGCTATAGAAAACATAAACATGTCTTCTATTGCAGGGACCACCAACCTTTTGGACCTCAGGGACCACAAAACCCATAGTTTTAAATCTTGCGGACCTCTGGTGAAGGAGATAGCAGCAGATATTCTGTATGTGTCAGTTTGTGGCAATGGATAAAGCTTCCTGGGAACCTGGACCTTGGAAAGAGAAACATCTGGGAAATGATACAGCACACCTCTCACCAGAACTTTTGGGAAGGAGGCATCTGAAATTAAGTGAGATGGAGATATATGGGCTATTTCTCAGTTTGGGCATTAATTTTTATAAATATTCATGTTGAGTATTCACATTCTCTTCGCCGATGCCACCTAAACCTGGCTTCCTTATGGAAGCAGTGGTTGAACAGAGAAGCTTTGTCCCCTGTATTATCGGCGGCATCTCTACAGACACCCTTCATGAGTAACATCAGAGTAGCCCAGGGGCAGCTTGGGAATTTTGGCAGACTCCAGGAAACCCATAAGGAGGCTTGTGGAAGAATTAAAGAAGAAGAAACACAAAAAGAACTGCTTGCCTATTGCAGAGTCTGTTTGTTTCCCCCCTCTGAGCCTGCCTGTTCCCCTTCCATTGGAGAAAACTATTTCAGTATTCTGCAGGCCCTGTTGGAAAGGACATGTTTCACTAGCAAGCCACAATTATGGGCCCTAATGATAATCTATATCAGGGTGGTGTCTTCTTTCTGATAATTCACTTCCTTATATACTACCCTCTCAAGCCACCTAGGGTTGCTTGAGAGGGTACAAATTTTATCATGTTGTCTTAATTATCCTGCTTTATTATCTTGTTTTAATTTATAGATTGGTTCTATTTTGAGGGGTGTATGAAGGTGTGTGTATAAAGAGTGTCGGGATGGATAGGGAGTGACTGGGTTTCGGGGAGAATGAGTGAGCTGGAGGCAAAGAATGGAATCCCCGCTGCTAAGGGTGTAAACAGAAGCAGATGGGGACCCAGATATAACCATATAACCTTGGTATGATGGGGAGCCCAATCTGCCTGGAAGGAGGAGGCCTGTAGATGTGGGAGAGGAGATCTCTACGGTGTCTGAGAGCCAAAGTATTATGGTCATAACTGGGATAGGTAGATATGGTAAGCAAGGGGTAGGCTGATCTCGGGGAACTAGCACTCACTGTTTCAAAGCAATTACTTGTTTTGGCCCATCTTGTATACCTGGTGACTAGGTATGTCATTCCCTGGCCTCAGGCTGCTGTTGTTTAATGCCAGGTCTGCTGTCAACAAAGTCTCCTCATTCA
Organism: Erythrolamprus reginae; assembly: GCF_031021105.1. Lineage (NCBI taxonomy): Eukaryota > Metazoa > Chordata > Lepidosauria > Squamata > Dipsadidae > Erythrolamprus > Erythrolamprus reginae. The sequence continues at coordinate 140,311,957 of NC_091952.1, forward strand.
GGATTTCATTCTGGAAGAGGGGGCTGGTCTGACATGCATAACTGAGACCTGGCTGGGCCAAGAAAGGGGTGTTCTCCTCTCAGAGACCTGCTCGGATGGGACAGAGGTCGATCCCTATACCCCTTGTTTGTGGGGTGCCTCAGAGCTCAGTCCTCTCTTCTCTTAGTTGAAAGGGACCTTACAGGTCATCAAGTCCAACCCCTTGCTTAAGCAGGAAATCCTACATCACCCCAGCCAAATGACAGTCCAAACTCCTCTTGAAAATATCCAAAGTCGGGGAGTTCACAATCTCCACTGGCAGGCCGTTCCACTGGTTGATCGCTCAGACCGTCAGGAAGTTCTTTATCTCCAGGTTGAATCTCTCCTTGGTCAGCTTCCAACTGTTGTTCCTCGTCCGGCCCTCTGGTACCCTGGAAAATGAGAAAAAATGAGAAAAAATTGAATATGTAGAACAAAAATTGAAAGATTCCAATAAAGAATTAGAAAATTATTTGAACAATTTAGAGATAGAGAGATCCTCCTATTTTCTAAGATTCCAAAATACAGTGATACCTCTTCTTACAAACCCCTCGTCATACGAACCTTTTGAGATACGAACCGGGGTTTTAGATTTTTTTGCCTCTTCTTCCGAACTATTTTCACCTTACAAACCCACTGCCGCCACTGGGATGCACCGCCTCCGGACTTCTGTTGCCAGCCAAAGCGTCCGTTTTTGCACTGGTGGGATTCCCCTGAGGCTCCCCTCCCCTCCCCCGAGTCTTCGGAGAGGGGCGGCATACAAATCCAAATAATAAATAAATAAATAAATAATGGGAAACCCCACTTCCGGATTTTGCGATGCTGCAGGGGAATCCCAGCAGGGGAATCACATTAGTGCAAAAACGGGCGCTTCGGCTGGCAGCAGAAGTCCAGAGGTGGGGTTTCCCAGCGAGGGAAGCCTCAGCGAGATTGCAGCATCGCAAACTATGCCCGGCGACACCAATTATCTAGGGAAGTGCACCTGAGATTTACCTGAAAAAATACATTATAGAGTACATTATGAAAGGTAAATTAACATACACCGGCTGCGGCCGACCGGAGAGGTAGGAGGAGAACCACTGAAGAACAGTGCCTCCCACTCCCAACCCCTCCAGCCAGTGCAGAAGGATACCATGGTCGATGGTATTGAAAGCCGCTGAGAGGTCAAGAAGCACCAGGACAGAGTACAAGCCCCTGTCCTGGGCCCGCCAGAGATCATCCATCAACACGACCAAAGCAGTTTCCATGCTGTAGCCGGGCCTGAATCCAGACTGCTGAGGACCTAGATAATTGGCTTCTTCCAAGGACCGCTGGAATTGGAGTGCCACCACCTTCTCAACAACCTTCCCCATAAAGGGAAGGTTGGAGACTGGACGGTAGTTATTAAACACGGCTGGGTCCAGGGAAGGTGTCTTGAGGAGGGGGCGCACAAGTGCCTCCTTATAAAGGGCTGGAGAGGAAGGAGGGGGCCTCAAGGAGGTGTTGACAATCTCCTAGGCCCAGCTCCATGTCACCTCTCGGCCGGTCGAAACCAACCAAGAGGGACACAGATCCAGTAGATAGATGGCGGAACTCACAGCTCCAATGGCCTTGTCCACTTCATCAGGTGTCACCAAGTCAAACCCCTCCCAGACTGATGGACAAAGACGTTTAGCCCCAGTCACCTCGACTGACCCATTGTCAGCTGATACTGCTATGCAATTGGAGTCGAGATCAGCCTGGATCCGAGCAACTTTATCAGCGAAAAACGAGTTAAATTCCTCGGCACTATCCTGCAAGGGCTCCCTAACTCCCCCCTAATTTAGAAGGGAGCGGGCCACTGTAAACAGAGCGGCCAGGCGGGCTTCCACTGATGCAATCAAGGTGGCATGGTACGCACATCTTGCCACCTTGAGCACCACTTTGTAGGTCTTAATAAAAGCTCTTACAAGTGTTCGGTCAGATTTAGACTTACTCTTCCTCCATCGCTTCTCTAGACGTCTCTTCTGGCATTTCAACTCCCGGAGCTCCTCGTTGAACCATGGAGCTCTACGGGGTCTATTGCCACAGAGAGGTCGCAATGGCGCAATTCGGTCGAGAGCCTCCGCTGCAGCTTTGTTCCAGGCCTCAGCAAGAGACTCTGCTGAGCTGTGGACAAGTGAATCTGGTAAAACCCCAAGCGCCCTCTGAAAGCCCTCAGGGTCCATCAGGCATCTGGGGCGGAACCTCCTAATCGGTTCCACCTCCCTGCGAGGGAGGATTGGAGCCAGGAAATCAAGCCGCAGTAGAAAATGGTCTGACCATGACAAAGGCAGTGCTTCTAAGCCCCTTAGTCTCAGACCATTATTCAATTGCTCCGAGAGGAATATCATGTTGGGTGTGTGTCCACCCTTGTGAGTCAGATCCTGAATTACTTGAGTCAGGTCCATGGCTGTCATGGTGGCCATGAACTCCTGTGCTAATCCAGAGGAACTGCCGAGTGATAGCAGATTGAAGTCCCCCAGGACAATAAGTCTGGGGAACTCCACCTCCTCGAGCAGCACAGGCAGGGCTGTTGACACACAGCTGGGAGGCAGGTACATGAGTAACAAGCCCACCTGAACCCCTGAATCCAACTTCACAAGGAGTGACTCACAACCCGCAATCTCTGGGGCAACGAGTCTACGCAGGTGAAGGTTCTCCCTGGCTACAATAGCCACTCCCCCCCTTCCCTGGGGTCGAGACTGATACCATATCTGAAACCTGGCTGGGCATAATTCCGAGAGAGGAACTCTTCCCTCTGGGCACAGCCAGATTTCAGTAACACATACCAGATCGGCCTCCTCATCCAGGATTAAATCTCAGATGAGGAGAGCTTTGTTTACTATCGATCTGGCATTGAGCAGCAGCAGCTTGAGCCCGGGGCCCGGATTACACTCATCACCAGGACCCCGGGTTGAGCTCACGGTACCGGAACAAGGGATCGCTATTAAGCAGCGATCTCTTTTTCCTCCAGAACGGCTAGCCCCCTGACTCCCGCCATATCTACCTCTCCCCAGCAGGACCGGAATATTCTGGCCCTCTGTCACCCCGGAGAGAGATGTCCCCATCCCTCCTGGCCCTCCACCGCCAGATAGGCTAAATTCTGCATTCAAACTGTCCCCATTGTACCCATACATAGCATCCCACCCACCCCGCTCATTCATCTCATATAAATTACAATTACCATTTACCTCATCCATGCTATAGTCCGACCCATCCTATCCATTCCACAAATTACTCCAATCATTCATTCCATTCATTTCATATATGCCTTCCATCCGATCCCACATATCCATCGCTAAAATTACCCCCCAATAAGTTAGTTAAAAGGTATATAAAAGTTAAAATTAATTAATTAATTAGAAAAGGTTTAAAAAGGTCAATCAGTCAATTATAAAATTAAACTGAGACAATAATATAAATTGGAATCAAATAATGTAAGATCAGTTCTTAAATAAATAGTTCAAAATTCATCAGTCAATCAATCAATCAATCCAGGTCAGGGTGATAATAATGTCTTTAGTAAATCTTTCTTTAAGACTGCTGTGTTATAAGGTCATCCACTAGGGGCGCAGTGTCTTCAATGTTATACGATAGGGAATAGAGAATACAGAAGATGGATGGAAGCAGGGGGAGGAGGAGGGGGGAAGATGATAAAGCAATGATCTCAACATTTGCAAGGGGATTCCATTGTTCACTCTCCCACAACTCTGCCCTCTGTTCTTTCAGTCCAATCCCAGCCAACACTCCACTCCACAGGGCAGTTCCAACTCGCCTCAGCCTCCTTCCTGCATGTTCCAGCCATCTGTCTCTTTTGTTCCCCTCAGCACCAGCAGCTCTCACCCACTTGCATCGTACAGCTCCTCGCCCACCAGCCAGCATCACCAGCTCCTCCGCTCTTCGCAAATGACCTCCAGCGCCAAGAGCCGACCGCACCCACCGGCCTGCACCCTCTGCGTCCTCAGTTTGACACAGCACCAGTTACTCTCACTTCCTGGTGCCTCGCTAAGAGGGTCGGTTTGTTCCCCAGGTTGTTCTCCGCTCATTTATCTCCAGCTCACCTCTCTCCACCTCAGTGTTCAGTGTCTGGGAGCAGCTGCCATCTTCTGCTCCCGAGCTGATCAACCAGGCAATTTTTCGGGGCTATTGTCTCTGGTGCCACATAAAGCAACACAGCAGCATTTGATATTAATCCCCCAAACACAGAGGGTTGCAAAGCCAGAAGGAATCAGACAATATCTGGTCTGGATTGACTCATTTCTGATGATCTTTGCTGTTGTCTCAGAGGAGCGGCGAATCCTCCATCTCCTCTCCACTCACACCGGAACCGGTGGTTTAAAAAAAAAAAATACATGAAATTCTTCTGAAAATAAACTCTAAAAATATTTGTATAATTGGCGACTACAATGGGATAATAGACCCCAAAAATGGACCACAAATCAGAAGGAACAAACAAAACAAAAGGACCAATTCTACCAATCACATTTGACAATATGACAGAAAACTTGATTTGATAGATATTTGGAGATAAAGACATCCTAAGCAAAAACAATTTACATTTTACTCAATACCACGCAATTCCTTCTCTAGAATAGATATGGTATGGGTCAATAAAACAATGCGCAAAAAAATAAAATTGGTTGAAATAGAACCAAATACTTGGGCAGACCACAGTCCACTAAAAATAATATGGCAGGAAGAAAGGAAATAATTTAGAAGGTGGTGTTTCAACATTAAATTGCTTCAAGATGAAAATTATATCAATATGATTAACAAAGAAATGGAATTATTCTTAAGGAAAATAAAAAAATACAACAATACAAGGCCTATACAAGAAGCTTAACAATATCATATTTGGCTAACAAAAATAGGGAGGAGAAAAAAGACTATAATCATAATTTAAATGAGATTACATGATTAGAAAAAAGCATTCAGCAGGACCTGGGAAATAAAAAGCTCTTAAACTCTCTGATGGAAACCAGGCATAGAATAACTCTTATTGACCAGCAAGAATACATTAGAAATATTAAACAAGTTAAACAAATTTATTTAGAAATGGCAAATAAACCAGGTAGATGGTTTCACAAAAGATTAAAAAAGAAAAGAGTAAAAAAATAATTTATCAATTAGTAGATGAAAAAGGCACATCACAATATACTGAGCGGGGGGAGAAATAATACGCAATTATTATAAAGAAATTTATAAATGACAAAAAAGTATTTAAAAGAAAATTTATTACAAATTGAGGATCAAGATAGGCTGATGATGAATGACAAAATAACAATCCAAGAATTGCAACAGGCCCTGAAAAAACAAAAAATAATAAATCCCCAGGTCCAGACGGCTTTCCAAGGAAGTTTTACCAAAAAATTAATAATACCTCAATAAAGCAAAAATCCCTGATTCGTGGAGGGAGTCATATATTACAGTGATTCTGAAAGAAGGACTAGAAAAAGATAAGACTCAAAATTATAGGCTGATTTCGTTACTGAATTCAGACTACAAAACCTTTATGACAATTTTAGACGAAAGAACAAAAAAAGTCCTGAACAAAATTATTCATTTGGACGAAAGTGATTTCCTTACCACTAAGGCAAATCAAGCACTGCACAATTATTATGTCTTAAACATAATAGAATTCTGTGAAACTTATCCAGGCAGGCAGGTTGCCCTGACCTTCCTGGATGCGCAAAAGGCTTTCGATAACATCAGTTGGCAATACTTACTAGACTTGAATAAAAATTTAAAACTAGGAGATAGTTTTGAAAGTATTATCCAGAATATATATACCGCACAATCAGCCAGGACAATAATAATCGGCGACATGACTAACGCGTTTCCAATAAAAAAAGGGGTACACCAAGGCTGTCCCATGTCACCCCTTCTCCTTTATCCTTGTAAAATATGAAACAACAATGAAATAAAAGGAATAAAAATAAAAGTTCTGGTCCAAAACTAATTTCAGAAGTTGAGAAATTCAGAGAATTTGCAGGGTTGAAAATCAATAAACAAAAAACAAAATTAATGACAAAAAACAAAAGTTCTAAATCTACAAACAAATAAAAAGATACAATATTTAGGACTAATTATAACTAACAAGATCTCATCCATTATAGAAACACAGAAACATAGAAGATTGACGGCAGAAAAAGACCTCATGATCCATCTATTCTGCACTTATACTATTTCCTGTATTTTTATCTTAGGATGGATATATGTTTATCCCAGGCATGTTTAAATTCAGTTACTGTGGATTTACCAACCACATCTGCTGGAAGTTTGTTCCAAGGCTCTACTACTCTTTCAGTAAAATAATATTTTCTCATGTTGCTTTTGATCTTTCCCCCAACTAACTTCAGATTGTGTCCCCTTGTTCTTGTGTTCACTTCCCTCCTGAACCCTTTGACATATTTAAATGTTTCGATCATGTCCCCCCTTTTCCTTCTGTCCTCCAGACTATACAGATTGAGTTCATTAAGTGTTTACTGATATGTTTTATGCTTAAGACCTTCCACCATTCTTGTAGCCCGTCTTTGGACCCGTTCAATTTTGTCAATATCTTTTTGTAGGTGAGGTCTCCAGAACTGAACACAGTATTCCAAATGGGGTCTCGCCAGCGCTCTATATAGCGGGATCACAATCTCTCTCTTCCTGCTTCTTATACCTCTAGCTATGCAGCCAAGCATCCTACTTGCTTTTCCTACTGCCTGACCACACTGCTCACCCATTTTGAGACTGTCAGAAATCACTACCCCTAAATCCTTCTGAAGTTTTTGCTAACACAGAACTGCCAATACAATACTCAGATTGAGGATTCCTTTTCCCCAAGTGCATTATTTTACATTTGGAAACATTAAACTGCAGTTTCCATTGCTTTGACCATTTATCTAGTAAAGCTAAATCATTTACCATATTACAGACGCCTCCAGGAATATCAACCCTATTGCACACTTTAGGGTTATATGAGATAATTACAAGAAACTAGCACAAGAAACTAAAATAAATCTTGAAAAATGGGGAAACTTGCAATTATCTATGTTTGGTAGTATAGCTGTACTAAAAATGAATATTTAATTTGTTTTATTAGTATGCTCGGGCGGCTATATTCTCCTGAAATTCTTATTCCTGTACTGCCCCTATTATTTGTTTGTTTGTTTGTTTGTTTGTTTGAATTGAAAGGGACCTTGCAGGATATCAAGTCCAACCCCCTGCTTAAGCAGGAAATCCTACAGCGCCCTAGCCAAATGACAGTCCAATCTCCTTTTGAAAATGTCCAGAGTTGGAGAGTTCACAACCTCTGCTGGCAGGCCATTCCAGTGGTTGATTGCTCTGACCGTCAGGAAGTTCTTCCTTATTTCTAGGTTGAATCTCTCCTTGGTCAGCTTCCAACCGTTGTTCCTTGTCTGGCCCTCGGGTGCCTCAGAAAACAGCATGACTCCCTCCTCTCTGTGGCAACCCCTCAAGTACTTGTAGACTGCTGTCATGTCCCCCCTGGCCCTTCTTTTCTCTAGGCTATCCATGCCCAGTTCCAGCAATCTCTCTTCATAAGTCTTGGTTTCTAGTGCCCTAATCATCTACACCTTCTCCAGAGTTTCTATGTCTCTTTTGAAATGTGACCAGAACTGAATGCAGTACTCCAGATGTGGTCTGACCAGGGTGTTATAGAGTGATATTAATACCTCTCTGGTCTTGGAGTGTATCCCCCTGTTGGTACAGCTTAGGACTGTGTTGGTCTTTTCAGCCACTGCTGCACATTGCTGGCTCATATTTAGTTGATTATCCACCAAGACTCTGAGATCCCTTTCACAGTCACTACTGCTCAGTAGGGTTCCTCCCAGACTGTATGCGTGTCTAGGTTTTTTTTTAATGTAGGTGAAGGACTTTACTTTTCTCGACGTTGAACATAATTTTGTTAATTTGTGCCCACAGCGTTAATCTATCTACGTCTTTCTGTATTTTGAGCCTATCTTCTAGGGTGTTGGCTACCCCCGCCAACTTGGTGTTGTCTGCAAATTTGATTAGTTCCCCTCTATTCCCTCATCTAGGTCATTGATGAAAATGTTGAAGAGCACAGGGCCCAGGACAGAACCCTGTGGTACCCCACTGCCTACCTTCTTCCATGTGAATTTGGAGCCGTTGAGGATAACTCGTTGGGTGCGGTTGGTCAGCTAACTGTTTATCCATCTGCATATGTTGTACTCTACCCCGTTTTTTTCTAATTTGTGGATTAGGGGATTGTGATCTACTTTATCAAAAGCTTTGTTGAAGTCCAAGTATATGAGGTTAACTTCATTGCGTTGGTCTACTGATTTGGTTATGCTGTTGAAAAATGATATGAGATTAGTTTGGCATGATTTGTTTCTGACAAAGCCATGTTGGCTGTTGGATATTATCTTGTTTGTTTCTAGGTAGTGGCAAAGATGTTTTTTGATTATTTTCTCCAGTATTTTTCCAGATATAGAAGTCAGACTGGTTGGTCTGTAGTTACCTGGGTCAGTCTTTTTACCTTTTTTGTGGGTGGGGACTACATCAACTCATTTCCAGTCTTCCGGTAGATCTCCTGTGGGAGAGATCTATTTTTGGTAGTGAGGAGAAGTGGTTCCGCGATGGTGTCTGCCAGTTCTTTTAGGACGCTGGGGTGTAGTCCGTCTGGTCCTGGCGATTTGTACTTATTGATCTCCCACAAGTGGCCCCTTATTCTGTTTTTATTTATGTTGAGTTCAGTTCTGGGGCTTTTTATTGCAGCTGAGTTGCAGGTTGGTTGGTTAGCTTATTAGCTTAAACCAATTTTTTTTCAGGGAAATAAATAAGAGTTTTACAAAGTTTATATGGCAGAATAAGAAACCCAGAATCAAATTATCATACCTGCAAGATATTAAGGTCAGGGGTGGCCTTGGACTTCCAGATCTAAAACTTTATTATAATGCAGCCTCACTAACATGGATCAAAGATTGGATCAGTCTTTCAAATAAGAGGATTCGGATATGACTTGCAGATGGGCTGGCATAACGATCTGTGGAAAATAGAATCAGAAAAACAAATGACATTTAATAAACATCTTATTAGAAAACCTTTACTAAAAATTATGAAATTAAAAAGAAATGCTACATTATAATCCTGAGATGGTTGTCAACAATGGAAGTCAGTATATACCCAAATTTGATAGACCCCATAAAACTTTAAAATATAAAGATATTCTACACCTAAATGGAAATTTAAAAACTAGAGAAGAATTGGAAGCCCAAAATTACAAGATAGACTGGTTGACATATACCCAAAATAAAATCTAGGTATAATAAAGACAGAGAAATTTTGACAGGGCCAGATGATAAAATAATTGCAAAGACTTATCAACATTTTTTAGAAACGGATAAGATGGAATATATAGTGAAAGGCCCCAAAAGGCAAAAAAACATGTGATACATACGGAATATAGTTGTCGGCTATGAATAAATTAACTGCCTTGAAATGGCCCTGGGTTGGGCCTAGAGGCAAAAAGGAGCTGTGACGTTTCTTCAATATATCAGGGTGATCCAACATAAAAAAACATATAGCCCCTCCCTGGTACAGAGCTGAAGGAATCAGGTCTGGTGGCTCAGCTGTTAATTCTCTGCATTACAAGGCAGAAGCTGCCAGATCAAATCCCAGTAAGGGTGTGGCTAGCTGATGAGGCCAGAACAAGGCCGAAATGGTGCCATCCTAATCTCCCTTAATTTAAAAAAATTCAACAAAAAACATGTGATACATACAGAACATAGTTGTCGGCTATGAATAAATTAACTGCCTTGAAATGGCCCTTGGTTGGGCCTAGAGGCAAAAAAGGAGCTGTGACATTCTTTCAATATACCAGGGTAATCCGACATAAAAACAACAACATATATGTGTGTGTGTGTGTGTGTGTGTGTGTGTGTGTTTTCATAGATTTTCACGGGTATATGTATGTAGATTGTTCTGAGTTCGGGTTTTGCCCCGTGTAATATTTTGCATGTCTATGCGACGTTTCGGATCCCATCTTAAATTGAATATACTGCGTAATGATTTACAATCACAAAATGTAATTGATACAGGTTATGATCTGTGGAAATTTTTCAGATTTATCTCTGTTTTTTAATTAAGTGAAAACCAATAAATAAACTTGGGGGGATAAAGCCTGAATGGCTGTGAGTACTGCCTCCTAAAGATTGTATCGACTATCCATCCTTGGCTCTGGGAGGGGGAATTGCCCCCCGCAGAATGAGTTCACAATTTGGGTCTCCTCCTAGACCCACAGCTAATATTGTACCAACATCTAACAGCTGTGGCTAAGGAGATCTTTGCACGGGTTTTTCTGGTGCACCAATTGCAACCCTACTTGGATCATGAGGCGCTCTGCACAGTCACTTGTGCCCTTATCACCTCATGGTTGGATTTTTGCAACGCACTCTACATGGGGCTACCACTGAAGAGTGTTCGAAGACTACAATTGGTCCAAAATGCAGATGCACAAGTGGTTGTGGGTGCACCTAGGTACATTCACATTACACCAATCCTTTGTGAGCTGCACTGGCTCCCTATTGGTCTCCAGACTCAATTCAAGGTTTTGGATATTACCTTTAAAGCCCTACATGGCTCAGGGCCAAGTTATTTCCAAGATTGCATTCTATCTCATAGTTCTCAGGGATTCTTAAGATCCCACAGAGCTTGTCTCCTCCAGGTCCCATCAGTTAAACAGTGTCGGCTGGCAGGCCCGCAGGGTTGCCCAGCTCTCTGGAACCAACTACCCCCTGAAATCCGGACTACCCCCATTCTATTGGCATTCTGGTTCTGGTGGAGCGGCAACAGGGTGGAAGCAAGCCACTCCTGCTGTGAACTACAGTTTTAACATCTTCACTGCTTGTTTTGAGTCAGAATTGGGCTTTTTCTGCCATCCGAAATTACCAGCTTCTGAAGTCCTGATTGTTCTGTGGACTGAGATCTGCAGCCAAAGAATGAGGTCAATTTGGGGGCGCTGAATGCTGAAGGTGGAATGTGGAAGATGGCGACTGCAGCCGGAAGCTACTGGTAGCCTAAGATTCCGAAGACTGATTACAGAGGTTAGAGGATATCGGGGGTGTTCTGTCGGGCTCTCTGGTAGAATCCTCCCAAAAATTCACAGGTACAAATTTCAGACACACACACGTTTGAAAATTCAAAACAATGTTCTTTATAATGAAAATTCACTTAAACTAAGCCCTCTTTTGATGTAGCAAAGAGCACTCGTCTCCAAACAAACTGGTAATTTATACAAGTCCCTTATCAGTCCTGTGATACTTAGCTTGCAGCTGTGAGGCAATTCAAAGTCCTTCTTTCACAAAGTGAAACACACTTTGCTCTGGTTTAGTTTCAAAGCGGGGAAAATCAGCACACAAAAAGTCAAAATCAGTAAAGCAGTCATGAAACACAACGATCAGATAATCCTCCACAATGGCCAAACCCACAGGCTGCTATTTATAGCAGCCTCACTAATTACCACAGCCCCACCCAACCACAGGTGGCCTCATTTTCTTTGATAATAATCTCTCAGTTGTTGTTGCCTATGCATCGCTCTCCACATGCGTGGCTGTATCATGAACTCTTGTTCTGAATCCAAGGAGGAGCTAGATAATTGATCTCCTTCTGAGCTGTCTGCCACACTCTCCTCCCTGTCACTCATGTCTTCTTGGTCAGAGGAGCCTTCATCATCAGATTCCACCAGGGGCAAAACAGGCCTGCAGCATGTGGATGTCTCCCCCACATTCACAGTCCTTGGGGCAGGAGCTGGGCCAGAGCTAACCACAACAGGGGGCAATGGATGAGCTGTAGATGAGGTGGGGGGGATGCCCAGATGCCTGGAGGACACCCAGAGGATTTAATCCTCTCTGGCCAGACACTTTGACTTTGGCTGCTGGACATGACCGAGGACATTGGCTGGTGGGAGCAGCCAGTGCCTGGAAGAGCGTAATGCAGGAGAAGAACAAGGACCGAGAGAGCTGCTGTGTGTGGCCAAAGGGGAATGACCTAGTCACTTGGGGTGAGCCAGAGACATTCAGGAAGGGCTCTCTGGTGCCAAACCATGATAGTTGGCCAGTGAGAGTGACCGACAGTGGAGGGGATGAGAGAAACTGGCCAAATTGTTTGGACTTTGACTTTAAGAGAAAGCAGAGCCAAGGGTGAAGGCTGGTGGGAGCAGCTAACCCTAGGAACAACACCTTGATACTTCTCCTCCTTTTTACCCCTTTTCTCTTCCCATTTTTTTCCTTGGGTGCCAAGAGACTTTCAGGACTCTCAGATAAATTAAATGGGACTCTCATTTTTTAAGAAGAAGGACACATTAATGAATTGAGATTATATGCCTATATTAGGCTGGACAATTGTTATAACATCTTATATTCTGATTCAGATCAACTGTGTTTTTATTGGTTTGTTCTATTCATACTGTTTTTTACTGCTTTTTTTACTCTTTTATATTTAATTCTATTTTAAATTAATTTATATTCTATCTACTTGAATTTAAGCTTAAATTAATGAGTGTAAGTGATTGAAGATGTATGTTGTGAGATTGAATGAGTGGTTATTGAGTGTTAACTTTGGGGAAATTCATTGCAGAAATGAGTTCTTATATTATTCTGTATTGTAATTGTAATTGATTAATCTATAGGAGATTTTTAATTTAATTGAGGAAGAATGTGTATGACTGAGATGGATTGATTGGTTGGATGTTAGTATAGTACTATATGTATATTTTTATTATTGTATTTTAAGTAAATTAATTAACCTAAGGAAAATTGATTTTAATATTAGATGAATGGATATGATTGTAAGCTTGAATCTTTGAAATGAATGGAATGAATGGAAGGGTCAGTTTACCTGGCGCCCTGAAGGCAGGAGTGGGGGAACCTATCTCTGGGGTGGTAGAGAGCCAGAATATTCTGATTTTGTTGGGGAGAGGCAGATATGGTGGGAAACATGGGGTAGACCACTCTTGGGGAACAAGGGACCATTGCTTGAAAGCAGTCTTTCGTTCCAGTCCCATGGACTCAGCCCAGAAAACTGGTGACAAGCAAAATCCGGACGCTGGGCTCAGGCTGTTGCTGCTTAATGCCAGGTCTGTTGTAAATAAAGCTCCCCTCATCCAGGATTTACTCCTGGAGGAGGAAGTAGGCCTGGCATGTGTGACTGAGACCTGGCTGGGTCCAGAAGGAGGAGCTCCTCTTTTGGAAATGTGCCCAGCCGGGTTCCAAGTGTGGCACCAGCCACGACCCCATGGAAGGGGGGAGGAGTGGCAATTATAGCCAGGAAGACCATCAAACTGCATAGGTTCACTGCCCCTGAGATTGTGGGTTGTGAGTCCCTTTTTATGAGGTTGGACGTAGGGGTTGGACCTTGCTCATGTACCTGCCTCCCAGCTACGTGTCAATAGCTCTGCCTGCACTATTCGAGGTAGCCAGACTGGCGGTGGAGTCCCCCAGACTTATTGTCTTGGAGGATTTTAATCTGCCGTTGCTCGGCGAATCCCTCTCAGGGCAGTTGAGTAATGATCTGATATTAAGGGACTTAGAGATGTTGCCTTTGTCATGGTCCAATCATTTTCTATTGTGGCTTGATTTTAAGGCTCCAGTCCTTCCTCATAGGGAGGCAGAACCGATTAGGAGGTTCCGCCCCAGATGCCTGATGGATCCAGAAGATTTTCAAAGGGTGCTTGGGGTTCTGCCAGATTTGCTTGTACACAGTTCGGCAGAGTCTCTTACTGCAGCCTCGAATACGGCTGCGACTGAGGCTCTAAACTGAATTGCACCTTTGTAACCTCTCTGTGGCAACAGATCCTGGAGATCTCCTTGGTTTACTGAGGAGTTCTGGGGAATGAAACACTAGAAGAGAGGTCTAGAGAAGCGTTGGAGGAAAGCCAGATCCGAATCTGAGCGAATACCTGTAAAACTCATATGGAGATTTAGGACTTCCAGTTTTGGCGTCAATGCTGACACCAGGCAGCCTTCCATTTCTCCGGGGTTGTCCTGGCCTTTCGTGTGTTTTATGGTGGCTTAACGGTAATCACTGACCTGGAGAGATGGTGATTTAATAGAGGAATTCCTTGTGTACCTGAGGGAGGTCGGCGGACCCACCGGGAAGCAGGGAAACCCTTTTTGCCAGCACACGAAGAACCGATCTGCAGATCGGCCCGAAGCTGTGACGCTCCGACTCCATTAAGGAAGCTGTGAGAGGACGGCGGTGAAAGCTTTTGGAGTGAAATAAGTGAAGAGATTCCATTTGATCAATCGTTGTTTGTGGATAATAGCAGATGAAAGACCCCCTTTTGTGTGCTTTGTATTGTTAAGGAATAGTGCCAAAACCCTTGAGAAAAGCGGCGACTGCGATTCTGTTTAATTGGCTGATGGCGGCAGAGAACAAACAAGATTAGGCAGATCGAGCAGATGTGTGAGTGAAAACCATATACCAACTGAACTTTTCTGCTGGACTCTGTTTGTGATTTTGCAGTGATAGATTGGAAACAACGTGTGATACACAACAGTTGGGGGAGAGAAAGTTTTTGGATGTCTTGATGGTAAGAGGAAGTTTTGGACAGATTTAAGTGGATTAGAACGAATTGAGTGGGTGACAAGCTACAAAACCGGAGGTCTTTATATATTTAATCTTTTTTTTTAACCTTCCCTTTCATCCCCTCCCCTTTGTTTAATCCCTTTTTTCCACCTCACTTTCGATTGTGTATTGACTTTGCATTGTTGTTCCAGTTGTTAGAAAACAAACAAAAAACTACAAACTTTGAACTTTGATTTCCTATTAAACCTACAACGCTGGTCCCTTACTGGTAGAGACTGTCAGAGACTGTCAGAGACTTCCTTACTGATAGAGACTGTCGGAGACTGAACTGTGAACTGTGACTCAGCACTATTGCATAAGCCCAAGGAGAGAGAAAAGAAAAGGGACGAAAACGTTCCTCGATACTATCTGCTCCTTATTGTTTTCCTTCCCACTCCTGAATATTCTTGTCTCCTGTTGCTCTCCCTCTTTCAATTTCAATTATTTTTTTGAATACTTTATAAGTGATTTGTTGCAACGTTGAGAATAACCCTTTGATTGATTTTTGATAATATTCTATACTGATATATTGCCATTACATTGTTATACTGCCATTGATAATACTTTATACTGTTATATTGTCATCACTATTAGAGAGCTATTGAACCTATGAATTAATTGAATTACTGAGCTAGATTTACTTACTGATTTATATTTAAACTAATAATTTATTTGTTGACCTATATACATATATGCTGATGTGTTAATTTATCTATCTATTAATACAAATACCATAACTTGCTAAACAACTGTATTTAACTATTATAACTATTAGCTATTATATATTAATTGAAAGTTATTTTCCATTACTTACTACTTACTCAATTATTCTAACTTATTCCAACTTACTTGAATACCCATATCTAGAACATTAACAATACTTATGAGATATTGATATAGAACTGTATATGAGTTTTAAGAATTGGATTATAGAGTTTATTACAAGTTATCTTACTAAGATTAATACAAATAAACAACATTGAATATTTTGAGTACAAGCTAAACTAATATTTCTGTATCTTTTACTATACTCTATCTGACTTTCCCATAAAATATTCAAAATGTCATCTACTAATACAAACACAATTACTAAATCTTGGAGGAAGGCAACACCTCAACCCTCAACCCCGACCATCCAGCGTAACTTAGAAAACCCTTCTACTGACAAAACATCAGTTGTACAACCAGACCAAGTTGCACCCATCACCTTAGCCTCCTTACAAGAGATAATGATTAATATGCAGAAATCAATGGATCAGAATTATGAATTAATAATGGGAAATATGGGTGCAATGAAGGAAGATATCAAGGAAGATATTAAGAAAATTGACGGTCGTGTTGGACATCTTGATGAGAAGATAGCGATGATGCATGGAACCCTCACACAGAATGATGAAAAAATTTAAAAAATTGAAGAACTAAATGACAGAATGAAAACCAGACTACAATACGCAGAAAGTAGAACAGAATATATTAATAAAAATCTGGAAGAGGCCATTTTAAACCTCGAGCTTAAAAAATCAGCATTCTTCTTGAGGTTTCAGAATATTAGCGAATCAAGTGAAGAGAACCTGCCTCAGATCATGTCAGAAATTCTTGCATCCATCACAAACAAAACCCCACAGGAAATGTATCAACAAATGGATGAAATTTACAGACTATCCACAAGCTATGCAAAAAGAAATCGCCTACCCAGGGAAGTATGTATTAGATTTACAAAACGTACTATAAGAGATGAAATCTACAATATGTCAAAGGAAAACCCTCCATCATATAAAGGAAAAGAGATCATAGTCCTACGTCAAGTTCTCAGACGAGTTCATGAAAAGCGGAAACCCTATGAAACACTAGCTATGGTAATAAACTTAACAGAAACAAGATACCGTTTAGATGGCTGACACCTGAGGGCATGCTTATCCCCTTAATTGATTAAAAATACAAAATAACTTCGATAGAAGATGCAAGGGACTTTTATGATCAAGTCATCAAAAAGGTGGATGAGGAATGTATTAGGGAACAAGAATCAAAAGATAAACCTAGCCTGGATGAAATTAGCTCTGAAGACATTCTCTCAGATAAGGAAACTGGACTTAAATTAATGGAAGAATATGGCAGAGACGGCCCAACAACAAGATCTCAAGCGGAGGCGAGAAAAGAGAAAAGAAGAGAACCAGCAAACTAACCTACATCACAAAAAAACCTTACCAAACAATGGAATAAGACTATTCTCCATTAATATTAATGGCCTCAACTCTCCTAGTAAAAGGAAAAAAACATTCCACAAAATTGAACAACAAAATGCAGATATAATTTGTCTCCAAGAAACACATGTAAGAAAACAAGACCAATTAATTTTAAACCATCCCAAGCTTGGAGAAATCTTCTCATCCCTTGCTCAAGTCAAGAAAAGAGGAGTAGTACTATACATTAAACCTAAACTCAACCCCCAACTAATTTACACAGATGACAACGGACAGATATTAATAGTACAAATTACATCAGGAACAAAGAAAATACATATAATCACAATCTATGCTCCCACAATAAATCAATCCACTTTTTATGCAAAACTACATCAAAAAATTACAGAATTAAACTTGACAAATATAATAATAGTAGGCGACTTCAATGCAATATTAGATAGGAAAAAGGATCATAAAAGCACTAAACAAATGAAAAAGAGAAAACAACTACCGACAACTTTTGAACAACTTACAACTGAATTAGCTCTAAAAGACATATGGCGTCACTTTAATCCAAACAATAGACAATATACCTTTTTCTCTTTTCCTCACAAATCATGGTCCCGCATAGATATGGCCTGGGCTGATTTAGAATTTATCAATGAAGTAACAGACATACAAATACTTCCAAACTCCTGGGCAGATCATAACCCCATATTGTTAAAATGGAGAGATTCAACTAATAACCATTCAAGACGATGGACTATGAACCAAACAATATTTAAAGAAGAAAACTTTCAAAAAACTTTAAAACAAGAAATATGTGAATTTCTCCAAATTAACAATGATGGTAGCACTTCCTCACAAAACCTATGGGACACAATGAAAACCTATGTGCAAGGAATTTATATTGCATACCAAAGAAAAAACAAAAAACAAAAACAAAACAGCCTACCCACACTAAAAATAAAACTTCAGAACCTTGAAAAAACCCCACAGACCAAACCAAACAACACCGAAATTTTAGGAGAACTGAATATTACAAAACACTCCATAAACCTACAAACTCAAGAAGAACTCTCACATAAATTAAGGATTGCCAAACAAAAGCATTTTGAATTTGCAAAAAAACCCGGGCGATGGTTAGCCTCAAAACTCGCTCATCAAAAAGCAGATAAAACCATAGAGGCAGTATATGATCATACAGGTGTCTTAAAAACAACACTTAGTGATAAAAAACAAATAATTAAATCCTTCTTTGAGGAATTGTATAAAAAAGATGATGTAAATGAACAATTAATAAATAAACTATTTGAGAGCTTAGAAAATACAGAAAAAATAAATAAGGAAGATCAGGATATGCTAAATGACAAAATAACATCAATAGAACTAATCAATGCAATTATGAAACAAAATAATAATAAAACTCCGGGTACAGACGGTATACCTGCTGAATTCTACAAACAATTTCAAGAAATGCTGGAACCTATAATGTTACCTCTCTTTAATGAAATTTTTGAAGGTTCAAAGCTTCCTTCCTCTTGGAATGAGGCCTATATAACTTTATTACCTAAAGATACACAAAATAGAGCTTACATTCAAAATTATCGCCCAATATCCCTTCTTAATTCAGACTATAAAATCTTTGCATCAATCATAGCTGAAAGATTTAAAAGAATACTAACTGTTAGAATACATACAGACCAAAATGGCTTTCTTCCAGCAAGAAATATAGCAACAAATACAAGGATTATTTTGGACTCTTTAGAATATTACGATAAAAACACAGATAAACCAGTAGCATTCCTATTCGTAGATTTACAGAAAGCCTTTGATAGTTTATACTGGGAATTTTTCACAACACAAATGGCGTCAATGCAACTCGGTACTAAATTTACAGAACTCATTAAAACTATTTACTCAATACAAACAGCCAAAATACTGATAAACAATGATATGACAGAAACAATAAACATCAAAAAAGGAGTGAGGCAGGGCTGCCCCTTAGCCCCCCTGATTTTTATTTTCGCACTAGAAGTTCTACTAAATAAAATAAGACACAACAAGGAAATCCAAGGACTAAAAATTAAAAGTGAACACTATAAACTTCAAGCATTTGCTGATGACATGGTGTTCATTGTACAAGACCCCTTAAAATCTGCACCTATTCTAATTAATGAAATAAATAAATTTGGAGAGATTGCCAGACTAAAAATAAACAGGGGAAAAACAAAAATGATAACAAAAAATATGACAAAACAGCAGATATTGAAACTAAAGTTAACAAAAAAGTTAAATACCTAGGACTATGGATTACCGCTAATTGTAGCACTATCAAGAAAGACAACTACGATAAACTAATCAATGAAATGGACAAAGACTTTTGCAGATGGTCGAAGCTCCCACTTTCTATAATGGGGAAAATTGCCATAATTAAAAGTAATATACTCCCTAGATTTTTATACCTTTTTCAAACTGCACCCATTAAATTAAACAGGACTTTTTTCAAAAACTTACACAAAAAAATTTGCAAATTTATATGGACAAAAAAAAAGGCCAGAATAAAACTTAAAGACCTACAAGACCATAGGTCAAGAGGTGGATTTGGGTTACCAAACATGGAACTATATTACCATGCTTCAATTGCAAACTTACTGAAAGAATGGATAACACTAAAAAATTCTAGAATATTAACACTTGAAGGCTATGACCTTCAATCCGGATGGCACAAGTTTCTGATGGCAGACATAGGTAAAATACCAACATACTTCAGTTCACACTACATACGAAAAACCTTAATTAACACCTGGCACTTTATTAAAAAAAAACATTACCTCTGTATCCCAAAATGGATATCCCCAACAAAAGCAATTATATACCCAAATGCATTAACCCCTGACAAAATTATAACATACGACCAACTGTTAAATGAAAATAATGATCTAATCCCTAAACAAAAACTCATGGAAAAAGGTATTAAAGTGGATTGGTTACACTACCTACAAATTAAATCAAAATATAATGAAGACAAGAACAAATTAGGCTTTCAAAAAAACAATCTCCTTGTTAAGATAATTTTTGGTCCACAAAAAAAACAAATATCAAACATATACAATATCCTCCTTCAACACGATACAGTAGAAGAAATAGTTAAAGGAACTATGATAGCGTGGTCACAAAATTTTGGATATACAATTAATTTAAACGAATGGGAAAAAATTTGGACTGTTAACTGCAAACTAACGATGGCAACTTCATATAAGGAAAATCATTATAAAATGTTCTACAGATGGCACCTGCCACCTGCTAGACTTGCAAAAATGTATCCAAATTTATCACCACTATGTTGGAAGTGCAGGGAAAAACCAGGTACATATTACCACATCTGGTCAGTGTTCCCTCTAATTTTTTTTCGGGGTGAGCGGAAAAGTATAGTGTCTGAGCGGCAGTCCCTTTGGCACTGGGCGACATATAAGAATAAATAAATAAATAAAGTAAGTAAGTAAGTAAGTAACTAACTAAGTAACTAAGTAAGTAAGTGAGTGTGAGCGTGCGCTATCACACATGAGCAAGTTCTTGCATCCATAATTCTATCCTTTCTATGTCTTCCTCCCTCTTTCCTCCCTCCCACTTTCCTTTCTATCTCTCCCTCCCTCTTTTCTTTCTATCTTTCCCTCCCTCTTTCCTTTCTATCTCTCCCTCCCTCTTTCCTTTCTATCTCTCCCTCCCTCTTTCCTCCCTCCCTCTTTCCTTTCTATCTCTCCCTCCCTCTTTTCTTTCTATCTTTCTTTCCCCCTGCCTTTCTCCAAGCCCTTCCTTTTCCCTCTCCCTAACTACCCCCTTCTCCCTCCTTTCTATCTCTCCCTCCCCCTTTCTCTCTCCCTTCCTTCATCTTTCAATCCCTCTCTCTCTCCATCCCTCTTCCTTTCTCTCTTCCTTCCTTCCTCTCTTTTTTGCTCTTTCTCTCTCCCTCCTTCCCTCCCTCTATGTCTTTCCCTCCCCCTCATTCCCCCCTCTCTTTCTCTCTCTCTTGCTTTCTCGCTTTCTTTCTCATTCTCTCACCCTTCCTTTCTCTCTCTCTCTCTTTCTCTCTCGTTCACCATGCCGGCAACAGAGAGAAAAAGAGAGAGAGAGAGAGATGGAGAGAGAGTGGAGGGCGCCGTTGTCTTCGCCTCTGCCCGGCGGCTCTGCAGCGAAGAGGAAGCAGCCGCGCACCGCCTCCCGGGAGCCCGGCTGACTTTTGGAGCCGTTTTGTTTTCGGCCGGGCGGAGGCGGCGCGCGGAGGCGAAGACACGGTGCCCGGCCAAGCTCCGCCTCCCGGGAGCCCAGCCAACTTTTGGAGCCGTTTTGTTTTCAGCTGGGCTCCCGGGAGGCGGAGCGTGGCCGGGCACCGTGTCTTCGCCTCCGCGTGCCGCCTCCGCCTGGCTGAAAACAAAACGGCTCCAAAAGTCGGCCGGGCTCCTGGGAGGCAGAGTGTGGGTGGGCGCCGTGTCTTCGCCTCCGTGCGGCTCTGCAGCGAAGAGGAAGTAGCCGTGCACCGCCTTCCGGGAGCCCGGCCGACTTTTGGAGCTGTTTTGTTTTCGGCCGGGCGGAGGCGGCGCGCGGAGGCGAAGACACGGCGCCCGGGCACGCTCCACCTCCCAGTATCCCAGCCGACTTTTGTATCCCAGATGACTTTTGGAGCCCGCTTGCCGCGAGCGGCGGGCGAGCGGTGGGCGAGCGGGCGGTGAGCAGGCGGCCCGGCGGCCAGGTGTTCGGGGGGCAGCCGGCGCACGCTCCCCAAATCTCCCTGCCAGCCCACCCACCCGGAACATTCAAAATAAGAAAACCCTTCGCCTTCGCTCTTACTTTGAATGTTCCGGGCGGGCGCGCAGGCAGGGAGATGGGAAGAGCGCGCGCCGGCCTGCGCACCCGCCAGCCTCCGGAGAACGCCTGCCCGCACGGCCGAGGAAAAGGGTGCGCGGGGGGTATTTTGGAGCGCGAGCGCGCTCACGTGCGCAGCTTACAGGGAACGGTGCATCTGGTGGACATGTGAAACCACCCCAAAATATTGGTATAAAATCAAAATTATGCTAGAACAAATCACCTCCCAGACCATCCATGCAAAACCCGAACTATTTTTATTAGGAATCATAAGACAAAACTTTAATAAAGGAAACAGATATATTATAATTCACATTATTACAGCTGCAAGGATTCTATACGCACAATACTGGAAACAGGAAAAAACCCCAACCGTTCTATCCCTTTTGATTAAAATAATGGAATGTGCAGAAATGTCCAAGCTAACAATGGAATTGCAAAACAAGGATGAGTCAGATTTCTATAAAGCATGGGACAAATGGTACCATTGGTTAAAAAAAAGAAATTACTTAAAAATTATACATCAAGAAAAATGTCCAACTAAAACAGCATGTAAAACCAGTAAATAACGACATGAATCATAATACTAAATTGAAACGATAAAATATAAACATCGATCGACACAAATTTTGAACTACAAGGAAACTGAATGAATAAATTTATAAATTGCTGATAAATGATGACACTAGCAACTACGTCAAATACATATGGATAAAAACTTCAGGAAAGTCTATACCACCTATATACTTAAACTACAGGCCGCAAAACATAGAAGCCCCAGCTCTAACGCTGGTCCCCCACACTCTTCTTACTACTCTTTTCTTCCTCCACTTGTATTTCTTTCCTTTCTCTCTAAATCCCTTTTCCTTTCTTTCCCTCTCCTTCCCCAATTACGCATGCTATATAAGTAATGTACATTTACTTTTCTGTACCCTGTTTTTAATGTAATACATTAAAAAAAAAAAACTCATATGGAGATTTACAAAGTGGTGATCAGGTCGACAAGACATGCATACAATGTCGGCCTGATTGCGTCTGCGGAATCCTGCCCAGCCACCCTGTTTAGGGTGACTCACTCCCTCCTTAATCAGGGGGGAGTTGAGGAACCCTTGCAGGGTAGTGCTGAGGCATTTAACAAGTTTTTCATAGATAAAAATGCTCAGATCTGGACTGATCTTGACTCCAATTGGAATGCAGAGTCAGCTGACAATGAGTCAGTCAAGGTGACGGGCTCATCTTAGTCCACCTGTTTGGAGCGAGCTTGACTGATGACACCTGATGAACTGGACAAGGCCATTGGAGCTGTGAGTTCTGCCACCTATTTATTGAACCCGTGTCCCTCCTGGCTGGTCTCAGTCAGAAGGGAAGTGACACTCCTGGGTCCAGGAGATTACCATACTTCTCTGAGGGAGGGGTCCTTCCCAGCTCCCTACAAGGAGGTACTTGTGCGCCCCCTCCTCAAGAAGCCTTCCTTGGACCCAGCCATATTTAATAACTATCGTCCTGTCTCCAACCTTCCCTTTATGGAAAAGGTTGTTGAGAAGGTGGTGTTGCTCCAGCTCCAGTGGTCCTTGGAAGAAGCCAATTATGTAGGCCCTCAACAGTCAGGATTGAGACCCGGCTACAGCATGGAAACTGCTTTGGTCACGCTGATGGATGATCTCTGGTGGGCCTGGGCTTTTTGACCTCTCAGTGGCTTTCGATACCATCGACCATGATATCCTTCTTCGCCGACTGGAGGGGCTGGGAGTGGGAGGCACTGTTTTATGGTGTTTCTCCTCCTTCCTCTCTGGTTGGTTGCAGTCAGTGTTAGTGAGGGACCAGAGGTCGATTCCTAGGTCCCTACCTTGTGGGGTTCCTCAGTGGTCGGTCCTCTCCTCCCTGCTATTTAATATCTATATGAAACCACTGGGTGAGATGATCCAAGGGCACGGGGTGAGTTACCACCAACACACTGATGATACTCAGCTGTACATTTCTACCCCGTGTCCACTCAGTGGTGGACACGGGGTGGAAATATCTGGTAGAGGAGATAGGAAAATGGTTATAGTAAAGAACTGTGAAAAGAAGGAAGATAAGATGAAAAAATGCATTTGAGCCTGTGTCAAACCCCCACCATGGTCATGCCCACCCCCAGCCACACATCATGCACACACACACACAGGCCCTCCAAGGTCAGATGTAACCCTGATGCAGCCCTCAATTAAATCGAATTTTACAGACTTATAGTGTAAAGAAGATCATGTTTCTATGACAGATTATCAAGTCTATGGCATCCTCTTCCTATTCAGGTCTCCGAGGAACCCACATGGAGCATGTCTATGACTTCTATAAGCCAGACCTGGCTTCAGAATATCCTATGGTAGATGGACAGCTTTCCATTCAGTGCTATTTCCATGCTCTTGATCAGTGCTATGCCATATATCGAAAGAAAATTGAAAGCCAGTGGCAGAAAGGTCTGTATGCCTGGAAAGTTAAGCTCTCCCTTGTTTTTTCTCATCCTCTTTATGCAAGTATGACATGGTATATAGCTCCACCCTTGGAAAGTTGTACTTAAGGTGTGAAAAGGAAATAGGAAATACAGTAATAAGAAATAAAAGAGAAATAGTCCTCATCTTGTGCAACCTTATTAAAAGGGGCCATGATCTTAAAACTAAGTAATCTGTGTTTTTAGATTAATGTTTTGGGCAGTGGAAAAGGAGAAGGAAGAATCTTGAATACATAGCTCTGCTCAACAATGGAATCTGAAGTAATGAATATATTCCTTCCCCTTATTTCAGGGCCTTTTCTCATGACTGAATTACTGAATATCACCTTGACTTGATAGAAAGCAATATTTACATGAACATTCACTGTCCCCATTATCAATTCTTTTCTGACCTCAGTTGTGTCTGTTCCAAGCTGATTTCCATTATCCAGTGATACAGCCAGAGATTTTACTTATTTTAATAAAGGCGTAGATTTAGACTAACAGTGTTGGGGGGGGGGCTTGTAGGTTATCTAATACAGCCCCGTGGTCAAGCAGGAGACCAGAGAAGGGCTACCAAAATTTTTACTTCCACACTGTGCGCATGGCTTATGCAGGATGCCCTGTGTTTTCTTTCAACATCTTTCAGTGCAAATTGGGTGCTCTGGGGTGGAGCTCCATTTTCGCTACCCCACTGCGTTTCCCCTTGTCCGGGCAGTAGCCCACCCCTGCAGGACATTATACCATTTCTGACAAGTAGCTGTCCAGTCTATTTTTGGGGGGCAATTTTTTTTTCTCCATACACACGTTTTCAATACATTTTTAAAATACTTTCATAATACAATAAAAATAATATTGAGTTAGTAAGCCAATTATAATTACCTCTCCAAAATTATTAATTCCCAATTAATTACTTTGTGTATTTATCAAACCCACCAGACCTTGACCTCTAATTTGTCATCTAGATATCTAATTTTCAACCTTGATGTCCTTTAAACCTTATTAAGTTAATCAATAACATTTTACTAATACAAGCATGCTCTCGTGCTAACTCCTCCTTCTTATGTATTCTCTGAAACCCTTACAAGAAAAAAATAAACTTTATCTACTAAGAAAGATAATAAAAAAGGACCAGAAAAGAGAGAAAAAACAAAGAAAAGACCAAATTCTATTACTATAACATTAAAAAAAAAATCAATCCATTATTCTAAATCTTCAATGCTTAAACATTTATTATAATATGCTAATATTTCATTTCATATAATAATCAATTATTATTCAAATATTTATCACTTCATTATCATCAACTTTCCCAATCTTTCATAATTCCAATAATCCAAGTAATCCATTTCTATATAGTTCTCTGCTTTAATGAAATTTCATAAATTCAAATATGAATTTATGGGTCCAACAACGCCCAAATAGATCTAACTACATCATTTCATAATTAATGCATATTTAATAATGTATCATCCCTCCTTCAGATACCATGTGTGCTAAACCTCTGAACTCTTATTTCTTGTCATCTTAAAAACCAATATTTTCTTCTTCCCTGTCTTTCTACAAGAGTACAGAACATTTTTCATTTTCATTCTAATTCCTATCTTATTCTGCTATTTCCGGGATGTCAGCTCATATCTATTCTTCATTTTATTAGTGCTTAATGTAGTGCTTAAATCATCAAGAATGTGACCATCAACCCCATCCACTCCCTCTTCAATCAAGCCGTTTTCTAATTCATTTGTCTTTTTAAATTGCTTATCGTCCTTTTTCAGCTCATTAGATATAAAACCCACTATTTCATCAATATTATGTCCTTTAATCTTGTTCCTTTGAAGAATGCCCCTCTGATCAATGTTCCCTCTATAGCAGCGTTTCCCAACCAGTGTGCCGCGGCACACTAGTGTGCCGCGAGACATGGTCAGGTGTGCCGCGAAACTCCTAGGGAAGTTCCAGCTGGGCGGGGCGCTGCCGGTGCCTCCGACCTGGAGCTCCCACTCACAGCTGCCCCCTGGCTACTGCCTGATGCTGCTGTTGCCGGCGCTCTCCTGCTGGACCCCAAAGAAGGAAGGCGGGAAAAAAGGAGAGCTTCATTCTTCGCACCGGCAGCAAGAGGAGGAGGGCGCCATCAGCAGCGGCACCAGGTAGTAGCCGAGGGATGGCGGTGGCAAGAGCTCCAGGGCGGAGTCACCAGCAGCGCCCCGCCCAGCTGGAGCTTCCCTGGCGGGGGCGGCAACCGATGTCCTTTGGGGCCCGGAGGGAGGGCACTGGCGGTGGGAGCAGGAGGGTGCTGGGCCACGCACGCCTGCACCAGTGCACCCCAAATGCCCCCCCGCGCACCCTTTTCCAAGGGTGCACCCAAAGCCGCGGCCGCCCCCCCACGCCTCTAGCCCCCTCGCGCCCCTGGCTACTCGCTGCTGCCTTCGCCGAAAGCGCTTTTGTCCCTGGCTCTCAGCGAGGGGGCTGCAGGAAAGGCGGCGAAGGCGATCTCTCTCGTTCTCCGGAGGCTGGCGAAAGTGATTTTCAATGTCAGGTGCGCGGGCCGGCGTGCGCTCTCCCCCTCCCCCTGCCACATTCAAAGTAAGCCGGCGAAGGTTTTTCTTACTTTGAATGTTCCGGGTGGGCTGGCAGGGGGATGGGGAGAGAGTGCGCGCCGGCCCGCATGCCCAACATTGAAAATCACTTTCGCCAGCCTCCGGAGAACGAGAGAGTGAGAGCGACAGAGCAAGATAGAAAGTGAGAAAGAGAGAGAGAGACAAAGAGGGGGTAGAGAAAGAGATAGCAAGAGAGAGAGAATGAGAGAGAGAAAGAGTGCGAGAGAGAAAACAAGAGAAAGTGAGAGAGAGAAAGGGGGGAGAGAAAGAGATAGCAAGAGAGAGAACGAGAGAAAGAAAACAAGAGAGAAAGAGAGAGAAAGCAAGAGAGAGGGAAAGAAAACAAGAGAGAAAGAGTGTGTGAGAGAAAGCAAGAGAGAGAGAGAAAGAAAACAAGAGAGGGAAAGTGAGAAAGAGAGGAGCAAGAGGGGGAGAGATAGAGAAAGAGGGGGAGAGAGAAAGAGAGAGAAAGAAAGAGAGATGAGTGAGGAAGGAAAAGAGTGAGAGAGAGAAAAAAGCAAGAGAGAGATAGCAAATGAGACAGAGAGAGAGAGAGCAAGGGAGAGAGAAAGACATAGAGGGAGGGAAGGAGGGAGAGAGAGAGCAAAAAAGAGAGGAAGAAAGAAAGAAAGAGGGATGGAGACAGAGAAAGAAGGGAAGGAAGAGAATGAGGGAGGGAGAAATAGAGCGAAAGGGAGGAAGAGAGAGATTTTTTTGTCCAAACTTTTCTTTAGCGCCCCCCCCCCCCCCGGTTCAATGTTCCCCAGGATTTTGAAAATATGAATAATGTGCCGCGGCTCAAAAAAGGTTGGGAAACACTGCTCTATAGTGTAGTGTCTGAGCGGCAGTCCCCTTGGGACTGGGCAGCATAGAAGAATAAATAAATAAATAAATAAATACCCCTTCTTTTTATTAAAAGAAATTAATAATAAAACAAAACCAAAATCTATTACTATTAAAACTAAAACAACCAGCAAAACCAAAAACATAACTATTAATAAAAACAGGTGAGGGCTGGGGTTTTTTTCCTGTCATTATTTAAGTGCTTTTACCATATGCTTTAAATCAAGAGTCACTTCTCTCTCTGTTTCTCTCTCTTTCCTATCATTCTCTGCCTCAATTCTCTCTCTCTTGTTCTCTTTCTCTCTTGCTTTCTCTCTCTCTAACTCTTTCTCTCTTGTTTTCTCTCTCTCTCTTGCTTGCTTTCTCTCTCACACACACTTTCTCTCTCTTGTTCTCTCTCTCTTGCTATCTCTCTTTCCCCCTCCTCTCTCTCTCTCTTTCTCTCTTTCTCTTTATCTTGCTATGTCTGTTGCTCTCTCTCTCTCTCTTGTTCTCTCTTTTTCTTCCTTTCTTCTCTACGGAGGCTGGCGAAGGTTTTTATTTTGAATGGCAGGGGGATGGGGAGCGCACCCGCTCCCCCCCACCTCTCCTGTAGCCCCTTCGCTGACAGCCGGGATGAAAGCGCTCTTGGTGAAGGGACTGTGAGGGGGCGGGGTGGGCGTTCTCGAAGTGGCTAGTGGCCAGATTGGGAGGATGAGAAGCTGCAGCCACCCGCGCTGCTGCAGCCACCGCTGTGGTAGGGGCCGCGCCCCAAGGCGGGAAGTGGAGGAGGAGAAAGAGAGGCAGATTGGGCAGGCAGGCAGGGGGGGCAGCAGTGAGAAGAAAGGGGCGCGAGGGGGCCGGAGGTGCTGAGGGGGCGGGGGCAGCCATGGCTCCTTGCACAGCCTTGGAAAAGGGTGCATGGGGGGGAGGTTTGGGGTGCGTGACCATGCGGCCGCGTACCTTAGAGGGTACATTGCCTCTGATGACTCCTTTCTATTTCCATTTCTATTTTCCCTCTCGGTTTCATTACAGTCCAAATTAAAACTTTCAGTAGAAAAAGCGGGGTTATTATTTCTGTTTTCCCCTTTCCACTCTTTGATGACTCTAAGTATGTCTTTGAACAAATCCCTTATATCTTCCATCTCTTGCAGAATTAATATGTTAAAAAGCTTTATCTAAATGTCCAATTGGCCTTTGTATCATTCAGAAACCAAAATTTTCCAAAGTAAATTATATCCTTCTTTCCTTCTATCCCTTTTCAAATTCAAGTAAAGTTCAAGTGTAAGGTTTTTTCTTTCTCTTTAATTTTTCACTCCTCTTTATCACTAGTTGAAAAAGAAAACAATCTGCCCAGTTCCATTACGTCAAGGACAAATTCAGTGAATAATAAATCCAACCAAATATTGCCTCAACTTCACCAGCAGATGTCCTCAGTTTGCAGTCACACAATTAATTCCAATTAGTTCCGATTCTTCAGTTCTGGCCTCTGTAACAGCTTTAAAATTTAAATTATACTAGTTCCAAAAATTCAAACTTAACTCCCAACTTCCACAAACGAAACAAATGATAAGTCCTCATAGAGGGGCAGCATACAAACAAACAGACAAACAAACAAACAAACAAATAAATAAATAGTAAAAATTCCCGGGTTTTTAATAAAATTTGAAGTTCATTTTAATGCCCAATGAAGAATCCAATAATAATACAGCTGCAGCCATTTCCGCTTCCACCCACCTTCCGAAACAAAAGAATTTTTAAAATCCAAATCAAGGTCCCCTCCAGCATAATCTCTCACCTTTCCAGCAAACTTTTACTCTTCTCAACCTTCAGCACAAGAACTTATATTACTTCTCCTTCCAGATGACTTCCGATGCTTTGAATTCTTTCTTTCCAGCATGTAGTCGCCACAGCTATGGCGACTGAGGTCGTTTCACCCGCTGCTGGTCGAGGTCGCAAATCTACTCATTGCGGGGTGTGCCAACCCCAAAAACGACAGGAGACCAAGATCCCTTTTTCACCTCCCCTTCAGGGAGGTTCCGGGCCGATCCGACATTATAAAAGAATTAAATAGCAAAGGGATAATGAGAATTGAACAATTATATGAGAAGGATGGGAGAGTTAGTAGAACTCGGTTGGAATGGTGGCTCGGTCAACAGAAATGGCTGCAGATTAATGCAATAAGTAAATACTTAAATAAAAGTGAGAATAAAGAAGCTTTCATGCGAGAAGAAAATTGTTTAGAAAAAATAATAAGAGAAAAGATCAATGATACAAAAGCTCAAGCTAGCAATATATATAGAATGTTATTGCAAGTGGAAGAGGAAGCAATAAAAAGTTTGACAAGATGCTGGCAAAACGATTTACAAATAGATGAAAGTGAAATGAAAGAAATAGTAGAAAATATACATAAGATTAAAAACACAAGAGTTAAAGAGATGAGAAGGAAAATCTTACACAAATGGTGTTATACACCAGCACAACTTGCACACTTCCAGGGGAAAGAGAAAGGTAACTGTTGGCACGGTTGCCAAAAGAAAGAATTTTCATGCATATGTTCTGGGAGTGTGTAGAAATTCAGAAATTTTGGAAGGAAGTGCAGAACGAAATTAATAAAATGTTAAATATTAATTGGACAATTACAAAAGAAATAGCGATTTTAATTAAACAAAGAGAACTAGGAGATTTTAAAGAAATAAAAACTGCAGCATTGGAAAGTGCTCAAGCAGTAGTGGTATTGGGTTGGAAAGAGTCTATAAAATGGACACTACAGAATTGGTACTGGTACATGGTGGATCCCATACATTTTGAAATCATGGAAGTAAGATTAAACAACTTTGATGAAAATAAATTGGAGAAGCTGATGGTACGATGGAATAAGGTGAAAGGTTATATGTTGAGTAGGATCTATGATGTAAATGTGAAAAATAAACTGCAATCACTCTTTTAGTAATAACAAATGCAAAGTAGAGCCAAGGAAATATATATATATAAACTAGTAAATTTCGAACCCCTTGTAATGGGTGGTGGTGGTGATGGGGGTTTCTCTGTCGGTCAGGTGATGGGCACATGCACTGTGCACTGTTTTATGTTTGTTTTCATGTAACCACTTTTATAAAATCAATAAAAATATATTTTTAAAAAAAGGAATCGGCTCCCACAAACAGCGGGGATTCGGCATCCCCCTGCAGGAGCAAAGGAGAAGCCGTCTAGCCATGGTGCTGACCATGCCCCTCTCTTGCCCAGTCTATTCTCTCTAGTGGTGAAGCACCCACAACTTTTGAAGACAAGCTGTTTCATTGGTTAATTGTTCTCATTGTCAGAAAACAATTCCTTATTTCTAGGTTAAATCCAATGATCCTTGTCTGCTTTTCCGGTACTTTGGAAAATAAATTGTCCCCTTTTTCTCTGTGAGCCCCTCAAATATGCTATCATATCACCCCAGGTCCTTCTCTTCACTAGACTAGCCATGCCCAGTTCTTGTTCTTCATGTTTTAGCCTTCAGGCCTCTAATCATCTTTGTTGCTCTTCTTTGCACCCTTTCTAGAGTCTCAACATCATTTTTATAGCATGGTGACCAAAACTGGATGCAGTATTCCAGGCTTTACCAAGGCTTTGGTACTTACTAGTACCTCACATGATCTTGATTCAACACGCTGTTAATGCAATTTAGGATTGCATTGGCTTTTTTGGCTGCTGCTGCACACTGCAGGCTCATATTTATTTGATTGTCCACTAGGACTCCAAGATTCCTCTCACAGTTACTGCTAATAAGCCAGGTTCTACCTAATCTGTATGTGTACTTTTGGTTTTTCTTGTCTAAGGGTAGGACTTTACTTTTCTCTACATTGAATTTAATTTTGTTAGATAGGACCCAATATTCAAGTCTGTTGAGATCCAACTGGATCTTGGTGCCTATCATCTAGGGTATTGGCTATTTCTGCCAGCTTAGTGTCATCTGAAAATTTGATGAGTTCCCCTCATCTAAGTCATATATAAAAATATTGAACAGTACTGGGGCTAGGACAAAATCTTGTGGTACCCCACTGTATACTTCCCTTCATGTAGATGTAGACTACTTTTTGTATATGATTTGTCAGCCAGTTATAAATCCATCTGGTGGTGATGCTATCTATCCCACTTTTTTCTACCTTACCAAGAAGTAGGTTGTGGTGTACTTTATTGAATGCCTTACAGAAGTCTAAGTATACTGTAACATTTCACTGGTCTACTAATTTGTAGAGAAAGAAGGGGGCAGCGTGGGGAAGTGCTCCCCTCCCTCACCGAGGATGGCCCGGCAGAAGCGGCGGAACAATGTTCGCTGCCTTTGAAATGCTCCACTTTATGTTTCCTGTTCCTTCCCCAGGCAGAAATGGCTGGAGCCATGGGAGGAGGGGAAGCAGAGGCATCAGGGCTACCCCCCCCCCAAGCAAGCTAGGCCTGGAAGACCATGGATATTTGCAGGTGAGCCCCAAAGGGTCAGAAGATGCACTTTGATGTTGCCCCAACATGCGTATCCAGCATACGCTTGGAAACATGCACTGGAAGTAGGATTGAGTGGGGAAAAGTAGGAGGATTGAGTAAAGTTGAGTGGGAAGAAGGGAGCAGGGGGAAAGGTAGGAGGGAGAAAGAAGGCTGGCTGGCTTTCCTCTGACATGGGGTGGGGAAAGACCCAATACCCCCTCCATGGCCTGCCTACTGCTCTTGTACCACTTTGCCCAGTTAGTGTGAAAACTAGCATGCTTTACAATGGGGGAGACTGGATCCCCTCCTCCCTCCTGGAACCCAATCCATGCCCCACTTGCACCTGGCAACTATCTCTCTCTCTCTCTCTCTCTCTCTCTCTCTC
The DNA here is from genome assembly GCF_031021105.1 of Erythrolamprus reginae. NCBI lineage: Eukaryota > Metazoa > Chordata > Lepidosauria > Squamata > Dipsadidae > Erythrolamprus > Erythrolamprus reginae. The sequence goes on from NC_091952.1 coordinate 140,344,345, forward strand.
TCTCTCTCTCTCTCTCTTGGAGCAGAAAACAAACCCAGAAGTAGCCGCCTGCCATTTCCTGGGGGTGGTGGAAAGAGAGAGAGGAGGGGATTCAGCTGGACTCAACCCTCGACAAAGATGCTCACCCATCAGCCAATCTCTCCCCCTCTCTCCCTGCGTGTGTGTCTCACTTGTTTCTGTTTTATCTCACTCACTTGGAAAACCCTGCATTCTCAGGCTCCATTCCCTCTACAATAGAGTGAAACCTCCATTGTGGGTTGTGCTCATTCCTCAGCCAGCCCAGATTTCCAAAAATAAGAAAGATAAACAGGTAGCGCAAAACCCCAAGAAGAGTACTCTTTCACTGAGAGAGTGAGAAAAGATATAGACAGAGGGGGGAGAGAGAGCAAGATACACACACACACACAAACAAACAGGAAGAGACAGAGAGAAAAAGAGAGGTGAGAGAGAGAAAGAGAGAGAGAGAGAAATGAGAGAGAGAAAAAAGAGATGGGAGGAAAAGAAAGAGTGAGAGGGAAAGAGTAGATAGAGATAGAGAGAAAGAGATGAGGGAGAGAGACCGAGAGAGTGAGATACCTATTTCTCATAGAAAAGAAAACACGGGAAGCCACAAATCCTAAAAGGTTATGTGACTGGACGGGAGTGAGTGACATCGACTTGCCTACACCCACCCAGGTTTTGTGGCTCCCATTGTTTTGTTTTCTGTGGGAAATGGGCCCAAGTGGCTCTTTGCATGTTGCAGACCCCTGGGTTAAGCAATTCTGCTTTCTCTCTACTGCCTGTTACTTGCTTGCCATCTTCTCTCTTTAGTGGACCAACTATTTCCTTGACTTTTTTTGTTACTTACATATGTTGAAAGTAACTTTTTAAAATTATCTTTGACTTTTATTGCAAGTCTTCATTCACTTTGAGCCTTCTCTTTCCTAGCTTCATCTTTGCATGTTCTGGCTATCTGCTGATAATTAGCCTTCTTTCCATTTTTTGTACCTGTCTATTTTCCCTTCAGTGTATCAGAGAGATCTTTGTGCAGCCATGCCGATTTCTTCTTGAATTTCTTGTTTCTTTTTTCAGTGGTATTGCGCTGGACTGGGCTTTTATGATCATATTTTTCAGTGTCTACCAGACACTGTAGAATTTCCCAAGGTTCTTGAATTATTTTTCCCTTTAGGATTTTCAGCCAAGGAACTTTCCCAAGCTTGTTAAAATCAGCCCTTTTAAAATTTAAGTATGTTTATGTTTTATTATGTACTGTATTTTTCGGTGTATAAGATGTACCCTTTTCCTCCCTAAAAGAGGCTGATAATTAGGGTGTGTCTTATACTCTGAATGTAACTCCCCCCCCCCCCCAGCCCTAATCTGCCCAGTTCTTATCTTGCAGGCTCTTTCATTGTTTCTGTGAAGAATGTTTTCCAAGCCCTAAGTCTTTGCAGGGTTTTTTTCATTGTTTTAACTTGCTCCAAAGAAGTTTCTTTCCAGCCCCAATGTTCCCAGCTTTTACCGGCTTGCAAGCTCTTTCATTGTTACTTTCTGCGAAGAAGAATGTTTTCCAAACCCTGTTTTTTTAGGGTTGTTTTTTCATTGCTTTACTTGCTTCAGATGTTTCTCTCCAGCCCTAACAAGGTGCTATTAATGTTCCTAAGTTCTTCAATTGTTACTCTCTATGAAGAATGTTTTCCAAGCCCTAAGTCTTTGCAGGGTTTTTTCCCATTGCTCTAACTTGCTCCAAATGTTTCTTTCCAACCCTAACCAGGTGCTAATGATGTTCCCAATTCTTACCCGCTTGCAAGCTCTTTCATTCCTCTGTGAGGAATGTTTTCCAAACCCTGTCTTGGTAGGTATTTCTTTTTCATTGCTTTACTTGCTCCAGCCCTAATCAGGTGCTAACAATGTTCCCAGCAATTACTGGCTTGCAAGTTCTTTCATTGTTACTCTCTGCAAAGAAGATTTTCCAAGCCCTAAGTCTTTGCAGGATTTTTTTCCATTGCTCTTCTTGCTCCAACTGTTTCTTTCCAGGTGCTAATGATGTTCCCAGCTCTTACTGGCTTGCAAACTCTTTCATTGTTACTGTCTCAGAATAAAGGTTTTTTTAAGCCCTTAACCAGGGGAGAAAATAATGTGCTGAAGCTGATCAGACTAAGGATGCTAGCCAGATTCTGGTAAGCAGATTCTTTTCCCTATTTTGCTCCCCAAAAACTAAGATGCGTCTTATATTCCGGTGTGTCTTATACTCTGAAAAATACGGTATATTATGTTCGATGATCCATACTTTTTTTTTCTCCACAGTCATGATGTCTGGTGTATTATGTTCCAAAATTCAGTCAATCTGAAGTCGGAGGTCCCACAGTAATTTTACTTGCTCATTTTCAACCACTTTTTCGGGCTTGTAATCACACCAGTTCTTTGCCACTGGTAGATGGCAGTTCTGGCACAAGTTCCAGTGGATCATTTGTGCCACAGCATCATGTCTATGCTTGTAATCAGTCTGTGTGATCCTTTTGCAGCAGCTGAGTATATGATCAATTGTTTCGCCTGTTTCTTTACAGAGTCTGCACTTCAGATCATCTGCTGATTTTTCAATCCTGGCTTTGACAGCATTCGTTCTAACAGCTGTTCTTGTGCAGCCAGAATTAGTTCTTCCATCTCCTTTTTGAGTGTTCCACTTGTAAGCCATGACCAGGTCTTTTCTTTATCCACTGCCTTCAATCTTCTCCAAGAACTGGCCATGCAATGCTTTGTTCTGCCAGCTGTCCATCCGACATTGAGTTACAGTTTTCCTGTACTGGTCCTTGGTTTGCTTCACCTTGAAAAGCTTCCTGTTGTTGACTTTTATCAATGCTGACTCTTTGCTCTCCTTCACATAGTTAGCTAATGCATGCTTCTCTTCTTCCACTGTCTGCCTCACTTGCAAAAGTCCTTCACCTAGGTAAAAAAACAACAACCAAGACACGCATACAGTCTGGGAGGAACCCTACTGAGCAGTAGTGACTGTGAAAGGGATTTCGGAGTCTTGGTGGATAATCAACTAAATATGAGCCAGCAATGTGCAGCAGCGGCTAAAAAGGCCAACACATTCCTAAGCTGTATCAACAAGGGGATACACTCCAAGACGAGAGAGGTATTAATACCACTCTATAATGCCCTGGTCAGACCACATCTGGAGTACTGCATTCAGTTCTGGTCACCACACTTCAAAAGAGATATAGAAACTCTGGAGAAGGTGCAGAAAAGAGCAATCAAACTGATTAGGGGACTAAAAACCAAGACTTATGAAAAGAGATTGCTGGAACCGGACATGGATAGCCCAGAGAAAAGAAGGGCCAGGGGGAACATATAGCAGTCTACAGGTACTTGAGGGGTTGTCACAGAGAGGAGAGGGTCACACTGTTTTCCATGGCACTAGAGGGCTGGGGTGCTGTAGGATTTCCTGCTTAAGCAGGGGGTTGGTCTTGATGACCTGCAAGGTCCCTTTCAACTCCAATCAATCAATCAAAACAAATCAATCAAAACCAAGACTTACGAAGAGAGATTGAGAGAACTGGGCATGGACAGCCTAGTAAAAAGAAGGTCTAGAGGGGACATGATAGCAGTTTACAGATACTTGAGGGGTTGCCACGGTGAGGATGGGGTCTCTTTATTCCCCAGGGCACCAGAGGGCCGGACGAGGAACAATGGTTGGAAGCTGACCAAGGAGAGATTCAACCTGGAAATAAGGAAGAATTTCCTGACGGTCAGAGCGATCAACCAATGGAACTGCCTGCCAGGGGAGGTGGTGAACTCCCCAACTCTGGACATCTTCAAGAGGAGATTGGACTTCCATTTGGCTGGGGTGCTGTAGGGTTTCCTGCTCAGGCAGGGGGTTGGACTCGATGACCTAACGGTCCCTTTCAACTCTATTAATAAATAAATAAATAAATAAATAAATAAATAAATAAATAAATAAATAAATAAATAAATAAATAAATAAATTAAATAAATTAAATAAATAAATAAAATCAATCAATCAATCAATCAATCAATCAATAATAAATCCTCTGTCACCTATTTTCCGTGGTAAATATAGCCTGTCAACATCACTGCGGCAGTGCATGATGGATCGTCATTAATTTTCTGGTTTTCCTATCCAAGTTGTCCAGCTCTGCTTGAGCCTAGTTCACTATGCCAGCTGTGTACTTAATGACAAGTATGCCCATGTATTTACAGCATTGATAGTGTTGCCATTGTTCAGTTTGCTCTTCAAATTTTTCCTCTGGATGTACTCTTTGCTGATGACAGTTTTCACAGGATCATGCTTAATATTATCCAGTTGCAAGATGCCCAAGTATCTGTAAGATTGTGGCTGGTTGCACTTGATGGTTTGACTGTTGGGCATTTCAATGCCTTCACTTTCATTGATTTTCCTCCTTTTCAGTGCCACTGTGGCACACTTGTCCGAGCCAAACTCCATGCTGATGACATTGCTGAAGATTCGCACAGTGTTGGTTACTGACTGTATCTCAGTTTCTGATTTTCCGTACAACTTCAGGTCATCCGTATACAGCAGGTGTTAAATTTTCTGTGAATTTCTGGCAGTTTGGTAGCCAAGGTTTGTTTTCTGTAGGATGAGTGACAGCAGGATTATAGCGATGATGAAAAGCAGTCCCCTTGGAAGATGCCCCTCTTGATGTTGATCAGTCTATAGCTTTCATTCCTGACAAAAAGCTCTGTCTTTCAATGTTTCATCACCTTTTCTATGAATTTCCTGATTGACTCCAGTGACTTCCAGGCATTTTATGATCCAACTATATGGCAGTAAGTCAAAGTCTTTCTTGTAGTCAATCTAGGTCATGTATAGGTTTATTTTCCTGCTATTGCAGTTCTCCAAAATCATTTTGTCAATTAGGAGCTGGTCTTTTGTACCTCTGCTTCATCTTTTATTGCCCTTTTGCTCCACTGGCATGATGTCATTTTCTTCTAGGTCAGTGATTGTGAACCTATGGCACAGGTGGCATGCAGAGGCATATCTGCTGGCATGTGAGCCATTGCTCTAGCTCAGCTTCAATATCCATGTGTGTGCCAGCTAGCTGATTTTTGGCTCACACTGAGACTCTGGGAGGGTGTCTTTTGCTTCCAGAGAGCCTCTTTGAAGATGGGGGGGGGGGCTTGCATTTTTACCCACCAGAAGTTGGTAAACAGGCTGTTTCCGGCCTTCAGGGAGCCTCCGGGGGGTGAGGGAAGCTATTTTTGCCCTTCTCGGGTATTGAATTGTGGGTGCGGGCACTCGTGCATGTACTATAGCAGTGTTTCCCAACCTTTTTTGAGCCGCGGCACATTATTCACATTTACAAAATCCTGGGGAACATTGAGCCGGGGGGGGGGGCGCTAAAAAAAATTTGGACAAAAAAAATCTCTCTCTTCCTCCCTTTCGCTCTATTTCTCTCTCTCTCTCCCTCTTTCTCTCTCTCCCTTCCTTTCTCTTTCTTTCCCCCTCTCTCTCCATCTCTTTGCTTCTCCCTTCCTTCCTCTCTTTTTTGCCCTCCTTCTCTCTCCCTCCTTCCCCCTCTTTCTCTCTCTCTCTTGCTGTCTTTCTCTCTTTCTCTCTCCCCCTCTCTCTTTCTTTCTCTTTCTTGCTATCTCTCTCTTTCTCTCTCCCTCTCTTTTGCTTTCTCTCTCTTTCTCTCTCTCCCTCTCTCTTTCTCTCTCTCCCTCTCTTGCTATCTCTTTCTCTCTCTTGCTATCTCTCTTTCTCTCTTTTTTTTGCTTTCTCTCTCCCCCTCTTTCTCCCTCTCTCTCTTTCTCTCTCTTGCTCTCTCTTTCTCTCTTTCTCTCCCCCCTCTCTCCCCCTCTCTCTCTCCCTCTCTTGCTATCTCTTTCTCTCCCCCCCTCTCTCTCTCTTTCTCTCTCTCCCTCTCTTGCTATCTCTTTCTCTCTCCCTCTCTCCCTCTCTCTTTCTCTCTCTCCCTCTCTTGCTATCTCTTTCTCTCCCCCTCTCCCTCTCTCTTTCTCTCTCCCTCTCTTGCTATCTCTTTCTCTCCCCCTCTCTCCCTCTCTCTTTCTCTCTCTCCCTCTCTTGCTATCTCTTTCTCTCCCCCCTCTCTCCCTCTCTCTTTCTCTCAGCAGCGGCATTGGGCAGTAGTCGTGGGGCGGCGGCAGGGTGGTCAGCTGTGAGGCAGAGTTCCGGAACAAAGGCACCGACTGTGGCGGCTAGACATGTTGCTAGACGCCGTACATACTGGCGTTGCACTGGGCATGGACGTGGGGCTGGAGCCTCCGACCCAGCCCAGCCAGCAGGCAAGTGCCAGCCACACAATTCCAGCATGTCCAGCCGCTGCCGTTGGTGCCTCTGTTCCGGAGCTCTGCCTCACAGCTGACCACCCTGCCACTGCCCCACGGCTACTGCTCACTGCCGCTGCTGCTGCTATCACCCTCCCGCTGCATACCACTCTCCCGCTGCCACCGCCCTTCCACCAAGCCCCAAAGCTCACCTGCTGCCGCCGCCAGGGAAGCTCCAGCCGGGCGGGGTGCTGCAGCTGCCGGAAAACTTGGAAGGCGCAAAGAAGGAAGCTCAGCTTCCAGTCTCACAACTTTTTGCTCTTCACAAAAAGTTGCGAGACCAGAAGCTGAGCTTCTTTTTTCGCAGCACACCTGACCATGTCTCGCAGCACACCAGTTGGGAAACACTGTGCTATAGTGTGAGCCCATGCTCTTTTGGCGCCTGAGGAAAAAAAGGTTCACCATCACTGTTCTAGGTAGTCCTGAATTCTGTCACTTATGTTACCTGTCAGCAGTTTGGATTATTATTATTATTATTATTATTATTATTATTATTATTATTAATTAATTAATTAATTTATTTATTTATTTATTTATTTATTTATTTATTTATTTATTTATTTATTTATTTATTTTACTTGAGCAGCTGGGATAAGCAAATTCTGTACTCTGGACGATTTTCAGTTCATGATCTTCCACACACCATTCTGTAAGCTGGTGCAGAAGTCTTTTGCACGGATCTTGTTGAATGACTTCCTTGCATCCAACAAACCAGACACAGACAGTGGAATCTACAAAGGGCTCAAAGATTTCAGGTCAGTGAAAGCTATAAGAATTCCTTCTCCAATTCTATATATTAAAAAAAGAAATTCACAAGCCTTTTAATGAGAGGTGCTTTTTAATGGGAAGTCTTTTTGTTATTTGGAGGGGGAGAAACAGTGAACTACAACTGAGAATGTAATAGCTATTTTAGGATTCAGACAGCAGATTTATGGGAAAGAATCATTACCTGGGTGATTCCTTACAGAAAAATAGATTATTAGATTATTAAATTTGTGAAATCTTAAAATAATCAATTATACATTCCTTTGTAATTCCCCATTAATTCAGAGTTAGTTCCTCATTTAAGTCTCCTGTAGCAGAGCCATTTAGTTTGAACTAATCCAGTCTGTCTATAAGCTGGGCCATTCAGAAATCCTATTACAGACTGTCCATTGTCTAAAACAGTGATCCCCAACTCCTAGTCTGCAGACCACTATCAGTCTGTGGCCTGTTGAAAACTAGGCCTTGCAAGTTGCGGGTGAGCATGCAAAACTCCATTTGTGCTCTAAAGGGAAGATTATTTCATTTGAGAGGATAAGGAAATAGAATAGAATAAATAGAATAAATAATATTTTTAAAATATTTATTTGGTGAGAGGTTATTTTTTCAAAACATTGACATATTATCTAATATTCATGACAATCCAAAAATCAGAAAGTAGAATATCAGTGTACAAGTCCTTATTATTCTTTCATGACACATTGAATAACCTGTATGAAGGATCACAGTTGTACTGCCCTGTTGACATTTATTGTCTATGGATTTAAAAACATTATTAAGAAAATCACATAGGAGTTCTAATTAAATCCTAATGCTACATTTGTAGAAATAACAATGAAATAAATTAGTAAAAAAAAAAATGATACTACCAAGGCAACTTCACAAGTAGCTGAAACTCAACCTCTTTTTACCTGCACAATGGGAAAGATTATACTGCAGAAGAATTGCATCATAACTGTGAGTTATTGTGAGAATGCCTGTAATAAAATGATTTGTGATATTTCATTGTGCTGAGTTATCTGACTGGGAAAAGTTGATCTTCTACCAGAACAGAAAGAAAGAGGGAGGGAGAGAGAGAAAGAGACGGAGGCAAGGAGGTAGAGAAAGAGAGAGGGAAGGAGGAAGAGAGAGAGAAAGAAAGAAAAAAGGGAGAGAAAGAAGGAGGGAGAGAGAGAAAGAGAAAGGGAGGGAGAAAGAGAGAGAAAGAAAAAGAAAGAGATTTTTTTTTTGCTCCATATAGACCAAACGTTTAATCAAGAAATGCTCCACACACACACCCCAGCCAATGTTATCCTGCTTTAGCAATGTTAAAATCTGGTCACTTTATCCAAGATGGTGCCAACGAAGGCTACCTTGGTGAAATGCTCTCAAATGGTTTCTTCATTTTCTACTGTTCCCTGCAATTCTCAATGAATTTCATACTCAAGAGACCATCTGCTAAGAATTAAGGAACATTTCTTTAAGGAGCAGCTCTCTGTAACTTCATCCCCACCTGTCTTTACAAACATGGAGGAGATTTTAGCACAGGAGGAAGCCATTTTCCGGCATCTACGGAGTCTACGGAGAGGGGCGGCATACAAATCTAATAAATAAATAAATAATAAATAACTGGATCACCAAAAATAAACACAGATGGCAGAGACAAAGAGATTAAGGAATAATGGAATTTTAAAAAACCCGCTCCCTTCAATCTTTCTTACCAATTTAATTCAATTGCCAATAAGGTGGATGAAATACTTCTGATTTTCACAATGCATCTGCTCTATGCTTTACTTTATGGGGTTTCAGATACTTCCTACAGATAGGATTGCAAAATTATCAGGGGGGAAAATTATTGGAGGCGGATTATGTATATACATCAACAACAGCTGGTCTCAGGACATCACCATAATATAAAAATTATGTGATGAAAACTTGGAGTCTTTAATTATTAACTTCAAACATTTTTATTCTCCTTGAAAGATTAATTAGTTCCTAATATTTGAGGTTTACATCCATCTACAAGCATCTGTAAAAAAGGCATTAAGAACTCTATCTGATCAGATTATGAAGACTGAAGCCAAATACCCTGATTCACTGGCCATTATTTTGGGATATTTAAACAAGGCAAACTTAAGAGAAGAGCTACCAAAATACTTTCAGCATGTCAATTGTCCCACCAGAGGCAAGAATATCTTAGACCACTGCTACACAACACTAAAAGATGTTTATCATTCCTTACCAAGAGCAGATGTGGGCCACTCTGATCATTGCATGATTCACCTTGTACCTGACAAAGACTTAAAGCCACAAAACCAACAATTAAATCAGTGAGGACTTGGACTGAAGAGGCAAAGTTAAAGCTACAGGCTTGCTTTGACTGCACAGACTGGAATATTTTTAAAGACACCCCTGCAGACCTGGATGAACTCACAGATACTGTAAACCATATGTCAGCTTCTGGGAAGACCGATGTGTATCAACCAGGAACTTGCAAATATACAGTAACAATAAACCTTGGTTCACAGCTAAACTTAAGCAGTTATGAGAGTCCAAAGAGGTAGCCTACAGAAAAGGTGATAGAATGCTGTACAATCAGGCCAGAAATGTATTAACAAGGGAGATCAGAGCAGCAAAAAGAAACTAACTGAAAAGCTAAAGAATCAATTCTCAACCAATGAACCAGCAAACATGTGGAAAACTCTCAAAAACATCACCAGTTACAGCAAACCACCTTCCTAAACAAGGAAATCAGCAACTGGCAGATTACCTGAATGTGTTCTACTGCAGGTTTGAAAAGAAACTACAGCCACCTATCTCCACAAACTCCATCCCAGAAACATCAACAAGAGCCAAATCTTCTACAACTGAACCAATCCCATTGAGTTTACAACCCCTGTTGATTACAGAAAAGGAAGTACAAGTCTATTTCACAGACAGAAGCCTGGAAAAGCACCAGGCCCAGATTTATTTTATTTATTTTATTTTATTTATTTTCTCCAATACACAATGAAGGTTATAGAGGATGTACTTGTAGTAAAATATATCAGAGAAAGAATAGAATATCTTTGGACATTTTCGAGGGTGTTAATGTCCAAGATGTGGTATGGGTTTCACACAGATGAGCTGTATTCGAGGATGGATCTAGCGAAAGTTTTGCAAGCTCTGGTAAGTAGTGTGAGATTGCCGGAGCAGAAGCTACGTAGGATTAGGTTTAACAACTCTTGAAGCCTTCTTGGCGATGTTGTTGCAATGGGCTTTGGTACTTAGGTCTTTTGTTATTAGTATTCCAAGGTCTTTAACCAAGTGGGGGTTATCCGTGATAATTTGTTTATTCAGTTTATATTTGGAGTTCTAATTTTTTTTGCCGATGTGTAGGACAGAGCATCTGCTGGTTGAGATTTGGAGTTGCCATGTGTTGGAGAGTAGTTGTGTTATCAGTGGTGTTGAAGAGTTTTACATTGTCAGTGAAGAGAACACAGTTGCTTGTGATGTGATCTCAAAGGTCATGCTACCTTGGAGAACACTGCTTTTAACAGGGATGAGGGTGGATATGGTGCTTCCTGTTTTGACCACTTGATGTCTGTTTGACAGGAATGCTGCAATCCAGCTGTGGAGGGATCCTGAGATGCCATAGGATTTGAGTTTTAGAAGTAGTTTGTCGTGGACCACTGAATCAAAGGCTTTGCAGAAGTCAATATAAATCGCATCTGTGGATTTTTCTTGATCTAGATGAGTTGTCCAGTTTGCAGTGGAGGAGCTGCAGGTTGCAGGATAGTTTTTTTCTGAATCCAAATTGTTTGTTAGAGAGCAGTTTATTAGTTTCTAGGTGGAGAGTAATTGATTGGTTTATAATTGATTCCATGACTTTGCATGGGGCGCAGCATAGTGATGTTGGTCTGTAGTTATCAACAAGACACGGGTCTTCTTTTTTGAAGATGGGGATGACCATTGCTTTCGACCATAGCTTGGGAAGTGTGCTGGTTCTGAAGAATTTTTCAAAAAAAGGGGTGGAGTTTAGAAAATGTAATATGTGTTGTTAAGCAAATTAAATATCCAGACAACACAATGTTTATTAAGCACTAATAAATGTAACAATAGAAAATTAATAAAATTTATTTTAAAAAATAAATTATTTTAAAATAATACATATTTCCATAGCAAAAAAGATAAAGCAGGAATTATTTTATTTTATTCAAAGGAAATATATTCTCATTTGGACATCACTTTTGGATTTTGTGCTTGTGATAAAAAATGAAAGTTTGATTTTGATTTTGTTGATCAGAAATATTTCTTATAATAGAATATTAATGTGTAAAAGCACAAAGTTGAGGTTGGAGTGTTTTTATCTTGTACTATGCTAAGAAGAGTCAGAAATCAATCTCTTCATTTTTCCTATTGTACCTCCCACTCCCTTTTCCCCACTCATATTTAACAAAATGAATGAAGCAATATATTCATCACAATTAGCAAAAAACATGATCAACAGTAATATGACGGAGACAATAACTATAATGAAAGGTTTCAGATAAGGATGCCCATATCCCCCTATAATTCATTTCATCATTAGAAATTTTATTGAACCAGATAAGAGGGAACCAGGAAATAAAAGGACAAAATTAAAAAAAATACAAGACACAAACCTTGTTGATGACATGGTATTTATTATTGAAGACCCCCAACAGTTCAGGACCTAAATGACTGCAGAAGATAGCCGACTTTGGTAAAGTTGCCAATTTAAAGATTAATAGAGATAAAACAAAAATAATAACAAAAAAACGTATACAATAGGATAAAGAATTGGAGAATCTATTGGGAATCCAGGTAACAAAAAAGTTAAATACCTGGGAATTTGGATGACAGCAAAATTTATTTATTTATTTATTTATTAGATTTGTATGCCGCCCCTCTCCGAAGACTCGGGGCGACTAACAACAGTATAAAAAGACAATGTAAACAAATCTAATATTAAAAATAATCTAAAAAACCCCAATTTAAAGAACCACTCATACATACAAGCATACCATGTATAAATTCTATAAGCCTAGGGGGAAGGGAAATTTCAATTCCCCCATGCCTGACGACAGAGGTGGGTTTTAAGGAGCTTGTGAAAGGCAAGGAGGGTGGGGGCAACTCTGATATCTGGGGGGAGCTGGTTCCAGAGGGCCGGGACCGCCACAGAGAAGGCTCTTCTCCTGGGTCCCGCCAAATGACATTGCTTAGTTGACGGGACCCGGAGAAGGCCAACTCTGTGGGACCTAACCGGTCGCTGGGATTCGTGCAGCAGAAGGCGGTCATGGAGATATTGCTCTTTTATAAAATATGATAATTATACTAAATTAACACAATTTTTAAAAATGATTTGGAAAACTGTTCTAAATTACAAATTTATTTAATTGGGAGAGTAGCCCCGATAAAAATGTATGTATGTTTGTATGTTTATTAGATTTGTATGCCGCTCCTCTCGGAAGACTGAATGTGACTAAAAATGAATGTATTACCAAACATTTTTACCTATTTCAAACTGTTCCAATAAAACTAGGAAGAAAATTTTTCAGTTTTAAACAAAACAATTTTGAAATTTATTTGCAGGGGGGGAAAAGCAAGGATTAAAATAAAATTATTACAAGATATAGGAAAAAAGGTGGCTTCGAATTACCAGACTGGAAATTATATCATCAGGCAGCAGTGGTAACTTTGCTAAGAGAATGGATAATGCTTATCAATAAAAGAATATTAACCATAGAGGACCACAACCTTTTACCTCCAAATTCAATCCAGGTATAATCCAGTTATAAAAAAGATTTAACACAATTTGGATTCCAAAACGAATATCAAGAACTGGATAAGATTTTACTGGGAACAGAAAAAAAATGATAACAAAAGCATATAATTGTCTACTAATTATCAAAATGGAAGAGAAAACAGTAAAAGAGATTATGGTGATTTGGACGCAAGATTTTGGCTACACAATTAAATTAGAACATTAAGAAAAAAAATTGGATCAAAACTATAAACTTACATTAGCAGCATCATACAAAGAAAACATATATAAGATGTTCTATAGATGGCACCTACCTCTGGCAAAAAGTTGAGCTTGGAGTGTTTTTATCTTGTACTGTGCTAAGAAGAGTCAGAAGTCAATGCCTTCTTTTTTCCTCATATCTCCCATCTCCTTTTCTCCACTCTTTTTTCTTCCCTTAATTTCCTATTTTTATTTTTATTTTCTTTGTATTTTATATAATAGAACAAATAAAAAATTGTTTAAAAAAGAATCATGGCACATAATTTTTGGGAGGATAAAACAGTATCTGATATAATGGGAAGTTTGGTTCATTGTAGTAAGTTACTCTAGAAAATAATTTTTAAAAACACTTTATTCAGTATTTATATAGTCCAACCTACCCATAAGGAACTAGATGTCCTTTGTATCTTTCAGTAATGTGAAATTGGAAGAAACCTATTCCAGTAGGGAGGTGGACAAAGCTTTTCAGAAGGCCAGCCAGGAGCTGTTCAAGCAGAAAACTCAGCCCTCGCTTTTGCTTTCTACCCGCAATGGCAACATGTATACTCCATCAGTCTATGGCTGCCTGGCATCTCTTTTGGCCCAGTAAGTGATAGATCTTATCTCACACTCCAGGAGTCAATGAGAACATACGATTCCCTTCAAGTCTTCAATATGCTGCATTAATAGTAGTATATTAAAGTTTTATAAAGGTCATGTAACAATTAAATGGCTTTCTTGCTTATTAAAATCTATAAAAATGAATTCTTCTAAATAAGTGTTAAGGCTAATGCATCCAGATATATTGGTGGTCCCTAATTTTGTTACAATATGAAGTAATTTTTATCCAAACAATACATTTTATATTTTTATATATTTATATCCAACATTTATTTGGTTTTTTTCCTTTTTAACAAAAATCACAGTTATTTAGATTTCGCTGTTTATTACTCTCTGTTTAGAGTGGGTAGCTTAATTTTTTGCTGGAATTGAGTTATAGCAGTCATTTATTCTTTCAATATTGACATTTTATGTGTATTTTATGAATTATTTTGTTCTTTCTAGAGAAACAGATACACTTAAATGTAATTAGAAAGTCAATAACTCCATCATTGCCTCAAGATTTCCAGACATTTTTGCATCCCATCCATGTCAGCATGAATTAGAACAATTTATAATTTTCATCTTCAAAAAGCAATAGTTTTATAGAGACACAATATACAGATTAAACAAGCTACCAGAGGGAAAAATATGGGATTTTATTTACTCTACATATTTGCAGGTATTCTGCCAAGCAGCTGGCTGGATCCAGAATTGGGGTTTTCTCCTATGGCTCAGGATTGGCTGCCAGCATGTTTTCCCTGAAAGTATCTCAGAACTTTGCTCCAGGTAAGTCTTTTATTTTATTTATTTTTATTTATTTATTTTGTCCAACACACAATAATACACAATGAAGGTTATAGAGGATATAGAAGAGAAGAAATACAAGATATAGGAGAGACTATAGGACAGGGGACGGAAGGCACTGTAGTGCACTTATGTACACCCCTTACTGACCTCTTAGGAATCTGGAGAGGTCAACCGTGGATAGTCTAAGGGTAAAATGTTGGGGGTTAGGGGATGATACTACAGAGTTCAATAATGAGTTCCACAATCTATGTACTAAAGTCATATTTTTTACAGTCAAGTTTGGAGCGGTTAATATTAAGCTTGAATCTGTTGTGTGCTCTTGTGTTGTTGTGGTTGAAACTGAAGTAGTCTTTGACAGGCAGGACATTGCAACATATGATCTTGTGGGCAATACTTAGATCATGTTTAAAGCGTCGTAGTTCTAAGCTTTCAAGACCCAGGATTGTAAGTCTAGTTTCGTAGGGTATTCTGTTTCGAGTGGAGGAATGAAGGGCTCTTCTTGTGAAGTATCTTTGAACATTTTCAAGGGTGTTAATGTCTGAGATGCGATATGGGTTCCAAGCAGATGAACTGTATTCGAGGATGGGTCTGGCGATCTTTAGTTATTAGTATCCCGAGGTCCTTGACCGAGTGGGGATTATCTGTGATAATTTGTTTATTAAGTGTGAGACCTTGTAAACCTAGATTCTTGGAGCCTTTCCCCAGGAAGAAGAAGAATAAACAGGAGAAACAAAAGGAGAGGGGGGAAAAAACCCCTCCACCTCCTCCTCCCTGCCTGTACAAGGAAAAAGTCACGACACTCCTGGCCTGGCTCGCCAAAATTTGTCAGGAAAACCCCCCTAAAAATCCCAAAAGCAAAATACCCAAAAGGAAAAATACAAAACCACTCAGAGCTCTGATCAAAACAAGTATTTATTCATTGATGAATAAATCAAAGGTACCATATATATAGGATCGCAAAGTAAAAGGTTTTGCGATTCTGAGCAATGAATACAGAATTTATAGCATGAAACATAACAGCAGCCACCCCCCTTCTACTATCCGTATATGGGCATATTATTCCAAGCCAACTTCCTATTTCTCAATACTTCTTCAGAATCATTCATCATACATGTTTACTCTTTCCCTGATGGTCTTCTGGCCCATAACAAACTCTGTCAGCAATCTGTTTTGCAATAAACATGTTTTTCTCTGTCTTGTGCAATTTCCTAACTGGCTAGGAGTGCCAAGGTTTAAAAGTTCACTTCTTTTTCTAAAGTACATCTATAGTATAAAAGTTTGGGGTCTTCTCTTCTATATACTACTCACATTAAGTTTGCATTTGCTGGTTGAGATTTGGAGTTGCCATGTGTTGGACCAGTCAGAAACTGAGTCTAGGTCTTTTTGTAGGGTAGTTATGTTATCAGTGGTGTTGAAGAGTTTTACATCATCTGCAAAAAGAACACAGTTGCTTGTGATGAGGTCTCAAAGGTCGTTGATGTAGAGAATGAAGAGCGTAGGTCCCAGTACACTACCTTGGGGGACACAGCTTTTAATAGGGACAGGTATGGATATGGAGCTTCTTATTTTGACCACTTGTTGCCTGTTAGACAGAAATGCAGTAATCCAGCTGTGAAGGGATCCTGAGATGCCATAGGATTTGAGTTTTTGAAGTAGTTTGTCATAGACCACTGAATCAAAGGCTTTGGAGAAGTCAATATAAATTGCATCTTTAGATTTTCCTTGATCAAGATGAGCTGTCCATATGTTTTTGCAGTGAAGGAGCTGTAGATTGCAGGATAGTTTTTTTCTGAATCCAAATTGTTTGTTAGAGAGCAGATTATTAGTTTTTGTTTTTACGCCAGAGATATTTTTTTTTAATTGTAATTTTCTTATTGAGATGGGGAGGTTATTTTTCTTGGTTGAGGCAGATACAAATGGTACGTAAAGTCTGATGATTATTTTCATCTCAAGCAAGAATGTGTTGTAGAGGTCATCCATAGAGTTGCAATTAGAGAATAAAGTTTGCCAGTTTAATGTTGAAAGATGGGCATCAATGAGTTCATAGTTCATTTTTTGAAAGTTGAATTTCGGAGTCACGTTATTTGGGTGGATCTTAGTGTGGCTTAGGTTGAGACTGAAGTTTATCGTGCTGTGGTCACTGTCGGAAAAAGGTTCTTTTATTTCTAAGCCATATATTGTACTTTTGCTGTTGCAGAAGATGAGATCTAGACAGTTATCTAATCTAGTATTGCCACTTACTAGTTGGTCAAGTCCCAGACTGGTAACTATGTTATATATAGTAAAGTGGATAGGTTCGGTGCTACATTCATTTAATGTCCAGTTAATATGTGGTAGGTTGAGGTCACCAAGGAAGATGATGGGGTGTGGGCAGTGGGTAGCCCACGTTAGTAGAGCTGATAATTTGTTTGCATGTGCGATGTCATAGTCAGGAGCTCTGTAGCAGAGTAAGAAGCGAATTGTGGTATTTAGGGATAGATAGGGCAGATTAGGAAATCTTTTTCATTTCTTCCCACACATTTGGCCTCCTGCAGGGGTCTCAAGCTCGCGGCCCGCTGGCCAACTGCGGCCCTCAGGACAATGGTTTGCAGCCCCCACCTCAATGTCAAAGTTTAATGTTAGTGCGGCCCGAGTTTGATACGAATGGCACTTTTCAGTGTCGTGTGCAGAGCTGAATGAACCTACTAATCATGGTGGGGGATATTGCTCTCAGAGGCGGAACATCAGCCGGGCTTATTGTGAACTTGTGCCATTACCCTGGGCTCAGAAGCGGAGGCGGCCGCAGAAACTGCTACTCAGCAGGACAGGAAAAAAAGCAGAAAAGATGCATCGGCTAAAGTTTAGCCGCTAAACATTGAAACACTGGAATTATATATTACACAGCCCCAAACTTGTCTTTTTCAAAGCCTGCAATGAAGAGAAAGGTTGGTGATTGTTCTGTCTGGGTTTTCCCAGACCTCCACACCCACTGAATAAACAGCCAGACACTCTGGTAAAATCCAAAAGTAATTTATAGCAGGAAAAAATAAGCACAAAGGAAAACCTGTCTTCACAGCAGACAGGTTACAATACTTTACAACAGGGTCCTGATGTCCAGTCAATTCCAAAAGCTTCTTGCTGGCACCCCCCCCCAAGGTTTCAAGAGTCCAAGGCACAAACCAGGATTGTAGCCACCAAAGTTCACAGACAGGTCTCACGAATCTCCAAGATAAAACTCCACAAGCCAGGAAGGGTGGGGCCGCCTTTTATCCTTTCCCAAGAGCACCACACCCAAACCCAGCTGTGACCTCTAATGCTGGAAATATCTAGCCAATTGCGTTCTTCTCTCGTTAGCTCTCCTCTGTCGCATATCTATGAAGTCACTAGCATCTTCCCCCAGGGAATCCAGGCTGCTTGCTGGGGAGAGCTCCCCCTGGTGGAACTCTGGCTGTCCTTCATCTTCAGCCTGGGATTCAGCTTCTTCATCAGTCTGCCCCTCCTGGTCCTCAGCCTCTGAGCCGGACACCGACAGCAAATCAGCCATTCCCGGAGGGGTCCCAGGCTGAACCACAACAGTGATGAGCACAGACAATTTCAGGAAAAGTGGGAAGAGCAATATTTCTTTGTTGAGCACAGGGGCGTGTCTTATTTGCACAGAGAAAGTTGCAGTGCACAAAGAATACAATTTGAAACGTCATTACACAACTAACATGCTGAGGAGTATGCAAAATACCAGGGAGATGAGAGAGCAAATCAGGTTGCTAATCTTAAAACATATGTACTGAGGCAACAAGATTTCTTTAAGAAAGCAACCAAAGAGAATGATGCAGCAATCGAAGCTAGCTACGTGGTTAGAGAGATGATTTCTAAAGCAGTAAAGCCATTCAAAGAAGATGAATTTGTAAAAAGTGCATATTACAGGCTGCAAGTATTGTCTGTCCAGAAAAGAAAGGTCAGTTTAGCAACATCAGCATTTCTGCCAACACTGTAGCAGAGCGCATTTCTGACCTGTCAAGTGACATTTATGATCAACTGTATGAGAAAGCCAAAATGTTTTGATGAGACCACAGACATTACTGACACCGCCCAGCTCAGAATCTATGTCCATGGTGTTGACAACAATTTTGAAGTCATAGAGGAGTTGCTCACAGTGATTGCAATGCATGGCCAAACCACCACTCAGGAGATATTTCACCAGCTGTGTGATGCCATTGAAAATGCCAGTTTGCCTTGGAGGAGGTTTGTTGGAATAACAACTGATAGAGCGCCATCAATGACAGGGAGGAAAAATGGACTGGTGGCACTTGTTCAAAAAAAACCCTGGAAGACGCAGGTGTGAAGAAGGCCATTGCTTTGCACTGCATTATCCTTCAGCATACCCTTTGCAGCAAATACCTGAAGTTTGACAATTTGATGTGTTTCATCAAACAAATCAGATGGGGATGTGCTGTACTTCACCAAGGTACGTTGGCTCAGCAGGGGAAACATATTGAAGAGATTTTTTGAGTTGAGATCAGAAGTGAAAGCCTTCATGGAGAAAGATGGGGTTGCTGTTCCTGTGCTAAGTGACCCAAAATGGCTTATGGACTTAGCATTTTTTGTGGATATCGCACATGAGCTTAACGTAATGAACAAGAAGTTACAAGGCTAGGGGCAACTTGTCAGTGCTGCCTATGACAACGTGAGAGCATTGTCTACAAAACTTATGTTATGGAAATCCCAGCTTTCTCGGACAAACCTTTGCCATTTCCCAGCATGCAAGGCACTCATGGATGCAGGCACACAATTCAGTGGTGAGGAGTATGTGGCAATGTTCCCTCTAATTTTTTTTTCGGTGTGGTGTCTGAGTATAACGTCTGAGCGGCAGTCCCTTTGGAACTGAGCGGCATAGAAGAATAAATAAATAAACAAACAAATAAATAAATAAATATTCATGCCTGAGCACCTGATTTTTTTTCACACATGTCACCCAAGATAACTTATTGCGTAATTATTTGGAGCTCGGTGCTGTGGCAGAATAAGGTCCCTTCCCACTATGTTATTCTGTTATTTTATATTTCAATTAATATCATTATCCTCTTATAAATCCAGATAGGCTGTCATGCCTACTCCTCCTTCTTATACATTCTTCTTAAAAGAAACAAAAAACCTTATACAACTTTTTCCTAATTAGGAAAAAAAATTCCGTTCTTTTTATTAAAAGAAATTAATAATAAAACAAAACCAAAATCTATTACTATTAAAACTAAAACAACCAGCAAAACCAAAAACACAACTATTAGTAAATCCATGCTTTAAAATCTTCATTTCTTAAATATTTATCATAGTATTATAGTAATCTAATAATACTATGAAAATCTATCTGAACACCAATGCATCAATTAATATATTTCCATATTTATTTTTCTATAATTTCATTCAATATTTCCAAGCTCAATTAATTTTCAGGCGCTTAGCATTTACTATTATTAACTTTCATCAATCTTCTACATTTCCAAGTATATTTTAAATTCTTAATGCAAAGTCATAAAATCATACAGTACATATCATAAACCCCTTATTTATCCTATGTATCTTCCATTAATTTTACCTATGTAATTCTAAATAGTTCTAAAATTCTAATCCAATTTTATGAAATAATACATCCTAATATTAAACAACACCTAAATATATCTTTTACCATCATTCCATAGTCAATCCATATTTAATCATCCCTCCTCAAATTTCTACCACTCTTGGCAAAGGGAAGAAACCATGTTGTTTTTCAGTAGTCTGCATTTTTCTTTTGATATTTGTTATTTTTCTTTTTAATTATAAGCTACCAAAGGTTTTTATGCAGCTGAGAGACATGAAAATTAAAGCATATTAAGAAATTGGATGATTGATATTGTTTTGCTGATCTTAATCTGCAGTAAAGAAATTTTGGTTTTTAAAAAACCCACCATATTTTGCCTCAGAGAATTTCAAAATAAAATACTGTGTGTCTATAACAGTGACCTTGGAATCGGGCAACTCTATCAATATCAAAATGCCACTTAAATAGTTGAGCTAATTTCAAACTAGATTTTGATTTTCTTTCTCTCTTTCTCTCTTTATTTATTATTATTTTATTACTTAGATTTGTATGCCGCCCCTCTCCGAAGACTCGGGGCGGCTCACAACATGTAAAAAAAACAAATCATTCCTTACTCCCATTCTTTTTCTCTCTTTCCTTTCTTTCTCTCTTTTCCTTCCTCTCTCTTTTTGCTGTGTCTCTCTTTTTCTCTCTTCCCCCTCCCTCTCTTTCTTTCCCCCTCTCTTCTTTCTCTCTCCCTCCCTCCTCCCCTCTCACTCTTTCCTTCTCTTTTTCTTCCTCCTTTCTATTTCTCTCTCTCTCCCTTTCTCTCTCCCTTCCTTCCCCTTTTTTCTCTCTCTTTCTCTCTTCTCTTTTTTTCTGCCCTGCAACACCACTCATGCACACGAACACGTTTTTGGGGCTAGAAGCAGGGGGGGCTTCCTGGGAAACTTTCCCCTTTACCACCCGGGACCGGGAGAAGGTGGACGCCAGATTCAGGGCAAAAAGGCTTGGAGCAGCAGGAGTCCCACCATCAGCCCGAGCAATTCGCGTGACCCAAGCGCTGCCTCCATCTTGGGAAATGCACATTAAAACTAAGTGAAACATCAACATAGCAAGAGGGGGAAGGGGAGGAGGCGACACACTGAGCAGAGGAGTCCATCGGGCCCAGGAAGAGGAAATAGCCAGGAAGGATGCAATATACAAGTCGAGATGTCCAGCTGGATGAGCTGCTTGCAGAGTTGGGGTCCATGCTGGGTGCAGGGTGGGCAGCAAATGTGGCACCGCCAAGCAGGGGACAAAGTAGGAATGGGAGGGCACTAGGCACTGGGCAGTAGCTGTGGGACGGTCGGCTGCAAGCAGGAGCTCCAGGACAGAGGCACCGACGGCGGCGGTGAGCCACCATACATTGCTGGCGCTGTGCTGGGCATGGGTGTGGGGCTGGCACTGGCCCACTTGCTGGGCCGGGACAGAGCTGCCAGCCCCATGCCCATGCCCAGCCAACGCCAGCTTGTACGGTGTCCAGCAACACATCCAGCCGCCGCCATCAGTGGCTCTGCCCTGGAGCTCCCGCTCGCAGCCGACTGCCCTGCTGCTGCCCCACAGCTACTGCCCAGTGCTGCTGCTGCTGGTACCTTCCCGCTCGACCCCTGCTTGGCAGCGCCACCTTTGCTGCCCGCCTGCCCTGCTACCCTGTGCCCGCCAGAGCTGCCTGGCTCCGCTGCCCCTGCAGGCCTACCTCAGGTCCAAGCCCTTCCCGAGAGCTCCAAAGCTCACCTGCTGCCACCGCCAAAGCCGAAGGAAGCTCAGCTTCCAGACTCGCAACTTTTTGCTCTTCCCGCCCTTAGCAAAAAGTTGCGAAACTGGAAGCTGAGCTTCTTTTTTCGCGCCTTCGAAGATTTTCTGGCCACTGGCATAGAATCTGCAGGGGAGGGGGAGATTTGAGACCTCTGTGCCAGAATTGAAAATTCTTGCGTGGAGTTCTCAAATCTCCTCTGCTATAGCGCATAGCGCAGGTTAGAGGGAACAGTGGTATGTGGATGTCATTTTGAAGCTACAGGAGGAATTTGATCACAGATTTGCAAACTTCAAGACACACAGAGCCACATTTCAAATTTTTGCGGATGCCTTCTCCTTTGATCTTCAAGATGCCCCTCCTGTGCTTCAAATGGAGCTCATTGACTTGCAGTGCAACTCGGAACTTAAAGCCAAGTTCAGGGAGGTGAGTGGAAAAGCAGACAAGCTCGGGCAATTTTTGAGAGAATTGCCCCCCAGCTTCCCTGAACTTTCCCGAATGTTCAAGTGGACCATGTGTCTTTTTGGGAGCACATACTAGTGTGAAAAGCTCTTCTCTACCTTGAACTTTAATAAGTCTAACTACAGGTCCAGATTTACTGATGAGCATCTTCAAGCCCTACTGAGGGTCTCAATGGCTTCCTCCCTTAAGCCAAATTCGCAGATGACACCAAACTGGCAGGGGTAGCCAACACCCTAGAGGACAGGCTCAAAATACAGAAAGATCTAGACAGATTAACACTATGGGCCCACACTAACAACATGATGTTCAACATCGACAAGAGCAAAGTCCTTCACCTTGGTAAAAAAAACATAGACACACATACAGCCTGGGAGAAACCCCACTTAGCAGTAGTGACTGCGAAAGAGATCTTGGAGTCTTGGTGGATAATCAACTAAACATGAGCCAGCAATGTGCAGCAGCGGCCAAAAAAGCCAACACTATCCTAAGCTGCATCAACAGGGGGATATACTCCAAGACCAGGGAAGTATTAATACCACTCTACTACGCCCTGGTCAGACCACATCTGGAGTATTGCATCCCATTCTAGTCACCACACTTCAAGAGAGACATTGAAACTCTGGACAAGGTGCAGAAAAGAGCAACCAAAATGATTAGGGGACTTGAAACCAAGACTTACGAAGAGAGACTGCGGGAACTGGGCATGGATAGCCTAGAGAAAAGGAGGGGCAGAGGGGACATGATAACTGTATACAAGTATATGAGGTGTTGCTCTATTCTCCAGAGCACCAGAGGGCCAAACGAGGAACAATGGCTGGAAGCTGGAAGCTGAGCAAGGGGAGATTCAACCTAGAAGTAATGAAGAACTTCCTGACGGTCAGAGCGATCAACCAGTGGAACAACCTGCCTGCGGAGGTCGTGAACTCCCCAACTCTGGACACTTTCATGAGGAGATTGGACTGCCATTTGGCTGGGGTGCTTTAGGATTCTTGCTCAGGCAGGGGGTTGGACTTGATGACCTGCATGGTCCCTTTCAACTCTAACAATAAATAAATAAATAAATGTGACTCGGCTATGTGAGAGTAGGCGCTGCCAGATCTCTAGCAGCAAGAAGTAGGCAGAAGAAGCCATGTTCAAAACAGTTTATGTTCAATGTTCCATTCATGTTCAGAAAGTTAAATGTTAAAGAACTGTTAATACAGGCATTTGAATCTGAATAATAATTACATTTCTCTAGTCAGCAACTATATGTGGTTTCTTCAGTCTTCTATATCTGCTGTATTATTATTATTATTATTATTATTATCATTATCATTTTCATTTTATTTATTTATTACTGATTTATTTATTTTTTCTTATGAATTCGTTAATTTATTTTTATTTTTTAACACAAAATAAGATGAAAAAATAAAGACATTTGATAACATTGGAATGTTTTTGTAAGAGCTTTTCTTGTGGAAAACCTGATGCAGCCCAGACTCACCCAGACTCTACCTCCAGCGGCCCCTGGGTAAATTGAGTTTGAGACCCCCGTCCTACTGCAATGGGTTTTTGAATTTAAAGATTGTGTTTCAAGATAACATTTTATGTACATATTGTCTTATTTACTTTGTTCTCATGATAAAAGAATAAAATCTATGTAGGGTTCATATTTGGATTTAGGGTTACTGACTAAAGTGAGAGAATTAACCCAAGGAGGGACATGCATAGGTGTTGTTTCCCAACAACAAAATTACATTGGTAGATTACATGATTTATGGTGACTAACCTCTTTTTCTGATGCTTTTCTCATTTTTTCTGGTAAGTTTTGGAAGTACAATTTATTACCTAATTGTGGACCACTTTTGAAGGGATCATAGAAGTCATCTAATCAACTGAAGACAATGTGTATTATTTAAATAATTTCATCGATAGTTTCATCCCACCAAGTTCCCCTAATGACAACTATATCATATCTTCCCTCATTTACTTGAATTTCTAATTCACCCTGACATCAACTGGGAGATAAATTCTGCATCAAGTGGAAGATCCAACAGGTTCCTAACAAACCTAGCAGACAACTTTGTTACCCCAAAAGTAGAAAAGGGAACAAGGGGATCAGCTATATTAGACTTAATTCTCACTAACACAGATGAAATGATAGAAGGTGTTGAAGCTACAGGAAACTTGGGGGCAAGTGATCATACAGTATTGGAATTAAACATTATGCAAACACAAACAATAGAACAAAGTCAAACTAGAGTCTTGGACTTTAAGAGAGCTAATTTCAATAAACTCAGAGAGAACTTGAGAAAGATTCCATGGATGAGAATCCTCAAGGGGAAAACAACTCAAGAAGTTTGGGAAATTTTGAAAAGTGAGATTATAAAAGTCCAGACTAATTCAATACTAATGAAGAAGAACAATAATAGGTCACAAAAGAAACCAGCATGGCTGCATAAAGAACTCTCTG
Source organism: Erythrolamprus reginae (assembly GCF_031021105.1). Classification (NCBI taxonomy): domain Eukaryota; kingdom Metazoa; phylum Chordata; class Lepidosauria; order Squamata; family Dipsadidae; genus Erythrolamprus; species Erythrolamprus reginae. The sequence continues at coordinate 140,369,051 of NC_091952.1, forward strand.
ACAAACTGAAAGACAAAAAGGACAAATATAAAATTTGGAAAGAAGGAGAAATAACGAAGGCAGAATACCAGCAAATCGCCCGCGCCTGTAAAGATGAATTGAGGAAAGCTAAATCTCACAATGAACAAAGGCTTGCAACAAGAGTAAAAAGTAGCATATTAAAAACAAGAAAAAATCAAGGAAACAATTAGTCCATTGCAGGGAGAAAACAGCAAGAAGGTGACAAGCAGCAGGGAGAAAGCAGAGCTACTCAATGCATTTTTTGCAAAAACAGCCCAACCTATCAAAAACAGCATCACAAAAAACATACTAGGAACAGAAGTTAAAATAGGGAAGAAAATGGTAAGGGAACACCTGTCTGCCTACACAAATTCAAATCACCAGGACCAGATGGATTATACCCCAAGGTTCTGAAGGAACTGGCAGATGAGATCACAGAACCACTGAACTATGTCTTTCAAAGATCCTGGAGCATCAGGGAATTTCCAGAGGTATCAAAAGAGCTGATGTATTTCCCATCTTCAAGAAAGGGAAAAAAACAGATCCAAGAAACTACGGACCTATCAGCTGGTCTTCAATACCAGGGAAGATTTTGGAAAAGATAATCAAGTCAAAGAACACCTATAAGCAAACAAAATAAAAACCAAAAGCCAACATCTGGATTTGTTAAAAACAGATCATGCCAGACTAATCTTATAGCATTATTTGACAAAGCGACAAAACTAGCGGACCAGGGGAATGCTGTCGATGTAGTTTATTTGGACTTCAGTAAAGCTTTTGACAAAGTAGACCATAACCTACTACTAAATAAGCTAGAAAAATGTGGGATGGACAGCAACACCTCCAGATGGATTCAAAATTGGCTAACTAATGTGTAGTGAGCATGAAGCTGTTGTGTTTCAAGATAGCACCAGTTTCCTCACTGAAAAGTATCTGACTTTTTATTTCAGACTCTCCTCTGGAGAAACTGGTATGCAGTCTTTCAGATTTAGAGACATGCTTAGGCTCCTGGAAATGTGTTTCTCCTGAAAAGTTGAATGAGATCCTGAAAGTCAGGGAAGATACTTTCGAGTGACAGTAATTTGACTCGTCTTGGAGCTTGTGTTTTCAAGACTGTTATATAAATTTGCTTAATTCCTTTTTGACTGTGTGTGTTTGAAACTTATTCCGAACTCACTGGGGGCTAATTGCCAATAGCCCAGCATAACAGAATAAGCACCCACCTATCAAACACACACTGACCACGTTTTGTGGGCTGTTACTGTTTGTTTCTCCTGTGTTTGTTTGGACTCCTGCTGCTGAAAGCATGGCAGAGATTCAGGCTGTATTTGAGGTTTTACGTCAGGAAATTCAGGTCCTGACTCAGATGGTGGCTGACCTTCAGAATCAGATGGCTCAATTAGCTCAGCAGCCAGCCCTGCTGGTTCAGCAGGTTGTTCAAGCTCCACAGCCTATGCCATGTAGGAAGTGCTTTGTGGCTATTTATTTATTTATTCATTTATTTTATTTATTTATTGTTAGAGTTGAAAGGGACCATGCAGGTCATCAAGTCCAACCCCATGCCTGAGCAGGAATCCTAAAGCACCCCAGCCAAGTGGCAGTCCAATCTTCTCTTGAAAGTGTCCAGAGTTGGGGAGTTCACAACCTCCGCAGGCAGGTTGTTCCAATGGTTGATCGCTCTGACCGTCAGGAAGTTCTTCCTTACTTCTAGATTGAATCTCTCCTTGGTCAGCTTCCAGCCGTTGCTCCTCGTTTGGCCCTCTGGTGCTCTGGAGAATAGAGTGGCCCCCTCCTTTCTGTGGCAACCCCTCACATACCTGTATACAGCTATCATGTCCCCTCTGCCCCTCCTTTTCTCTAGGCTATCCATGCCCAGTTCCCGCAGTCTCTCTTCGTAAGTCTTGGTTTCAAGTCCCCTAATCATTTTGGTTGCTCTTTTCTGCACCTTCTCCAGAGTTTCAATGTCTCTTTTGAAGTGTGGTGACCAGAACTGGATGCAATACTCCAGATGTGGTCTGACCAGGGTGTAGTAGAGTGGTATTAATACTTCCCTGGTCTTGGAGTATATCCCTCTGTCGATGCAGCTTAGGATGGTGTTGGCTTTTTTGGCCGCTGCTGCACATTGCTGGCTCATGTTTAGTTGATTATCCACCAAGACTCCAAGATCTCTTTCGCAGTTACTGCTGCTAAGTGGGGTTTCTCCCAGGCTGTATGTGAGTCTAGGTTTTTTTTTACCAAGGTGAAGGACTTTGCTCTTGTCGACGTTGAACATCATGTTGTTAGTGTGGGCCCATAGTGTTAATCTGTCTAGATCTTTCTGTATTTTGAGCCTGTCCTCTAGGGTGTTGGCTACCCCTGCCAGCTTGGTGTCGTCTGTGAATTTGATTAGTTCCCCTTCTACTCCCACGTCCAGGTCATTAATGAAAATATTGAAGAGTACAGGGCCCAGGATGGAACCCTGTGGTACCCCACTGCCTACCTTCTTCCATGTGGATTTGGAACCGTTGAGGACAACTCGCTGTGTACAGTTGGACAGCCAACTGTTTATCCATCTGCATTTGTTGTAACCTTCCCCATTTTTTCTAATTTGTGGATTAGGAGATTGTGGTCAGCTTTATCAAAAGCCTTGCTGAAGTCCAAGTATATGAGATCTACTGCATTGTGTTGGTCCACTGATTTGGTTATGGTGTTGAAAAATGATATGAGGTTGGTTTGGCATGATTTGTTTCTGACAAACCTGTGCTGGCTATTGGATATAATGTTGTTTGTTTCTAGGTAGTGGCAAAGTTGTTTTTTAATTATTTTCTCCAGTATTTTTCCAGGTATAGAAGTCAGACTGATTGTTCTGTAGTTGCCTGGATCAGTCTTTTTACCTTTTTTGTGGATGGGGACTACATCAGATCGTTTCCAGTCTTCTTGAAGGTCTCCAGTGGTCCAGGATTTTTGATAGATGAGAAGTGGTTCCGCGATGGTGTCTGCCAGTTCTTTTAGGACTCTGGGGTGAAGTCCGTCTGGCCCTGGTGATTTGTACTCATTGAGCTCCCACAAGTAGTCCCTTATTGTGTTTTTGTCTATGTTGAGTTCAGTTCTTGGGCTATTTGTTGCAGACTTGCAGGTTGGTTGGTAGGTGGTCTCATTTTGTGTGAACACTGATGCAAAGTAGGTGTTGAGCAGCTGTGCTTTGTCTCTGTTGTCTGTGATTTCATTACCGTCTTCATTTTTTAGTGTAGTGATTGTTTCCTTGATTTTCTTCTTATTGTTTATGTGCTGGAAGAAACATTTTTGTTGTCTTTGACTTTTGTTTCAAGGTATTGTTCGTGTTGGGCCTTTGCTGTTTTTATTTTTTCTTTGCAGGTTTTGGCTGTTTGCTGATATTCCGCTTTGGTTATGAGTCCTTCTTTCAATTTTTTGTATTTGGCTCTTTTTTCTTTTATGTTGTCTGCGAGTTCTTTGTTTAACCAAGCTGGTTTCATTTTGGTTTTCATGTTTTTCTTTTTCATGGGGATTGTATTGTTTTGGGCATCTATGATACTGTTTTTTAGGGCCTCCCAGGCTTCCTGTGTGGTTTTACCCTTTAGAAGTTCCTTCCAGGGTTTTTTTTCCAGGTTTGCTCTGTGCTTGTTAAAGTCCACTTTTCTGAAGTCTGGGATTCTAGTGGTGTTGGGTATAGCAGTTGGTGTATGTAATATGTTGTATTTGAGGATGACACGGTCACTCTCACCCAGTGTCCCTTTTTCTTCAATTCCCTCTATCATTTCTTCCCTGTTTGTTATTATTAGGTCGAGTATTGCAGTCCCTCTGGTTCCTGCTTCCACTTTTTGGGTTAGAAAGTTATCAGTGAGGATGGTGAGAAATCTATCAGACTTTCCACTTGGTGCTGAGTTTGTTTTCCAGTTAATGTCGAGGTAGTTGAAGTCTCCCATTATTGTTGTGCTGTACTTATTGCACATTTCTGTTAGTTGGCTTGTAAAGAGGTTGTCCATTGTGTCTGTTTGGTTTGGTGGTCTGTAGTATACTCCAATTGTAGTGTTGCACTTGTTTTATTTTATTCTAACCCATATGATTTCTAGGGGTTATCTTCTTTGGTTGGATATAGTTCTGTGGCAGTGTACTGGTCTTTTATGTAAAGTGCAACTCCTCCTCCTTTCTTGTTTAACCTGTTTTTCTTGAAGAGATTGTAGCCCTTTATCTGCGTGTTCCAGTCATGTGTTTCGTTCCACCAGGTTTCTGTAATTCCAATTAGATCATATTGCCCCTCGAATATTAGTAATTCCAGTTCGTCCTGTTTGTTGCCTAGGCTTTGTGCATTTGTGTACAGGCATTTTAGGTGTTTGTGTCTGATTCTGGGTGTGCATTTTGTATCCTCTGATTTATTTGTAGGCTTGACTTGTTCCCCTTCCTTGTTTTGTTCATTATTCAATCTTTTAGTTTGGTAACCCTCCCCTCTCAGGTCTAGTTTAAAGCCCTCCTGATAAGTTGGGCTAGTCGATTACCTAGGAGGTTCTTCCCAGCCCTAGTGAGGTGTAGCCCGTCTCTTGCTAAAAGCCCTTCTTGGAGATATTGCATGCCATGGTCAAGAAAACCAAAGTTCTTTTGGCGACACCATCTCCTTAGCCAATAGTTTATTTGTGGGATTTTGTGTTCCCTGGCCGGGTGTCGTCCTCTTGTGGGTAGAATGGAAGAAAAAACAACTTGTGCACCTATCCTTTTGGCTGTGTTGCCCAAGTGGTCGTAGTCTTTCATTATTTGGTTCATGTCTTTTCCTGTGTCATTTCTTCCCGCATGGATCATCAGTAGGGGGTAGTAGTCAGAGGGCTTTAATATTTTGGTAAGGTTTTGCGTTATGTCAGAGATTTTGGCTCCAAGAAGGCAGCATACCTCTCTGGATTGATTGTCTGGTCTGCAGATGGCAGGTTCAGTTCCCCTGAGAATTGAGTCACCAATTACCAGCACTCTTCTTTTCTTTTTGGTTGGGTTGGGGAGGGTGGGGTTGGCTTTCGTTGTGGAGGCATTTGGTGGTGTTTTGTTGTGTTTGGTTGTTGTTGGTTCCTTGTCAGGTGATTGCTGATTTTCTTCTGCCAGAAGTACTGAATACTTGTTGCTTGTAGGCAGTGGGGTAGGGAGGAAGTGGGTTGGGTTTGGTAGAGGTTTTGTATTTGGTTTGTTTTTTCTTCTTTGGGTTATGTGTGTCCAGTCGTTTACTATGTTGGGGGAGTAGGTTCGGCTTTGCTTGACTGGGTTGTTGGTTTTGTTGGAAGTGTGTTGGTCTTCCTCATTTTGATGTTGGTGTTTCAAGGTTCTTAGGTTTTCCTCTAAGTTTTCAATTTTTTCTTCAAGTAATTGGATTAGTATGCACTTGTTGCAGGTAAAGTTTTGGAGGTTTGAGAGCACAGTCTACAGTTCACTATGGAGTCGGTTCCATCTTCATCTTTGCTTATGGGGGGTTTGTCTCCCATGTATATGGTTGGTGTGTCTTCTTCGTGTGCGTGTGTGTCATTCTTCATGTGTGTGATAAGTTGCTGGGTGGGTGAGGGAGAATGCAGTGATGGCAGTTTTGCTTTTAGTGTACTAGACAGGTTGGGGTTCAGTGTCCAGTTGTGACTGGTGGTGTCCAGATGGGTGCTATTAATGCGTTATTATTGTGCTTTTTGTTATGTTTATGTTTTTGTTGGCGTATTTGCTGTTAGTTGTCTTGAATTAGTTGTTATTTGTTGCTTGTTTCTTTTCTATTCCTTTTTTCCCCTCACGCTTCCTCTAGGGGGACGTTTATATGTGTAGCTTGGTTGGGGGGGCGCTTGGTGTCGGGTGGTCGCTTGGTGTCGGCTTAAGGGAGTCCTCCTGGCATCTGGTGCTCCTGGCAGTTGGGGGGAGGTCTCTGAGGGCAGTCAGTTGGGCATCGGGGCTTTGTGGGGGGGTCACTGAGGGCTCCGGAGGCTCAGGGGAGTTGTCCTGGCTTCTGGCGCTCCTGGCAGAGTCAGCTGGGCGTCGGGGCTTCAGGGGGAGGTTGCTGTGGGCTCCAGAGGCTTGGGGAAGTCCTCCTGGCATCTGGTTCTCCCGGCAGTCAGCTGGGCATTGGGGCTTCATGGGGGGGTCACTGAGGGCTCCGGAGGCTCGAGGTAGTCCTCCTGGCGTCTGGCACTCCCGGCAGAGTCAGCTGGGAGTCGGGGGTTCAGGCACTCGTCGGGGCTTCGGGGGAGGTCGCAGATGGCTCCGGAGGCTCAGGGGAGTCGTCCTGGCTTCTGGCGCTCCTGGCAGAGTCAGCTGGGCGTCGGGGCTTCAGGGGGAGGTTGCTGTGGGCTCCAGAGGCTTGGGGAAGTCCTCCTGGCATCTGGTGCTCCCGGCAGTCAGCTGGGCATTGGGGCTTCATGGGGGGGGTGTCACTGAGAGCTCCGGAGGCTCGAGGTAGTCCTCCTGGTGTCTGGCACTCCCGGAAGAGTCAGCTGGGAGTTGGGGCTTCAGGCACTTGTCAGGGCTTCGGGGGAGGTCGCAGATGGCTCCGGAAGCTCGGGGGAGTCCTCCTTGCTTCTGGCGCTCCCGGAAGAGTCAGCTGGGCATCGGGGCTTCAGGGGAGGTCGCAGATGGCTCCGGAGGCTCGGGAGAGTCCTCCTGGCTTCGGGCGTTTGTCGGGGCTTTGGGGGAGGTCGCAGATGGCTCCAGAAGCTGGGGGAGTCCTCCTTGCTTCTGACACTCCCGGCAGAGTCAGCTGGGCGTTGGGGCTTGGGGGGGTCGCTGAGGGCTCACGAGGCTCAGGGGGAATCCTCTGGTGTCTGGTGCTCCGGGCAGTCAGCTGTGCATCGGGGCTCTTGGTAGGTAGCTGGGTTCGGGGGAATCCTCATGGCATCAAGGTTCCCGGGGGATCAGCTCGGCGTTGGGGGTTCTGGATTGGTTTTAATATGGGTGCAAAAGGCAGCAGGGGACAGGCGGCTCTATTCAACTAGCGGCTGCTATTTTCCAAGCCCCAGCTGACTCGTCTGCAATTTCTCCATGGCGAAAAGTGAACAAAAACGCTACAGAGCAGCAAGGGCTCAGGATCTTCTTAAGCAGAGAGTGCTCACCTTCTGGATTACGAAAAGACCACTGAGTTAAATACAAGAAATTTCCTATATTTTGATGTTTTTCGCCATGGTCTGGTGGAGTAGTAGTTCCCTCCCTCCTTCTTGTTGCCCCACCGGAACCGGAAACCGGAGAAGTTTTAGGGAGACCGCTGTCAGTTTCCTGTCTTCCTCAGCCAGGTGCAGTTGTTTATAAATGCCCAGCTTGTGAACTTTCCCATGGACACAGAGAAGGTGGCTTTCCTCTGCAGCTTGCTGGCCAGCCCAGCTGCAGCGTGGGTGTCACCATTGCTGGACTGTGATAATCCGCTGCTGCAAGACTACGCCACTTTTTGTAACCAGCTGCAGCGGCAGTATGCAGACCCGGTGCAGAAGCAGGCAGCCGTGAGGGTGTTGAAACAGCTTAAGCAAGGCTCGCGCCCACTGGCTGAATACATGAGTGACTTTCGTGGCCTCAGCACTCAGCTGCAATGGAACGAGGCCATGTTGCTGGAGGCCTTCCAGGAAGGCTTGTCTGAGGCCATGTTGGACGAGTTAGTTCATGAGGCCCTTCCTCGCACCCTGGACGGACTGGAGAAGCACTGTTTGGGCATTGAAGCCAGGCTGCTGTCCCTAGAGGTGCATCGGGCTGCGCGGACCTCCCCCCCACATTCCTGACACCATCCCTGTGCCTGCTCCACATGCCCGATTCCTGCCCCCCAATGTTTTGTGCCAGCCCTGCCTCCACATTCAGCAGATCACTTGGTTCCAGAGGCTCGTGAGGAACCGATGGATTTGTGTTTCACCAGATCCCATGTGTCCACTGTGGAAAGGGCTCATCGGCACATGGTGGACCTCTGTTATTACTGCGGGGGGAGCCATTTTGCTAATTCCTGTCCTTGCAAGTGATAGAGCATGGCAGCCGCCACCGTCCCAACTACCTCAGTGCCAGCTCCCGATCCTGCACCACCTATTACGATCACAGCTCCTGCCTCACCAGTGCCAGCTCCCGTGACTGTTGCAGCTCAGCCAGAGCCACTGTTGAGAAACGAGGGGAGCCCAGTCTGGTGACAATGCTAGGTTGGGCCGGTATTCAGCCCTCTTTGGACTCTTTGGCTAATGACCCCAGGTTATACCAACACTTAACACTTGAAGTACAACTCCTTGTAGAACGACGTACCTGGTATCTTGCGGCTCGTGCCCTTGTGGATTTGGGGGCCACCACAAACTTTTTGGGCAAGGCCTTTGCCCAGCGACATTCCCTGCCATTGTGTCTCATTAATCCACCATTAACTGTTGAGACCATTGATGGGAGAGTTCTGCTTCCCGGGCCCATCCGGTTCCAGAACCCACCCTTGCATATGGTTATCGGGACTCACGAGGAGGTCCTCCAGTTCTACGTCACCCGGTGGTCTTCCAGCATCTGATGAATGATGTTTTTCACGATATGTTAGATCATCTTGTAGTTATTTATCTCGACAAAATTCTGATATATTCTCATAGTCCAGTCATCTGTATCATCTGCGCTGGTTCCTGCAATGCTTACGTGAGCAACAGTTGTATGCCAAGTTGGAGAAGTGCCAGTTTTTTCATACAACCATAGAATTCCTGGGGCATGTCATTTCTTTAGGGGGCATAGCCATGGACCCAGGCAAGGTGTCATCTCTAAAAACATGGCAACCCCCACAGCAAATGAAGGATGTGCAGAGACTGTTGGGTTTTGCAAATTACTATCGCACATTTATCCAGGGTTTCGCTACCCTGACCGCGCCCCTTACCCGACTTTTGCAGAAACAAGTGCTGTTTCAGTGGGGTAAGGCTGAACAGCAGGCGTTCATGGCCCTCAAAGAAGCGTTCATGAAGGAACCACTTCTGTAGCACCCAAACCTGCATTGGCAGTTTGTCGTGGAGACCGACGCTTCCAATGTCAACGTTGGAGCTATACTTCTCCAGGCCCATCCGGATGGCAGTACTCTGTTCCCATGCACCTACCACTCCCGCAAACTCACGCCCTCTGAACGGAATTATACAATCTAGGAGAAGGAGTTGTTGGCTGTCAAGTCTGCCTTCGAGACGTGGAGGCACCATCTCGAAGGAGCTCGTCACCAGATGGAGGTCCGGACAGATCATCGGAACCTGGAGTTCCTGCAAATGGCCCAAAAGTTCAACCAATGGCAGATACATTGGTTATTTTTCTTTGCACGGTTCAACTTTCGGATCTGTTATACACTGAGTTACCAGAACCCTTGAGCGGATGCTCTATCCCGAAAACCAGAGTTTCTTCACCCCAAGGAACAGGCCCCATTGCAAACAATTTTGCCCGCGGAAGCACTGGCTGCCAGCCACGCATGACCCCATATATTTGCATCAATGCATTCAGGAGGTGCAGAAGGGGGACAGTTTTGTGGCCCAGCGGGTGCAGGAGATCAGGCCCAATTCTCCATGGACATTTTTGGATGGTCTGCTCCGGTACTGCAGGCAGCTGTACATTCCGGCAGGGCCACTTTGTGGCCTGATCATGTCCCAGTGCCATGGTACTCCTGTTGCTGATCATTTTGGGCTGTTCAAGATTTTGGAACTGGTGTTGTGAACGTTTTGGTGGCCCCAGCTTCACGACAATGTGCAATCATATGTGAACACTTGCGAGCATTGCCATCTGGCCAGGTCCACCACAGGAGCCCTGCCCGTGTTGTTGCAGCCTTTGCCGATGCCTGAGAGGCCATGGAGGGCTGTTTCCATGGACTTTGTGACCCATCTGCCTTTGTCTTCGAGATCCATCATGGTGATGGTGGTGGTGGACATGTTGACAAAGATGACAGATTTTATCCCCTGTCGCCAAGTGCCCATGGTTCAGATCACCACTCAGTTGTTTATACAACACGTTTTCCAGCTCCATGGCCTCCCGGACCGGGTGGTGTCAGATTCCCCAGTCCTGGCTGTGGAGGAGTTCCTGTCTGAACTACAGACAGTGCACGAAATGGTGAAAAGATACCTCAACAAAGCCATGGAAGACTATAAGAGGTATGCTGACTGTTCCCGTCATGACGTTGCCCCATTGGCTGTCGGAGACCAGGTGTGGCTTTCCACAAAGTGCATTTCATCGGAGTCGCGCTGTTGGAAGTTGGATCCATGGTTCATGGGTCTTTTCCTTGTGGAGCAGGTCGTCAACCCTGTGGCCTATCGTCTGTCCCTGCTTGCCTACATGAGGATCCACACGGTGTTTCATCTCTCCCTATTGGTTCCTTTTAGTCCTGACTGCCCGCTCCGTCCTGGTGTATCAGGCCCATTGGCACCCTGTGCTTGGGATCATCTGCCTGACACCCCTATCCATGCCATTTGGGATTCACGATGGGTGGAAGATTGGACCGAAGTAAACCCGGATAATTGTTCTTGGGTGGAGGCCCCCCCTGGTGGATGCACCTGAGCTCATTCGGGATTTTCATGTAGAGTTTCTGAACAAGCCCTGTCCTTTGCACAGGATTCAGGGGAGGGACCTTCCATGGAGGATGGTGTTGTGGTTGGCTCTGAGCCAGCTCCTGCAGTGGGGAATTTTGATGTTGATTTATGGGAATCCTCGGTTTATCAGAGACCTGTTTTGTTGCCAGTGGAATCAGACAGTGAAGCTGGCTCACAATGAGAGGCAAACAGTGGGGGAGAGAAAACAGACAGGGCGATGGGTGCAGAATCAGAGGAGGACCCACTTGTGGATGCCCATGTGCACAGGCTTGTGGCAAGAAGGGAACAGTTGCACAGGCATCTCAGAAGATAAGTGAGCACACCTGTTCAAGGGATAATTATGTTAATGAGTTTGTGATAAATATGGGCGTTGGGAAGTGTGGGCTGTTTTGTACCTACTCCTGGTCAGTTGGAGGATGATGAAGAACTTGAGGACTCTGATACAGATAGTGTTTATGAATTAGTGGTGGGCCTGGGGTAGTAGAACAGGTGGGAGGCCAGCCACAGGATGTTGCTATGAGTCCAGAATCTAGCGAGGAAGAATCAGATGTTCGCTGGGTCAATCCTAAATTCAGAAGGGTCCAAAAACGTAAGGAACAAGTGTTTGGAAGAAGATATTAAGGGGAGGAATGGGTTAAATACTGGAGTGATGTATTTGGTACATCAGGGGGTCAGTGGGGAAGAAGGGTGAAGTTTCAATGTTGTAGAACAAAAATGGAAGGTGTTCCCGTTCAGCTCCCAAGCAAGCAAACTCATTCTGTGTTATTTTATAGTCATTTCTGCTGTTTTTGAATCATGCTGTGAATACATAAATCTTGGTGAACAGAGGAGGCTGGGAGGAATGCAAAAGGAATGTAATTAGGAGAGATAATGGGAGAACAAGAAATGTGCTAGTATGAAGTGTATTTTGAATATGGAAGGAAGAGAATAAAGATCAGGCTGGCCAATTTAGCTAATGATGTTCAACTGTTAACACAAATGGTAACTACTCTACAGGCGCAAATCATCGCATTATAAAATCAAGGCACAACCCCCCCTGCAACCACAAGTAATCATTCAACCAAGGCCAAAGATTTACTTAGCTAAGCCATTCATTTTTGCAGGGACAAGAGATAAACTTGATGTATTTCTACAAGAATGTCAGAACTTTTTCAATTCATCTCCTAAGGACTTTGCTAGGGATGCTATGAAAGTATCTTTCATAATAAGTCTGTGTAAAGGTGCTGCATTTGAGTGGGCAATGCCCTTTTTAGCAGGCCAGGATCCAATCCTGCAAAATTATGCTGCTTTTCGCCAGAGGTTTGAACAAGAATTTCAAGACCCCATGCCTGTACAAAACGCTATCACTCAGTTACGCAAATTGCACATGGGCAATAAGACCATATTGGAATATATCTCCAACTTCCAAAAACTAGTCACACCCCTGAATTGGAATGAGCAAGCCCTTATGGAACTGTTCCAAGATGGCCTGAAACCCAGAATTGTGCATGAGATGACACACCAACCAACACCTAACACATTAAATGAACTCTATGAGACCTGTTTGACCATCGAGACTAAATTCTCATCTGCCCAGGACCGTGCCGCCAGATACGAAAACCAGTTTAGAGAGAGAACCAGACCACTGCCAGCTCCACGCCAAAGATTTCAAAACAACAGTTTCAACTCCGTGCCAAGACGTCCCTTCCAGATACCAACAGACACGGGAAACCAACCAGCAGTCATCGCTTGAGAGGAACCAATGGATCTCGGTACGGCCAGACCTCGCCTGAGTGAAGCTGAGAGAGCCAAACGGCGAGCGGAAGGCCTATGCATGTATTGTGGAGAGGCTGGACACATGATAATTACTTGCCCTCAGAGAAGATGTCTCACTCCATCCACTCCAGTCTCAAACACTACGCCCATGTTTCTTTTTTTTTTTCAATTTTTTTATTAATTTTCATAAAATAAACAGACACACATACAAACACTAAACATAAAGTGGGGGTGTATTTCCCCCGCTTCTTTTGAAAGTATACATTCAGATACAAAAAAAAAGAATACATAATTGAGTATATGTTAAATGTTAAAAGGTTTAGTAAATTTGAGTTAAGGTTTTACAAATCTTGAATACAATGTAAATATTAGGTAAAGTTAGTATAACATAGTCATCAAAAAATACCTTTAATGTAATCTTAATTACTATAGTAGAATGCCATATTCATCAAACAAAACATTCAAACTAATTTCAACTATTATACATCAAAATTCTTGATATGTTACTTATAGTTATACATAAACTACTATGTCATAATCATAAAAAAACCAAATGCATTTAAACTAGTATTAATATTGTTATCACCTAGGTAAAAACAAATACAAAAAATTAAATAGAAATAAATGTGTATATCTTATTTTTTCTTATCTATCCATTTATAAACATTGTTCCATGTTTCATAAAATTTAGTATCTTCTTGATCATTTAATCTTCTTGTCATCATGTCCATTTCAGCGCAATCTAATATTTTAGCTATAACTTCTTCTTCCTTGGGGATTTCCTCCCCTTTCCAATTTTGCGCATATATTATTCTAGCCGCGGTTAATATGTGTATAATTAAATAAAGAATTTCTTTCTTGTAGGTCTGATTGGTAACTCCTAATAAGTAAAATTCCGGGGTATTATCTATATCTTGTTTTATTATTTCTTTTAATATTTTCTCTATCATCTTCCAATATATTTTAGCTTTACCACATGTCCACCATTGATGGTAATAGGTTCCTATATCCTTCTTACATTTCCAGCATAATGGGGATGTTTTGGGAAACATTTTTGCTATCCTATTTGGTGGGAGATGCCATCTGTAAAACATTTTGATTTGGTTTTCTTTTAATGAAACTGATTTGGTCATTTTCCAGTTATTAATCCAAACTTTCTCCCATGTATCTATGTCTATTTCCTTACCAATATTTCTACACCATCTTATCATAGTATCTTTTAAAGTCAACTCTATATTTTTATGAGCGATGAGAAATTTATATATTTTCCCTATCATTTTTATTGAATTAATAGTAATTAAATTGCTTAAAAGATTCTTACTTTTATTGAAAATATAAAGAGTTTTATCCTTCTGGTATCTAGATCGAATCTGAGCATAATGCCACCAGTCTATTATTATCCCTTCTTCTTGTAATTTAATCCTAGATTTTAGCTTCATCTGGTCATTTAATAATTCTTTATATCTATAAGTTATTTTCTTGTCTTTTATAGACTTTGGATGCATTATTGCTTCTAGGGGAGCTAGCCATTCTGGGATAGTTAAAAAGTGATTTTTCTTTATGTCTTTCCAAACTTCTAGTAGATACTTCCTTAATGTATGCCTTTTAAAATATGAATGATTTTTTTCCTTATCGTACCATACAAATGCGTGCCATCCAAGCATAAGATCATGTCCTTCTAAGTTAAGTATTCTTTTGTTCTCTAGAGTTATCCACTCTCTGAGCCATGTTAATGCGGCAGCCTGATAGTATAATTTCCAATTTGGAAGGCCAAATCCTCCTCTTTCTTTGATATCTTCTAAGCAGTTCATTTTTATCCTTGCTTTTTTCCCTTGCCATATAAATTTTTTAACTAGGTTTGTTAAAGTTTTGAAAAAAATTCCCCCTGGATTTATTGGAATTACCTGGAAGAGAAATAAAACCTTAGGTAAAATATTCATCTTAATTGTTGCGATTCTTCCTAAGAATGATATTTTCAGATTATTCCACATTGCTAAATCTTTTTTAATTTCTGTTAATAATTTTATATAATTATCATTTTTTAATGTTATTGTTTTCGCTGTTAAATTTATTCCTAAGTATTTTACTTTTTTTACAGTCTTTATTCCAGAGATGCTTTCTAGTTTAGTTTCTTGTATTTTGTTCATATTTTTAGTCAGAAAATGTGTTTTGCTTTTGTTTATCTTTAAACCTGCTACCTTTCCATATTGTTCAATAGCTTGCAATAAAGTAGGAACTGTTATTATCGGTTCTTCAATTATGAAGGTTAAATCATCTGCAAATGCTTGAACTTTATAAGTTTCATCTCCTACAGTTAAACCTTTTATTTTAGGATCCGCTCTTATTTTAATTAATAGAGTTTCAAGAATCATGATAAATAACAATGGTGATATAGGGCAACCTTGACGAACTCCCTTATTTATATCAAGTGTTGGTAATTGATTGTTGTTCAATATTATGTTAGTTGTTTGTTTTGAATATATAGTATCTATTAAGTTAACAAATTTTGGGCCAAATCTCATTTTATTTAGTTGCATTTTTATGAATATCCAATTGACGTTATCAAAGGCCTTTTGAGCGTCTAGAAACATTAAAGATGCTGTCTTGCCTGGATATTGTTCATAATACTCTAATGTATTTATTACTGTTCTAAGATTATTTTTAATTTGTCTCCCTGGTAGAAACCCATTTTGGTCTTGGTGTATTATTCCATTTATAACTCTTTTAAGTCTGTCTGCATAAATGGCAATAAATATCTTATAATCTACATTTAATAATGATATGGGCCTATAGTTTTTAATTTTTTCTGGGTCTGTGCCCTGTTTATGTATTAAAGTTGTCAGTGATTCTGACCAAGATTTAGGAATTTTACCCTCAAGTCTACATAGATTGAAAGTTTCTAACATATGGCTTCTTATTGTTTCATTTTCTATCTTATACCATTCTGCCGGTATGGCGTCTGGGCCTGTGGCCTTGTTGCTTTTCTGTTTTTTAATTGTTGTTAGGAGTTCTTCCATTGTTATTGGTCCGTCCATGGTGGCCTGTTGGTCTTCTGTTATTTGTGGTAATTTTGAAGCTTGTAAATAGTTAAAAACTTCATCTTCACTAACATTATCTTTGGCATATAGATCTTTATAAAAATTATACACAATATCTGCCTTTCCTTCTGTATCATATTTTATTGTACCATCTTTGTCTTCTAGTTTTTTAATTAATTTTGATTGACGCTGTTTTCTAAGTTTATATGCTAACCATCTGCCTGGTTTATTTGCATGTTCAAAGTAGTGTTGCTTTGCTCTCTTAATTTTTTCAGTTATTTATTTTGTTCTATAATTCTAATTTTATGCTTAATTACATTTATTTCTGTTTTTAAGTCTCTGTTCTTAATATGTTGCTGTGATAAAAACTCTAATTGTTTCAATTCATTTATTAATTGTGTATATTTTAATTTATTTTCCTTGTTATGTTTTGCAGTATAAGATATTGTTAATCCTCTTATATAAGCTTTAGCTGTATCCCATAAGTTCTGTGGGGTAGTTTCTGAATTTTTGTTAATTTCAAAAAATATTTTTAATTCCTTTTCGATCCAATCCTTATATTTCTTATCATTAGATATATTTCTATTCATCCGCCAATTATTCTGTTTGTTATTCATTCTCATAGAAACCACTATTGGATTGTGATCGGCCCACGTGTTAGCATCTATCTCTACATCCCTTATTTGTTCTGCCACCGTTTTTGGTGCCCATACCATGTCTATTCTTGTCCATATTTTGTGGGGGTTAGAGTAAAAAGTATATTGTCTCTTGTGGAGGTATCTTTCCCTCCAAATATCATTTAACAATAATTCCCCTTTCATTTTTTGAAAAGTACTAGGTAGCAAATTCCTACTTGTCTTTTTGTTTCTTTTCCTTTTATTGTTACCTCCCCTTCCTGAGTGGTCTAATTGTCTATTCGCGATGGCATTAAAATCACCTATTATTAATACATTATCAATAGCTAGGTCTATTATTGTTTGATGCAAATTTTTATAAAATGTCATTTGATCTTCATTTGGAGCATAAATGGAGACAACAGCTAAAGGTCTAGGTTCAATATCAACTTGTACAATCAATATTCTACCCTCATTATCCTTAAATATTTGTTTGGAATTTATAGAGTTCTCAACATACATCACTACACCTCTTTTTTTTTGATCTGCTAATGCAGCATACATTTTTCCAATTTTTGGATTCAACAGTAATTTTTGGTTATTTTTTTTAATATGCACTTCTTGTAATATTGTAATTTGAGCATTTTGATTTCTAATTTTAGAAAAAATTTGTTTCCTTTTCCTTGGTTCATTAAGTCCATTGACGTTTACAGAAAAGATTTTTAAATCTTTACTTGTTATCATTTAGTAGGTTTTTTGGTTTCTCGCTGAGGTTGAACTCTTCTGGCACCTTGGTCCTGCTCTATTACCTGAGCAGTAGCCCCCAGATCTTCTTCTTGCTGAGTTGTTGGTTTTTCCCCTGGTTGTTGTTGAACTAGTTGTTGTTCAACCACTTGTTGCTGGTTTGCATGGTCCCGGCGGCTGATGCCACTATTTTCAAAAAAGTACATAGCTTGTTCTACATTTTCCAATTTGTATCTTGTAGAGCGCCATGTCAGAGAAAGACCTTGTGGGATAAGCCAACGATAGGTTATATTTTCTTTGATCAGAATTCGAGTTAGAAAGTGGTAATCTCTTCTGCTTTCTCTGACACTACGCCCATGTTTCAGGTGCAGTCTACCTTGCCTGGAAATGACCAGAGCCCAGCCTAAAGCAAACCTTAGGCTGGGCAGGCACCAAACCAAATGACAATGATAAGACAGAGGAACCGAGACCGTCAAGACACCTGACCTTAGCCACTAGGGTGAACTTAGAAAACCCACCCAAAACCCTCCCTGCTGTTGCCTTAGTGGATTCTGGAGCTAACACCAACTTGATGGATGAGACCTTTGCTCGTTCTCATGCCATACCATTATGCCCCGTCGCACCTATTATTGTTGAAACCATTGAGGGGCGAGTTCTCTTGTCCGGACCAATCAAATTCCAGACCCAACCACTTACCTTAACCATCGAACACCACGAAGAACCTATTCAATTTCCTATGGTCCTTGGCTTACCATTCTACTATCACTGGCTATCAAAAAAGCCTTGTTTTAAATGTTGCATGTAAGTGAGAAAGTGCACCTGTGTAGCGCATGCTCATGAAGTGGGTATGTACACACACTCACATTTTCGGCAAGGAGGTTGTTAAAGAATGTGCAGCCCACCCCTGCACAAAAGTGACCTTTTAGGTAATTTTACAGTTCTTAAACATTTTACCTCATACTAACACAAACTTGTTAATTCATACTCTGTGCAAAAGGATTACATCATCATTTCTCAACCTTAGCAATTTTAAGATGAGTGAATTTCAACTCCAGCTGAGGACTTCTGGGAGCCGAAATTCAACCATCTCAAAGTTGAAAAACACTGAGTTAGAAGCTGTTGTGTCTCAAGATAGCACCAGCTTCCTCGCTGAAAAGTATCTGACTTTTTATTTCAGGCTCTCATCTGGAGAAACTGGTATCCAGTCTTTCAGATTTAGAGACACGCTTAGGCTCCCGGAAATGTGTTTCTCCTGAAAAGTTCAATGAGATCCTGAAAGTCAGGGAGGATACTCATAATTCAGGTGAGCTCAAGAAAATATAGATTTGCTTTGTATACACCAGTGTCATCTGTCCATCCTCAAAATATTCATGAGAAAAGTTACAATCTGTGGAGACTGCTCCCTTCCCCAATGGTTGGCTTTCAAAATTTGGGGCCATTTTTGACATTGAGGAGAGTGAAAGGGCAAAATGGTACCTTAATACTTCAAGATGCTTAAGAAATTCATTCAATCATTATTATTTTTATAATAGCATCACAAAAATGGTTCTTCGCCTCCCTACAATCAGAAGGTGTGGCTAAAAAGCTAAATAAATTATTGACCCTTTGAGGTAGATCAGTCCTGAAAGAAACTGGAACTCAGCAGAACCTTGAAAGCCTGAGGGAGATTTTTTTCCCCTCCCTTCTCTACTAACGGAAATCATAGTGGAGGAATCGTGGATATTTTTTTTCTTACATCTTCATATCTATTCAACTTGATGCTGACATAATAGGTTACTGAAATTCTTTGTCGAGGACATCTCTGTTCTATAAGAACCTTACACTGCATGATAATTTGGGAATTGCCTTGATCTTGTTGATTTCCCATGTCATAACATCCTATGCCCATGCCCATGTTATACCACGAATTGCAAACATTTCTACTCTTCCTTGTTTCTTAGCCTCTGGCCTCTACTGTTGCTAAGTAGGGCCAGAATAAATACTACATATTCCTGAGCTGAATAATAGGAATCTCTTCTGGACCTTTGAAGAGAAATCATAATTTTGATAATGTTCTCCTGTCTCTTTAATGCATTGTAAATTCACATAGGAAGATAAGTGAGCATTACTTTGACAAAAAGTGTATGTATCAACACTAACTCTTCATATTGATTTTGATTCATATTGATTCATGTTACTCTATCTTCCCATAGTTGATCACATTCCACATGGATCCAAGGATGACCTTTTCCCAGGAACCTGGTATTTGGAGCAAGTGGATGAGAAAAACCGCAGGAAATATGCACGAAAACTAGTTTAGCAGTATAGAGTTGTCATTAATATGTTTTTTCTGGTAAGTCAGAACCCTAGGTCTTAGAAAGGAAATGTGCAGATGAAAGGCTCAGTTGCCATTTATTAGGCAAAAAGAAAAAATGAAAATACTTATGGAAATGAGAATTTTGTTATCGTTTGGTCATTGCCTGTCTACATATCTTGCTGTGGAGAAACATTTAAAATAAAGCACATAATTATTATACTTTTGTAGCTGGAAGAGGAATATGCCAATATGGTTCTTTCAAGCTGTTATGGGTGTGTGTTGTTCAGCTGGGGAGCAAAATAGGTTCATAAACAAAGGTTGAATGGTTCGTTCTTCATAGATATGTGTAATAAATATTTTTAGGCGAACCGAACCCGCAAAATTCGGGTTCGTACCAAACTTTACGCGGTTCGGTATACTGAACCCGAACCCAAACTTTTGCAAAAATTCGGCAAAAGTTCGGGTTCGGGTTCAGGTTTGGGAGAGTGCCAGGAAGCGCCACTGCCCCGCTGTCACCTTCTGGAACAGCTGGGGTGCTTCCCGTCATTCTCCGGAGCCCAAACCCGAACCCGAACTTTTGCCGAACTTCTGAGTTCAGCATTCGGGAGACCACCGAGAAGCGCCCCGGCTGTTTCTGAAGGTGACAGCTGGCCGGCGGCACTTCCCGGCGCTCTCCTGAATGCTGAACTTAGAAGTTTGGCAAAAGTTCGGGTTCAGGCTACGGAGAACGCTGGGAAGCACCCCCGCCCAGCTGTCACCTTCCGAAACAGCCGGGGAGCTGTCGGCCAGTTGGGAGGCACAAAAGGAGGTGGGGAATCCCACGAGGGGATTCCAGGGGTGGAACTTTGATGTCACTGAGATGTCCTTCCTGGCCAGCTGAAATGGGGACTCCAGGAAGGACATCTCCGTGACATCAAAGCTCCACCCCTGGAATCCCCCTGGGGGGTTCCCACCTCCTTTTGCGCCTCCCAACCGGCCGACAGCTCCCCAGCTGTTCTGAGAAGCACCGCCGCCCAGCTGTCACCTTCAGAAACAGCCGGGGCACTTCTCAGTGGTCTCCTGAATGCTTAACTCAGAAGTTCGGCAAAAGTTCAGGTTCGGGTGAGCGCTGGGAAGCGCCCTGGTTGTTCTGGAAGGTGACAGCTGGGCGGCAGCGCTTCCTGGTGCTCTGCCAAACCCGAACTTTTTTTAAAAAATTGGGTGCCAAACCCGAACCAGAACTTTGTTGGGTTCGCCCAACACTAGTAATAAAGAATAATATCAAATCAGAAAATAAAATTCCCACATTGCCTGAATTTAAATCCTTTCTATCCTAACTGATACCAAAACAAAAGATGAAGAAAAATGTTGCAAATGCAGGTAGCCCTCGACTTATGATCCCAATTGAGCCCAACATTTCTGTAGCTAAGCAGGAGTGAGCGAGTTTTCTTCAATTTTGCAACCTTTCTTGGCACAGTTAAATCACTGCAGTTGTTAAGTTAACTGAATCTGGCTTCCTCATTAACTGGGTTTGTCAGGTCACCACATGCCCTTGGGAGACTGCAATTGTCATAAATATATGCCAATTGGCAAACATTTGAATTTTGATAACATGACCATGGGGTTGCTGCAATGATCATATAAAAAATGGTCATAAGTTACTATTTTAAGGGTTGTTATAACTTTGAACAGTCACTAAATGAATGGTTGTGAGGTGAGGACTAGCTGTAATTGAGTATCTTTGAAATTGTTTCTACAAGCAGCTTAGTTATACTCAAAAATTGCCATTATAGGAGAGGAAGGAATTAAATATTGAGAAAAATATATTGCATTGGCTATCCCAAGAACTTAAGAATGACTTCCTAAAGTAGGAATGTAAAACTCAATTTCATTGAGGGCCACATCAGGGTTGTGTTTGATTGTGGGTGGGGCTTGGGGCATGGTCGGGGGGTGCATGGTCAACTTGACGTCACTCATGTTGGAGGCATCTGAGGTTGGGGGGATTCATTGTCTCCAGAAGAAGGCAAGGCTAGGGTGGGCCAAACCCTTGTCATTCAGAGCTGCCTTGCCATCCCTCTTAGGCCACACAGAGGACCCCAGGATGGTTGCACAGTTTGTCACAACCTAGGCAGCAGAGGGCAAGCATTCAGGCCAGTCCTCGAGTTCTCAGGGCACCAGGACTTCACAGTGCAACCCAATCCAACTCTGCTTCACCAAGGTATTCCCGGCTGCACTGTTCTCACTCTCCTTGGCCACGTTGCTCATGGTGTGTGTGCGGGAGGGCCAAGGCTGTGGGTCAGAGAGAGGCCCACTCACTCTCCATGCAAGGCCACCCGGCTTTATAACCAAAGCATCCTCAGTG
The DNA here is from genome assembly GCF_031021105.1 of Erythrolamprus reginae. Classification (NCBI taxonomy): domain Eukaryota; kingdom Metazoa; phylum Chordata; class Lepidosauria; order Squamata; family Dipsadidae; genus Erythrolamprus; species Erythrolamprus reginae. The sequence goes on from NC_091952.1 coordinate 140,390,326, forward strand.
ATAGAATGGGAGATTGTCAGGAGGAGACAAGGGAATGGCAAAAGGCATCAGGGTTGCAGGTGGCCAAGTCTAAGGCAGAAATTCCCTCAGACTTTCCTTCCCTCTCATTATAATTTCCCTTCCTTCCTTCCCTCTTCCTTCCCCTTTCCTTCTTTTTCCTTCTTTTCTCTCTTTGGGCCCCCCCCCCCGAGCTCCATTTTCGGCTGCAATGGCCTCCTTCAGCCCTCTGCCAGGGAAAATGGACCTCGGAGAGGGCGGGGCATAAATGGCCCTTGAGCTCAGCTTTGACTGGCAGAGGATAGGAGGCCGTCATGGCTTCATTTCTTCGGGGAGAGGGCTGAAAGAGGGCGTTATGGCTGAAAATGTTTTCATTGGCAGGACCTTCACTGTTTCCAGGGTGGCCCCTGGATAGATCTAAACATCCCATGGGCTGAATCCAGGCTGCAGACATCCCTGCCCTAACATATCATTGCTTCTCAGCCTACCCTCCATCTCATTCATAACAATAGAAAATATATTGTACACATGTCGGTTTAAAGAAAATAAGTAGGCTTGAAAATAAATAGGCTTATACAGTAAGGGGCTGCCATTCACAGTCCTACTGGAATGGTCGGGAGGGGGCGCGAGGGCGGGAGGCATGCACAGAGTCATGGCCAAAGCCTTTCCGTCTGGGAACTACCAGCGGGAAGAAATCCTACAGGAAGAAAAGGATTTGTTCCCGCTGGCAGCTCCTGGGTGGGATGGACTGCCACCACTGCCACGCAGGAATCCAGCTCCGTGACTGCCGGCAAAGGTGTTCCATTTAGTCCCACGGGGGAGCTGCCAGAAGGAAGAAATCTGGGACTAAACGGGGCGCCTTTGCCAACAGCCATGGTGCTGGGTTCCTGCGCGGCAGCTTCTCCACAGGACTAAACAGAGTGCCTTTCCCGGCAGCCATGGGGCTCGAGCAGGCAGAGCATCGGGCACATCTCCTAGCTGAGCCAGGGCAAGACGCGGCTGGGAGAGGTGGCCACTGCCTGCCACACACCTCCAGGCCCACCCTGGAGCATTTTTTCTGCTGGTGGCCACCTCTCTGAGCTGCTTCTTACGCTGGTTCAGCTAGGAGATGCACCCAGTAGTCTGCCTGCTCGAGCTGACCTGGTCCCACTTCTGGTTGTGGTGGCAGGCGCAACTCCTGGCCAAGCCAGCTCGAGAAGCAGCTTGGAAAGGTGGCTGCCACCCACCATGCCCACCTGCCAGGCACACCCTGGAGCATTTTATCCTGCTGGCAGCTCTGGGCTGGAACTGACAGCTGCCGCCACCGCAGAAGCCAGCAGTAAAAGATGCTCCAGGACGGGCCTGGTGGGTGGGTGTGGCAGGCAGCGGCCACCTCTCCAAACTGCTTCTTGCACTTGCTTAGCAAGGAGACACACCCAGTTCTCTGCCTACTCGAGCAGCCCCGGTCCCACTCTGGTTGCAGTGGGGCAGCAGGCGCGTCTCCTGGCTGAGCCAGCTCGAGAAACAGTTTGGAGAGGTGACCGCTGCTTGCCACACCCACCTGCCAGGCCCGCCCTGGAGTATTTTTTACTGCTGGCGTCTCCGGGCTGGAACTGACAGCTGACACCGCAGAGGCCAGCAGTATAAAATGCTCCATGGTGGGCCTGGCGGGTGGGCATAGTGGGCGGCGGCCACCTCTCTGAGCTGCTTCTTGCGCTCCCTCAGCTAGGAGACGTGCCTGGTGCTCTGCCTGCTCAAACCACCCTGGTCTCACTCTGGCTACAGTGGGGCAGCAGGTGCGTCTCCTACCTGAGCCAGGAAACGCGCCAGGCAGCTCGAGTCTCCTCTCCAAATGGCCCCAGCAGCGGCAGAGGTGCCCCACACCCGCCGAATAAGCACTAGCACTGCACTCTCTGGCCCCACCTAGCAGTAGGTGCTGTCGCTGCTGGCTGGGGCGGTGAGATTTGGCTTCTGCACATGCTCAGAATCCAAATCTCACATGCACGGCATGTGCACGCACACACATGGCAGGTGGCGATGGAGATGCACGCGCAACTCCATTTGGAACAGTGGAACGGCGAGATGTATTGGTTGTAGGAAGACAAAGCCTAAGTCTTGGCTAAGAATCCAAATAAACTATAGCAGGATTACATATGCATCACCAAAGACTTTAGATGCAAGCACAGGAGGCTCCCTGAAAATGTTTTGAAAAGATGATAGAAACCCTAAAAAATTCTGCATAACCCCTCAAAGGTTGGATAGGAGGAGAGAGGGATTAAAGGAGAACAAGGAGAGGTTAGGAGAAAGCTTGGAAAAGCAAGAGGATACTGGATGTTGCTGGATTCTGGAATTGAAAAACAGTGAGTAACAGACAAAGGGAATATGGCCCAAAGAGGGGATAATCCGGACATGGAAGGAAAGATAGACAAACTGTTACAAATGTTTACTATGATGGAACAGAGATTTAAAGCCCTGGAAGGTGTATTGGGAGATTGTAAAAGATTTTAAAAAGGATACACAAGAGCAAAAAGAGAAAATGCAAGCAGTTGAAAGCACCGTTCCCCGTAAGCTGTGTGTGTGTGCGTGTGCCCCAAAATACCCCCCGTGCACCCTTTTCCATGGGCGCGTGCTCCCCATCCCCCTGCCAGCCCGTGGGGAGGGGCAGGGAGGTGCTGCAGTAGGAGGAAAGGGAGCCGCAGCCGCCCCTGCCTCCCCACGGTGCCTCCGGCCAAACGCGCCCCTGGCTTCTTGGCCCTGCCCCTCACCCACCCGATCTGCCCCCTCTCCTCCTCCGCTGCCTCCTGCCTTGGGGCACGACTTCTCCCGCGGCGGTGGCAGCTGCGGGGACGAAAGCGCTGCCAGCCAGGGGGAAGCGAGAGAGGGCTTTCTCCGCAGGCTTCGAGAATGCCCGCCCCGCCCCTCTCGCAGCCCCTTCGCTGGGAGCGCTTTCGTCCCAGACTTTCAGCAAGGGGGCTGCAGTAGAGGCAGGGCAGGTGTTCCCGAAGCGCTCAGAGAAAGCGCTCTCGCAGCCCCCTTGCCGTCGGTGCCTCCGTTCCGGAGCTCCGTCTCACAGCTGATCACCCTGCCGCCGCCCCACGGCTACTGCCCAATGCCGCTGCTGAGAGAAAGAGAGAAAGGGGGGGAGAGAGAGATAGCAAGAGAGAGAAGAGAAAGAAAGCAATAGAGAGAGAGAAAGAAAACAAGAGAGAAAGAGAGAGAGAGATGAAAGGGGGGAGAGATAGCAAGAGAGAGAAGCGAAAGAAAGCAAGAGAGATAGAAACAAAGAGTGAGAGAGAAAGAAAGCAATAGAGAGAGAGAAAGAGAGAGAGAGAGAAAGAAAACAAGAGAGAGAGAGAGAGAGAGATGAAAGGGGGGAGAGATAGCAAGAGAGAGAAGCGAAAGAAAGCAAGAGAGATAGAAACAAAGAGTGAGAGAGAAAGAAAGCAATAGAGAGAGAGAAAGAGAGAGAGAGAAAGAGAGAGAGAGAAAGAGGGGGAGAGAGAAAGAGAGAGAAATGACTCTTGATTTAAAGCATATGGTAAAAAGCACCCAAATAATAACAGAGAAAAAAAAACCCAGCCATTTGTCTGTGTGTGTGTGTGTGAGAACTCTTGAATCATTTCTAATAGCTCACCTCTAATTGGAAATGGTTCAAGAGTTCACACACACACACACACACACACACACACACACACACACAAGGGGGGAGGAGACAGGTATGGAAAAAGAGAAGATAATGATAGTAATAGATTTTGGTTTTGTTTTATTATTAATTTCTTTTAATAAAAAAAGAAGGTTTTTTTTTCTTATTTATTTATTTATTTATTTTTCTATGCCGCCCAGTCCCAAAGGGACTGTCGCTCAGACACTATACTTTTCTGCCCACACCGGAAAAAAATTAGAGGGAACATTGGTTGAAAGGGAGATGGAGAATCAGGCCAGGAAAAACAATGAGATTTCAAAACAACTAAACTTTAGAATAGCAAATTTAGAAGATCGCCAGAGGAGACATAACTTACGTTTTTGTGGTTTCAAGCAGTTTGGAGATGGTGTGAATTTAACTGAGGCCATTCAGGTGTGGCTTAGATCTTGTCAAGCTGATTTTAATCCATGTGATATTGAACGAGCCCACTGGACCTATGGCCCCAGAGACATGCAACAGAGAGATATAGTTGTTGTCTTTTCAAATGAATGCAAAGCTGAGAAACTGTACAGACATCTCCAAAGCCTGGCTGATTTAAAATATGGAGAAAGTGAAATAAGAGTCCTGAGAGATCTCTCCAGACAGACTCTCCTTGAGAGGGCTGCCCTTAGACCAATTACAAGCATCCTGTTTCAAAACGGAGTAAAGTTTTCTTGGGGGGTTCCCAACAGTTCTGATTTTTAAGGAAGACCGGTCTTTTAGAGCTCGATCATTTAAAGAAGGCCTGGAAATGTTGCAAAAACTGGGGATTGCATTTGAAGAAGGTGGTGAAACCAGCCCAGCAGGAGGAGGAGCTGATATTACAACAGATTCTTCGAACGGAAGAGGCACCCCGGAAGACCCTTTACAAATTCATTTAGAAGAGCAGGAAAGAGAATGCCAGCTTAAGAGTTTGAAAGTCAAGTAGCCACTTTAAGAATGAAAACCAAGACATTCACATGTGAAGAAACTGCCGAAATGAAGCATTTTCAATGACTCCCTCTTTCTTAGTCTGTATTCTTTGTTTTTTCTCTCCTTCCATTTTGTTTGTTTTTGCAATTGTTAGGTTAATCTCCCTCCCCCTTGTTGGGGGTGGGGATGAACTTATTATAAGTATAATAAGGACAGTTGAATTTTAAGGGGGGGAATTGAGGGGAGAAGTGTGGAGGGGAGACTTTTTTTAAAAAAAAATGTTAAGGGAGCCGGTTGTGGGAGGTGTAGTCAAATAAGTGCCTTCATGGAAGGAAAAGTATTTAACTTGTCGTCCTTCCCAATAAAGTGGGGGAGGGACCAGGGTGGAAGGCACTTGGTAGGGGTGTGAATAGGGTATATAAGAATGTAGGTAAACTAGGAATATTGCAAGAGGGTAAAGGGAACATAATTATATGCAATGGGTGAGTGGTCTATTATGACTTTAAAAGTGATGGATTGGGATCAAATTTGAAACGTCATAGGGTTTTGAGGATGGCTAGGGATAATAGGTTGGATATTATGGTTTTAACAGAAACACATAAATGACATCAAAAAAAGGATAAACTTATAACAGATAATAATTGGAAATGGATTTATGAATCAAGAGGAAATCAAAATAGTAGAGGAGAAGCATTCCTTATTAATCAAAGAGTTCCTATAGAAGTGGCGGCAGTACAAAAAGATAGAGATGGTGGATGGGTATTTGTTAAAGGGAAAATTAATCAACAAAAATAATGTTGGTAGCAATTTATGCATCAAATATTAATATGAAACAATTAATATTGAATACAAAGAAGAAATTAGATAATTTTGGGGAAGGCTCAGTGTTTTTGGCTGGGGATTTCAATATACAATTAACAATGGGAATGGCAAATAGAAGATCATTGCATTTAAATAGACTTAATATGGTTGACCTTCACCGGGATCTCCCGAATAGAGGCACGTTTTATTCTGCAAGACATAATACATTCAGTTGTATTGATTATATATTAATGAATAAAATGGGGAATGTGCAAGTTAAAACATCTGAAATTAAAAGCATTTGGCTGTCAGATCATGCTCCACTAATAACAGTGGTTACAATGGGCCAGGAAATGAATTATAGAACATGAAAATATAATATGATAGTGACCGCAAATGAACAAGATAAACTTAAATTGCTAATGGAATTACGTGAGTACTTTAGAATAAATGATGCAGGCCAGACTAAGCAATCAATTGTTTGGGATGCATGTAAGGCAGTTATGAGGGGACATTGCATAAGCTTGGAAGCGGATATTAGAAAAAGATGGGGGAGAAAAGGGCAGGCTAAGATAAGAGAAATAGATTTGATACAAGAAGAAGGGAGTGGAATACCATATTGAAATTAAAGAAATTAAAGAAGAAACAATTAAAAATGTTCGATGAGTTACAGTGGAATAAAATGAGAATGGCAGTCAGGCAAAGGATTATGGGATGGGGGATGAAATCAATGAAACAAATGGTAAGATATTTAAAGAAGAGAAAGGAAAAATCCTGTATAATGGCATTATGGGACTCCAGTGGGAAGGTGAGATGTGGTAAAGATCAGTTTGAGAAAATAATGAGGAATTATTACGAAGATCTTTATAAAGAAGAACAGGTGAATGTTGGAGTCATTAATGTTGGAAAAAAGTGAATGAGGAAGAGAAACAAATGTTAAATGTAGAAATTACACAAGATGAAATAGCTAATGTAATTAAAGGGTTGAAACCAGCCAAAGCACCGGGCCCTGATGGATATACAGTACAGGGGAATTTTATAAGACTTATATGGATGAATATGGATGAATTGATACCGCATTTGGGAAAGTTATTTAATGATGTACTTAAAACTTACAGTATCCCACAGACTTGGAGGACAGTAGAAATTGTTACCATCCTGAAAAAGGATCGAGATTTAAGAGACCCTATCGTCCTATCACTTTGGCAAATCAGGATTATAAAATATTCATGAAGGTATTGGCGAACAGACTTGAGAACATTTTGCTGAAAATCATTGAGGAAGACCAATACCACACTACCGTTACCAAGAAGAAGTTGGGTATTTTGAAATTAGATGTGTATAAAGTTTTTGACAAAGTTAATCATGGACTACACATGCGTCATAGACTTTTCTAGACGCACCTATTCGAGCTCCGATATGATTAATTGAACAAAAGGGAAAAACTCCCTCAAAACATCATAATTTTTTCTTGAAGATAAGCAGAGGCTAGAGCATTTACAGAAGTTCAAAGAGAATCTAAGATTTGCGGTTTTAAGGGAAGACTGATCTTCTTTCGCTATCAAAGTGAGGACAATAAATCTTAATAAAATGGCTGAAAGGGCTGACCTTAGCCTCAGGAAAATTCAAACGAAACTGGATCAATTGCTTCAGATTGTTGGTGCTTTTGAACAAAGATTTCTGTGAGTGGAAAGGGTGTTGGAAAATCTTTGCTTACATATTAAAACAGTTAAAAAAGGAGCAGATGAGTCAGCTAAAAAAATTCGGAATTTAGAGCAACAAGTTAAAAGCCAGGATGAGATTTGTAAGCAATTGGATTTAAAACTTGCCAATTTGGAAGACCATCAAAGGAGAAGAAATTTACGCCTGCATGGTTTTAGACCAGATTTTGCTTCAGGCTTGAAATTAGCGGAAGCAATTCTTGGTTGGATGAAAGTGCAGGGCGCCCAAGTTGTTTTTGATGACATAGTGTGCGTTCATTGGGGTGTTCCACATAGAAACCCGGAGAGGCAAAGACACATTGCTATGGCCTTGGCCAGTGAGAAGAAAGCTGATATGATCTATAATAAGATATGATCTATAATTTGGTTTTTTATAATAAGGGTTTTTTAGTTGTTTTTATTAATTGGATTGTTCATGTTGTTTTACCACTGTTGTTAGCCGCCCCGAGTCTGCGGAGAGGGGTGGCATACAAATCCAATAAATAATAATAATAATAATAATAATAATAATAATAATAATGATGATGATAATAATAATAAGTATTTGAAAAGTTGTGCCAGCCTTAATCAAGATGGAAACAAGGTAAGAGTTCTTAGAGATCTCTCCTGGGAAACTTTGAGAGTGAGAGCTGCTTTACGCCCAATTTCAAACCGTCTATATCAAAGTGGAAAAAAGTTTACCTGGTGTTTTCCAGCTGCCATTTTGGTGTTCCAGGAAAATAAGATGTTTAGAGTACGATCATTGGAGGAGGGAAAGGCACTATTGAACCAACTGGGTATTGAGTTTGTAGAAAGCGGAGCACAAGGAGCAGAAGGAGGGAAGAGCAGAGCAGTTGGAGAGCCACAAGGAGCAGAAGGAGAAGATTATTTCAGTGGTCGTAGTACCCCAGATGAGGAGGAAAGGCAAAGGGAGGAGCAGCTGAAGGAGTTGACGGGGCAGGTGGAGGCCATTAGAAGGGAGCAGAAAAGAATAGAGCCCAGCATGAGAAGAAGTGAAGAGTTGAAACTGACTCTGCTGTCCCCCCTTGGAGATGTTTCTGGAAATTAGTGTTAATTTTTATTCTTGTTGGGGGGAGAAGAGAAAAAAGTAAAAGAAGTAAAAAAAAGTAAAAGAAGGTATTATTCAAATGGATAAGGGAGGGTGGGAGGGGATTTTCTCTCTCTAATTATATTAAAAAGTGGTTGCAAGTGGAGCTCAGCAAAGTAGGAGCATAATCATTAGAAGTGCCTCATGACTGGACAAGGGTTTTCCTTGTCCTCCCCCTTCCTGGTGGGGGGAGCATGGGAGAAGGCACTTTGGGGGGGTTATTGGGGTGAGGAAGGGTAAAATAAGTAAACCAAAAGCAAACAAGAGGGGAAAAGGGATATTCTTGTATATTATGAGTGAGTGTACTATAATGGTTTTAAATGTGAATGGTTTGGGATCAGATTTGAAACGTTACAGGATATTGAGGATGGCTAAGCAAAACAAGGTGGATATTATGATTTTGACAGAAACACATAAAAGACAGAGAAGAAGGGACAAATTGGTTAATGATAGTAATTGGAAATGGGTATATGAATCTTGAGGAACGCAAAATAGTAGAGGTACGGCGATTCTTATTCATCAGAGGGTTCTATTTGAGGAGGTTGCTGTGCCAGAGCTGCTCCTGTAAAGGCCTCTACTATATTCTTACATGCAAAAGTAAGAATATAGTAGAGGCCTTTACAGGAGCAGCTCTGGCACAGCTGGTTAAGACACTAACTAGAGGGGAGAATATTCTAGATTTTGTTTTTACGAATGGGAATTGGGTTTCAGAGGTCAAGGTGGGAGAAAATTTAGGGTATAGTGACCATCTATGTTTGTGGTTTGATGTAAAAACTGATTGTGAGCAATCCTATACCGCAATCAAAGTATTGGATTTCAGAAAAACAAATTTTAATGCAATGGGGGAATATTTAAATAATGAATTAAAGGGGAGGGATAAAATGGCAGGAGCGAGCACCCAGTGGATTATATTAAAAAAGGCCATCTTAAAAGCCACAGGACTGTATGTAAGGCAAATAACTAAAGGTAAAAGGAAGAAGAAACCGCTATGGTTTAGCAATGATGTAAGGGCTATAGTCAATTAAAAAAAGGCTGCCTATAGGAGGTATAAAGAGTCTGGAAGTATAGCTGATAGAGAGGTGTATAAAATGAGACAGAAGGAGGTGAAACAGATAATATATGCTGCTAAAGCCTCAAAAGAAGAAGAAATTGCCAAATCTGTGAAGAAGGGGGATAAAACCTTCTTCAGATATATTAGTGATAGGAAGAAGAAAAACTGCAGCATCAGGAAGCTTAGTACCGGGAATAATACATGCATTGATGGGAATAAGGAGATCGCTGACCATTTCAATAGCTACTTCTGTTCAGTTTTCTCAAAAGACACCTTACAAAATAATACTATAGAGGGGTATAGCATTGCTTCCAGCTGTATGGATTCAGCTCCAGTGATCTTAGAAGCCGATGTCTTAGAAGAACTTGAACAATTAAAGATAAATAAGGCAATGGGTCCAGATGGCATCCACCCCAGAGTTCTTAAAGAACTCAGATCTGTCATTGCTACCCCCCTGACTGATTTGTTTAACCAATCCCTGTTAACAGGAGATGTTCCTGAGGATTGGAGAATGGCCAGTGTTGTGCCTATCCACAAGAAGGGCAGTAGAGAAGAAGCTGGTAACTACAGGCCAGTTAGTTTGACATCAGTTATAGCTAAAATGATGGAGACTACTCAAAAAGAGGATAAATCAGCACCTAAAAAACAATAACTTATTGGACCCAAATCAGCATGGCTTTACTGAAGGCAAATCATGTCAGACTAATCTCATTGATTTCTTTGACTATGTCACAAAGGTGTTGGATCAAGGTGGTGCCGTGGATATTGCCTATCTGGACTTCAGCAAAGCCTTTGATACGGTTCCCCATAAAGAGCTGATAGATAAATTAGTGAAGATTGGACTTAATCCCTGGATAGTTCAGTGGATTTCAAGCTGGCTGAAGTGTAGACATCAGAGAGTTATTGTTAATGGCGAGTATTCTGAGCAGAGACAGGGGTCTGTTCTGGGTCCTATCCTTTTTAATATGTTTGTGAGTGACATAGGGGAAGGTTTGGTAGGGAAGGTTTGCCTATTTGCCGATGACTCTAAAGTGTGCAATAGGGTTGATATTCCTGGAGGGGTCTGTAATATGGCAAATGATTTAGCTTTACTAGATAAATGGTCAAAGCAATGGAAACTGCAGTTTAATGTTTCCAAATGTAAAATGATGCACTTGGGGAAAAGGAATCCTTAATCTGAGTATTGCATTGGCAGTTCTGTGTTAGCAAAAACTTCAGAAGAAAAGGATTTAGGGGTAGTGATTTCTGACAGTCTCAAAATGGGTGAGCAGTGTGGTCAGGCTGTAGGAAAAGCAAGTAGGATGCTTGGCTGCATAGCTAGAGGTATAACAAGCAGGAAGAGGGAGATTGTGATCCCCTTATATAGAGCGCTGGTGAGACCACATTTGGAATACTGTGTTCAGTTCTGGAGACCTCACCTACAAAAAGATATTGACAAAATTGAACGGGTACAAAGACGGGCTACAAGAATGGTGGAAGGTCTTAAGCATAAAATGTATCAGGAAAGACTTAATGAACTCAATCTGTATAGTCTGGAGGACAGAAGGAAAAGGGGGGACATGATCGAAACATTTAAATATGTTAAAGGATTAAATAAGGTTCAGGAGGGAAGTGTTTTTAAAAGGAAAGTGAACACAAGAACAAGGGGACACAATCTGAAGTTAGTTGGGGGAAAGATCAAAAGCAACGTGAGGAAATATTATTTCACTGAAAGAGTAGTAGATCCTTGGAACAAACTTCCAGCAGACATGGTTGGTAAATCCACAGTAACTGAATTTAAACATGCCTGGGATAAACATATATCCATCCTAAGATAAAATACAGGAAATAGTATAAGGGCAGACTAGATGGACCATGAGGTCTTTTTCTGCCGTCAGTCTTCTATGTTTCTAGGTTGGAGGTCAGAAAGATAGAGAAGGGAGGTGATTGTTTGTTAAAGGGAAAATTAATCAAAAGAAATTGACACTGGTGGTAATTTATGCCCCAAATGCGAAAACAAAACAGTTTATAATAAATACAAAGAGGAAGTTGGATAACTTTATGGAGGGTACAATGTTTTGGCAGGAGATTTCAATATGCAATTAACAAATGGCATCGGAAATAGCAGGATGTTACATTTAAATAGACTTAATATGGTGTATCTCCATGCAGATATACCAAATAGAAGCACCTACTCCTCAGCAAGATATCATACATTTAGTTGCATTGACTATATATTAATGAACAGGGTGGTCAATATACAAGTTTAAAAAGTAGATATAAAAAGTATTTGGTTGTCAGATCATGCCCCACTACTGGCAGAATTGGAAATAGGTCAGGAATGTAATCAAAGAATTTGGAGATATAATGCAGTTGTAACTTCTAGTGAACAAGATAAAGATAAATTGCAGACAGAGTTATGTGAATATTTTAGAATTAATGATGTGGGCGATATTTTTAAGGTTTAAAAAAAGTGGGACTCTGAGATGGTGAGGAGGAGCACGCACCTCCCATACACCCGGCGCGAGGCTGCCTCCTGTACACTGTGCCAGGGGGAATTTCAGGAAACTGGCCAGGCCTTCATGCCGCTCTCAAATTTCCTGGGAAATTTTTCCGGGCTCGGGTTCTTAGGTAGAAAATGGTTCTTAAGAAGAGGCAAAAAAATCTTGAACACCTGGTTCTTATCTAAAAAAGTTCTTAAGTAGAGTTCTTGGAGGTACCACTGTATTTTAATTTTGTTAGGAATGAAAGTAATGGAAACACAATATACTTTTGTATGCTGAAATGATTACTTAATCTGCAGTCTGTGTTTAATTCAGCACTCAGACTTTCCAATGTATCAATTTGATACCAAGCTCCATGTCTTAGCTTTACAGTTTTATTCTTTTAAGTTTTAGAAATACAGTGGTACCTCTACTTAAGAACTCAATTCATTCCGTGACCAGATTCTTAAGTAGAAAAGTTTGTAAGTAGAAGAAATTTTCCCCATAGGAATCAATGTAAAAGCAAATAATAATAATTATTATTATTACCGGTATTTATTAGAGTTGTATTCCACCCCTCTCTGGAGACCCGGGGTGGCTCACAACAACAATATAAACAATATAAGTACAAATCTAATAATTAAAACTATGACTAAAAACCAATCATCTTAAAAAAATAATAATAAATAATGTGTGCAAACTCATTAGGAAAGAAATAAAAGCTTGGAATTTGGGTGGGAGGAGGCAGGAGAAGAGGAAGAGAACAGTCGCTGCTGAAGGAAGAAGGTGAGATGAGGGGAATCAAAACAATCCAAAACTTTAAGGCTTAAAAAAAAAAAGAGGGACTCTGAAATGGCAAGGAGGAGCAAGCGCCTCCTATACACCCGGCATGAGGCTGCCTCCCATACACTGTGCCAGAGAGAGAAACCCAGGTGGGCGAGAGGGGGGAACCTCCCACTCCTTAGACCGAAAGGTGGCAGCTGCTGCTGCTGCTACCTGCTTCCTCTTCCTTCCCACACTGAAGGGCTCCCCTCTCCTCTTGCTCACTCACTTTGTAGCCGGTGCCTTTCCTTCACTGTAGTAACTCCTCAGGTTGGCTGAAGCCGAGTTGATCTGGTCAGGGTGAAGCGCCCCCTTTTGCCTTTCCACGCCTAGATGCTCTGAGAGGCAACCTTGCGCTGGGTGTTTGGGAGGCAGTGCGAGGGAGTCACCACAGCAAAGTGGTTTATTCCCTCTCCAAACACCCAGAGAAAGGAAAATGCTTCATTTGCTCTGGACTGCTAAAGCCTCTTTAAGCGCCACTGCAAGGCTCCTCTGGCAGCCCAGAAAAGCCCAAGATGGCCGGGATTAAAGGGGGAATGGCAGGAAACTGTCCGAGCCTTCGTGTCACTCTCAAATTTCCTGGGAAATTTTTCCTGGCTCCAATTCTTAAGTAGAAAATGGTTCTTAAGAAGAGGCAAAAAAATCTTGAATACCCAGTTCTTATGTAGAAAAGTTCTTAAGTAGAGGCGTTCTTAGGTAGAGGAACCACTGTACTGGACAATTAGCTTGCTGCAAAGAAAAGCATCAATCTTAAACTTTCATGTTTATTTCTGGGTAACTCTCACAAAATTTTATTTTTACACTGTATTGATCAGCCCAGAGATGCTTTTGCTTGATGCACAAATGACCAGGCTCAGATAAGATTCAATGGACTTCAAGGGGGACTGGACTTAGATCATAGGGGCACAGAGACTGCAAACTGATTTACGCATCTGAATCTACCCTCAGGCCCAGCCTGGTCACCTTCTACATCGGAATTAGATAGATAATGGTTAAATTATAGAAAGTATTGCTTGACACTACTCAATATTCCAATACATTTTACCTTCCTAAAAATATTTAGGTCCCTGGCTGTAAAAAGATTCAGAGGACTGAATATTTCTATGTACTAATAAATAAATTAATGAAAAAGAGGGAGGTTTTTTCAAGAAAAATAAAATGGAAGTTCTACATAAGAGCTCCATGTCTCCAGAGAATGCTAGTTTCCTGAAAAATTTATTTCAGGTACTGAAGGTGGTCATTCAATTAAGACACAGATTCTCTGAAGAATTGAGGTGCAATTTTTTCCGTGTGAAATGTGCTGCATGTGCTTTGTAAATATCTGTCCTTAAAACTAACAACTAAAAAATGCACTGTAAGAAATGATACTAAAATAAATGTTATTTGCCAAAAAAAGTAAGAAATGTATGATTACTGAATAATAAAGCTACACATTCTGTTTTCTTCAGAACTAAGAGCCATCTTGAATTATTTATACCAGTAAGTGTTCAAGGCGACAATTTCATTTCTCATACTGAAATACGTTTTTATCTTAAAGCTCTCAAGGACAACAACTATATTATAATAAAACACTGATGCACAAAATAATTTTTGCATTATTTTTAATTAGACGTATAAGATTCACATTACAGAAACTATCAGGTTCTTCAATGGAATTTAAAGTATCACCTGGAACACTTCTGTCAGATGTGGCTTCAGTTCCTGCAGGTTTTGTAGAGCAGAAGATAGACTCAGGACATTCCACACCTGTCCACTATCAGTACTGGAATGGTGGTAGCACAGCAGCTCTATTTTGGTCTTCTCTAGTAGATCTGAAATCAGAACAATGCCCATTTCAGAAATCTGACTCTGCGTTTGCAGACCAGTAATCATCTAAGCCTACACGGCCAACATGTAGTGATATTAAAAGAAAAAAAATGGGTCCATAAAATAATCTCTATTTTAATTTTAAAATACTTCATAGACCCCCTTAATAAAAGAAAAAGATAAAAAAGTATACCACCCTCCCCACTGTTGTCACACTATTTTGTCTCTCTCCCTTATACACTGCTTTTAAAAAATTACGTCATAATGACACCCTGTCATATGGCACATATTTTGAGTTCATTACAAATGTAATTTGTAATAAACTTATATTTGGCCTTCCAGAACAATTTTACAATCTTTTCTCCATTAATCATGCCATTTATTTCCATACATCACAGAGTTTCTTTCCATACAGGTAATCCTTGCTTAGCAATTCTAACCGGAGCAGGAATGTCTGTCACAAAGCAATCAATACATGAAACATGTGATCATGCCACTTATCAGTAGTTCTGGTGGACCCAGCTGCAGGACCCAGCTTCCTCAGCTTAGCACACACCATCAACAGTATGAGAGGGAAGATGCAGGAAGATGGCAAAAAAAAGATGCAGGAAGATGCAGGAAGATGGCAAAAAAAGGTCTGGAATTGATGAAGGAAGGCAAAAAACAGGTGACAGCAGTGAAGTGCAGGATGACCAAAAGGGCAGATATTGGGGAGGGAGTGTTGAAGCACACAGCGCGAAAATAAATGTGGTTGGGCTGCTTGGTGTCTGAAATTTGGTCACATGACTTACAGGGCTGCAGTAACCATAATTGAGGACCAGTCATAACTACTCATTTGTTCAGTGATCTCCAATTTCAAACAATGAATGGTTATTAACTGAGGACTACCCATATTTCCCTCCACCTCAAATCCTATAACAGTGAACTTTTTTTTCTTTGGATGCCGAAAGTGTGTGCGCGCAATATTGCACATGCATGAGTGCCCATACCCATAATTCAATGCCTGGGGAGAGTGAAAACAGCTCTCCCCACCCCCAGAGGCCCCATGGAGGCTGGAAGTGGCCTGTTTCCCAACTTCTGGTTGGCCTAACAGGCTCATGTTTCACCCTCCCCAGGCTCCAAAGGCCCTCCCCCCCCCCCAGACACTCTCTGGAAGCAAAAAATGCCTTCCCAGAGCCTCTGCAAGCCAAAAATCAGCAGGACAGCACAAACATGCACATTGGAGCTGAGCTAGGGCAACGGCTCGCATGCCAACAGATATGGCTCTGCATGCCACCTGTGGCACCTGTGCTATAGGTTTGCCTGTTCACTGTCCTATAAGCAGATGGTTATAACTATTATATACCAATACTGATCATATTATCCATTGGATCATGGTTTAAAGCATCTTTATACAACTACTGATTTTTCACCTGTTCTTTATTATGCCTTGGAGCCCTTATCGTAAATGTTATTCTAAAATCCAATATTATTCATAGATACACCAAAGGTAGTTTTGTTCACAACTCATCCTTGTCTATGATTTTAATCTTTAGGACACAAATTTTATTTTAAACAAAATTCTTACTAAAAAGTCAGTGATGGGGATGAGAAATGCTTCACCTTACCAATAATTGTTGGTAACATCTTCACACTGGAGGTCTTGGATTTGTAGAAAAGCAGAGAACCACTGAGGGGAACCAGCTGCTTGAAGGTTGCTCCGTTGAGTTCTAACAGGCATGGAATGGTGCCTTGCACAGAGCCAATAAGCACATGAGGGGTATTGGTTGCAGTTAGTTGCAGTTGTCCATTATTGCCCAGTGCTCTCTCAGTGTGAGTAGTGGTGATCTAGGAATCAGAAAAGGGGAAGTTAGTACACTGCTTTCCCTGAAATAAGAATTTTTTTCCAAATTTCTTCCAGATATCCATAGATATACTCTGAAGAAAGTTGAGTTCTTGTCTATCATGAAAATAGAAATATAGGATTATTATGCAAAGTCATAACTATACTGGGAAAGATGTATACCTTAAATTTCAACCAGGCTTATAATTATGGAAATATAAAGGAATAAATAATTTAATTTGATTTATTGTATTTCTATGCTGCCCAACTCCCGAAGGACTCTGGGCAGCTTACAACAGGATACAGAAAATACATTTAAAAACTTCATAAAAGGTTAAAAAACAGTTTTAAAAAATCACATACATATCATTCAAGGTAGGAACTCATAAAATTGCGAGGTCACCAAGTGACGTCAAATTGAATTCCCCCAGCACCATAAGCCTGGGAAACTCCACCGCCAACCTGACTACTGCCTCTAGCAGCATAGGCAGGACTGTTGTAATGCAGCTGGGAGGCAGGTACATAGAGAGCTTCCTCCCAGTTCAACAAATATACAAATATCCAAGGGCCTGGCTGACCTGGTGAAGTCGCTGATGACATCTAGCTCTTGGACTCTCCTCTCACTTACAAACTGCATGCAGGGCTCTTTCTAATCAGGAGGCCCATTCAGAAAGGGAACTCAGGCCACGACTTGAGAAATAGCAGCATTTCTTAAGAGAAATAACTTTACACATCTCCTTAATGATCCTGCCTGTCTCAAAGACCTGTAATAAATTGGCCCTCAGATCTGGGAATAAAGGGAGTTATGTACCTGCAACCCAGCCTCTTGAGCCAGAAGCAGCCCATTCACAAGATTCACATCCTTCTGTGTAGTTTCTTGAAGGAGCCCCATTGCCACTGCAGGAATCAAGTAGTTGCTAGACTTCTGCAAGGTTGAACCTAGTGAAAGTTACAGGCATGATTGAATCATCCGAAGACACTTAATATTCTCTCTCCTCAGAAGATGTATAAACCATCTCTGTAATCAGATGTACAGGTATGTATGTATGTATGTATGTATGTATGTATGTATGTATGTATGTATGTATTTATTTATTTATTTATTTAGACTTCTATGCTGCCCAATCCTGCAGGACTCAGGGAAGCTCACAACAATACAAAATTACAAACACAATAAAAGAAGTCAAATATACAGTCTAAAACTATAAAACTCTAATTAAAACCCATAATTAAAATTATCCAATCAGCATACATGCATACCATTCATACAATTTGGCCATGATAGCTGGCAACAGGTCTGCTGGCAAAGCCAGGTCTTTGTGGACTTACGAAAGGCCAGTAGGGTGAGAGCAGTACGGACATTAGGGGGGGGGGAGTTGATGTCATATGGCCTGGGCGGCAACAGAGAAGCCCTTTCCCTGTGGCCCCGCCAATCTGCATTGCTTAGTTGACAGGACCTGGAACAGGCCAACTCTGTATGCTCTTATTGGTCTCTGGAAGGTATGCGGCAGGAGACAGTCCCATAAATAATCTGGCCCTGAATCATATAGGGCTTCATAGGCAATAACCAACACTTTGAATTGTGCCCGGAGACTAATAGGAAGCCAGTGCAGCTCACAGACCAAGGTTCACCCATGACAGCACACTCTTCAAGGGTAACCCCATGGAGAGCGCATTGCAATAATCAAGATGGGAGATGATGAGGACTTGAGTGACTGTGTGTAGAGCCTCCTGGTCCAGATAGGGCCGCAACTGGTAAACTAGGCAAATCTGGGCAAAGGTCTCCTTGACCACAGCTGAGAGATGGTTATTAAAGCTCAACTGTGGACACCCAAGTTGCAGACCTTATCTGAGGGGGTCAATATTTCTCCCCCCAGAACAATGGACAGACAGATTGAATAGTCCTTAGGAGGAAATGCCCCCAACCACTCGGTCTTGTCTGGGTTGAGCTTGAGCCTGTTGGCCCCCATCCAGACCCTTACAGCTTCCAGACACTGGCACATCACATCCACAGCTTCACTGATCAGAGATTATCCATCAACACAACCAAAGTGGTTTCCATGCTATGACCAGTCCTGAAACCAGACTGAAAGGAGTCCAGATAATCAGCTTCATCCAAGGACCACCGGAGCTGGAGTGCCACCATCTTCTCGACAATCTTACCCAAAAAGAGCAGGTTGGAGACTGATCTATAGTTCTTCAATTCGACTAGATCCAGGGAGAGTTTCTTGAGGAAGGGCCGCACAACCGCTTCCTTCAGCAGCTGCGAAAATAACCCCTCACTCAAGAAAGCATTAATCAATGCCTGGATCCAGCTGTGTGTCACCTCCCGACTGGCCGAAACCAGCCAGGAGGGGAATGGATCCAGTAGGCAGGTGGAGGAACTTGCAGCTCCCAAGGCCTTATCCACTTCCTCAGGGGTACGAGCTCAAACTCTTCCCAAATAACAGGACTAAGACCTGGCCCTGTCGCCTCGGTCTAAATTGCTCAATTGGAATCCAGATCATTCTGAATCTGAGCAACTTTATCTGCAAGAAACTGAACAAATTCCTCAGCTCTACCCTGCAAGAGCTCCACCACTTCAGGAGGGAACGGGTCACTCAAAACAGGGTAGCTGGGCAAGAATCTGCAGACGCAATAATAATATTGTTTCCGTCGACGAAACAATGTCGTCTGGCAGGACCCAGGGGAAGAGCCTTCTCTGTGGTGGCCCCGACCCTCTGGAATCAACTTCCCCCAGAGATTAGGATTGCCCCCA
Organism: Erythrolamprus reginae; assembly: GCF_031021105.1. NCBI lineage: Eukaryota > Metazoa > Chordata > Lepidosauria > Squamata > Dipsadidae > Erythrolamprus > Erythrolamprus reginae. Next base: position 140,409,226 of record NC_091952.1, read on the forward strand.
CCCTCCTTGCTTTTCACAAACTCCTTAAAACCCACCTCTGTCGTCAAGCTTTGGGAAATTGATTCCCGTGGACCGTTTCCGTTTTATGCATGGTCTGTATGAGATGTTTTTTATATTAAGAGTTTTTAAATTGTTTTAATCATTGGATTTGTACTGTTATGTTGTTGTGAGGTGCTCTGAGTCTCCGGAGAGGGGCGGCATACAAATCTAAATAATAATAATAATAATAATAATAATAATAATAATAATAATAATAATAATAATATATTTATTAGATTTGTATGCCACCACTCTCCGAGGACTCGAAGCGGCTCACAACAACATTACACAATGTACAAATCTAATTTTAAAAGAACAATTTAAAACCCTTACCATAAAGGGCATATCAGTTTCCCCGTGCCTGGTGACATAGGTGGATTTTCAGGAGCTTTGGAAAGGCAAGGAGGGTGGGAGCGGTCCTAATCTCTGGGGGGAGTTGATTCCAGAGGGCTGGAGCCACCACAGAGAAGGCTCTTCCCCTGGGTCCTGCCAGATGGCATTGTTTAGTCGACGGGACTCGGAGAAGGCCAGCTCTGTGGGACCTAATTGGTTGCTGGGATTCATGCGGCAGAAGGCGGTTCCAAAGATATTCTGGTCTGATGCTATGTAGGGCTTTATAGGTCATAACCAACACTTTGAATTGTGACCGGAAACTGATTGGCAGCCAGTGCAAGCTGCAGAATGTCGACTAGACATGGGCATATCTAGGAAAGCCCATGATTGCTCTCACGGCAGCATTCTGCATGATCTGAAGTTTCCAAACACTTTTCAAAGGTTGCCCCATGTAGAGAGCGTTGCAGTAGTCGAACCTTGAGGTGATGAGGCCATGAGTGACTGTGAGCAGTGACTCCCTGTCCAAATAGGGCCGCAACTGTTGCACTAGGCGAACCTGGGCAAACACCCTCCTCGCTACAGCTGAAAGATGGTGCTCTAATGTTAGCTGTGGATCGAGGAGGACGCCCAAGTTGCAGACCCTCTCTGAGGGGGTCAGTAATTCCTCCCCAGGGTAATGGATGGACAGATGGAATTGTCCTTGGGAGGCAAAACCCATAGCCACTCCATCTTGTTGGGGTTGAGTTTGAGCCTGTTGACACCCATCCAGACCCCAACAACCTTCAGGCACCAGCACATCACTTCCACTGCTTCACTGACTGGACATGGGGTGGAGATGTAAAGATGGGTATCATCAGCATATTGATGATACTTCACCCCATGCCCTTGGATGATCTCACCCAGCAGTTTCATGTAGATATTAAATAGCAGGGGGGAGAGGACCGACCCCTGAGGCACCCCACAAGGGAGAAACCTAGAGGTCAACCTCTGACCCCCCACTAACAGCAACTGCAACCGGCCAGAGAGGTAGAAGGAGAACCACTGAAGGACAGTGCCTCCCACTCCCAACTCCTCCAACTCTCGCAGAAGGATACCAAGGCTGATGGTATCATAAGCTGCTGAGAGGTCAAGAAGCACCAGGACAGAGGATAAACCCCTGAGCCAGGCCCACCAGAGATCAGCCATCAGCGCGACCAAAGCAGTTTCCATGCTGTAGCTGGGTCTGAACCCTGACTGTTGAGGGCCTAGATAATTGGCTTCTTCCAAGGACCGCTAGAGCGACTCCACCTTCTCAACAACCTTCCCCATAAAGGGAAGATTGGAGACTGGACGATAGTTGTTGAGTACGGCAGGGTCCAGGGAAGGTTTCTTGAGGGGGTCCACAAGTGCCGTCTTGTAGGGAGCCAGGAAGGACACCCCCCCTCAGAGAAGCGTTGACAATCTCCTGGACCCAGCTCCGTATCACCTCTCTACTGGCCGAAATGAGCCAAGAAGGACACAGATCCAGCAAACAGATGGCAGAACTCACAGCTCCAATGGCCTTGTCCACTTCATCAGGTGTCACCAGGTCAATAAGGGTGGTAATGCAGACTTTGCCGCCTGTATTGCCACAAGGTAAGTCCTAATATAGGCTCTTACCTGTGTTTGGTCTGACTCAGAGTTACTGGCACTCCATGCTTGCTTTAGGCCTCTCTTATGCTGTTCCTTGGTAAACCAAGGAGATCTCCAGGGTCTACTACCTCGGAGAGGCTGCTCAGGCACAATCTGGTCCAGGACCCTCAATGCGGCCTTATTCCATGCCATCATGAGAGCCTTAGCCAGACTATGGTCAAAAGAATTGGGAATTTCCCCACGCTCCCTCTGGAATCCATCAGGGTCCATTAAGCACTTGGGGCAGAACCATCTAATCGGTTACGCCTCCCTGCAGTGAGGGATTGGTTGGTCAAAGTCCAGCCTCAACAGGGAGTGATCTGACCATGACAAAGGTGAGGTGACTATACCCCTTAAAACCAGATCATTTTTCTAATGCCCTGGAAGAAACACCAAGTCGAGTGAATGTCCCCACCATGAGTTGGACCCTGAATTACTTGGGTAAGTTCCGTGGTTGCCATGGAAGCCATGAACTGCTGCACTGTATCCAAAGTTTTGCCAAGCAATGGCAGATTAAAGTGCCCCAGGACCACAAGCCTAGGAGCACCACTGCCAGCCCAGCTAACGCCTCAAGCAGAGCTGTTGCAACATAGCTGGGAGGCAAGTATGTTAACAACATGCCCATCTGAACACCCAAGTCCAATCTCAGGAGAAGAGACTCACACCTGATAATCTCAGGGACCCTGCAAGGGCTTGGAATCTCCTGGACAATGACCGCCACTCCCCCACCCCTTCCCTGATGTTGCGGCTGATGCAAGACCAGAGACCCGTCTGGGCACATTTCCGAGAGAGGTACTCGGATCTGACAAGTTGTCTCGTTAGAGACAATAGGTAAGGCTTTTCCTGAAAGATGATCCTCTCACCAGCTTCACTCCTTCAGAGGCCCTTTTAATAGGGCTTCCCTCCTGTGTCTTTAAGAGCAACCCAACATCTATACATTTGACAGATTAGTTCTGATTAGGAAAAGAAAAAAAATTGATAAGGAAGCTAACTGAAGACTCTTCCTCCCTCCCCATTTTTGCTGAGAATATTACATTACAGAAAATAACAGAGCAAAAGCTAATGGGGCAAGAGGCTTTTGAAGGTGAACAAATGTGTAAATAAAGTGACTGAAGTAGAGACTAGGAAAGATAATGGTGATGGTGATGATGAAGATGGATGGAATGGATATATAGATAGAATAGATAATGAGAGGAAGGGACAGACAGACAGACAGACAGAGAGACAGATGATAAGAGTTTGAAAAATTAATCCTTGAGTGGAGAATCTTGATGGATAGAACAGTTCTCAGTTGCAAACACTGATCCTCTATATCTGGTGGAGTATGAGAGCAGAATGTGATTGACGTATTGAGTATATAGAATTAAAAGAGCCACTGCACTCATGGGACTTTGAAGGAAGAGTAAGTTGCCTAGATTTCTGTAGCTTTGCAGCTCAGAACAAAAGCTTCTATGGCATATTTTTATATTTCACATAGAAAGGTGTCAAGCTTAAGGATCAGCTAACATGGATTAAACTGAAAAAAATAGATTCACCCTCAGCACAATATGTTTACTTGCAAATAAGAATTATTACTCAAATTGGATGCTAAAGTCAACATGCATAGATTTAATTTTATTAAATGATCAATAATTCAATTTGAGAGTGTTGTCCTCCCCTAACCAGTGGCCTTCTGGCTATACATACACATTCTCATTCTCCCTCTCTCCCTCTATATGTGTTTATTCTCATTATCTCTCTCTCTCTCTCTCTCTCTCTATCAGATAATTGTGGGAGTTTCTTCTGCAACGAAAGGATACATAGGACAGACAGACAGACAGACAATCTATCTATCTATCTATCTATCTATCTATCTATCTATCTATCTATCTATCTATCTATCTATCTATCTATCTGTTGTGTTTGGGTTTGGGCCAGCCATTGCTCCCACAGATGGGAGAGATGCGGCACAAAGTGAGTGCAAAAGCCTGGCTGACAGCCAGGAAGTCGTGGCAGACAGCCAGGAGGATGAGGCCACTGGTTCGCAGGACTCAGCAGACAGCCATGGGGATTTGGCATGCAGTCACTCAGACAGTCTTTCGTCCTTGGAGTCCTCTGCAGACCAATTCATAGACTTGCGTAGCCGAAGAGCTATGCAAAGGAGGGATCAATTGAAGGATTATTACAGGTCATCAGAGTAGCACCTGGGCTGGGTGTGGTTCTTATACTGAGGGCTGGGTGTGGTTCCCTTAATGAGGGCTAAAGGTATAAAAGGGAACAGAGGCACAAGGCAAACTGTGGCTGTTTATCTGTGTTATTTTGTGGTTCCTGCTCTGAAGTTTCTCTTCCGTGCCTTTGGATTTCAACCCAGTTTTTTCAGGCACGTGGGAGGTGAAGCCTCTGGGACTTGCTGTTTGCTCCAAAGATTCAAAGGACTCCTGAAACGTTTCTGCTCCTTGCAGGTTGTCTTTGTTTGCTTTTTCATGTGTTTTGGATATGGCTGAAGTAAGCCTTGCACTATCATTGTTTCCTGACACTAAGGACTGTTTTGATTAACCCTTTTTGGTTTGTTTAATACAAGTTTGCTGATTAGAAGAGCACGTGTGTGTTTGATTTCTTTTCCTTGGACTGTTACGCATTGCCTGAGCCCAGTCAGGCAGAACACTATCTATCTATCTATCTATCTATCTATCTATCTATCTATCTATCTATCTATCTATCTATCTATCTATCTATCTATCTAATCTATCTATCTATCTATCTATCTATCTATCTATCTATCTATCTATCTATCTATCCTATGTATCCTTTCGTTGCAGAAGAAACTCCCACAATTATTTTGTGAGAATAAGCAATCCAAGAGAAGAATTAATCTAATCTAACCTCTAATATAACTATTTCTGAAACATGTTTTATTTGAGAAGCAGAAGCCAAAACAAGAAGAAAACATCCCAGAGTGTGAAAGTTATTGTCTTTTAAAAAATAAAATGTCATACAAGAAAAATAATGTAGGCTGAAAAATAAAGTTTTTCTGTTTAGTTAAGTAGGAAGATGAGAGAACAAAGGCAAAGGAGTGAAAAGATTTTGGTAAAAACCCAATATCTGAAGGCCAAGCACTATGCCTGAATCTCTCATCTCACCCTCGGTAATAAGCTGCACTCTTCCATTCACTTGGTGGCTCAGTGCACGTAGCACACTTCCTAAAGCTCTAGCTAGAGCAATCCATGGTTTGGTATGGGATGCATATGCACTGCTGAGAGCCTGTCCATTTACCTGAGAGAGGGAAGAACAGAAATGTGAAACTACCTATTGGACTAGACTTCCCACCCACAACCCTTTCTGCAGTTATTTTGTTTACAGTGCTTGGTCACTTAATAAATGAACACTTATATTTTTCTTTATTATATATATAATAATTACAGATGGAATACCATTCAAGCTCTTAAGTACAGTGATAGCTCAGTAATCATCATTGATTAGTTCCCGGAGGTGTGATGAATTCCAAACACATTTTTTGCATTAAAAATAATATAGCAAGTCATAAAGTAACCAATACTGTCAAGTTCTAGCTTGTGCATTAAGTAGCAAACGAAGAATGACTACCAGGACAATATTTTCACATAAAAATGCATTAAGTACCAATTTTGATGAGTTTCATAGCAGCTGAAGACCAACATATATTATATTCTTTGAAAATCTATCCCCTTGGGGTATTTAGTCTGAGGTCTGCTTTCAATTTTAGAGCTGAATAGCTTTCCACTGTATCAACCAGTTCTATTTTTGTTATCATTTGTTAAAAGTAATACTGGCAGTCACACAATGAAAGTTAGCACTTATAAGATAGATTAGTCAGTACAAGCACAAAAACTTGAATCTTGGCTGAACTGGTTTAACTTAATACTGTGTGTTCTAGCCTGTATTCAAGTTACCTGTATTTATCACATTTCAAATGTATTGTATGATGCTGTGATTTTGCTTACAAATGAATTTTTTTCTGAAAAAAATGAAAAGTGCTAGAATATGCAGAAACTGAGTTTAAAATTTGTGCTGGTCTTTGACCATAATAAATATTCAATGATGATAAGTTTAAAATTAAAATTATTTACATGAATTTTTAAAATGACATACAAATCATGACTAGCTGAGAATTAAATGTGGAACTCACAGTGCCAACCAATGCCTTGCCCTGGGCTAAATCTACAAGCTGCACGGCAATATCTCTTCCACAGCGGCTTTGAGCTTCTATGGTACTGGCCCCCAGGTGGGGACAGCTGATTACATTGGGATGGTTAACCAAGGCTTTTTCCTTGGGTGGCTCCTAAAAAGGAAAAATAATTTGTTTAGTTATGAAAGGCTAAGGCCAGGCTTAGTTGAGTTAGAAGTTTTTTTTTTATCCTTAATAATGCACACCCTGTAAGACTCCAACTAGTTTTGCAGTGAAACAATAAGGAACAGCATTTTCAGATATTTAGCTCTAGAACGTGTATTTTTCATCCTGAGGTGCACATTCCCCAATCAAAATACATGATAAAAAATATGGCCTTTTACTTCCAGAATTCCTCAGCCAGCTTGGCTGTAAGAGGAAACTGCTATAGAACTCCACCAGCACTATCATTCTGATCACTGGAACTGAACTGCTAAAGCAAAACAAGATGTCACAAAGCCTCACTTCTGTGAAAACATCTAAGGCTGCTCCTCCACAGCGGCCAGACTGGAGAGCTCTCAAAAGGGCATCTTCATCCACAATACCTCCTCGGGCACAGTTGATCACCTGGACTCCATGGCGGCATTGACCAAATGTAATGTCATTGAGAAGCCCTAGAAAAAAAGCAGCAGCAAAAGCAGAGAACTTGAGTAAAAGCCCAATGTATTTTTGTTAGAAATTTGCAACACAATTATATCATGCCAAGTGAACTGACTGTCTTTCCATTTATGCAAAAGCTTGAATACCATCTTTTATTTATTATTTATTTATTTTATTATTTAGATTTGTATGCTGCCCCTCTCGGCAGACTTTTCCTGTAGTAAAATTCAAAGCTGTGAACAAAGCAATAAACCAGTTTAGAAATAATTATTCAAGCAAGGTACCATAGTAAAACATGTGCTTCTCTTATGTTGTACACAATTACAGCTGCAGAATTTTAATACAAACACACATAACTGCTCCTTTCCCATTATCCAGAATTCTTCACTGACACTGTCTACAATGTAGTAAACCTTGTCTGCCCCATTAAGGTTTTCTAACATACATTCATATTCTGACCTCCATTCCTTATCCCCAAAATATTCCTTTTCCTAATTCAAGATGTCTGTTACCACATATAACTTCTCATGGTCAATCATGCCAATTTTCCTTCCTTACTGTCAGCCCACTAGTTAGAACATATCAGGAAATCAACTGCAGATAGGCTAAAACTACTTTTATTGAGATTGGTTAAATTAACAGAATCACACAAGTCTGAATGTACATTTCCTTTTCCTCCCACTTCAATAAATTATGGAGATATCTGCTTCAGCCCTTTCTTGTTTTATTTAAAAATGCTTCAGCTCAGTAGTGGGTTGTAAAACCTTTTACTACCAGTTTGCATGTGCAGAAGCATTGCAGGTGGATGGGTGGAGCCTCCCGCCGTCAGCGCTACCAGTTCTTAGAGCCAGGTTGAACTGGGAGCAACCCACTGCTGCTTCAATTTCTTTTGCTTAGGCAATAAATCCTATCAAAATCCTGTCAGAATATCTCTGTCAAAATTTATTCCTTATTCCCTATACTGATTCCTTTCTCTCTCAATTTTATTTCCATATACAGTATATGTGAACCATTTGCTAATAATAAGCAGGAAACATGAGCATGCATAACTCAGTGCTACACAAAGACCCCCCCCCAACATAACAAGACCTCAAAACTGGCACTTTACCTGTTGTGGAAGGTAGGAGTGGGGTGTGCACTGTGATGAAGTCACACAGTGGCCAGATCTGTTCCAATGATAACTGTTCAACACCAAAAGCAGCTGACTCCTCAGCTGTGATTATTGGGTCATAGCCTATGGTCTACACAGATAGAGAGAAGAAAGAAAAGTTGTCTGGATGGCTAAGATTTTCATTTACCACCACTAGGAAATAAATAGAAGCACTGGCTATCCATGGCCCTTTTGAGAAGAGGAGGTCCAAGGCAGCTGAGAGGGATCACTCTTACCTTCATGCCAAAGGATTGCATCCGAATGGCTACCTCTCGTCCAATCCTGCCAAGACCTAGAATGCCTAGGGTCTTCCCTTGAAGTTCCATCCCCAAAAACTGCAGCAGAAAGACACATTGGTTTGAACCAATTCCTAATATCTGTATAAATATATGACTGTCTATTGGATTTTCCCACAGAATAAGCTTACCTTTTTACGGTCCCATTTTCCCTCTTTCATTGAGGCTGCAGCTTGTGGAATTTGCCTGAAATAACAATTTATGTTACAAACAGTTTTTAATAAATAAATAAATAATCCCCAGGCTTTTAATCAGAGTAGCAATTATTTCTTATTATTCTGTTTCATTTGTTGAGTTCTGAATTGCTGAATTTTGATTTCAAAACTGCTTACCAATTATATGCCTACCTGCACCTCCATATTAATACTTACTATCCCACATTTAGGAATACAAAACACAAACATAAGTCAGTCTGTCTAATGAAATAACTACAGTACCCTCTCAACTCCTTATGAGATTTTAACTCTTTTCCCTGTTTAATATTTAATTCCTTGCAAGACACAGAAGTTCAAGGTACCCTGTGCTCTTACTAGAATGTTTCATTCTTTCTCGGAAATTATATTACTTACCTGGCCAGACTCATGATCATACCACATGTTAACTCTGCTGCACTGAGACTATTGCCAGTGGGAGTACTATGGGGCAAAGCAATAAGAAAGAAATATAGGGTTAATAGTTCTTAGTCACTTGTGAGAGCAATCAATGTAAGCTTCTATACACTCATTTCATTGTTTTCCCAGAGCTAAAGTAACATTTCAAACAGACACTACATACAGACTGTTAGTGAAAAAGACACAAAAGATGTTTAGGAAGTTCTAAAAGATAGTGCCCCATAATTGAAATTGTGCTTTAAAATCTTTGTAGCTAAGAAGAATCCTATGAAAAAAAAAGGAAGACTTGTGTCTTAAAACTCAAAAACAAATATCTGTCAGAAATAGGCGATAAATTACAGTCAGTGTGGACCATAATAAATCATTTCCGGAGGTGATGGAGTGAAAGAGAGAATTTGTATTCAAACAAGGTTTCTTTTTATTATAAAAGTAGAAAAAATAAAATATGCCATAAGAGGCAAATAAAATACATCTTCACATGATGGCTGCTAACAAAGGACTGACAATATAAAATGGAGAATCTGAGGAGGACGGATGTGATGCATGAATGATGTGGCAAGATTTTACATCATAATAGGAGGAACTAATAAAACACACACACAGTTAACTATTTAATTACTGAATAACTCTGAATGTCTCTAAATGTCTCTGGGGCTGTCAATATTCAGCATGACAGTATCTACCAGCAATTAATCTCAACATAAACACCACACATAAATCCCTTAATTGCTATGCAGGCAAAATATCCCTTAGCTCTTACATTTTTGAGGTACCACAGATTGTTTTTTTTTATTATTTATATTACAAATAATCACTTAGAAATTACACCTTAAAAAGTAATGTTAGACTGTAGTTTAGAGGTGTAGGAATGAATTTAAGAAAATCTAGAGTTTGCAGACTCCAGCTCACCTGTGACAATGAGATTGGATTCATGGTTAATGTTTAACATTCTGTCATATTAAAAACTAATTTGGTAATAAATTTTGGAAGACAGCATGCAATCCTACTATCATAGATAGTTTCTGTCTGAATTAAACAATTAAAATCCGTCTGTACATTTTCAGATGTATTTCCAGTGATCAGAGTGTGTTTAAAATGAACTATGAAAAAATAAGCAAAAAATGAAGTATCAACACAGCACTTCAGTGACTTATAGGTGAAGGCAAAAACACACCATATAAACTTAAATGCAACCTGAAATATTTTCAAAGGCAAAAAGAAGATTACTTTCTCCTCCAGAGTTAATAAGAATTGCTATTCTTAAGGATTTGTAGCTTTGGTAATAAGGGGGAATGTTTCTTTTTTTAAATTCCACTTGCTTGTTTCTTCCTTCAAGCTGAACTGCATGGATTGAGTTGAATATAGGTAGTCCTCGACTTATGACCACAATTCAGTCCGAAATTTCTGTTAAGTGAAACATTTGTAAAGCAAGTCTTGCCCTATTTAACAATCTTTCTTGCCACATATGCTAAGTGAATTGTTGAAGTTAATGAGTTAATAACTTGGTTAAGTGAATCTGGCTTCCCCATTGACTTTGCTTGTCAGAAAATTTCAAAAGGTGACCTTGGAACACAGCAATGGTCATAAGTATGAACCAGTTGTCAAGCATCTGGATTTTGGTCACATGATCATGGAAAAGCTTCAAAGATCTTAACTGAAAAATGGTCATAAGTTACTTTTTCAGTGGCATTGTAATTAAACAGTCACTAAATGAACTACTGTTAAGTCAAGGACAACATGTAGTTGTCCCTAGGATAAGTAGGAAGATAGTGGCTATCCAATTTCTCTTTTCCTGAGCCTATGCAGTAATGAATATAAGAAATGATTCTCTTCCTATGAAGGATTAAGAAAAAAAACAAGATACTAAAAATCTTAAGAGGTTTAATACAGGCAAGGAAATAGCATGCTCAGTTTGGCAGGGAAGGAAAGACCTCAGAAGATATAATGTTATGCTGGGAAGGGGGCATGACCAATGTCCCGGCGGCACAGTTTCCCTTTGCTCCGTAGGTGAACTCCGATACCCCTACCGTCTAGAGACCTGGTCCTTTCGGAACCAGGTCAGAACCATCCAGGAGTGGTGGGGAAAAAGAGGGGCACCTGCCGGTGGACTGGGGAGAGTGGCAACCCTCCCCCCAGTGAGCTGGAACAGTTCCCTCAGCCGACAGCAACGGGAGATAATATTTGCATCGTCCTTAGCTGTGGTGGTCGCTTTCGCAAGGATTGGTATCGTGAGGTTGGTGTCATCTGGGAAGAAGAACTGAAGTTTTGTGCTGATGATATTGAAGAGAGGAGGTGAGTAAGTGGATTTTGCCAAAGAAAAATAAAAAAGAGACTTTAAAATTATTTAAGGGAACAAAAAAGACCGGAAATGAAGGAGCGGCCATTTGGGTATGTGGATACAAGAGAGAAATAAAAATAGAAGGGATATTTAACTAAAGTCCACAAATTAAAGATTTTGAACTGTTTTAAAAAACTGTACAAAGCTTAAAACGATTTTGACTGGACTTTGAAGGAATTAGAAAATTGGACTAGATTGAATATAAGGAAAATAAATAAGTGACAATAAAGAAACTAAACAAGAAAGGCAGAGCTGGAGGGTGGAACAGAAGATACCATCTAGTGGTTGGAGGAATACTCACTATGGTGAAAAATCGTTTGAGTTTCTTGTCCAGCTGCTTGTTCTTGGAAGAGTGGAAAGTAAGAAAGGAGAGGACATTTAAAAATAGACTTTCAACTTGTTATTGCTTGGAAAGAATAATTGAATGAACTGCAGGGATGAACTGAGTAGTGATTAAATACAGAAGGCTGTGGAATACAATACATTAGCAGCTGAACTGATAGTAAAATTTGGTGCCTGGTTGGTGTGAGGCTTGATGGTAGCTTTGAATGAAAGCTGAAACTGAACTGACCCTGCAAAAACAAAATATTATTTTTTATTTCAAAAACTGAGGATGATTATTATTATTTATTTCAAAAAGTTATGGAGAAAATTGACCGTGAAGAGCTTACTGATCTTGCCAGACAATTTCTTGATGATCTCGGAAGGGCCTTTGGAATTATTGAATGGAGCAAAGAAAAGAATGGAGGAGATAACAATAGAAAATAAGAATAATATTGATAATGACACTTTGATAAATAATAATGTAGATAAATAACACGATAAGCACAATGATGTTATTGGGGTTTAGTTGGATAAAGGAGAAAATGATTTTTAAAATGATTATGTTCAAACTAATGATGATGATGATGGGATTGAGCAGTATGAGGTTATAAAAGGAGGGGGGAAAGCAGGTGGGTGGTTGTTTTTACAGAAAATTGAGCTGAGAAAGAGAAGAAAAATGAGATGTTACTATAAAGGTAAAAGAAAGATTGGAAATAATACAAGGAAAGGGAGATTGAGAGATTACAAATATCAAAAGAAAGTGGTTGGAAAAATTTGGAAGGAAATATGGAATGAGGGATGTAGGCAGTACAAAAAGAAAAAGGAAATGGTTGATAAATTAATAATAATAATAATAATAATAATAATAATAATATATTAGATTTGTATGCCGCCCCTCTCCGAAGAGGGAATGGATGAGAAATACAGTAATGGGATTTTGAAGAAAGATTTTTTTTCTTTTGCTACATTATACTGTGTTCCCTCGATTTTTGCAGCTTCAAACTGTAACATGTAAAGGTATATGGATTGATTGTCTGGAAAAAAGATTTTTAAAAAATTATTGCAAGTGTAAAAAAAAAAAGATATAATGTTATGCTGAGCATTCACTTCTCCAACAAGAACCATCCACACACTCAGAGCTGAGAAAGGAAGATTGTGATTGTTGCTACAGAACCCTAGTACCATATGTGCTCATCCTGAGAAGGAAAGGCATGATCTCTTAAAATTAGGCAATGAAAATTGCTTTCACTGAGTGACAGCAAATGTCTTTCAGAAAAAAGTCTGCAGATTCATTTCTCCTGAACTTTTGCTCCTCTGCTTTATGAACAAATCCAGGAATTGAAGACCAGACCAGACAGGCCTGCTTTGGAATTAGGTACCTGGTGACCTCTGCATTCTCTTCCATGTAAAAGCAGGGAATGCCTTTGCTCTTTGGCAACCTCTTGCTGACTTACTTCATGACTAGGATTCCTTTCCTTGTAGCAGCTTCCACATCTACATTGTCAACCCCAGTTCCAGCTCTCCCAATGATCTGCAACTTTTCCGCTGCATTGATGATCTCTGCAGTCACTTTGGTTGCTGAGCGTACAATGAGCCCATCAACATCCTGAAGAAATCAAAATTCAATCAGCAATTGGATGAGAAAGGAACACAAAGCTGCCCACAGAACTACAATCAAGGCTTAGAAATGTGTCCTCTATTCCTTTTGCTAAACCAGACATATATCAGGAAACTATAAGGAGTGCTGAAAGCTGCATCAGTTATACTGTAGATAGGGATCCTAAATAAAGCTGTGGACACATCAATTCATTGATGCCTAAGATGAGGTGGGTTAGGTATTTTAGCCCTATATTTCTTACTTTCCTACAGAAACGCTGCAGAAAAGAAGTACTGTAATTTTAAACAAGGCACCTGAGAAGGGCTAAAATGCCTAACCCACCTCCTCCATCTCTAGCTCTGTTTCTCTTGTAAGAGAACATGAGCATTAAAACTCAAAGCACACGAGCTGGATCAGGCCCTAGACATGATTGGATCCGGCCCTAGACATGGCAGTACTGGAAATTATAAGGGGCTGGCCGAGATCAACCCAACTCACATTATCCTGTTGTGTGCACATGCTTGCAGGAGGGCGTGCACAGGCCTGGCCCACTCCATCATGGCATACTGTGCATGCATACACACAGGATTTTATTTACTTATTTATTTATTTATTATTTGATTTCTATGCCATCCTTCTCCTGACAGGGCAGCATAGAAACCGAATTATAAATAAATAAATAAAGAGAGAGAGAATTAAATAAATGTGCATTGCCTTTGCATTAAAAAAATACAACCTAACATACATTATATGATGAATCACAAAGGAAAAATATTACTCACATGAAATATAGGCTCTGCGCTCATCACTTTATCCCCAGGATCCTCCCTGGACCCACACATTGCCCCCCAGCTGATTTTTCTGAACAAGGTTCAAACTACAGCAACAAAGAGTTCCCTTTTTAAAGACTCTGTTTGTAGAAACACATACTGTATACAGCCCACTTTCCTTTTATAAGCTCTCAGACTAGAAATATTGTGTGTATTGTACAAAGTTTAACATAACTTCTCTGTTAGAAAGGGAGGGCCAAGAAAAATTTTCTGGCTGTTATTATTGATTACTGTAAAGCAGCACACAATCAGTTTCACACTGTATAGGACTCAGTAGGGTATAGATCTTTTTACTCCCTTATGTTCAATTGGCAAAACATAAGGAACATTGCTGTAAGTCAATTATCTACTTTTAGCTTTCTTTTATTGTCAGACAGGTGCAGGCAAGTTCCTTTCTGGTTCCAGAAGCTTAATATGAAGCCAAGAAAATTTTATCTCCCCCCACCTTCTTACAAACAAGAGGGGGGTGGAATCAAAGACAGAATTTTTTCAACAGAATCCCACCAACTTTTTCTTTGTAATTGGCAAAATGTTCTTGGAATTGGGAACAGCCATTGGAAACAATCCAATTTCAACAATTGTTCTCAGGATTAGAGCCAAGGATAAATTGGGCCAGTTCCCAACCAGCTTTTAGTTCTACAATCTTCCAACATGATTGGAACAAAGGAATGAAGCAGGGTTATGCAAATCACAGTGGACTCGGGTTACTTTATGCACCAGTACTTGTATTATTTTTGCATTCCATTTATTGTAATCGCCCGCATCAGTGGACTCTTGGCAGTTTACAAAATAAAACAGATTAAAGCAAGTAAAACCTAAAAAGAGCCATTAAAGAAAAGCACGAGGTGGGAGGGGGTCGAGTTAGGAACTTTCGAGCTTGAACAAATCTATCTCGCATTGATTGCTACATCCATAAGCTTTCACTATTGGATCACGCGAGTCTCTCTAGACTCAGATCCCCAAACTTGGCAACTTTAAGACTTGGGGACTTCAACTCCCATAGCTGGCGAATGAGCCAGTTCAGAGAATCTGGGAGTTGAAGTCCACAAGTCTTAAAGTTGCCAAATTTGGGGACCCCTAATGTAGACGGATGGGAAGGCTAATATATCTTAGTGCTCCCTACCCCCAATCCCGTTCCCTTTAAACGAAAGGAGGCAAATATTCTAACTTTAGTCCCTCCATTCTTTACAATATACTGTACATATGAATTCATGAACACAGCTGGCAGTGGAGGAGGGAGTAGGACAGAGCTCACCCTCCGACTCGTACCTTTGCCTGCTTAACGTTTTGTTCCCCCCACCCCCTTCCGGCATTGAAATTTATCCAGAGGATTATCTGGCGGCTAGAGAGGTGAAGCGAAGTAACCTCAGGTTCTTTTGGTTTTACCTTGATCTCGGCCAGCAACTGTTCTTTGCTGAGATTAGATTTCTCTAGGACTTGGATTCCGGCCGCCTCCAGAATCTGCTTGCAGCAAGGGTCCAGGCTATCACTGATCAACACTTTAGTCAGGGTGAGCACTCTTGCAGCTGTCGCCGGGGCCATCCTAGCTTCGCGGTACGGCTGTAGCCACTCCTTTCCTAAGCTCTTGAAGGCGAAAAGAGGGAGAGGAGCTACTTTGCCGAGCGAGATAAAGACTCACTCGCCCTTCGTTCGATTGGAGCGGAGTGTCAAGGTCCCACCTCCTCCCCCTTTTCCTCACCAACCATGGAATTTTCCCTGCACCAGCACAAATATCTTGGCTTCATTCTGCCACTGTTGAGTTCCTTGTTGACAAAAACAAAGCGGGTCTAAGGGCAGCTTGCCTCACTTCTCTCGCCCTGTATAGTGTGCCCCTTTTTTGTCTTGAGTTGACCTGAGTGCATTGCGGAGACGCTCTGGTTGCCACAAGGCATGCTTGCAGCGAAAAAGGATGCAGCTGGAAAGAGGGTAGAAGGCGGACTCTGCTACGAAGGGCCCGTACTTGGCGCTCATTTACGTGTGTTAAGGCACCCTGCACCTCAAACGAGACTTGGCATTCATCCGAAGGGAACAACACACATCTGCGTTACATCAGCAAAAATCATTAACTACCACGTCAGCAAGAATTTGCCGATGTTTTTTGCTGCGTGGAAGTCTATCCCAGGCCTGAGGAGAGGAGGGTGCAGCTGGCACATTATTCCGGGACCTGTGGAGTTCAAAGGGGGCCCATTAAGGGGAACATTTTTAAAACTTTTACAAAACCAAATTTTTAAAAAGAAAAAATAATTTATTCGTTTATGAATATATTTTATATTTCATTTCACTTTATGAATGGTTATGAAATGTCATCTCAAAAATTTGGAGCACAAAAACGCAAGGAAAAAAACCTGTGATTAATAAAAAGTGGCAACAAACGCCTTTTCAATTTGGCATTAAATGCAGCAGCAGAGCTCTTATGCACATGGCCTGGCCGGGGTGAGTGGGGGCACCTCTCCTGAGCCTGTATGTGCGCACACGTGTGCCCTCCCTTTTCGGCCAAGGCCTCTTCGAGCGGTGTGTGTGTGAGGTAAAGGAAAGGCTGCGCAGTGAAAGCTTATGGATGTAGCAATCAATGCGAGATAGATTTGTTCAAGCTCGAAAGTTCCTAACTCGACCCCCTTCCTCTTCCGATTCCCTTTCCACCGACTGAGAAGGGTCCGGACTCCGGAGGACGATGGGGCAGCAAGCAACAGCAACTCTGTGGCTGAACGGTTGCCGGCTGAGCCCCAATCAGACAGAAAAGTTGACGCTAAGGAGGAGAAGGAGGAAAAACGTAGCGCGTGGGAGGGGGTGTATATTAATCTTGTTCCAGCACTTAATAATCCTCTCGGGAGCATAGTTCCCTCTAAGCTGAGCAGTGAGCAATCGCTCACTTAAAAATCATCATCAACTCAGAGTTTTCCAAACCTGCCCAGAAGCCGAGAGGGAAAGAGTGAGAGGGAAGGAGAGAGAGAGGAAGAGAGGAAGAGAGAGAAACAGATAGAAAAAAGAGAGGAAGGAAAAGAGAAAGAAAAAGAATGGGAGTAAGGAAGAGAGAAAGAAAATCAAAATCTAGTTTGAAACTAGCTTAACTATTTAAGTGGCATTTTGATATTGATAGAGTTGCCCTATTATGAGCTCTCTGTTATAGACACACAGTACAGTATTTTATTTTGAAATTCTCTGAGGCAAAACAGGGTGGGTTTTTTATTTATTTGTTTGTTTGTTTGTTTGATTGTTTGTTTGTTTGTTTATTATTTCTGTGCCGCCCAGTCCCGAAGGGACTGCCGCTCAGACACTATACTTTTCCGCCCACCCCCCCAAAAAATTAGAGGGAATACTGCTCGGGAGTCTTGCTTCTTGCCACAGTTGTAAAATGAATCTCTTCAATTGTTAAGATGTTAAGATAATTATTAAGAGAGCAACAAGGTTATTAAATGAATCTGACTTCTCTTTTTATTATTTATTGTTTTATTACTTATGCTTGTGGGAAGGCAAAACCCTGCTTTGGGGCTCTGAATTGGCTCATTCTTCTCATTTTCTCTTAAGAAAGAATTCCAGGTCAGAGGGGAGTGACAGAAAATAAAGAGTTCCAATGCTTCTTGCTGGATCCTTTATGGAGATTCGAGGCAAAAGTGTTTTCTCCATCGAATTGGAAGTGAATATTAAGATTTTTAAAAATGTTGTGCAGATAGTCCAGTAAAAGTTTATTTAATGACTGTTCAAAGTTTCAAAGTGACTTACTACTGTTTTTCACACTTACTACTATTAGTAGCATCCCCACGGAGTATCCCCATCAAAATTCAGATACTTGGCAACTGATTCATATTTACCAGGGCTCAGTGTCCTGGAGTAATTTGGTCACCTTTTGTGACCTGACAAGCAAAGTCGATGGGAAATACATTCACTTAACAATCATGTTACTGACTTAACAACTTCAGAGATTCACATAGCAACTTTGGCAAAAAGGCCAAATTGACTTAACAACTATCTCAGCAACAGAAACTTTGGGCTCAATTGTCATAAATAGAGAACTCTAATTAGAAAAAAAGCTTCATCACTGTTGTGGCAATATTTGAGCTGTCCCATCCCCCCATTCTTAGAAAAGATCTTGGTTACTTGACTTTTTCCATTTTCCCCAAAAGAACTGGAACTGTTGTGTAACAAAGGTGTTGGTAAGATTTTCCCCAGAGCGGGGATGGGTTCCTTCCGGTTTGGACCAGTTTGCCAGAACAGATAGCGACCCACTAGTGATGTCATGATGACATGGGCGCTACCATCTTTTAAAAAAAAATATTTTTGAGCATGCGCAGAAGCTAAGTTTTTGCACTGTGCATGCGGTTGTTATCTTGTTTGGGGGTTTTTTTCCACCTGGATTTTTTGGCATTGTGCATGCACGCACCCACGAGTGAACTGGCAGCAAGGTAAGTAGAAGTCTAGCTGAACACGTGTCCTTGATTCCTTGATTATATAAAAGTATCATTGCTGGCTTTTAGGATCTTTTCTGAATTTTCAATCTGATCCTCAATTATGAGATTTCCTGGTGGTTTTCCATTCAACTATGGTAATAAGGTTCAATCTTGCCAGTAATTTAGATCTCAAAGCGTCCTTGGAAAAAAGAAATCAGTCCAATACCAAATGAATACAGAATAACAGAGTTGAAAGGGATACAGGTCATATTCTGGACCAACCCCCCATTCAAGCCAACCACGCCATGCCTACCCAGCCATTCCTATCTGAATTTTCATAGTCTTACATGCAACAGGTCCTTTGAGGGCAACCATAATCCTCAATAAAATGGAGTTTGACAGCCCTGGCCTAGATAATCTTCATCCAGAGCCTTCTCTAAGAAGGGAAAGTTTAAGATTGGATGAAAGTTACCTAATACTGTTGGGTCCAAGGATAGCCTTTTTAAGAAGGGTCTATACCACTGCCTTTTTCAGTGAAGGCAGCACCATCCTATTGTGAGTGCCCCTTGTCCACCTCTGGTAATGTTAGATTCTAAGGAGGATGAGCCAGACCCCTCTGGATACCCTAGGCCAGTGGGGTTGCCAGCTGAGGCAGAGAGTGAGAGTGATGGAGAAATAGACCTAGATAAACCTGAGGGACTACCAGAGGTGGCAGATAGGTCAATGGGAGATTGGTCCGAGTCAGAGGACTAAGGGGACATTAAAGTGGATGAGCCACTCTTAGATGCTGGATTCAGGAGGTTACAAAGCAGACAACAACACTTTATGGTAAAAGGAAGTAATTTGTAGTTTTAACTCCCAGGGGGGTTGCTGACCACTTCCAGCAGGTATAAAGGGGAAGGATCTTGGATAATTCTGAGTGGAGTTTCAATGTTGATTTCATGGACGCTGTGTTAGATCTGAGGTTCCAGAAAATACTCCCTGAAAAAACCTGATTTCTGCTCTGTAAAGTCATCTGCTAGAACAGTCCTGGACAAAGGGTGGCCTGCGGGCCACATCCGGCCCGCTCACTATCTATGACCGGTCCAGCTGTTCTTTCTCCAAAGCCAGGCCTCATTGGAAGCTCTCCAAATTCATTCGCTCGAGAATGAAGGAAAAAAAGGGCGCTCGGCTTTTTGAAACGGTTGCTTCCCCCACACTTCAGAGAGAGAGAGAGAGAGAGAGAGAATTGTTTAGTGCATGCAAGGAAGGCAGGTCCAAGGACAGCTGGGCAGTCTCCCGGCCTTGCCCACAGCCACACCATTTAGGCAGGAACAGCAGTGGCTCGTCACGCATGTCGGCGACCCCCCACCTGGGGGTTCATTATAGCTGTGTGGCTGTGCTGAATGGCTGTTGGTCCTCCCCTCCCCTGCCATGCACGCCTCCTTTCTGCTTCCCCCCCCCCACTTATCGCTTTTGTGTTTTCCCCCCATGCGATGAACCAGCCCTGAGGTGAAGAAAAAAAGGGTGGGTGGCGGCACTGAGGGGAGTTATAATTAATTAATTGAGTTGTTAAGAGCAACCATTCCCTCACGAGCGCCCTTTTTGTATCTCCCCGCCCTCCTCACAATCCCTAGGTGGCTTCTTTTCATGTGTGTGTGTTATTACAATTTCCCTCCCCTTCTTTCATTCACGACTGTGTGTGAGAGAGGGAGGAGTCACTATAAGTAACAGCCGGAGCGGTTGTAAAAAGAGTCTCCTCACGAGCTTTTTTCCCCTCCCTCCACTTTTTTTCTCTCCCCAATGCTGCCACACCAGAGCTCTGGCATGCGGCAGTTCCCAACTCCAGCTCTTCTTCTTCAGCCTCCCCTTTTCTTTTTCCACCACCCTCCTTCATTTCTAAACCGGCTGTAGTAAGTAAGGCCCTGGCACCCCGGCAAGATGTTATCCCCCCCACCCCCGCTCTGCCCTTCCTTTCTCCTCTACACCTCTTCCCAAGTGGGAAGATGCCCTGTAAGAGAGAGATCGCGGGTTGGGGTAGGGAAGCGGGGAGAAGCCAAGAAGACCACACTATATATACAGTATTGGGTAGAACTGAGTTAATTATATTAGTCCAGCCCTCTAAAACCATCCCAATTTCTCATTTGGCCTCATGGTAAAATTAATTGCCCACCCCTGTCCTAGAAGCTGCCTGCCTGCCAGAATGTGATGAGCTGAATTGTATACCCTGTGACTCATTGCCTGTTTTATCTTGCTGGAATACAATTAGGCTTAACGTTGGCAGCTTTCCTGGCTTATCTGATAACTTCACAGCAGATAACTTCTATTCCATGAACTATTAAAGACTGAATTCTGCTTGTAAATGTTATGTTTCATATAAAGGGTGTAATTCAAATCTTAAATTGTGGGTTTTAGCCTTTTGTTTCAATCTGAAAAGCCCGGGATAGAACACATCCCTTCCATCAAAGACACATTAATTGCCTCTTAGATCTAATCATATGCTATCTTCTATGAGGCCTTAGCCAACCAGGTGGGGGGCAGGTGGCAGAACTCAGAGTACCAAGGACCGTCTCCATTTTCTTGGAAGTAATTGTGTCGAATTCTTTCTGTCACTTTCTGTCGCCTGCTGATTGGGAAGAGAGAGAAAAAAAATCTGCGCTTCCAAAGAGGGGAGGGGGGGGGGAGAAAGAAAAAAAGAGTTCCAACTTGGCGGAAGGCGGAGGGGATAACCGAGCGTGCTGCAGCAAGTTTGCTTGGCTTTCTGGGGCTTTTTTTTTCTCCCCTTCCACCACCCCTGTCTGAATGTCGTTTGCCGCTTAGGAGTGACCCTCTCTCGGGCTTGTTGTGGATGTGGCGTGGATGAGGGGGAAAGCCCGACTGCCCGGAAAAGCACATTTGGAAAGTCTCTGTGGAGAGCCAAAATCACAACGAAGCTTCTTTTTTCTTCAGTAGTCGGTAAGGAGGCGAAGAAGAGGTTGAACTGGTTTTGCTAATTCGCGCTTACGGCTTTCCCCCTCATCCACGCTGCATCCACAACAAGCCCGAGAGAGGGTCACTCCTAAGCGGCAAATGACATTCAGACAGGGGTGGTGGAAGGGGAGGAAAAAAAGCCCCAGAAAGCCAAGCAAACTTGCTGCAGCACGCTCGGTTCTCCCCTCCGCCTTCCGCCAAGTTGGAACTCTTTTTTTCTTTCTTCCCCCCTCCCCTCTTTGGAGGCGCAGATTTCCCCCCCTCTTCCCAATCAGCAGGCGCGCGTGTACATAAGTCCAATCACTTCCACCCCACCACCCGTTCCTGCAGGAAGAGGTTAGCGCGCTACCAGGAGGAGGAGGTGGCTGTGGCCTGGGGCCGGGCGCTGGGCGCCATGGAGGGCAAAGGGGTGGACTCTTTGCTGGAGAGCCGGTCCGGGGGCAGAGGCGACGGCGAAGTCCGGTGCTGGGGCCATGCGGGGCCGCTCATCCAGGGGGCCGTGGACCGGCAAGCCGCCCTCCACGCTCTCTCTCTTTCTCTCTCAGCGCAGCTGAGGTAACAGTGCCCGGGGACAACAGCGGAGCTTGGAGGCTGCAGCAACGCAGCGCTGAGAAGGACCAGGTCCCTTGAAGCCGCCGCTGCCTCCATTCGGGCAAATTCAGGGGGGTTCCTGAATCTCTCGTCCATTCACCGCAGAGGATGAGGTGAGGAGGAGACGGTGCAGAGGCAAGGGGCGGGGAGGAAAGCGGGCCTGCAAGGGGCCAATTGCAGGCCCGCTTTCCTCCCCACCCCTTGCCTCTGCACCGTCTCCTCCTCACCTCATCCTCTGTGGTGAATGGATGGGAGATTCGAGAGCTTATTATATCTATTGATAAAATCTCGTGTGCTCCCTGCGGGCCGGATAAATCGCCTCAGCGGGCCGCATCCGGCCCGCGGGCCGTAGTTTGGGGACCGCTGCACTAGAGTTTATCTGTGATCAGTTGGCTTTATCCCCCCACCCATGTGTGAGTGGGTGAGTGAAAGCAGAAAACCAAATCATGAGGGGAAAATATACTGCTCAAAAAAATAAAGGAAACCCTTAAATAATACATCCTAGATCTGAATGAATGAAATATTCTCAGTGAATATTTCATTTGCACAACTATTCCATTTGCACAACAGCATGTGAAATTGATTGCCAATCAGTGTTATTATTTATTAGATTTGTATGCTTCCTGATTCGACGGTTTGATTTCACAAATGGTTGATTTATATTCTGTTGTATAAGTGTTCCCTTTATTTTTTTTTTGAGCAGTGTATATTAAAGCTTTTCTGCAAAAATAAATGTTGTGATATATATATATGATATAGGATTGTGCAAACTCTGAAAATTATTTTATGACATCATTAAGAATAATTATTATTAAATCATTAAATTATTCAATATGAAATGATAATTTATTAAATTATGTAATCATTAAAAGTGATGATGGCATGTTTCATCATTTGGGAGAGGACCAAATAGAATCTGCTAATCAGCAAACATCTATATTGGTACAGATGGGTGTAGTGACATCATAGGAGAAAGTTCAAAGCAAACTGCAAATAGACAAAGGAACAGATTACAAGATTTGTCTCAAACAGACTTATTTCAACTTGACTTTGATTTTATGTAGGCACACATTTATGAGTGTATAATATAGATATGAAAAATTCATCATTATTATCTCCAGCCTCTCCACAAACTGCAGGAGCAATCTGGCTGGCTGTAATTCTTCACAATGTCTTTCTCTCCAGCTGACCAACAAAAAAGCACTAAGAAAGACAGCTAGAAAAGTCATGCTACCTTCTCTGTACTTTTTTTACAACTGCTTTCTAGAATGCTGAAAAATAAGCATAACCATAGCCATTTATTTATTTATTTATTTATTTATTTATTCATTCATTCATTCATTCATTCATTTATTTATTTATTTATTTATTTATTAGATTTATAAATTGCCCTTCTCGCAGACTCAGGGCGACTTACAGGATGAAATATAAACAAAGATAAAAAATTGTACAATACAGTAAAAACATTAAGAAAAGTATAAATAAAACCCAATGTAAAACAATCAATCATCCCTCATTCATACTACTGACTGGAGCAAAACTGTTGCTCATGGCCCTAGGCCTGCCAGCATAGATGTGTTTTTAACACCTTTCGGAAGGTGAAGAGAGTGGGGGTGGTACGAATCTCTGGGGGGAGTTGGTTCCAGAGGACTGGGGTCACAACAGAGAAGGCTCTTCCCCATAGACCCACCAGTTGGCATGTTTGACCAACAGGACCTGGAGAAGGCTGATTCTGTGCGATCTAACCAGTCACTGAGACACGTGAGGTAGAAGACGGTCCCGTAAATACTTTGGTACAGTGCCATGTAAAGGTTTATAGGTAATAACCAATGCCTTGAATTGCGTTTGGAGACTGATCGGCAGCCAGTGCAGTTCACAGATTGCTAAACTGATATGGGAGTACCTAGGTACGCTCAACACGGCTTTCGCAGCTGCATGCTGGACTAATTGAAGTCTCTGAACATTCTTCAAGGGTAGCCCAAAGTGGAGCACATTGCAGTAATCGAGCCTTGAGGTGATGAGAGCATGAGTGATGGTGAGAAGAGATTCCCTGTCCAAATAAGCCCACAACTGGTGCACCAGGTTCCTATCCAGATTCCTAAGAGGTCAGTAAGGGGTGAGTACAAGTGCACTAGAGTGCCTTCCGTCCCCTGTCCTATTGTTCTCCTATGTCTCCTATACCTTTCTTCTATTCCTATATCTCTTCTTCTATTCTTTCATTGATATGTTTTATTCCTATATCTTCTCTTCTTTCTTAGATATATTTTACTATGAGTATATCCTCTATAACCTTCATTATGTATTTTACTATGTGTATACCCACTAAAACCCTCATTGTGTATTGGACAAAATCAATCAATCAATACATAAATAAATATCCACAACTGAGAGATGTTGCTTTAACTTCAGCTGTAGATCTAGGAGGACTCCCAAGTTGCAGACCTGCTCCGAGGGGGTTAAATTCTCCCCCCCCCCAGTGATGGACAGAGAGATAGGATTGTCCCTGGGAGGCAAAACCCACAGCCACTCAGCCTTGTCAGGGTTAAGCTTGAGCCAGTTGACAGCCATCCAGACCTTCACAACCTCCAGGAACCGGCACATCACATCACATACTGATGGAAACTCACCCCATGCTGACGAATGATCTCACCCAGTGATTTAATGTAGATATTAAACAGTAGGGGGGAGAGAACCAACCCCTGAGGCATCCCACAAAGAAGGGGCCTAGGAGAGGATCTCTGTCCCCCACTAACACCAACTGCAACCGACCAGAGAGGTAGGAGGAGAACCACCGCAGAATGGTTCCCCCCACTCCCAACCCCTCCAGTCAGCATAAAAGAATAACTATTCCGGGCCCACCAGAGATCACCCATCAGTGTGATGAAAGCAATTTCAGTGCTGTAACCAGGCCTAGAAACAGACTGATAAGGTAGATAATTGGCTTCATCCAAGGACCTCAGAAGTTGGAGAAGCCACTGCAACAATATCGCCAAAAAGGCTTCTAAAATTGTCAACCTGATCCTACATAGCTTCTGCTCCGGCAATCTCACACTACTCACCAGAGCTACAAAACTTTCGCCAGACCGATCCTCGAATACAGCTCACCTGTCTGGAACCCACACTGAATTTCAGACATCAACACCCTAGAAAAGGTCCAACGATACTTCACCAGAAGAGCCCTTCACTCCACCACTCAAAACAGAATACCCTACGAAAATAGACTTACAATCCTGGGTCTAGAAAGCTTAGAACTACAACGCCTTAAACATGATCTAAGTATTGCCCACAAGATCATATGCTGCAACATCCTGCCTGTCAACAACTACTTCAGCTTCAACTGCAATAACACAAGAGCACGCAACAGGTTCAAACTTAATATCAACCGCTCCAAACTTGACTGTAAAAATATGACTTTAGCAATCGAGTTGTTGAAGTGTGGAACTCACTACCAGACTCCATGGTGTCAACCCTCAACCACCAACATTTTTCCCTTAGACTTTCCACGGTTGACTTCTCCAGATTCCTTAGAGGTCAGTAAGGGGCGAGCATAAGTGCACTAGTGTGCCTTCCGTCCCCTGTCCAATTGTCTCTCCTATATTTTATATATCTTTTCTCCCATCCATATATCCTTCCTCTACTCTTCATTGATGTATTCTATTCTCATGTCTCTTCTTCTATCCCTTCCCTGATATTTATTACTACACATTTTTATTCTCCTTAACTTTCAATTTGTATTGGACAAAATAAATGAATAAAATAAAATAAATAAATCTTCTCAACACCTTCCCTAAAAAGGGAAGGTTGGAGACAGGACAGTAGTTGTTTAAAATAGCCAGATCCAGGGATGGCTTCTTGAGGAATGGTTGCACAATTGCCTCTTTTAACGGGGCAGGAAGAATCCCTCCCTCAAAGAAGCATTGACAACCACCTGGATCCAGTCTCGTGTCACCTCCCTACTTGCTGAGACCAGCCAGGAGGGACACAGGTCCAACAAACAAGTGGAGGAGCTCACAGCTCCTATGGCCTTGTCCACTTCATCAGGCATCATGTGTCAAGCTCATCCCATACAACTGGACTAAGACTTGCCCCAGTCAGTTCAATTGATCCTGCCCAGTCAGTCAATCTGGATATGAGCGATTTTGTCTGAGAGAAATTGATTAAATTCCTTAGCTCTACCCTACAAGGGCTCCACCGCTTCCTCCAGGTCAAGGAGGGAGTGGATAAGATTCTGCAGACACAGTCAAGGCAGAAAGATGGGAAGATCTTGCTGCTTTGATCGCCACTAGATAAGTCTTAATATAAGATCTTATTTATTTATTATTTATTTATTCGATTTCTGTGCCGCCCTTCTCCTGAGACTTAACATTATTCAGTCAGATCTAGATTTACTGGACCTCCA
Organism: Erythrolamprus reginae; assembly: GCF_031021105.1. Lineage (NCBI taxonomy): Eukaryota > Metazoa > Chordata > Lepidosauria > Squamata > Dipsadidae > Erythrolamprus > Erythrolamprus reginae. Next base: position 140,435,501 of record NC_091952.1, read on the forward strand.
ATGCTGCTCCAGACATCTCTTCTGCATTTCATCTCCTGGAGCTCCTCGGTAAACCAAGGGGCTTTCCTGGGTCTACTGCCACAGAGAGTTCACAAACGGGCAATCCAGTCAAAAGCCTCCATTGAGGCCATATTCAAGGCCCTTACCAGTACACCATAACCAAATGATGTACCATGCAGGAGTATAGTAAAACCACCTTCCAAAGAAACAGAAAGCAGCAGAGAAACAGTGGCAAAACATCAGAGTGCCTTGACTCTGCAGGATGAGCAGGAAGTTCTTGTTGAAGACTGCATCATCTCTTTGCTAATGTTTGCCTAAATTGAACACTAAGGGAATGGTGGAAGACCTGGTCCTAATCTTTTCTTGCATTTCTCTGGAATTAAGGGAGTTCTCCCTCACTCAGAGTTGTAATTTAGATAGAACTGATGATTTTGCATTCCCATATACAAGTAGATCGCAACTTACAATAACAATTGAGCCCAAAATTTCTGTGGTAAGCAAGATACCTGTTAACTGAATTTTGCTCCATTTTACTATCTTTTTTGCTGGTGTTGTTAAGTTAACAACACAGTTGCTACGTGAATTGGCTTCCGATTTGACATTGCTTGTCAGGGCACAAAATGTGATTACATGACACCCAGGATATTATATATATGACTCAGTTCCAAACTGTCCAAATTTTGATCATGTGATCATAGGGATGCTGCAACGATTTCAAGTGAAAAATGATTGTGTCACTTTTTTCAGTGTCATTATAACTTGGAGCAGTCTCCAAACAAATTGTTGTAAGTCAAGGATTACCTGTATTTTTGAATAAATCTATCTTCAAAATATAATAAAAGTCTGTTAATATTAATTACTAGCTAAGCCAATAACTGCATCTAGGACAATCGTATTGTATCTATAAATAAATAGTGAATCTGCTACTTAATTACTGTGATAAAAGGATTTACTGTTGCAGTATTCAAAATGAAAAATACTGTGTTGTTGCTTAAAACATACTTGCAGATTGGTGAGAGAAAAAGTAACAATAATTCCAACTTTTTTGCTGATAACTTTGCTACTACTTGGATATTCCAATTACATTAAAATATTATCTTCTCTGCTAATGATCTGGGAGAAAACTCTTGATAAAGTAGTTCTTAAGGATCCTTTCCTCTTGTTTTATCTTTAGATGGTTCCTTGTTTTATCAAGAAGCTAAACGTTTCCAAGTTGCAAAATAAAAGTTTATGAAAGGTGATGGAAAATCTAAGTCCTAATGAACAACTTGAAACTCTTTCGGTGTTGCAGTATAGCAAATTATGTTAGAATAGGATTGTATTAAATCTGGATTTCTAGCATAAAAATATATATACTCTGCCTGACCCTGATTCTATAAAACCAGGACAAGAGGACACTAATCTGCATTCCTGGCAATCACTACAGGGCTCAAATAAAACATCTCACAATAAACAAAGTTTTCACCACTCAGGACAGGACATTATAGGATCAAAGGGGGGAATTTCCATTGCCTGGAGCATACAAACAGCAGGGCAATTAAGGAAGATTAGCAAGATAAGGAAGTAAGCTTCAGAGAAATTAGGTGTGAATAAACATCTGCTCTCAGGAAGTTTCTAGGTCTTAATATCTATGGGAAAGGAACAACTCAAAAGATACGTTTGAAGTTGTATGGTTGGATGTATCATTTGACATGTATATGTAATTATACCCCATTTCCTTATGTTCCTAAATAAAAAGGAGCACATGGCTCGACACCATGTCACTCCACCCAGAGAGAGAATGTGTCCAGGTTCTTCTTTCTAGGATTCGCGTTCGTGGGTGACCCCACACACGGCTGGGTTGCTCTCAGCCTCTTTTGAAGGCATTGCTTTCATTAGGGACTCAGCAGCTTACACATTTCGGCTCTGCTATCCTGGTGTGCTCTGATTGCATCACAAAACTCTAGTTGCAAGATGTAAGAATTTATGAAATCTCTAACTCTGAAATCCAGATTACCTATTGCAATGAAAAGTAATCAGTGCAATGATGGCATGCAGCTGTTCTCCCCCCCCCCCTTGCAACATTTTCAGGAGTGGTGTTTTAGTGTGAGCTGATCTCTTGGAATGGTCTACATGAGGCAAAATGGTTAGGCATTGTGAAATGATTATTTGTTCTTAGAGAAAAAGGTCAATCACCTGGGAGTTCTTTAGATTTTTCTGGATTTGGATCTGATACTTTTTTCACTGTTACTTCCAAAACTGGGTCAGATTTTCTACCTCTAAAGAACTAACACTGCTGGGAACCAGATGCCAGAAAACCTGGCTCAACTTTTGAAGGGGACCTTGAAGTCCTAGTGGATAATCACTTAAACATGAGCAAGCAGTGTCCCCATCTACAAAAAAGGCAAAAAACCAGACCCCAGTTTCTGCAGATCAATTCCTGGGAAAATACTAGAGATAATAATAATAAAAAAAGACCTGTCACGACTTAGAAACAAACAAGGTAATAACCAGCAGACAACATGGGTTTGTTAGGAACAAATCATGCCAAACCGATCTCATTTCATTCTTCAATACTGTGACCAAATCAATACAACAGCAAAATTCAGTGGACTGAAACCTGGACTTCAGTAAAGTGTTTGACAAAGTGGACTACAACCTACTACTCTGCAAGTTTAAAAAAGTGGGATAGACAGTTACACAACCAGATGGATTAACTGACTGACCAACTGTACCCAACGAGTAGTCCTTAATGAGTCCAAGTCCACATGGAAAGAAATAAGTAGCAGTGTAGCACAAAGTTCAGTCCTAGGCTCAGTATTGTTTAATATATTAATTAATGACCTAGATGAGGGAATAGAAGGGAAATTAATCAAATTTGCAGAGGACACTATTTTATTATCCTCTTTATTTTCTCCTCTACATTTCAACTCTGCACGCAGTTTTCTTTCCTCATTATTTTTATCTCAGCAATTAAGTAGATAAGCTTGGAAGTAACATGAAAGACATTCCACAAATCATTCTAAAATTTATGACTAATTAGGGCTAGCCAGAAGTCATAAAGAAACAAATAATAAACCACACATCATGCTTACGCTTTGGAGTAACTTCGGAATGCAGCTATTCAACTCCTACCCTCAAAACATCGCTACAGAGCACTGCACACCAAGACAACTAGACACAAGAACAGGTTTTTTTCCTAACGCCATCACTCTACTAAACAAATGATTCCCTCAATACTGTCAGACTTTCTACTAAATCTGCACTTCTATTCTACTAGTTTTTCTCATCATTCCTTTCACCCATTTCCTCCCATGTTGACTGTATGACTGTAACTTGTTGCTTATATCCTAAGATTTTTATTAATATTGCTTCTTCATTGCTTATTTGACCCCTATGACAATCATTAAGTGTTGTACCATATGATTCTTGACAAATGTATATTTTATTTTATGTACGCTGAGAGCATATGCACCAAGACAAATTCCTTGTGTGTCCAATCACACTTGGCCAATAAAAAATTCTATTCTATTCTATTCTATTCTATTTTGCAAGATTGAACAAATTCAGCGTCTCTTCTGTTTCACAACCGGATGTGACATAATTAATTAATTTATTACTCTCTAATATCTCCACCCCCTGTCTTCCCGGCATTTCTGCAATCTTTGAAAGCGAGCGTTCCTCCATCTGTGGTCTCCCCCATTTGAGTCACTCGAACTCATCTCTATGTCATTAGCTCCATGGTCTACACTAACATTGCTAACTGTCGGTAGAGCAGGGAGATTTATGATCTCTAAATCCCAGTAATCCTCTGAATCTGAAAACTCCTCACGCTGCAAGGGAGTACACACAACACCATCCCCCTCCTCATGTCCTCCCTCCCCGGGGGGATAAATGGGATTAGATTTGTCAGGAAAATGAACATGAAAGTCAAAAAGTAACTCAGGACTTCAAAGTCTTCAGCATCCATCCAGACAGTGTTATCAGGCCCACCGCCCGACCATTCCACCAGGTACTGGAAATGGTCATCAAGCCAATGAGAGTCTCGGATGCCAGTAATGTCCAAGCGGGGCAGTGAAAGTCGAAGTCTGGGCACAGGGCATGGTGGAGGAGGAAGGGCAGGAGCTGAAACGGATGGGCGAAGTGGAGAGTCAGATGACACAGGAACCAATAGTTAGCAATGAAAAACGGGATGCACATACATAGAGGTGGGCAAAGTCAAATGGAAGGTAACTGGATTGATGACCTTTTCAACAGGAAAAGGGCCAATGTTGGTCAAGCTTGCGGTGAGGTTCAGAAGAAAGGTATTTGGTAGAAAGCCAAACTTGATCACCAACGGTCAATGGGGGAGTGCCTTTGCGGGAACGTCTGCAAAATGTTTGTACAGTGATACCTTGTCTTACAAACCCCTCGTCATACAAACTTTTCAAGATACAAACCCGGGGTTTAAGATTTTTTTGCCTCTTCTTCCAAACTATTTTCACCTTACAAACCCAAGCCGCCACCACTGGGATGTCCCGTCTCTGGACTTCTGTTGCCAGCGAAGGGCCCATTTTCGCGCTGCTCGGATTCCCCTGAGACTCCCCTCCATGGGAAACACCACCTCCGGACTTCCATGTTTTTGCGATGCTGCAGGGGAATCCCAGCAGTGCAAAAACGGGCGCTTCACTGGCAATGGAAGTCTGGCGGTGGGTTTCCCAGCCAGGGGAGCCTCAGCAAAATTGCAGCATCACAAAAACACAGAAGTCCGGAGGTGGGGTTTCGAGGACTTCCGTGTTTTTGCGATGCTGCAATTTCACTGAGGCTCCCCTCACTGGAAACCCCACCTCTGGACTTCCGTTGCCAGCGAAGCATCCGTTTTTGCGCTGCTGGGTGTGGTCTTACTAAGGTTTTATAAAGTGGTACTAATGATTTTGATTCTATGTCTCTGTTTATACAATCAAGGATTGTATTAGCTTTTTTTGGGTTTTGCAGCATACTTCTGGCTCAAGTTTAAGTGATCATCCACTAGAATTCCAAAGTCCCTCTCACAGTTTCTATTTTTGAGCCAGGTTTTGCCTAACTATGCTTGTACCTTTGAACTTGTACCTTTGTTTTTTCCTATCTAAGTGTAAAACACCAAAGTCCGGAGGTGGGGTTTCGAGGACTTTGGTGTTTTTGCGATGCTGCAATTTCACTGAGGCTCCCCTTGGTGGGAACCCCCACCTCTGGACTTCCATTGCCAGTGGTGCCCATTTTTGGGATGCTGGGATTCCCCTGCAGCATTGCAAAAACACAGAAGTCTGGAGGTGGGGTTTCCCATGGAGGGGAGCCTCAGGGGAATCCCAGCAGCGCAAAAACGGGCACTTTGGCTGGTAAAAGGGGTGAATTTTGGGCTTCCACACATTAATCACTTTTCCATTGATTCCTATGGGAAACATTGTTTCGTCTTACAAATGTTTCACCTTACAAACCTCGTCACGGAACTCGGCTAAGGGAAGATATTTCACCCAATCGTTTTGTCTACCATGAACAAAATAATGGAGGTATTGTTGCAGGATGCCAATAACTTTGGTGCCCTATCGGTTTGGGGGTGATGGGTGGATGCCAAGGAAACTTTGACTTGGAGGGCAGTCGTGAGTTGTTTCCAAAACTGGGTGTTGAATTGGGGATCAAGAGAGAATGAAGCCTCAGATCCCCATCATATTCTGGGTTTTGCTTCTATTAATTTTTGGTTACCACTTGCAGGGTTACCAACTCAAATCATAGGCTTACTTGGAGATTCACTTAAGTTTTTTCTGGGTTTTTTCAATGCTTGTTAGTCCACGGAAATGGAATTTGAGTGCTTCTTCCTATTATTCTTTTCTTCTGTCATAGTGCTGTACTTTGTCTTACCTTCCTAACATCTGCTGCAGTCATTAGAGAAAGATTAATTGCCAAATTAGCTATTTCTCTCAGACTTATTAATCTCTTGCAGTTGGTGTGGGATGGCTGTGAAGTATCAGCAGAGTTACAGAGCAATCCTTATCTCAAATTTCACCACTTGAACATGTGCCTGTTTGTCCATGAGAGTCTCTGCCAGGAATTTCTTAAATACCTCCCTGAGATAAAAAAAGCAAGTGATTCTTAGGTTCCTTGTGCACTGAGCAGGGCTTTTAGTTCCACAGTACAGCTGATATAGAAAGGTTGAGAACACTTTTGTGATAAAACTCCCCTTACAAGTACAGCCATTTCCTTGGCCTTTTTTGCTTCACAATATTATTGGAATAAAAAGGATGTGAGAAGACTTGCATCCCATGGATTCCCAAACATGTCTAATGGATATCGTACACTGTCTCAGCACCTCAACGACTTGAAGAAGGAGAACTTCAGCCTTAAGTTGCGCATCTACTTCTTGGAGGAGCACATACAGCAAAGGTATGAAGACAATAGAGAGGACATTTACAGGCAGGTGAGTTGTTTGTTTGTTTATTCATCCAAAAGAGTTAAAAATTTGAATGAACAAAAGGAAACAATTAAAATATGACAGGGATAACATGCATGCTAGAGATCTCTTAAATATAGGATAAGGCCTACAGAAGTTAAGTTGGAATTAAAAGTGTGGAAGGTAATAGCTGTGACAACAGAATAGGGTAAGATATTTCAGAATTTGATAACTCTGTTACAAAAATATTTTTTTTTACAATTAAGTTTATACCGGTTGTTCGCTTGTATTACATTATGATTAAAACTAAAGAAATCATTTATAGGTAATATGTTACTATGTACAATTTTGTATGCAATATATAAATCTGATTACAAGCATCACAGTTCTAAACTATGCATACCAAGTATTTCAGGCCTAGTAGCATTAAGGTATTCTATTATGGGCAGAAGTATGCAAGAGTTTTCTTGTAAAGTACTTCTGAACTTGCTCAATTGTATCAACATCTGATATGTAGTAAGGATTCTGAACAGTTAAATAATATTCTATGATTGGCCTAATATATATTTTGTAAGCTGAAGTGAGCAATACAGTATTTCCAGCAAAAAAAAAACCCTTAGTAAAATTAAATTCACAAGTTTTAATGCTTTTTTTAGCAATGCTGTTAAAATGAATTTTAGAACATACATTCTATTGAGTATACGCAGGTCCCAGGATGGGGTGATGATGTCACATATAAATACACCTGGGTGCTCACTGAAAGAAACTGTTATATAGTTCAGATGTATTACTTGGCAGACTGGGGCTAATTAATATTTCTGCATTAATAGATTTCATAGCATTTTTGCTTTTCTACCATTTCTCAACAATTAACTCTAAAAGGATGCACCTAAAACACTCTACTGCTTAAAATATTGAAGAGACCACCTTCATATTTCAAATGCTGAAATAATAGCTTTTAATCTGTGGTAAGAAATCCTGATGTTCCTTAGATGATTTTCTTGGAGTTTCAGAAATGGTAGAAAAACTTTCTTGAAAGACAGCTTGCCGGTCACTGTTGATTTTCTTGGCAATGTGCAGCTGTTACAAGAGATCAGACTTGTTTGAGGGCACATTCTGTATTCATTTAGTGGTAAAATGAAGGACAAACAGCCTTCAGGTTTGTGTGGTCTATTTTGATTGTTTACTAGAATACGGATTCTGCCAACTAGAACTAAATGCAAATAAAAACTCAGAAATCTGTGGCATGCAATGAATCACTCTCCCTCCCTCCCCCCTCTCTCTCTCACACACACTCTCTCTCACACAAATCTTTTTCTGAAATATGAATGTAGTCTAATATAGCTGTTTGTCTTAATTTGCACAATACAGATACCTATTGTCAACCATGATATAACAGTGAACAACAAACCCAACATAGAGATGCATTCTCAAATGAGGTTGGCTCATTTGAGATTCAATATGCCATGAAATGCAAGCATTACAAAGCTGGAAAAAGTTTAAAATTTACAAGTAATATTTCTTTTACAAATGAGGAACACTGAGTCTTAGAGATAATGCATTGCCTCAAGATCAGTTATTCTACTCTTTAAAATATCAGAAATAAAAAAACTGTTGAAGATCTATTAACTAATTACAACGAAATCTACAAGGAGATACAGTATATGTACCAGGAGAATGATGCGCAGTAATAAATGATATGGTGGGGTAATTTTTAAAAAGAAAATAGGGAAGATAGACTAACATTCTTTCCTTTTGATCCCTTCTTGGTATTGCTTGCTACTAGTATGGATAGTAGGTTTTGGGCAGTTCCGCACAGCATCATTTCCATTTCCTCCACATAATTTTCAGTAAAACTATATTATCTTTATCATTTTCAGACCTTAGAAGGTTTTTCTCCAGATTATTAATAAAAGAGTGCAAATATAATATTTAGTCAATGTTTTGTCCTCTGAGATATAAAAGTTCCTGGAGTCATAAATGTTCCTTTTCCAAAGAGAAAAGGCCAAATTCCCCAGATATGTAACAGTGTTCCTAGTACATGAAAAATTTCCAGACATATCCGTTAACATCTTCCGAGAAAAGTGTGTTTTTCAAGGATAAGTAATAAATTAGGACATAGCATATGGACACTTTTTACAGTATAAAAATTAATACCAATGAGGAAGGATGAAAAATCTTTTACTATCCAAGAATGGAAAAGACTCAAAATCATAGACAGCCACCATCCATCGAAATAGATTTTAGTTCATTCAATTTATCAGTATTAACTAGGTATAATACAGCTTCAAATCTTGATAACAAGAGTTTGTACGAAGAGTTTGTAATCATATTCTGCTATAAAAAGGTTGCCATAGTGTTGACAGTTGCTGTTGACAAAGATAGAGCAGCTGCTATGGTACTGAGCTGCCAGCCAATGGCTTGTTGTTCTCAAATAGAGAAAATAGAAATAGCTCGGTTACTTAATCAGATGTTTATGACAGTGGCATGGGACTTATCAGTCTTTATGAAAAGTAGTGTCACATATAATGATTTTGTATCAGGAAAAAAGTGACACTGCTGCTTTTAGCAATATTTGCTAATTATTTACTAAGAGCTCTAACACATTATAGATACATAGACAGCTCAAAGAAAAGAGAAAAAAAGAGAAAAAATGGAGGAGATGGACTTTCTGAATTTCTTCTTTCTGATTTCACATCAGCTGTTGAGACCATAAACCGAAATATCCTTTTGGAAGAGCTATTTTGATATTAGACAAACAATTTTTCAATGATTTCAGAGAACAGTGCTAAGATTTTGCTTGATCTCCTATTGTAGTACAGTGGTACCTCGTCTTACGAACTTAATTCGTTCCGTGACGAGGTTCATAAGTAGAAACGTTTGTAAGGTGAGGGACTTCCGGTTTGGTCCGGGATCGCAGCGGAGGCTCCGGGGCAGGGCTCTGTCCCCGAGACTCCTTCTACCCCTCCAGAGGTCATGGTTTGCGGTCGGATTGGGTTCGGATGGCCTGTTCCTAGAACAGGGGGCTTCCCTCTGTCCAAGGAGCTACCACTGAAGCTCCAGAGACAAGGGATCGCCCCGCAGCTCTGGACAAGGGAGAACCGATCCTCGGAATCCCAGATGACTCGGCCATTGCAATCCGTCCACACCAGTGGGAAGCAGAAAAGCGAGAAGAAGAATTTAAAGATCTGAAAGAACAACAGAGCAGAAAGGGAATACAAATAGAAAAGAAGAATTAAGGTAAAATTATATTATTACATGATAAGCTTGGAAGATTGGATTAAAGTGAAAGTTTAAAACAAAAAGGCGAAAAAGAAAGTTTGAAGGGAAAATTCATATCCTGGGGCCAAAGAACAGACGACCAGATCTACTTTTTTTCCTCTTTTTATATTAAATTGAACTTTCGAATTTGGATTAGAGTTGATTGAGATTGGATATAAAATTCATAATTCGTATGAGAGTACTAAGAGACATGATTTGATAAAGCTGTAATAAAGATTGGAATTTCTACAAGTTCAGAATAACGTTAAATCCCGGGCACTACTTTCTACTTGTGGAGGGATCACCTTTCTTTGTTTCTATCTTCAATTTTAAAATGGAATAAATTAACAAATAAATTAACAATTTAATGAAATATGGGTTAATCTGCAATTGGTGAATTAAATAAGAAGATTTATACTGTTGGAGTGATTTCGATTGGATCTGCTGTCTTTGGATTATTGGTTTTGTTCGTTGGATTTGCTGCAAAGAAGAAACTTTCCTTGGCTGTCTCTGAGGGATCATTTCAAGATAAACGTTTGGAACTGAACTAAAATTACCATCTCTGACTTCTTTGGATTAAAACACTGGATTTTGGATTTTGGTTTAGTGCTTGAATAAGACTTGAATAAGACTTGGACTTACGATTGGAATATTGGACTGTATAAATTTGGATTAATTCTATTTTTTGGCATTATTTGGCACTTTGGGACTTGGAGAATAATTACAAAAGAACTGGTAAAAATTATATAGAACTTCAATCAACAAAGGACTTCTACGTTTAAGAGAGAATTATAAGTATATTATTGGTGCCTTTTCATTACTTTGTCTTTTCTTTTCCTATTTTCCTTCTTATTCTTCCTTTATTTTTTTAAAGTATTAAATATATTAATAGATATTAATAGAAATTTTAAAATAGAATTATTTGAGATAATGAATTGCTAAATTTTTCCTGATCCCCCTTCCCTCCCCTGTGGTGGTGGGTTTTTTTCTTTTTTAAGAGTTTAAAAAAATATATTATCTATCTTTTTAGTTTTTTATTTTGATATTTAGTAATTATACTATTGTAAATCGTATATTGACAATTAAGACTAATAAATTAGTTAATTGATATTGATTCGAAATTATATATTTTACACTGCCTTTTAAAAATAGATTGAAATTTTTAAAATAAGAATAAGGATTATTTTTTAAGTATTGATAAAGTACTGATAAAGCATAAACTAAAGTATAAAGATTTTTAGAACCTTTTATTATTATCTTTGATATATTTTGTGGCATTTAGAAATTTGGGTATTTTTTATATCAAATATTAATAGAAAATATATTTAGCAAAGTTTGACAGGATTGGAGTTTATTAGAGTTTTTCCCAATAAACTCCAATTACAAATTAACATAAACTTAACCATAAGAAAGAATACAGAAGAACGCCATCCAAGATTAGGATGTCGAGCACATCCACATATACCAAGACTATTAAAAAACAAACTTTAACGTCTGCCACATCCCTCAAGTATCACCACAGCCATCTCCTGTACATCATTTTTTTTTACTACTAGTCTGTGGGCATGGCTTGCAGGAATAAGCGTGGCCAACAGAAACCGATAGGGAAAAAATTGAATTAATACTATATTTTTCCTTAACATCCATTCCATGAGGCCCCGGAACCTAGTGGTTGCTGCCCGCGTTCCCTTAAGCACAATGCATTGCCCCATTTCCCCTCCTTCAGAAGCCCCAACCCTTAATCTCCCCATTTTCTACACCACAACTGCCTCTTTCTTCATCCTGCGGCTGTGACCTTACCTTCCTCCCCCAGCTGGCTGCCAGGGAAGGCCCACCCAGTGCGCATCTTGCCCCTCCCTTGTTGAGAGATGCCTGCACCCGCCACATCGTTTTTCAGTGTGTGTGGAGTCCAGCGGAGAAAATAGCAGTGTCAACGTTCCAGATAACATCAAAACTAAATCAGACTCAAAGTCAAAGTATTCCTCAAAGCTCCAATTTATTTCCAGAGCCATTCTGGCACCTACACAGGGAAAACTGAATCTGAGTTTCCCACTCAGTTGAAAGTTCACATCCCTTGACTTCCGGCTGGAGCACGATCGTGATGGGGGTGCGGAGGCACAGCTCTGTCTCCGCAGCCTACCATTTCAGGATCATAGGGCGCAATTTGCGCGCTGCCGACGCCCGGAGGGGTCGGCACAGGACAGGGGGTCTCCTGGATCCCCCGGGGCAGATCACCACGGTCCCAGGGGCCAGGGAAAGCCCCGCAGCTGCATCCATGAAGAACTCCGTCCAGGCGGCTGCCTGGACGCAGCCATAGCGGTCACCGATAGAAGGAAGTTAAAAAAAATAGAATATAGAGGTCTACGAAGAAGCAGATCAACAGAGAAAGAAGATTTACAGCACGACGAGACAATCTTTTGGTATTCCAACGACTAAGTTTGAAAAGAGAAGAACTTAGATCGAAAGGTGAACATAAACAAAGTAAAAAAAACTAAGTGATATCCATACGCTCAGAAGAAAAATGGCCGGAACTACTTGTCTTTGTTAACATTAATAGTATATTTTTCTCTTTTGAATTTTAAAATCATAGTGTTTTTTTTTTTAAATTATTCATATTTTTATAATTATATTATTTTTTTAAAATAGTAATAAAAAGACTGAAAGACTGGATTGTTAATTAGTCAAATTGGATGAAGTAGGAATATCTAAACAAATTAAATATACGAATAAATGAACTGAATAAACTGAACTGAACTTAAATCATTTTATTTGGATGAATTTTCACTGAAACATTAACTATTTGGAATAAATTTTGGACTGTTTGTTCTATTTTTCTTTTTTTTTCTTTTCTTTTTTTTTTGGAATCTATGGGAGTATTTTTTTCTAACCAGTCATCGGAGGCGTAAGGATCCTTTTTTTGCTATTTTCCCAGTATTTTTTCTTTTATATAATAAAAAGACGTGGATTTTATTATTATTTTTGTTTTAACTTGCATATTATAGATATTATGTTAGATATTGGCTTTGGAGGTTTTTTTCTGGACATTTGCATTAAAGCATAATTCATATTTGGCATATTTGGACTTATTAGGTTAGGAAGGCTTTGCGCATGCATCGAGAGTAGACGCTCCCACGGAACGCTCTCCAGATGTGATTAGAGAAAACAAATCTTAACCTTTAACAGCCCTCTCAAACTAAGTGAAAGTGGACTGAGAGGTAGAAAATTTAAAAGAGACTTGGAAAAACCGCTGGGATCAGCTAAAAAGAGGAGTTACAGACCAAAACTTCACTGTTAAAAAAGTAAGTAAAACGACAAAGGGAAATGGCGACTATTCCAGATCTAGGGGGGGAAATGGATACACTCCTTCAGGCATTTGCAAACGTAGGACAACAACTCAAAGACATGCAATTAGCCATGAAAGAAGTGACAAACGGTATGAATGAATTAAAAGTTCAATCCAAAGATCAGGAGACAAGGATCTCGAGACTTGAGGCAGATAGAAAAAAACAAGAACAGCGTATAAACAATTTAGAAGACCGGCAGAGGAGATCAAACTTACGTTTGAGAGGATTCAAGCAGGATTTTGGTGAAAATAAGAAATTAATTCAACTGATTTACCAATGGCTCTTAGAAAGCAAAATCACGGTGGATTTGAATGAAATTGAAAGAGTTCATTGGGTTTACGGTCCTCGGAATTCAGGCAAACAAAGTGACATTATGGTAAGATTTGCTTTGAAGCGGAGGGCCGCAGAAATTTTTAGACAGCTTAAACAAACTCCTAATCTCCATTACAAAGGCTCTCCTGTCCGTGTCTTGAAAGACTTGTCTGCTCAAATGCTGCAGGCAAGAAATCAGATGAGACCAGTGGCGAACCTGCTCTTTCAGAATAATCTTCATTTTACTTGGAAATATCCAGCCACGATCCTGATCTTCAAAGGTGCCAAGACTTATTTAACAAGTTCTCTGGAAGAGGGAATGCAAATGCTTCAACAGTTGGGAATAAATCCGGATATAAATCAGCAGGCAACGTCAACAAAGGAGATAACTGGAGCAGAAGGGGGAGAAGCAACAGGAGATGCGATTCGTGATTTATCTACAGGAGATCCTATCAGCCAAGAGTCTGCAAAGGAGGAGAGAATCATTGCATTAGAAAAGGAACTAGCTTTACTCCGAGAGAAGGGAAAGAAGGAGGAGGGGCAATCTACACGTCAAAGGAAGAAATAAGCACTGGATTGTATAACTGGCATTATTGTTCCCAGCTGATTAGCTTTTTGGGTATTCTTTTTCCCTTCAATACTTAATAAGGGGAAAGGAAGGAATAGAGGGGGGGTTGAGGGTTACTATTTGTTACTTAAATGGGTAATTTTTTAGAGTGTACTTGAGGGATAGCAAAGCCATGGGTGCCTCTCGGAGCCAATGGAGATTTTTTTCCATTGATTCCCCCTTGGGGGAATGTTGAGGGAGGGGCACTTGGGTGGGAGTTTAAAACTACAAATGAAGAATCTTCCAATATGCTTCGCTTTACAGAGGAGAGAAATATATATGAAAGGAATGGGTGAAAAGGTTTTGATGTCATTAAATGTGAATGGAATGTCATCACAGAATAAACGTTATAGAATTATGAAACTGGCTAGGGATAAAAAAGTAGATTTTTTATTTTTATCAGAAACACATAAAGGGAGAAAAAGAGAAGATAAATTAACTAATTGTAAGGACTGGGGAGGAATATATGAATCTAGGGGGAATACTAAAAGCAGAGGAGTAACGATATTAATACATAAAAGAATTCCCTTTCAACTGATTCAGACTAAAAGGGACAAGGAGGGAAGGATGTTGTTTATTAAAGGGAAAATGAATAATAAGATAATAACATTAAGCAGTAATTTATGCCTCAAATGCAAATACAAAGCAATTTATATTAAATACAAAGCGCAAATTGAATAACTTTGCAGAAGGCACAGTGATTCTGGCAGGTGATTTTAATATTGAATTGATAGCAGGGAAACAGGGAAAAATAATTTGCCTTTAAATAAATTAGGTATGTTGGATCTTCATGCCGAAGCGACAAATAGAGCTACGTTGTATTCAGCTAGGCACAATAAGTTTAGCTGCATTGACTATATATTAATGAATAAAACTGGGAATACATATCTTAAAAGAGCTGAAACTGAAAGCATTTGGTTATCAGACCATGCCCCATTATTAGCAGTGATTGTATTTGATTCAAATAATAAACAAAAAATATGGAGACACAAATATCTTGTGTCAGGAAGAGAAGAAGATAAATTGAAACTCCAAAAAGAATTGACTGAATATTTTAAAATAAATGATACGGGAAATATGAAGCAATCAATAATTTGGGATGCACATAAGGCCTTTATGAGAGGGAATTGTATTAGTACTGAAATCTACAGTATATTTTAAAAAAGCGTGGTAGAAAGGAAAATGTTAATTAAAGATATAGAGTTAACTCAAGAAAGATTGAAAATTACAAGAAATAGGGAGTGGAATAATTTATTAAAAATTAAAAAGAAGCAACTGAGACTTATGGATGAACAAATATGGAATAATATGAGATTGATTGTAAAGCAGCAAATTATGGGATGGGGGAATAAATCAATGAAACAAATGGCAAATTATAAAAAAAAAAAAAAAGAAAAATCTTGTATTGTTGCATTAAAGGACAAAAAAGGTGTAATAAAATGTAGTAACAATTAATTGCAAAAAATAATGAAAGAGTTTTATGAAAAGTTATATTAAAAAAATCAGGTCATTCTGCAAAATATAGAGGTTAAGGAGAAACTAACCAAAGAAGACAAACAAATATTAAATGGGATAATAACAAATGATGAAATTATTAGAGTTATTAATGGGTTGAAACCTGCCAAAGCTCCAGGCCCAGATGGACTTACAGGGGAATACTATAAGACTTTTGTGATTCAATTATTACCTTATTTGGAGAAACTATTTAATAACATACTTCAAACCTTCAATATTCCACAGTCATGGAAGACATCCGAGATTATTACTATCCCAAAACCAGATTGGGATTTGTTAGATCCGGGATCCTATTGCCCCATCAGTTTACTAAACCAGGGTTATAAAATATTTATGAAAATTATAGCAAATAGGATAGAGAGTATCTTACCAAAAATAATTAGTGAAGACCAATATGGATTTGTTAAAGGAAGGAAAATTTATGAACCAATAAGAAATGTTGTCAATGTGTTACACCATGCTACCACTACCAAAAAGAAATTATGCGTCTTAAAGTTAGATGTGTATAAAGCATTTAATAAAGTTAACCATAATTACCTGTTTCAACTTTGTAAGGAATTAAATATGGGAGAAAATTTCTGTCAAATTATAAAAGAAATCTATAAGGATAATACGGCCTACATTAGGGTAAATGGAAATAGAACAGAGAAAGTTAATATCCAAAATGGAACTAAGCAGGGATGCCCACTTTCCCCCATCTTGTTCGCAATGGCAATTGAGGTTCTAGCAAATAAAATTAGAAATGATAAGGACTGGAAGGGTTACCGAATTGGAAAACTTGAATTGAAATTAAATCTTCTTGCAGATGATGCCATAATATTGTCTGAAACCCCCATTGAAATGATGGAAAAATTAATGGTTTTACTTCAGGAATTTAAAGACCAATCAGGTCTTTCAATTAATATTGAGAAATCAGAAATAATTTGTTTGAATACAGGTCCCAAAGAGCAAATCGAGATACGAAAAATTTCAGGATTGAAATTAGGATGTAAAAAAATGAAATATTTAGGAATTTGGTTATTCAAAAACCCAAACAAAATTGCTGAGGTAAATTACAATTTAATATGGAAAAAAATGCAAAAGCAAATTAAAAAGTGGAAAGATAAAAGTTTGAGAAAAATGGCCAAAATAAGAGCGCTTAAAATGATGATTATTCCAAAAATGATATATTTATTCCAAGTTTTATCAGGTACCTTCCCAGGAGTAAAACTAAGGGAATGGGATAATAAAATGAATTTTTGGATTGAAGGAAATAAAAAACCTAGAACAAGGAAACTATGGCTGATTGCCAGAGAAAAAGATGGAGGATGGGGGTGCCCGAATTTAGAATTATATAGAGAAGCATTTCAAATAGAAAGATTAATGGAATTACAATTATTGACAGAAAAGAAGTGGGTGAAACTTGAAAGGGAGATTAATAATATTAAAAATAAAGAGATTTTATTTAAAAAATGGAGTAAAATAGAAATCAATAGATTAGCCGATCCTTTGAAAGCAGCTTTAGATATTTGGTCAAAATGGCAAGGGAAATTAGCAATAGGAATTCAAAATTATCAACGTTGCATGTTTTGAATATAAATAACGATGTTAACCTAGGTAGAGTTATAAAGGAATTAAATGATAAAGGTATAATGAGAATAGAACAATTATATGAGACAGATGGAAGAGTTAATAGAAGTCGCTTTGAATGGTGGTTGGGCCAACAAAAATGGTTGCAGATTAATGCAATATCCAAATATTTGAATAAAAGTGAGATTAAAGAAGCAGTTTTGAGAGAAGAAAACTGTCTAGAGAAAATATTGAAAGAAAAGATTAATGATTCAAAAGGACAGGCTAGTAAGATTTATAGCATGTTATTACAAGTGGAAGAGGAAGTGATTAAAGCCTAACAAGATACTGGCAAAATGAATTATGGATTAATGAAAGCGAGATGGAAGAAGTAGTAGAAAATATATATAAGATAAAGAACACAAGATTTAGAGAGATGAGAAGGAAAATTTTACATAAATGATACTTCACGCCAGTAAAACTAGCACACTTCCAGAGGAAAGGAAAAGGAAATTGCTGGCATGGTTGCCAAATAAAAGGAGATTTTATGCATATGCTCTGGGAATGCGTTGAAGTTCAAAAATTTTGGAAGAAAGTACAGAATGAAATTAACAATATGCTAAACATCAATTGGATAATCACGAAAGAATTAGCAACACTAGTTAAATATGGGGAATTACGAGAATTTAAAGAAATCAAAACAGCAGCTTTGGAAAGCGCTCAAGCAGTAGTGGTATTAGGGTGGAAGGACAGCAATAAATGGACAATCCAGAATTGGTACTGGTACATGGTGGACCACATCCACTTCGAAATTATGGAAATAAGATTAAATAACTGTGATGAAAATAAATTGGAGAAGCTGATGGCACAATGGAATAAGGTGAAAAATTATATTTTAAGTAGAATTTATGACGACAATGTGAAAAATAAATTCCAATCACTTTTTGTATGTAAAGAAATGTAAACCGGAGCTAAGGAAGAAATTGAAACTTATTGCAAATAATTTAACCCCCTAAATGGTGGTGGAGTTTATTGGTGTAGGGCACTTTTTCTTTAAGTAATTTTTGTTTGTTTGTTGTAATAAAATTTAATTAAAAAAATTTTTTTTTAAAAGACTTATTAGGTTCTTTTTTGGACCCTTTTTTTGGACTTTGATATTCTTTTTCTTTCTTTTTTAATCTCTTTTTTTAGTTTTCATTGTTATTATTATTTCCTCACTTTTTTACTTTTCTAAAAAAACAATATAAATAATTCTGAAACAATTTTTTTAAAAAATAATTCTTAAAAGTTCTCTTCCCCTTACCTTTTTTCATTAGAATTACAGCCTTCCTTTTTTTGGTTATTATTAATTAAATATGTGTTAGAAGCTCTGTTTCTTTCCCTTCTCCACCTGGTCCCCCCTACCCCACCCCCCGTGAGCTCTGGTTTTTAAAAGATTGAACTATTTTTTTTCTTTTTCTCTCCTCTCTTTTTCTTTAATTAATTAATTATTACATTAATAGAATTGAATTTATATCTCTCCCTTTTTTAAATATTATTTTTCATTACTAGTATTATAAATTTAAAACTTTTTTCTTCTGTAATTGAGAATAAATAAGAGATTAATTTAAGTAATTGCTAAACAAAGTAGAAATTTTGAAATATGAAAGGTTCTTACAGGGCACAAAGTGTGACTTCGGTGACAACAACAACAACTCGAAAACAAGCAACCACTGCAACTCCAACTTCAACTCCTACACCTAAGTCTCTCCAACATCATCTCCGTTACAGCAAAGGACCATAACTACAATGTTGGCCAAGGAGAAAGAAAAAGAGAAAGAAAAGTCACCTGCTGATCCAAATTTCCAGTCTATTCAGGAAGCATTAGTTGGCAATCAAGATCTTATGCAGAAGACACAAACTCAGACACAAATTCAACTTGAGACTAACAAAGAAGAAATGAAGAAGTACCTGGAAGAGATGAGACAAGAGATGAAAGAGATGAAAGATGAGATTAAAAAAGAACTAACAGAAGTAAAAGGAAACATGGCAGAAATAGATGGGAACATAAAAGTCATACAACAAAATCTACAAGAGAGTGAAAAAAGAATAAAAGGTACAGAGGAAAAAATCCAAGCTATGGGGCAGAAAGTGGAAGAATATGAAGATCATAACTACAAGGTTCGTAGAGGTTTTGATATCGCAATAACTAACCTTGAACTCCAATCCGCATCGCATGGCCTTAGATTTCAAAACATTGAAGAAGAAAGAGATGAAGATTTACCTACAAAAATGGTGGAAGTGATAGGAGGAATTATGCAAGAGGATCCAGCAGAATTGAAAAGAGAAATAGACGAAGTTTACCGAGTCCAAACTGGATATACAAGACACCATAATCTACCAAGAGAAGTACATATTAAGTTCTCAAGAAGAGTAATTAAAGATGAGATCATGAGACTGACAAGAAACCAGAAATTTCAACTTAATGGAAAAGGAATTACAATTCTGAAACAAGTTCCGAAAAGGGTGAGAGAAAGTAGAAGAGAATATTACTTCCTCACAAGTATTTTAATCAAGAAGAATATCGTGTTTAGATGGTTGGTACCAGAGAGCCTTACCCTAACTTGGCAAACAACAAAAGTAATAATTGACAGTGTGGAACTTGCAAGATCTTTCTTAGCACGTACCGTATTGGATAGGATTGATCAAACTCAGATAGAACCAAAGAGCAATGATGACATGATGGGGGCCACGGGTGAAGGTGGGGAAGAAATACCAGAAGTAAAGAAGAAACAACCACCGGCTTCACAAGAATTAATTTTAGAAACTAGACTTCGAGAACCAAAGGAAGCAAAAAAATACTATAAATAGAGATGACACATGACTTGAAAATCTTCTCAGTCAACGTAAATGGCTTGAACAATCCAAAGAAAAGAAACCAAATATTTACTAAACTTAAAAAACAAAAAGCGCAGATAAATATTTTACAAGAAGTTCATATTAAAAAAACAAAACGGAGTCTTCTGAATACAGTAACTCAAAATTGGGAAAATTATATACTAGTCTGTCAAAAAAAAGGGCATAGCAATGTATATAGATGAATCAATTGAATCTAAAGAAATATATAATGATACCGATGGAAGGATTCTGATGGTACAATTGGATCTAGAAACAAAACCTTTTGTAATTGTCTCAATTTATGCACCAAATGGTAACCAAAAGCAATTCTATAAAGATTTACATGAAAAAATAAGGGAATTGGCAATTGAAAATATGATAATAATAGGAGATTTTAATGCAATCTCAGATGATCAAATGGATTACACTGGAAAAAGGAAAGAAAAGAAAAAAAAGGTAATTTTACCTGTGACATTTTGGAAAATGAGTACAGAACTATTATTGAAGGATATATGGAGAGAATACCATTTAAAAGATAGACAATATACTTTTTATTCTAACCCACTTAAGACCTGGTCCAGGATTGATATGGTTTGGGCCTCAGCACGTATAATGGAACAAATTAGTAAAATAGAAATAGAAACAAATACCTGGGCAGACCATAGTCCTTTAGTGATATATTGGAAAGGTAAAAAGAAAATAAATAACTGGTCAATGAATAGAAACATAATAAAAGATCCTGAGTATAAAAAATGGATTGAGAGAGAATTAGAGATTTTCTTTAAAATAAATAAAAATAGTGACACTACCTCTCAAAACTTATGGGATACAACAAAGGCATATATATATATATGTGGGCTAACAATCTCTTATATAGCAAAAAATAAAAAATAAAGAAAAGAAAATACGTTATGAAAAATTAGTAGAAGATCTCAAAAAAGTAGAAACGTTAATGCAAAAAGTTGATAATGATGATAAAGCCAAAAATCAGAGAGAATTAATAAAGCATACATTGGGATTGATAGAACAAGAACCAAAAGAAGAAAAGATAAAGAGAGCAAAACAAGAATATTTTAAACATGCGAATAAACCAGGAAGATGGTTGTCATATAAATTAAGAAAAGAGAGGGGGGAAAAAATTATAAAAAATCTGATAGTCTCTAAAGGTAAAATGAAACATAGAATAGAAGAAAAGAAGGAAATAGTATTAGAATTTTATAGAAAATTATATACGGGAGAAGAAATAAATGAGGATTTAATTTTTGAATATTTGAAAAATATAGACTTACCGGTATTAACCGAAACACAACAACAAAGATTAAATAAACCTATTACACAAATGGAATTAAAACAATCTATAAAGAACCAGAAAAATAATAAAGCGACGGACCCAGATGCAATACCAGTAGAATTTTATAAGTTAGATATAGAAATACTCTTTTTAAATATGTTTGAGATATATAATGAAATAATGGCAGAAGGTATATTACCTAACACATGGTCAGAAACGTTAATAACCTTAATACATAAAGTGGGGACAGAAAAAGAAAAAACTGAGAACTATAGACCAATTTGATTGTTAAACGTAGACTATAAAATTTTTATATCAATCTTTGCTAACAGGTTTAAAAATATTATAAATGATATGATACATAGTGACCAAAATGGTTTTTTACCAGGAAGACAAATTAAAAATAATTTAAGAACAATAATAAATACATTAGAATACTATGAACATCCAGAAAAACAAATGACGCTTATATTCTTTGATGCGAAAAAAGCATTTGATAACGTAGACTGGGATTTTATGAAAATACAATTAAATAAGATGGAGGTTGGAACTAAGTTTTTTAATATCAACGAAGCAGTGGAAGTGATGTGCCGGTGCCTAGAGGCTGTTGGGGCCTGGATGGGTGTCAACAGACTCAAACTCAACCCGGATAAGATGGAGTAGCTGTGGGTTTTGCCTCCCAAGGACAATTCCATCTGTTCATCCATTACCCGGGGGGGGGGGAATTATTGACCCCCTCGGAGAGGGTCTGCAACTTGGGCGTCCTCCTCAATCCACAGCTCAAATTAGAGAACCATCTTTCAGCTGTGGCGAGGGGGACATTTGCCCAGGTTCACCTGGTGCACCAGTTGCGGCCCTATTTGGACCGGGACTCACTGCTCACAGTCACTCATGCCCTCATCACCTCGAGGTTCGACTACTGTAACGCTCTCTACATGGGACTACCTTTGAAAAGTGTTTGGAAACTTCAGATCGTGCAATATGCAGCTGCGAGAGCAGTCATGGGCTTCCCCAGGTATGCCCATGTTACAACAACACTCCGCAGTCTGCATTGGTTGCCGATCAATTTCCGGTCACAATTCAAAGTGTTGGTTATGACCTATAAAGCCCTTCATGGCATCGGACCAGAATATCTCCGAGACCGCCTTCTGCTCCACGAATCCCAGCGACCGATTAGGTCCCACAGAGTGGGCCTTCTCCGGGTCCCGTCAACTAAACAATGTCAGTTGGTGGACCCCAGGGGAAGAGCCTTCTCTGTGGCGGCCCCGACTCTCTGGAACCAGCTCCCCCTAGAGATTAGAACTGCCCCTACCCTCCTTGCCTTTTGCAAACTCCTTAAAACCCACCTTTGTCGCCAGGCACGGGCCTATATAATTTATGTATGGTATGTTTGTAGGTATGTCTGCTTTAAAATGGTTTTTTTAAAACTATTTTAAATTGTAAATTATTAGATTTGTCAGGAACTGTTTTTATTCTGTTGTGAGCCACCCCTAGTCTACGTAGAGGGGCGGCATTCAAATCAAATCTAATCTAATCTAATCTCAAATCAAATCAAATCAAATCAAATCAAATCAATAAATATAATAGATGCAATATATTCTGAACAAACAGCTAAAATCATAATAAATAGCAAGTCGACCGAAAAAGTGGCAATACAACGAGGAGTGAGACAAGGTTGTCCAATATCACCATTGTTATTTATCTTAACCCTGGAAGCACTGCTGACAAAAATAAGAGCAGACAGGGAGATAAAAGGATTGAAGATAAAAAAAGAGACTTATAAAGTACAAGCATTTGCAGATGATGTGGTCTTAATTTTAGAAGATCCCATAAAATCTATTTCAAGGTTAATAAATTTAATTGAAGAATATGGGAAAGTTGCAGGATTAAAAATAAATAAAGATAAGACACAGATTCTAACAAAAAATATGACAGAGACACCAAAAAAAAAAAATTAGAAGATCTATCAAATATGAAAATTACAAAAATTTAGGGATATGGATGACCTCTAAAGCCATATCTTTAAAAAATGATAATTATTTAAAATTATTAGGACAGATCAAAAAAGACTTCGAAGTTTGGAACAATTTGCAATTAACATTGGTGGGAAGAATATCTACAATTAAGATGAATATTCTCCCCAAACTTTTGTTTCTTTTCCAAGTTATCCCAATAAACCCAGGATCAATTTTTTTTATAGAATTAAATAAGACAATAAAAAAATTTGTATGCCAAGGTAAGAAACCAAGAATAAAACAAAATGCGTTAGAAGATCGTAGAGAAAGAGGAGGACTTGTCCTCCCAAATTGGAAATTATATTATTATGCCACCGCCCTAACATGGATAAAAGAGTGGTTAACCTTAGATAATCAAAGGTTACTTAACTTAGAAGGCCATGATTTAATGCTGGGCTGGCACGCCTTTATATGGTATGATAAGATTAAAACACATTCATATTTTAAAAATAATATAATCAGAAAAGCACTGATTGATGTATGGATTGAAATAAAGAAAAATCATTTCTTAGTAATGTCAGAATGGATCTCACCTATAGAAGCCATTACACATCCGAACTTAGCAAAGGAAGGTAAGATCTGGAAATATAGGGATTTACTGGACAATCAATTAAAACTCAGAACAAAACAAGAGTTACAAGAATTAGGTATTGATTTAGATTGGTGTCAATACATACAGATTAGTTCCAGATATCAAATGGATATAAAAACTTATATCTTTAGAAAAGAAAACAATGTATTAAGTAAATTATTATTCCAAAATCAAGTAAAGGTAATTGGAAATGTATATAAATATTTAATAAATCATAGAACAATAGGGTGGATATTGAGAGATAACATGATAAGCTGGTGCAAAAAGTTTGGCAAAGAGATAGACTTAAGAACATGGGCAAAGATTTGGGTGTACAATTGGAAAATAACAAAATCAATTTCCTTTAAAGAAAATCAAATTAAGATGTTTTATAGATGGCACCTTCCACGATATAGAATCTCCAAAATGTTTCCAACAGTCTCAGCTATATGTTGGAAATGTAAAAAATAAATTGGTACGTACTACCATGTATGGTGGATATGTTTAGAGGCAAAAGAATATTGGAATAAAGTAGAGAAATGAATAAATAAAATAACAAAGGAGAAGATTAAAAAAAATCTCCTGAATTTTTCTTATTGGGTATTTCAAACATTAAGTATAAAAAAGAAATTTATTACTTAATAATACATATACTGGTTGTGGCAAGAATTGCATTTGCGCAGAAATGGAAAGAAAAGGAAATACCAAAGGATGTAGAAGTTTATTAAAAAATTATGGAATGTGCAGAATTAGACATGATGACAAAACGCTTGAATAATCAAGTAGAAACAGAATTTTATAAAATATGGAATAAAGTATACAAATGGTGGAACTTTAAAAATAACATTAAAAGTTAAAGTAACAAGAATTTAGAACTTCTTGAACTTATAGTTTTGAAATTTTATAAGATAGAGTATAATAGTTTAAAAATGTTTATAGTATGATAAAGTTAGATATGCTATTCATTATATTATATTTTTTGAATAAGTATTTTACAAATAAAGAAATTTAATTAACATATAGAATTAAATTCAACAAGTACTTAATATAAATGTGTGTTATTTCTGTATTGATCTGATTATAGTTAGGTTTTTATTTTTTGTAGTAGTTAGACTTCTAAGATAAGTGGAGCAATGGCAGCTCCTTGAGTGTTTAATGTTGTACGTCTTTGTTTGTCTTTTAAAAAAATACAATAAAAATATTTCAAAAAAAGAAAAGAAAGTTCACATCCCTTGTCCCCCACTCACAAACTCGTCACATTGTCCAGTCAGATTGTGCCAGCATGGCTAGTCCTTTCCTCACTTTCAGCCTCGGTTGTTGCACCTGTATTTATTTATGCATCCCAAGTTCAGGTCTTCTATAGATAGTGTGGCGAGCCATTAATTAATCACCAACTTCTGCAACAGCTTGACAGGCAGCTTCCCCTCAAGAAAAAGAGACATATCCTGCAGTGGAGAGAGATCACAAAGGGTTAATCTGTTTAATCGTCCCTCCCTTCCCCAGGGGGACCCTTGGGCTTATCTGGATATTTGTCATTTCAATTGTTTGACTCATCTGTCTGCTTTCACTTTCCAACTGTTTACCCATGTGGATTCAAACAAAGGGTATCCCTTCCAATGAATGAAGTATTGTAATTGGCCTCTACATACTCGTGGGTCTAAGATTTTTTTCACCTCATAATGTTTCTTCCAGTGTATTACAAGGGGGGGAGGTGGTGGTGAGGTTTGCGGTCTTAAGTCAGATCTTGTCACCAGTTTTAACAAGCTGCAGGGAAACACTAGGTGGATTTTCCCCAATATTCTGGGCAATGCAAGCTTTATGGTGACTGGTTTTATGATTTTGACTATTGGGAAGGGCCCTAGGAATTTTGCCCTAGATTTTTTCTGGGCAATCTCAATCGGATATGTTTTGGTAGATAGGAAAACTTTATCTCCCACTTGGAAAGTGGGCTGTAGTGATTGGTGCTTGTAAGCTTGCTTCTTGCAGACTTTGGCAGCATCGGTCAGTGCCGCCTTAGTGTTCTCCCATCCTTTCTTTAAGGTTTGCATCCATTCAGCCAGGGATATGGAAGTGGGTGCAGAAGTGGGTAGTTCCAGCATGGGAAGGAACTCTTGGCTGCCGGTGACTTGGAAAGGAGTCAACCCGGTGCTGCTGTGAACGGTGTTGTTATACACTACTTCTGCAAATGTTAGCAGGTCCACCTAGTTATCCTGTTGGTAATCTACATAACAACAAAGGTACTGCTCTACCATCGCATTGGCCTGTTCTGCTGCACCTTTGGTACTCGGATGGAAAGCCAAGCTAAGTCCTTGCGTGGACCCAATCACTCATATGAACTCTCTCCAAAACTTGGTGGTGAATTGCACACATCTATCATATATGATCCTCTTGGGCACCCCATGGAAGCAGTAGATGTGTTTGATGAACAACTTTGTTAAGTATCTGGTGGATGGAAAGGACCTCCTGCTCCTTTGACCGAAAGGCTGCTGCTGCTGCTGCTGCTACCTGCTTCCTCTTCCTTCCCATGCTGAAGGGCTCTCCTTTCCTCTCACTTGCTTTGTAGCTGGCGCCTTTCCTTCACTGTGGTGACTCCTCGGTTTGGTTGAAGCCGAGTTGATCCAGCCAGGGCGAAGCGTCCCCTTTTGCTTTTCCATGCCCAGATGCTCCGGGAGGCAACCTCGTGCCAGGTGTATGGGAGGCAGTGCGAGGGAGACACCACAGTGAAGTGGTTTATTCCCTCTCCAAGTGCCCAGAGAAAGGAAAACACTCCATTTGCTCTGGCCTGCCCAGAGCAAAGGGGGTGTTTCTTTTCTCTGGGTGCTGGCAGAGGTTTATTCCCTCTCCAAGCGCCCAGAGAAAGGAAAATGCTTTGTTCGCTCTGGATTGCCAAAGCCTCCTTAAGTGCCACCGAAAGGGTCCTCTGGCAGTCCATAAAAGCCCAAGATGGCCAGGATTAAAGGGGGAGTGGCAGGAAACTGGCCGGGCCTTTGGGCTGCTCTCAAATTTCCTGAGAAATTTTTTTGGGCTCCAGTCCTTAAGTAGAAAATGGTTCTTAAGAAGAGGCAAAAAAATCTTGAACACCAAGTTTTTATCTAGAAAAATGCTTAAGTAGAGGTGTTCTTAGGTTGAGGTACCACTGTATAGGAATTTGACTCTTTATGCTTCTACATGGTCTATTTTGTATCTGAGTTTTTCTTCCTTCTTTCCCTACCTCTTTGTTTGATTGGTTGTCTTGGGATTTATACTTAGGATTAGATCCTAAAGATTGGTCACTCCCCCCCCCCCCCTCAATTTTGGTTTTAAGCCATTCTTATAAATTGAGTCAATTGTTCCCTATAACTAAGTGGCTGTGATGGGTGGGGCTGTGATGGGTGGGGCTGTGATGGGTGGGGCTGTGATGGAAGTGCTGCGCTGACTAGCTAGGGTCCTTTCAGCGAAGGAGAAAAGGCAGCACCCAAAAGTCAGAGGCTAAAGCCTGGAGACCAAACAGGCGTGGCCAACAGGAGGAGATGAATAGTGCTAGACCTGTTGCACCAGTATGGATTTGGATGATTTCTTCATAAATATTTATTTATTTATTTTATTTATTTATTACAGCTGAAAGGGACCTTACAGGTAATCAGGTTCAACCCCCTGCTCAAGCAGGAAACCCTACACCTCCCCAGCCAGATGGCAGTCCAGTCTCCTCTTGAAAACTTCCAGAGTTGGGGCATTCACAACCTCCGCTGGCAGGCCGCTCCACTGGTTGATCGCTCTGATCGTCAGGAAGTTCTTCCTTATCTTCAGGTTGAATCTCTCCTTGGTCAGCTTCCAACCGTTGTTCCTCGTCCAGCCCTCTGGTGCCCTCGAAAATAGTGTGACCCCCTCCTCTCCGTGGCAACCCCTTAAGTACCTGTATACATGAGACACTTTCCCCAGGCCTTTATAGTTTATGTATGGTATGTTGTGTGTATGTTTTTTAAATTTTGGGTTTTTAGTTTTTTAAATATTAGATTTGTATTGCACATTGTTTTCTACTATTGCTGTGAGCCGCCCCAAGTCTATGGAGAGGGGCAGCATACAAATTGAATAAATAATAATACAGCTATCATGTCCCCCCTGGTCCTTCTTTTTACTAGACTATCCATGCCCAGTTCCAGCAACCTCTCTTTGTATGGCCTGGTCTCTAGTCCCCTTATCATTTTAGCTGCTCTTTTCTGCACCCTTTCCAGAGTCTCTATATCTCTTTTGAAATGAGGTGACCAGAACTGGATGCAATACTCCAGGTGCGGTCTGACCAGGGCATTACAGAGTGGTATTATTACCTCTCTAATCTTGGAGTGTATCCCCCTGTTCATGCATCTTAGGATTGTGTTGGCTTTTTTAGCCACTGCTGCACATTGCTGGCCCATGTTTATTATTATTATTATTATTATTGTTGTTGTTGTTGTTGTTGTTATTATTATTTATTAGATTTGTATGCCACCCCTCTCCGTAGACTTGGGGCGGCTCACAACAGTGATAAAAACAATACATAATGATAAATCTAATAATTAGAATCTAAAATAGCAACAGTACATTTAAAAAGTCTAAAAAGCAAGAAACCCCAATATATAAAAAAACATACATACAGTCATATCATACACAAAAACTACATAGGCAGGGGGAGGTTCTAATCTTTGGAGGGAGCTGATTCTAGAGGGTCGGAGCCGCCACAGAGAAGGCTCTTCCCCTGGGTCCCGCCAGACAACATTATTTAGTCGACAGGACCCGGAGAAGACCAACTCTGTGGGACCTAACCGGTCGCTGGGATTCGTGCAGCAGAAGGCGGTCTCGCAGATATCCTGGTCCGGTGCCATGAAGGGTTTTATAGGTGATGACCAACACTTTGAATTGTGACCGGAAACTGATCCGCAACCAATGCAGACTGCGGAGTGTTGGAGTAACATGGGCATATTTAGGAAAGCCCATGATTGCTCTCGCAGCTGCATTCTGCACGATCTGAACACTCTTCAAAGGTAGCCCCATGTAGAGAGCGTTACAGTAGTCGAACCTCGAGGTTATGAGGGCATGAGTGACTGAGCAGTGACTCTCAGTCCAAGTAGGGCCACAACTGGTGCACCAGTCGAACCTGGGCAAACGCCCCCCTCGCCACAGCTGAAACATGTTTCTTTAATGTGAGCTGTGGATCGAGGAGGATGCCCAAGTTGTGGACCCTCTCTGAGGCGGTCAATAATTTCCCCTCCCCCAGGGTGATGGATGGACAGATGGAATTGTCCTTGGGAGGCAAAACCCACAGCCACTCCGTCTTATCAGGGTTGAGTTTGAGTCTGTTGACACCCATCCAGGCCCCAACAGCCTCCAGACACCAGCACATCACTTCCACTGCTTCGTTGACTGGACATGGGGTGGAGATGTAAAGCTGGGTATCATCAGCATACTGATGATACCTCACCCCATGCCCTTGGATGATCTCACCCAGCGGTTTCATGTAGATATTAAATAGCAGGGGGGACAGGACCGACCCCTGAAGCACCCCACAAGGGAGAGACCTCGGGGTCGACCTCTGACCCCCCACTAACACCGACCGACCGGAGAGGTAGGAGGAGAATCACTGAAGAACAGTGCCTCCCAATCCCAGCCCCTCCAGCCAGCGCAGAAGGATACCATGGTCGATGGTATTGAAAGCCGCTGAGAGGTCAAGGAGCACCAGGACTGAGGATAAACCCCTGTCCTGGGCCCGCCAAAGATCATCCATCAACGCGACCAAAACATTTTCCGTGCTGTAACCGGGCCTGAAACCCGACTGTTGAGGACCTAGATAATCGGCTTCTTCCAAGGACCGCTGGAGCTGGAGCGCCACCACCTTCTCGACAACCTTCCCCATAAAGGGAAGATTGGAGACTGGACGATAGTTATTAAGTACGGCTGGGTCCAGGGAAGGCTTCTTGAGGAGGGGGTGCACAAGTGCCTCCTTGTAGGGAGCCGGAAAGGACCCCCTCCCCAAGGAAGCGTTGACAATCTCCTGGACCCAGCTCCGTGTCACCTCCCTGCTGTCCGAAATCAGCCAGGAGGGACACGGATCCAGTAAACAGGTGGCGGAACTCACAGCTCCAATGGCCTTGTCCACTTCATCAGCTGGTTATCCACCAAGACTCCAAGATCCCTTTCACAGTTTGTATGTATGTTTTGGGGGTTTTTTTAACCTAGGTGCAGGATTTTACTTTTCTCTACATTGAACTTCATCTTATTTGTTTCAGCCCACTGTAAAAGTCTGTCTAGATCTTTCCGTATCCTGAGTCTATCCTCTGGGGTATTGCCCACTCCCACCAGCTTGGTGTCATCTACTAATTTAATTAATTCCTCCTCTATTCCCTTGTCTAGGTTGTTGATAAATATGATAAAGAGTAAATAAAAAGCAACTCACTTCAGAATTTGAATTTCTAAAGCAGAAAATCCAGCAGTTCAGTACATTAGTTTATGTTGATTCTTCACTGTTCTTCACTGTTCTTTTTTTAGAACATTGAGCTAAAAGTGGAAGTGGAGAGCCTGAAGCAAGCATTCCAGGAGAAGCAGCAAAGTTTAGAAAAAGCATGGTAAGCAAAGTAGATTAATATAGATTAATATTTTATGAGCATGAACCCTGATCATTAGGAGTCATAAATGTAATTATAAATCTTTTCCTCTATGTATACCAATATGTATTTGAGAATTTTAAGTTTAGTACATCAGATCAAAAATATTAATTAACATCCAATATTTTTATAAATGTATTTAATTATAAGTAAAAAAAGAAACCAGTGTTATTTAAAACTCAGTTATATAGAATAGAATAATAGAATAGAATAGAATAGAATAGAATAGAATTCTTTATTGGCCAAGTGTGATTGCACACCCAAGGAATTTGTCTTTGGTGCATATGCTCCTAGTGGACCTAAAAGAAAAAGATACATTTGTCAAGAATCATGAGGTACAACACTTAATGATTGTCAGCTATTACCAGGGCGTCTATGGGTGGAGGTCATAATGGCTTAAGAAATTGGTCATTAGTGAGGCTTTTTTTTAAAATATAAAATTTATTTGTTTTTTTTCAAATATAACAAAAAAGACATGCACAAAACATACATACATTTGGGAAACAAAATTTCCCCCACTTTTTTAGAATGTTCGATCAGAGAATTTTACTTCTTTCACATAGTATTAGTTCTTTAATTCTTTTATTTGATGTGATGCTTTGCTTGAATTTTTGTTTATTTCTTTGTTGCTCTTTCCTTTAACTAGTCATAAAATTTTGCCCATACAGTAGTACCTCTAGATATGAGCATAATTCGTTCCATAAGGGAGCTTGTATCTCGAGGCAACTCGTATCTGGAACAAGTTGTTTTCCCCCTCCGAGATAACCAAAAGCAAGGATTCTTGAGCCACCTAGTGGACGCTCGGCTCGTATCCTGAATTTGAGCTCGGAACTAGAACAGAAATGTCTCTCCCCTCGTGGCTCGTATCTTGAAATACTCGCATGTAGAGCAGCTCGTATCTAGAGGTACTACTGTATTTTATAATAATCTGAATCTTCCTTTCCCTCTAATTTTTTGGATAACCTGTCCATCTCCGCACAGTCCAATATTTTTTTAATTACTATATTTTCTTCCGGTGCTTTATCCATTTTCCATTGTTGGGCATAGGCTATCCTGGCAGCTGTTAATATGTGTATAACTAAGTATCTTACCTCTTTTTCAATTTTTTTATTAAAAATACCCAATAAATACAATTCTGGGTTTTTTCCAAATTCTTTTTTTATTATTTCTTTAACCAATCTGTTATTTTATTCCAGAAATTTTTTGCTTGTACACATGTCCACCATTGATGATAGAATGTGCCTCTTTCTTTTTTGCACTTCCAGCATAATGGGGAGGTTTTTGGGAACATTTTTGAAAGTCTTTCCAGTGGTAAGTGCCACCTGTAAAACATTTTTAATTGGTTTTCCTTGAATGCAGTTGATTTTGTCATCTGCCAATTATTAGTCCATAATTTTTCCCATTTTTCTAATTCAATTGTGTAGCCAAAATTCATTCCCCAGCTTATCATACTTTCTTTTACGATTTCCACTTCTGTCTCATAACGAATCAAGAATTTATATATTTTACCAATTAGTTTTTCATCATTTCTTAAGAGTATCCTGTCCAAGTCACCCCTCCCTGCCTGGAAACCATATTCCCTTTTATCTTTTTGATATGCATCTTTTAATTGAAAATATGTCCACCAATCTATTTTCTTACCATTTTGTTCCAAATCTTCCTTTGTTTCTATATTTGTTTGTTGATCCAATAATTCTTTATATCCAATTGTGTTATGGGGCCCAATTAAATTTGGATGGTATGTTAATTCTATTGGCAAAACCCATTCTGGTACCTTAATATATTGTTTTTTTATTATCTTCCATGTTTGGATTAGGGAATTTCTTAGTATGTGCTTCTTAAAATATGTTTGAATTTCGTCTCTTCTGTACCAGAGATAGGCGTGCCAGCCTAATAATAAATTGTGCCCTTCTATTGTCAATGTGGGTTTATTTTCTAGTGTGATCCACTCTTTAATCCATGCTAGTGATGTTGCAAAGTAGTATAATTTAAAATTTGGTAGACCCAACCCCCCTTTTTCTTTCACATCTTGTAGTGCCTTTAATTTGATTCTTGGTTTTTTACCTAACCATATATACTTTAGTATTGTTTTATCTAATTCTTTAAAAAGAATTTAGCTGGATTTATTGGGATTGTTTGAAAGAGAAAGAGGAGCTTGGGTAGGACACTCATTTTGATCGAATTAATTCTGCCTATTAATGAGAGTTGTAAATTTTGCCAATTTTTTAGATCTACTTTAATCTGATTTATTAAACTTGTATAATTGTCTTCTTTTAATGTCGCCGTTTTAGCTGTAAGCCAAATTCCTAAATGTTTAACTTTTTTGACTACTTGCATGTTAGTAATTTGTTCCAGATGCTTTATTTGTTTTTTTGTACAATTTTTAGTTATAATTTTTGTTTTTTGTTTGTTTATTTTGAGTCCTGCCGCTTCGCCAAAATATTCGATTTGTTTAATCAATTTTGGTGCAGTTGTCTGTGGTTCTTCAATTATAAATACCAAGTCGTCTGCAAAGGCTTGGACTTTGTAGATTTCTTTTCTTATTTTTAGGCCTTTTATATCTTCATTTTTTCTTATTTTAACTAATAGTGTTTCCATCGTTAATATAAACAGAAGTGGAGATATAGGACATCCCTGTCTTACTCCTTTTTCAATTGTAAATTTTTCTGTTTGCTCTCATTAGTGAGGCTTTTTATATGTGCCGCTGTGTGGTGTCTTCAGTCCTTGTTTTAGATGTATATTGCTCAAATAAACATTGTTTATTAAGTTGGATAAGTGTCGGTTAGTACTGTCAACTCTCCAGAACCCTTCAAGCCATTTGACCCCCAGGGCGAAACATGGGATTCTTATGTGGCACGTTTTGAAAACTTTCTTATTGCTCATAATTGCACGGAGCTTTTGGGTGCCCAAATGAGCCTATTTCCTAGGGTTTTGTGGCCCTGAGATGTTTTAAATGGCCCGCGTTCTTTTTGCCCTGACGTCTATAAATGAGGTATCCTGGGATGAATTGTTAACCACAGTACGGGACCATTATGCCCCTCCGCTGTCTCGGTGTGCCTGGTGTTATGCTTTTTATCAGTGTAAGGAAGCCGACGGAGAAAGTATTAACCAATATGTCACAGCTTTATGATGCCTTGCCCTCTATTGTGAATTTGCTAACTGAAAGGATTACTTGCTTGCTTGATTGGTTGGTTTTCGGTGTTAAAGATTCCAGATTAAAGAGATGCTTGCTTGCTCTCCCTGCCCTCACATTTAAGACTGTTCTTGCGGAAGCCAGGGCCTCCAAATTATCATCAAACTCATTGGCAGAAATGAATGCTTCAGTCCATGTAACAGTTACAATGCCTGTTTTATCCTCTAACCCCCCCTCCTTCTCTCCATCCAGACATTGAATGAGTTTGTCAGTGAACCAGCTAGCATCTAAGCAATAAACCCCAAACCACTGCTGTGTGAACACAAAAAAGTTCCATTTATTATCAGAGCCATGTCTGGATTCTTGCCATGCAATACCAACAGTGGAATTCACTTCCGTAATTTTTTAGGTTAAAGTTCATTACCACAACCCCACACCCACAAGTGAATCACATGTACCAATCCGGGGAAGGGATGCTGGCTTCTTCCTTGTTCAGTCGATCTAGGGCCATGCACAAAGAATGTGCCATGGTGCCAATCTCTCTCTCTCACTCCTCCCATATCCCTATCGCTGTTACTGTGTCAGGTGGCCTGACAAGTGGTCCCCCTTCCCCAAACCCCCATCTCCTTGAACAATAGAATAAAGCATCAGGGCAGTACCGCTTCCAAAACATTCTACCTCCTCCCTCCGGGAACCTTTGGCTTATTCGGGTAATTCTCATGGAACTACCTGACTAACCTATCAGCCTTGACATCCCAACTCTTTACCCAGGTAGCCTCTGATAGAGGGTACCCCTTCCAATGAATTAGGTACTATAAATTTCCTCTAAAAATGCAGGAATCCAATTTTTTTCCCACTTCATAGTAGGATTCCCCCTGGGTCACAACAGGGGAAGGGGGTGGCTGTGCATGTGGCCTAAAGTTGGACCCGATCACCAGTTTAAGCAGGCTGCAGTGAAATACAGGGTGGATCCTCCCTAGGATTCTAGGTAACGCAAGCTGCACCATGACTGGGTTGATTACTTTCACAATTGGGAAAGGGCCCAGGAATTTTGGACCTAGCTTTTTGCTAGGCAACCTCAACTGAATGTACTTGGTAGATAGGAAAACTTTATCTCCCACTCTAAAAGGGGATTGGGGAGATTTGTGCTTATCCACTTGCTTCTTGTAGGCTTGTGCTGCCACCACCAGCGCCTTCTTGGTATCCTCCCATCCTCTCTTCAGTTTCTCCATCCACCCTGCCAACATGACAGGCGAGGGAGGTTCTGTAGGTAGTTCCGGCATGGGAACGAAATCCCAACCACTGGTAACCTGGAAAGGAGTTAGTCCCGTGCTACTGTGTACAGAATTGTTGTAAGCTACTTCTACAAAAAGCAACAATTCCGCCCAATCGTTCTGTTGGTAATTCACATAACATCTAAGGCAGTGTTTCCCAAACTTTTTTGAGCCGCGGCACATTATTCACATTTACAAAATCCTGGGGAACATTGAGGGGGGGAGGCTAAAAAATGTTTGGACAAAAAAAATATTTCTCTTCCTCCCTTTCACTCTATTTCTCTCTCTCCCTCTTTCTCTCTCTTCCTTCCTTCCTCTTTCTTTCCCTCTCTCTCTCCATCCCTCTCTGTTTCTCCCTTCCTTCCTCTCTTTTTCCCCTCTTTCTCTCTCTCTCCCTCCCTCCCTCTATGTCTTTCCCTCACTCTCCTTCCCCCCTCTCTCTCTTGCTGTCTTTCTCTCTCTTTCTCTCTCCCCCTCTCTCTCCCTCTCTCTCTTTCACTCTCTCTCTTTCTTGCTATCTCTCTCTTTCTCTCTCTCTTTTTTGCTTTCTCTCTCTTTCTCTCTCCCCCTCTCTTTCCCTCTCTCTCCCTCTCTTGCTATCTCTTTCTCCCTCTTGCTATCTCTCTTTCTCTCTCTCTCTTTCTCTCTCTCTTTTGCTTTATCTCTCTCTCTCCCCCCTCTCTCTCTCCCTCTCTCCCTCTCTTGCTATCTCTTTCTTTCTCTTGCTATCTCTCTCTTTCTCTCTGTCTCTTTTGCTTTATCTCTCTCCCCCCCCTCTCTCCCTCTCTTGCTATCTCTTTCTCTCTCTTTCTTTCTCTCTTTTTTTCTCTCTCTCTTTTTTGCTTCCTCTCTCTCTCTCCCCCTCTCTCTCCCTCTCTTGCTGTCTCTTTCTCTCTCTTTCTCTCTCTCCCTCTCTCTCCCTCTCTCTCCCTCTCTTGCTATCTCTTTCTCTCTCTCTCTTTCTCTCTCTCTCTCTTTCTCTCTCTCGTACACCACGCCGCAGCAGCGGCATGGGGCAGTAGCTGTGGGGCGGCGGCAGGGTGGTCAGCTGTGAGGCGGAGCTCTGGAATGGAGGCACCGACGGCGGTGGCTGGACGTGTTGCTAGATACCGTACATGCTGGTGTTGCACTGGGAATTGGCATAGGGCTGGAGCCTCCGTCCCAGCTCAGCCAGCAGGCAAGTGCCAGCCACACAATGCCAGCATGTATGGCGTACAGCAACATGTCCAGCCGCCACTGTCGGTGCCTCAGTTCTGGAGCTCCGCCTCACAGCTGACCACCCTGCCGCCGCCCCATGGCTACAGCTAGGTGCCGCTGCTGCCGCCGCCCTCCCACTGCCACCGCCCTCCCACTGGGCCCCAAAGCTCACCTGCTGCCACCGCCAGGGAAGCTCCAGCCGGGCGGGGCAATGCAGCTGCCGGAAAACCTGGAAGGCAAAAGAAGGAAGCTCAGCTTCCGGTCTCACAACTTTTTGCTCTTCGCACTCTCAGCAAAAAGTTGCGAGACCAGAAGCTGAGCTTCCTTCTTCGCGGCACACCTGGCCATGTCTCGCGACACACTAGTGTGCCGCGGCACACTGGTTGGGAAACACTGATCTAAGGTATTGTTCCACTAGGGTGTCAGCTCTCTCTGCTGCTCCATTTGTGGAAGGGTGGAACGCAGAACTAAGTCCTTGGCTGTAACCAATG
Organism: Erythrolamprus reginae; assembly: GCF_031021105.1. Classification (NCBI taxonomy): domain Eukaryota; kingdom Metazoa; phylum Chordata; class Lepidosauria; order Squamata; family Dipsadidae; genus Erythrolamprus; species Erythrolamprus reginae. Next base: position 140,471,933 of record NC_091952.1, read on the forward strand.
GTGCAAACAAATTCTCTCCAGAATCTGGCAGTGAATCGAACCCCCCGATCTGATATGATCCTGCGGGGGACTCCATGCAACCTGTAAATGTGTTTTAGGAATAACTTCGCCAAGTGTCTGGCAGTAGGTAGCCCCGAACAAGCAATGAAATGGGCTTGTTTGGAGAATAAATCAATTACAGTCCATATAACAGTGTTTCCCTTGCTCAGGGAGTTCCACTATGAAGTCTATCGTTATTTCTTCCCAGGGCCTAGTAGGGCTGGCTACTTGCTGCAGTAATCCAGGGGGCCTTCCTATGCTTTCTGGTGGCGCCGGTGGCAAAACTTTTCACATAATTTTCAACTTGTGCTCTCATTCTGGGCCACCAGAATTGTCTCTGCGCCAGGTGTAATGTTTTCAGGAATCCGAAGTGGCCCCCTAGTCTGGAGTCATGACTCCGTTGGAGAATATCTTTTTTTTTTTAAATAAATCAGCTATTTTTTAAAAAAATATTTTTATTAATTTTTCTTTAATACAATCAATATAAACAATATTTAACATTTAAAGGAGCTACCATTGCTCCGCTAAGCATAGAAGTCTTACTAATACAAAAAAAAAGTCTAACTGTGATCTAGATCAATACAGAAGAAACAATTCATGATATACTACTATATTAGAACATCTACTTCAATGTTTCCATTTTGACATTGTAATTTGCATAATTAGAGTCAGTTCTAATATACTAATAATTTTTCCATAAAATTTCTCAATACAGTATACTACTAAAATATAACATCCAGTTCTATATTTTCATTTTAATAATATAATTAAAATAATTAAAAATCAATTAATTAAACACAAAAAACTTAAAACTTCTTAATATACTACTATACTGTATGATTATAAAATTTAAAATCCACTTCTTTATTTCTATTTTAACAATATAATAAAATAATTAGAATCAGTTGATCAATCAGAAAACCTTATCTTTTAAAATTTCTTAATATACTACTATCCTTAAAATTTCAATATATCATTTATTTAATTTAATAAATTCAAATGTTTTAGAATTTATTTGTATGTTGTTAATACTCTTTTTTAACATTCCACCAGTTGTACACTTTCTCCCAGGTTTTATAAAACTCTGTTTCCATTTGATTATTTAACCGTCTTGTCATCATATCTAATTCTGCACATTCCATGATTTTTTAAAATACATCTTCATCTTTTGGTATTTCCTTTTCTTTCCATTTTTGCGCAAATGTAATTTTTGCCGCTACTAAGATATGAATTATTAAATAATATATTTCTTTTTTGAATTTGGTATCCCAAATGCCTAGCAGGAAGAATTCTGGGGTCTTGTTAACCCCTTTAACCATTTTTCTACTTTATTCCAATAAATCTTAGCTTTAGGGCAGGTCCACCATGTATGAAAATATGTACCAATTTCTTTTTTACATTTCCAACAAATAGAAGAGGTATCCTGCCGCACGAATCCCAGCGACCGATTAGGTCCCACAGAGTGGGCCTTCTCCGGGTCCCGTCAACCAAACAATGCCGGTTGGCGGGTCCCAGGGGAAGAGCCTTCTCTGTGGTGGCACCGGCTCTCTGGAACCAGCTCCCCCCAGAGATTAGAACTGCCCCTACTCTTCCTGCCTTCCGAAAACTCCTCAAAACCCACCTTTGTCGTCAGGCATGGGGAAACTAAACATCTCCCCTGGGCACGTCAATTTATGCATGGTATGCTTGTGTGTGTGTCTGTTATCATATGGGGTTTCTTTTCTTAAATCGTTAAATTTTAATTAACTGGATTGTTGTGACTGTTTTTACATGTTGTGAGCCGCCCCGAGTCTTCGGAGAGGGGCGGCATACAAGTCCAACAAATAAATAAATAAAATAAATTAGGGAACATTTTTGAAATTCTATATGGTGGAAGATGCTATCTGTAAAACATCTTAATTTGGTTTTCTTTAAAAGAAATTGATTTTGTTATTTTCCAGTTATATATCCATACCTTTTCCCATGCTTCCAAATTTATTTCTTTTCCAAAATTTTTGCAACAACTAATCATGTTATCTTTCAATATCCAGCCTATCATTTTACAATTTATTAAGTAAATTATATAACTTCCCAATTAATTTCCCTTGGTTTTGAATCAATAATTTCCCAAGTATGTTATTATCTTTTTTAAAAATAAAAGTTATAACATCTTTTTGATATCTAGAATTGATCTGTGCATACTGCCACTAATCTTTATCAACACCTATCTCATGCAATTCTTGTTTAGTTCTTAATTTTAATTGATTGTCCAATAAATCTCTATATTTCCATATCTTACCATCTTTTAAAAGATTTGGGTGCGAAATGGCTTCTATTGGTGAAATCCATTCTGGCATTACTAAAAGGTGGTTTTTCCTTATTTCATTCCAAACATCTATTAATGCTTTTCTAATGATATTACTTTTGAAATATGAGTGGGTTTTAAACTTTTCATACCATATAAAGGCATGCCAGCCTAACATTAAATCATGGCCCTCTAGATTAAGTAATCTTCAATTTTCAAGAGTTAACCATTCTTTTATCCATGTTAAGGCAGTGGCTTGATAATATACCTTCCAATTAGGGAGGCCAAGGCCTCCTCTTTCTTTATGGTCATCTAGTGAACTTTGTTTTATTCTTGGTTTCTTACCCTGTCATATAATTTTTTTTGTAATTCTATTTAATTCTTTAAAAGAATTTGGTCCAGGATTGATTGGGATAACTTGGAAAAGAAATAGTACTTTAGGGAGGATATTCATTTTAATTGTGGATATTCTTCCAACTAGAGATAACTGCAAATTGTTCCATATTTCCAAATCCTTTTTAATCTGTCCTAACAATTTTATATAATTATCATTTTTTAAAGATATAGCTTTGGAGGTAATCCATATACCCAGATATTTCACCTTTTTTCTTACTTTCATATTTGTTAAATTTTCAAGATATTTTGTCTGTAGTTCTGTCATATTCTTTATGAGTATCTGCATCTTTTCCTTGTTAATTTTCAAACCTGCAACTTTCCCATATTCTTTTATGAGATCTATTAACTTTAGAATTGATGTTAAAGAATCCTCTATTATAAAAACTACATTATCCGCGAAGGCTTGGACTTTATATATATATATTTTAATCTTCAACCCTTTTATTTCCTTTTCTGCTCTTATTTTTATTAGTAACACCTCTAATGTTAAAATAAATAATAATGGTGATATTGGACATCCTTGTCTCACTCCTCTTTGTATTTCTAATTTTTCTGTTTGCTCATTTTTATTATAATTCTGGCTGATTGATTAGAATATATGGCATCAATTGTATTAAAGAATTTGGTTCCTACATTCATCTTGTTTAATTGTATTTTCATAAAGGTCCAATCTACATTATCAAATGCTTTTTTGGCATCTAAGAATATAAGTGACATTTGTTTTTCAGGATGTTGTTCATAATATTCTAAGGTATTTATTATTGTTTTTAGGTTATTCTTAATTTGTCTACCTGGTAAAAATCCATTCTGGTCTTTATGTATTATTCCATTTATAATGTTTTTAAGCCTACTAGCAAATATTGATATTAAAATTTTATAATCTACATTTAATAATGATATCGGTCTATAATTTTCAATTTTTTCCTTCTCAGTTCCCACTTTATGTATTAATGTTATTAAAGTTTCTGTCCATGTTTTAGGTAGTTTACCATCTGCTATTATTTGATTAAATATTTCTAACATATTTGAAAAAAGTATTTCAATATCTAACTTGCCATGGTGCCAATCTTTCTCTCTCACTCCTCCCATATCCCTACTGCTGTTACTATGTCAGGTGGCCTGACAGAATTATTTCTCAGGAAGAAAAGTGTGCCACCTAAGTGAAGGATGAAATCGCCCCCGCCAATTGATTGGCCGAGGTTCTCCGCCATTGTGATGTACAGGGGGTGGGGGTTTGCATTTTCATGCTTCCTGACCCTTTGTGGATGCCGACTGCCATTGTTGAGGCCATAAAGAACATATTGCCAGAGTCTGTCAATCTCGTAACCAGCATCTGCCAGTTACAAACTTGTTCCAGGAGCCTACATCTACTGCTCAGCATTGGTCTCAAGGGGGAGCTGATTCCAGGCAGCCTTGATGTAATTCCATCTATGGTGAGGATACGCCTCCTCTTCTGATGTTCACAATACTTACTCATCTCCTCCTAACAAGATAATTGTAACCATGATTCTTGGTTCCTCACCATGCAGTATGGAGGTGGACACGGGGTCAGCATTCTCCCTCATTTTCTTTGCCATTTCTTGTTGCATTTCTTTCCTTGATTGCGGAGAAGTATTGTACAACATCCTGCTATAACTTTAAATGATTATCAAGGCAAGAGCATTCCTATGATCGGACGGGGGGAGTTTCCTGTTTGTTACAAAAAAAATTGTGGAAAATTGCCCCTTCTAGGAATTGATTGGTTCACAGCATTGGGGTTGTCAATAACCGGCATTCACTCCACACAAGAAGCTGACATAGCAACAATTTTGGCAAGGGAATTTCCCAATGTTTTTAATGGTGAGCTGGGAAAATATAAGTGGTCCCCTTTGTCGTTTAGCCTAAATTCTGCAGTGCAGCTTGTCCACCTCAAACCAAGGCACGTCCCACTTCCTCTCTGCCTAAAAGTTGATGCAGAAATTGATAGGCTAATCCAGTGTTTCCCAACCTTTTTTGAGCCGCGGCACATTATTCATATTTTCAAAATCCTGGGGAACATCGAAGGGGGGGGGGGGCGGGCTAAAGAAAAGTTTGGACAAAAAAACCCTCTCTCTTCCTCCCTTTTGCTCTATTTCTCCCTCTTTCTCTCTTTTCCTTCCTTCCCTTCTTTCTCTCTCTCCATCCCTCTTTCTTTCTTTCTTCCTCTCTTTTTTGCTCTCTTTCTTTCTCCCTCCTTCCCTTCCTCTATGTCTTTCTCTCTCCCTTGCTCTCTCTCTCTCTCTTGCTATCTCTTTCTTGCTTTTTTCTCTCTTTCTTGCTCTCTCTCTCTCTTTCACTGTCTTTTGCTATATGTCTTTTTCTCTCTTTGCCTCTCTTGCTATCTCTCTTTCTTTCTCTCTCTTTCTTTCTCTCTCGCTTTCTCTCTCTTTCTTTCTCTCTCTCTCTGCCTCTCTTGCTATGTCTCTCTCTCTTGCTATGTCTCTCTCTCTCTCTCTCTCTCTGCCTCTCTTGCTATGTCTCTCTTTCTCTCTCTCTTTCTCTCTCTTTCTCTGCCTCTCTTGCTATGTCTCTCTCGCTCTGTCTCTCTTTCTCTGCCTCTCTTGCTATGTCTCTCTCTCTCTCTCTCTCTCTCTCTGCCTCTCTTATATGTCTCTCTTTCTTTCTCTCTCTCTCTCTCTCAGCTGACTGCAAGCAGGAGCCCTGACGGCGGCAGCTGGACGTGCTGCTGGACGCGGTGTCCAGCAGCACGTCCAACTGCCACCATCGGTGCCTCCACCCTGGAGCTCTCCCCGTGACTGCCTGCGGCCGCTGCCATCTCCCTGCCATCTCCCCGCCATCTCCCCGCGACTGCCATCTCCCAGCGACTGCCTGCGGACGCTGCAGCCACCACCCCCACCCCCACCGCCATCTCCCCCCGCTGCAGCCGCCATCCCCCCGCTCCCACCGCCATCTCCCCGTGACTGCCTGTGCCACTGCAGCCGCCACCCACCCCCCTGCTCCCACCGCCAGTGCCCTCCCGCTGGGCCCCAAAGGACACTTGCCGCCGACGCCAGGGAAGCTCCAGCTGGGCGGGGTGCTGCTGGTGCCTCCGACCTCCCGGCTCCTGTCCGATGCCGTGGTTTCTGGCGCTCTCCTGCTGGGCCCCAAAGAAGGAAGGCGGGAAAAAGGCGCGAAGAATGAAGCTCTCCTTCTTCTTGCCTTCCTTTTTGGGGCCCAGCAGGAGAGCACCAGAAACTGTGGCATCGGGCAGGAGCCGGGAGGTCGGAGGCACCGGCAGCGCCCCCGCCCAGCTGGAGCTTCCCTAGTAGCTTCGCGGCACACCTGACCATGTCTCGCGGCACACTAGTGTGCCACGGCACACCGGTTGGGAAACGCTGGGCTAATCACACAGGGCATATTTGAGCTGGTGGAACAATCAACATGGGAAACCCCAATTGTTACAGCCACATGAATAGTGTGAATGCTGAACTTAGCCTACCTGGCGATGGAAGGACAGGAGGGAGAGGGGCACCTATCTCTGGAGGGGCGGAGGGGCGGAGGGGCGGAATATTCCAGTTTTGCTGGGGAGAGATAGATATGGCGGGAGTCATGGGGCTAGCCGTTCTGGAGGAAGAAGGGATCGCTGCTTAAAAGCGGTCCCCTGTTCCGGTCCCGTGAGCTCATCCTGGGGTACTGGTGACGAGTGTAATCCAGGCCCTGGGCTCAAGCTGCTGCTGCTCAATGCCAGATCGGTAGTAAATAAAGCTCTCCTCATCCGGGATTTAGTCCTGGATGAGGAGGCCGATCTGGCATGTGTGACTGAAACCTGGCTGGGCCCCGAGGGAGGAGTTCCTCTCTCGGAATTATGCCCAGCCGGGTTTCAGATATGGCATCAGCCTCGACCCAAGGGAAGGGGGGGAAGGAGTGGCTATTATAGCCAGGGAGAACCTTCGCCTGCATAGACTTGTTGCCCCTGAGATTGCGGGTTGTGAGTCACTCCTTGTGAAGTTGGATTCAGGGGTTCAGATGAGCTTGTTACTCACGTACCTGCCTCCCAGCTGCGTGTCTACAGCCCTGCCTGTGCTGCTCAAGGAGGTGGCCAGGGTGGCGGTGGAGTTCCCCAGACTTATTGTCCTGGGGGACTTCAATTTGCCATCACTTGGCGGTTCCTCTGGACTGGCACAGAAGTTCATGGCCACCATGACAGCCATGGACCTGACCCAAGTAGTTCAGGGTCCGACTCACGAGGGTGGACACACACCTGATATGATATTCCTCTCGGGGCAACTGAATGATGGTCTGAGACTAAGGGGCTTAGAAGCATTGCCTTTGTCATGGTCAGACCATTTTCTACTGCAGCTTGATTTCCTGGCTCCAATACTTCCCCACAGGGAGGCGAAACCGATTAGGTTGTTCCGCCCCAGATGCCTGATGGATCCAGAAAGTTTTCAGAAGGCGCTTGGGTTTATTCCAGATACACTCGTCCGCAGCTTGGCAGAGTCTCTGGCTGAGGCCTGGAACAAGGCTGCAGCGGAGACTCTGGACCGAATTGCACCTTTGCGACCTCTCTGTGGCACTAGACCCCATAGAGCTCCATGGTTCAACGAGGAGCTCCGGGAGTTGAAACACCAGAAGAGACGCCTGGAGAAGCGATGGAGGAAGAGTAAGTCTGAATCCGACCGAACTCTTGTAAGAGCTTTTATTAAGACCTACAAAGTGGCGCTCAAGGCGGCAAGATGAGCGTACCATGCCGCCTTGATTGCATCAGCAGAATCCCGCCCGGCCGCTCTGTTTAGGGTGACCCGCTCCCTTCTAAATCAGGGGGAGTTGGGGAGCCCTTGCAGGGTAGTGCCGAGGAATTTAACTTGTTTTTTGCTGATAAAATCGCTTGAATCCGGGCTGATCTTGACTCCAATTGCACAGCAGTATCGGCTGACAATGAGTCAGTCAAGGTGACTGGGGCTAAACATCTTTGTCCATCAGTCTGGGAGGAGTTTGACTTGGTGACCCCTGATGAAGTGGACAAGGCCATTGGAGCTGTGAGTTCCGCCACATGTTTACTGGATCCGTGTCCCTCTTGGTTGGTTTCGGCCAGCCGAGAGGTGACACGGAGCTGGGCCCAGGAGATTGTCAACGCCTCCTTGGGGAGAGGGTCCTTTCCAGCCCTTTATAAGGAGGCACTTGTGCGCCCCCTCCTCAAGAAGCCTTCCCTGGACCCAGCCGTGTTTAATAACTACCGTCCAGTCTCCAATCTTCCCTTTATGGGGAAGGTTGTTGAGAAGGTGGTGGTGCTCCAACTCCAGCGGTCCTTGGAAGAAGCCGATTACCTAGGTCCTCAGCAGTCTGGATTCAGGCCCGGCTACAGCACGGAAACTGCTTTGGTCGCGTTGATGGATGATCTTCGGCGGGCCCGGAACAAGGGCTTGTCCTCTGTCCTGGTGCTTCTTGACCTCTCAGCGGCTTTCGATACCATCGAGCATGGTATCCTTCTGCGCCGGCTGGAGGGGTTGGGAGTGGGAAGCACTGTTCTTCAGTGGTTCTCCTCCTACCTCTCCGGCTGGTTGCAGTCGGTATTAGTGGGGGGTCAGAGGTCGACCTCTAGGCCTCTCCCTTGTTGGGTGCCTCAGGGGTCGGTCCTCTCCCCCCTGCTATTTAATATCTACATGAAACCGCTGGGTGAGATTATCCAAGGGCATGGGGTGAGGTATCATCAATATGCCGATGATACCCAGCTATACATCTCCACCCCAGTCAACGAAGCAGTGGAAGTGATGTGCCGGTGCCTGGAGGCTGTTGGGGCCTGGATGGGTGTCAACAAACTCAAACTCAACCCAGACAAGACAGAGTGGCTGTGGGTCTTGCCTCCGAAGGACAGTTCCATCTGTCCATCCATTACCCTGGGGGGGGACTATTGACCCCCTCAGAGAGGGTCCGCAACTTGGGCGTCCTCCTCGATCCACAGCTGACATTGGAACATCATCTTTAGGCTGTGGCGAGGGGGGAGTTTGCCCAGGTTCGCCTGGTGCACCAGTTGCGACCCTATTTGGACAGGGAGTCACTGCTCACAGTCACTCATGCCCTCATCACCTCGAGGTTCGATTACTGTAACGCTCTCTACATGGGGCTACCTTGTGTTCGGAAACTTCAGATCGTGCAAAATGAGGCCGCGAGAGCCATCGTGGGGCTTCCTAGATTCGCCCACTCCGTGGCCTACACTGGCTGCCGATTGGTTTCCGGTCACAATTCAAAGTGTTGGTAATGACCTTTAAAGCCCTACATGGCATTGGGCCAGAATACATCCAGAACCGCCTTCTACCACACGAATCCCAGTGGCCGACAAGGTCCCACAGAGTTGGCCTTCTCTGGGTCCCGTCGACCAAACAATGTCGTTTGGCGGGCCCCAGGGGAAGAGCCTTCTCTGTGGCGGCCCCAGCCCTCTGGAACCAACTCCCCCCAGAGATTAGAACGGCCCCCACCCTCCTTTCGCAAATTACTTAAGACCCACCTTTGTCGCCAGGCATGGGGGAGTTAAGTTATCCTTTCCCCCTAGGCTGTTACAAGTTATGCATGGTATGTTTGTGTGTATGTTTAGTTTTTTATAATAAGGGTTTTTTAGTTGTTTTTATTAATTGGATTGTTCATGTTGCTTTACCACTGCTGTTAGTCGCCCCGAGTCTGCAGAGAGGGTCGGCATACAAATCCAATTAATAATAATAATAATAATAATAATAATAATAATAATAATAATAATAATAATAATAATACCAGATGGCAGTTTTTGGATTTGTGAAGACTATAAAAGTTCAGGCCCACAAGCATACCAGGTGCTGATTGTACAACATATATTGCACTCGTTGGGAGAGGGTTCCATATTTGCTAAACTTGACCTCTCCCAGGCTTATCAGACAAATAGACAAATCGCTGAGGCACAAACCATCATTACATACCGGGGTGCTTTTAGGTGCGCTTGCCTTCAATTTGGCATAAGTACAGCCCCTGTAATATTTCAAGGACTCATGGAGCGCCTATTGTATGGCATTGCAGGAACAATCCCTTACTTTGATGATGTAATTGTTACCACTTCATCAAAGATGAAGTGATCTAAACAGGGTTAGGCAAGCACTTTCAAAGTTTCAGGAAGTGGGTCTTAGGTTGAAGGCACATAAATGAATTTTTACACTACCTCAAGTAGAATTTTTAGGATTTCTTATCAATGCTTCAGGAATTCACCCAACCCTGGCAAAGACTGATCACCAGCCATTGTTAGGTCTTTTGGCTGGTGACAAACAGAGTCCACCACTGCTATCTCCTCGCATGACAAGGTGGACAGTTTTCTTGGCCAACTATTCATATTCATTAATTTATCGGCCAGGGAAGAATATCAGCCATGCCAATGCCTTGAGCCATTGGCCCCTGCCCATTACCTTAGAAGACCCAGCTCCAATGTCTTCTGTGTTGGCTTGTCAGGATTCCCCAGTGCTTTTAACTGCTGCGGACATTGCCAAAGCTCTCTATCAAGATTTTATATTGTCCACAGTATATGGCTGGGTACTTAGTGGGTGGTCAAAAAATCATGAGCAAGCTGAGCTTGCCCCCTTTCTGCATCGAAGGTCTGAACTATCAGTAATGAGGGGGTGCTTATTGTGAGGAAATTGTGTTGTCATTCTGCTTGCATTGAGGTGCCCTGTGCTTGACATGCTCCACAAGGGCCACCCAGGAATGGTCAGGATGAAGGCCCTTGTGTGGGGCTGTGTGTGGTGGCCTAAAATTGATTCCGACATCAAACATAGAGTTACCAGTTGCCTTCCATGTCAACAGACTAGAGCTGCTCCACCTAAAGCTCAACCTCAGGAATGGGAAATGCCAGACCAACCTTGGTCCCACCTGCATATTGATTTGGCAGGACCTATGGACAATCAGATGTTTCTTATCACTGTCAATGCCTTTTCTAAATGGCTAGAGGTTAGCCTCCTACCTCCTACAACATCGTCTGCTGTCATAACACTGCCTTATTTGCTATGCATGGACACCCTGATCTCATCATATCAGATAATGGTCCTCAATTCACCTCAGCCACTTTTGAGTCTTTTTTGGCAGGGTTGGGAATTCGCCATGGTCTTATAGCACCTTGGCATCCGGCCAGCAATAGTATGGTAGAATGAATGGTCCATACAACCAAGGAATCTTTAAGCAGGCTTACCCAGGGCACATGGAATGAAAGAGTATCAGAATTGTTGTTAGCTCAACATACAACACCCAGCACAGTAACTCATAAAACTCCACCTGAGTTACTAATGGGGAATAAATTACAAACAATGCTTGATCGCCTGCACCCATTGTATGTCTCATCTTCAGATTTCCAGGAAAACCCATTCAGGTGCCTGTTGTTACTCGGAGAAAAAGATTTGGTTGCCAGGAAAAATCTCTATCTTGAAGGGCCCTCGATCTTACATGGTAAACCTTGAGGATGGTCATGAATGGCATCACCACATCAACCAATTGCATCAAATAGAGCAGAAGATAATTGTCCTGGAATTTGTCCAAACGCAGAGTTATCTGATCATGATACAAACAATTTTTATTTATCTACCCCGATGGACTTGATGGCCAAACAGTTAGGACTGAGGAGTTGTCCCCTCGATCACCACCAGTAGAAGTGGATCCTGAGGTGGTTGATCCACCCTCTCCGTGCTGTTCTGGGAAAACTCAGAAGTGGCCAGCACATTTAGAAGATTTTGTATGTGCCAGCTAAAAGGGGAAGGGGTGTAATGTATTAAGGCTATTACCAGGGCGTGTACGGGCAGAAGTCATAATGGCTTAAGTGATTGGTCATTAGTGAGACTTTTTATAGGCACCACTGTCCTTGTTTTAGATGTATATTGCTCGAATAAACCTTGTTTGCTTATTCGTCGGCTCCTGACTTTACAGTCAGGAGTCAAATAAGCAATGAGGAGACAATCAGTATTAATAAAAATCTTAATTTTTATTCAATGTTAATATATATATATCAATAAATCTTAAATATTTATTCAATGTACCCACTATATTAAAAGTGTTATATATCAGTATCACTTATAATACTGCAAGTCTGCAATGTTAAAATACTTTATAGTTGTTCTGTCTGGGTTCCCCCAGACCTCAACACCAACTGGAAAAAACAGGCAGACACTCTGGTAAAAGCCCAAAGTAGTTTATAACTGGAAAAAATAAGCACAGAGGAAAACCTGTTCTTCCCAACAGACAGGATATAATACGGTACAGCAGGGTCCTGATGTCCAGACAATACAGCAAGCTTCTTGCTGGCACCCCCCCCCCCCAAGGTTTCAATAGTCAAAGGCACAAACCAGGATTCCAAGACGCCAAAGTTCACAGTCAGGTCCCACGACTCTCAAAGATAAAACTCCACAAGCCAGGAAGGGTGGGTCTGCCTTTTAGCCTTTCCCAAGAGCACCACACCCAAACCCAGCTGCTGCCACTTTAATGCTGAAAGTATTTAGCCAATTGACTCCGTCTCTGATTAGCTCTTCGTTGTCGCAGATCAATTATGGCTTGTGCACTTTCCTCTAAGGAATCCAGGCTGCTTGCTGAGGAGAGCTCCCCCTGGTGGGACTCTGGCTGTCCTCCCTCTTCTTCAGCCTGGGATTCCTCCTCGTCTGTCTGCACCTCCTGTTCCTCAGTCTCTCCCTCTGAGCTGGAAACCGACAGAATGTCAGCCGTTCCCGGAGGGGCCTCAGACGGAACCACAACACCATCCCCCCGCGGAAGGCCCCTCCCCACCTGCCAGCGGAGAGGACGCGGTCTCTGAGGGAACTGGGCGTGAAAATCCCGAATAAGGTCGGGAGCGTCCAACAACGCCGCTTCCACCCAGGAGCAATCATCAGGGTCCCCCTCCACCCATTGCACCTTGTACTGGAAGCAACCGTCCACCCAACGGGAATCCACAATGTCATGTACCATAGCTTCAGGGAGGTGGTCACGAACACACGGGGCAGGAAACACGGGAACATTGGGACGGAGCGGACAATCGGGAGGAACAGGGACTAACAGTGAACGGTGAAACACAGGGTGAACCCGCAAGTTGGCCGGCAGGGTGAGCCGATAGGCCCCCGGATTGATCACCCGCTCAACGGGAAAAGGACCCAGGAACCGGGGATCTAATTTGTGTCGGGGTAATTCAGAGGCTACATATTTCGTGGACAGCCACATCTGATCCCCCACCACCAAGGGGGGCACATCCCGTCTGGAGCGATCAGCCACCCTCTTGTAGTCCTCCTTGGCTTTATTCAGGTACCTCTTCACCATTTCGTGGACCGCCTGCAGCTCCGAGAGAAAGTCCTCAGCAGCAGGCACCGGGGAATCTAGGAGGGTCAAGGGAAAGAAGCGAGGGTGGAAACCATAATTTGCGAAAAAGGGCGTGAGCCGGGTCGATGAGTGGCGGGAGTTGTTAAAAGCGAACTCCGCTACAGGGAGGAACCGGGACCAATCAGTCTGGCGATCCGCCACGACACACCTCAGGTATTGCTCCAGTATCCCTATAACTTTTTCTGTGCCTCCATCGGTCTGGGGGTGCTGCGTCGATGCGAGGCACACGGACACATTCAGGGCCGACATCAATTCCCGCCAAAACCGGGCTGTGAATTGTGTTCCCCTATCAGAGACCACTCGATCCGGGAGCCCATGTAACCTAAACACGTGGCTGATAAACATTTGAGCCGTGAGTTGGGCAGTGGGCACCCTAGTGCAAGGTACAAAATGGACCATCTTGGTGAGCATGTCCATCACCACCATGACTACCGTGAAGCGAGCAGAGGAAGGCAAATGAGTTACAAAGTCAATGGACACGGCACCCCAGGGTCTCTCAGGCGTGGGCAAAGGTTGCAGTAATCCCGGTGGGGCTCCAGTCACCCCCTTGGCCGTACGACACCGGACACAGGTGGCCACATAGGAACGCACATCATCTTGGATGCGTGGCCACCAGAATGTCCGAGAGACCAGCTCCAATGTTTTGAACAGGCCAAAATGCCCCGCCACTGGACAGTCATGACACTGGGTCATAATCAACCCTCTCACTGGCCCGGCGGGAACATACAGCTGCCCCCGGTACCGAAGCAGACCGTCTTGAAACGTCCAGGGGGAATTGGGTGTTAACTCCCGCACTCTCTGCGCTACAAACCCATCCTCCCGCTGCGCCTCCCGTAAACGGCGACGCAAGTCCACTGGGTCCTGAGTGGCAGCCAAAGCTGCAGGGGGTAAAACTGTCTGCAGAGGAGCCGGCTCCCTCGGGTGCGTGTACTCCGGCTTGCGCGACAAGGCATCTGCTCGAGGGTTCTGGGCACTAGGAGTGTACCTGATGCGGAAATTGAACCGCGCGAAAAAGAAGGACCAGCGGATCTGTCTCTGGTTTAACTTCCGAGCCGTCTGCAAATACTCGAGGTTCCGGTGATCCGTCCGTACCTCGATTTGATGACGGGCCCCCTCCAGGTAATGCCGCCAATGCTCAAAGGCAGCCTTCACCGCTAAGAGTTCCTTCTCCCAAATAGTATAATTCCTTTCCGAGGGAGACAATTTCCGGGAGAAGTAGGCACACGGAAACAACATGTCACCGGGACGATGGGCTTGGAGGAGCACTGCGCCAACCGCTACATCTGAAGCGTCTGTTTCTAACACAAACGGCCGAGCGGGATCAGGATGGCGCAGAAGCGGTTCCGCCATGAACGCCGCTTTCAGGGCATCAAAAGCCCGCTGTTCCGCCTCCCCCCAACCAAACGGGACTTGTTTTTGTAACAACCGAGTCAAGGGCGTGGTTAACGTGGCATACCCCGGAACAAAAGCCCGATAGTAGTTCGCAAACCCCAAAAGACGTTGTACGTCTTTCACCCGTCGTGGAGGTTGCCAAGACTGAAGTGCGGCCACTTTGCCCGGGTCCATGGAAATGCCACCTGGAGACAAAATGTGCCCAAGGAATTCGACGGTAGTCTGGAAGAATTGGCACTTCTCCAGCTTGGCATACAAATGCTGCTCCCGCAACCGGAGCAGGACCCGGCGCAAATGGTTCAAATGCAAGGCATGGTTCGGGGAATACACTAAAATGTCATCAAGGTAAATCACCACAAAATGGTCCAACATGTCCCGGAACACGTCGTTCATCAGATGTTGAAACACGGCCGGGGCGTTGGTGAGGCCAAATGGCATCACTGTATATTCAAAGTGGCCGTAACGCGTGCCAAACGCTGTCTTCCACTCATCCCCGGCCCGCATCCGGACCAAATTGTACGCACTGCGCAAATCGATTTTGGTGAATACCGTTGCCGTCCGCAACCGGTCCATGAGTTCAGGGATCAAGGGCAAGGGGTACCTATTCCGCACCGTGATGGCGTTAAGGCGGCGATAGTCACAGCAGAGGCGAAGATCGCCCGTTTTCTTTTTCACGAACAAAACAGGGGCAGACAAAGGGGACTTGGATGGCCGAATAAATCCCTTGGCCAAATTCTTCTCCACAAACTCCTTGAGGGCCACAAGCTCCGGCTCGGACATGGAGTACAAACGACCAGCCGGGAGCTTGGCGTCAGGGAGCAGGTCGATGGCACAGTCATACGTCCGATGCGGTGGTAGCCGATCCGCCTCCTTCTCATTGAACACATCGGCGAATTCCTCGAGGCAACGGGGTAATTGGATCGCGGGAACTACTGGGCCGTGGGCTGCGCACACATGTCGGTGATGGTCCAAGCACTGCAAACTGGAGAATGTGACCAGGTTCTGGGACCACACCACATGCGGGTCATGTGCACGCAGCCATGACAACCCCAACACGAGGGGAAAATGAAGCCCCTTGGTAACATAAAACTGTAGGGCCTCCTCATGAGTTCCGATGCACATCCGCACCGGCAGGGTCTGGAAACGGATGGAACCAGCCAGCAAAACCCGCCCATCGATAGTCTCCACAGTTAATGGCGGGGTAACAGGACAAAGGGGCAAGGAATGACGTTGGGCAAAGGCTTCGTCCAAGAAGTTCGTCGTCGCCCCCGAATCCACGAGGGCCAACGCGGGATAAGTCCGAGTCCGTTGCGCGATATGCAGAGTCACCGCAAGCGTCAGGTGTCGAAACGGTCCGAATTCGGGAGTCGTGGAGTCAGAAGAAAGTGGGATCCCCGCCCGACCTAGTGTTGCCACCAAGCCGGGGCCCCCTCGTTTCCCGATCGTTCCGGCGACGGAGGACATCCAGACGAAGGCCCCGCCATCGGAGAGTTCAAGGCAGGGACGGGGACACAAGGGGTTGTCTCCTGTAACTGCACAGGGGACGCCATGGGAAGCACAGGAGAACTGTAGGGTACGGGAACGACGGCAGCCACCGTGCTCCGCCTCTTGTGGGGACAAACGACAGCAAAATGTCCCGGGGCCCCACAATAGAAGCACAACCCAGCTGCCCGCCGACGCCCTCGTTCCTCCGGGGTCTGTCGGGGTCGGGCGTAACTCATGTCCATCGGCTCCCCGGCAGCAACACGATCCATCAGGCGTGGAGGCAGCGCTGGTGAAAAACGTCGGGGCGCAGGGACCGGAGCCGGGGTGCTTACGGTCGACAACCCCCGCCGCGGAACAGGTGTCGGCGGGACGCCTGACGCACGGGGGTTGGACCGTCCCGCTCGACGGACTTCCCTGGCCAACAGCCTGGCCTCTATTGCCAAGCAATGCCGCTCCAAAGCGTCCAACGTGCCGGGCATCACCTCATGCACCAGTTCGTCCAACATCGTGTCTGATAGTCCATCCTGAAAGGCCTCGATCAGGGCAGCCTCATTCCACTGGACTTGCCCGGCCAGAGACCGAAAGTCAGCCATATAGTCTGCCAGGGGGCGCGAACCCTGGCGTAATTGTTTCAGCGCCCGCGTGGCCGTCTGCTCCTGCACCGGGTCCGCAAATTGGTGATGCAGCAGGTCACAGAAAGCGTTGTAGTTCTGGAGTAGTGGGTCATCCCGGGCCAGGTAAGGTGCCACCCACGACGCTGCAGGGCCAGCCAACAAACTACACAGAAACGCCACCTTGTGGTCATCCCCTGGGAAGTGCATCATCTGAGCGTTGATAAAAAGCTGCACCTGGCTCTGGAACGCAGAAAACAGCCGCCGGTCCCCCCAGAACTTTTCCGGCATCGCCACAAAACATTTCCTTCTGGGCAAAGGTGCTGGAGGAGGTACCACAGGTGCCGCCTGGGGTGGGGCCGCCTGGGACAAAACCTCCACTTGGCGTTGTAATAACAGGACTGTCTGGGTCAACTGAGCAATGTCCCCTCGCAACTCTGCAAAGACAGCCTGCATGTCAGCTGCAGAAACATCCATGGTGGCAGGCAAAAACAGGAAGCCAACAAGCAAAAGATGTCCAACAAGGAACCAGCAGCAGAGAGCAAGAAGAAAAAAAACAACCAAACCACCCCTCCAAAATGAGCACCAGGTGTCTGGTGGTTGGTGGAGTTTTATACTGTTCTGTCTGGGTTCCCCCAGACCTCAACACCAACTGGAAAAAACAGCCAGACACTCTGGTAAAAGCCCAAAGTAGTTTATAACTGGAAAAAATAAGCACAGAGGAAAACCTGTTCTTCCCAACAGACAGGATATAATACGGTACAGCCTGACGCACGGGGGTTGGACCGTCCCGCTCGACAGTATCATTTGTTAAAGTAACAAAGTAATCCAATTCAATAACATATCCTTTAGTCTGTCCATTTTCCATATTACCCGTATCTTGTTTTTCATCTTGTCCTAGTAGTCCTGGAAAATCCTCTGCTCCACTTTTCTCTTTTGAGTCATTCGTTTCTTTGTTTCTCGAGTAATTTCTATCACTGAGTAATTTCTATCACTGAGTAATTTCTGAGTGTTTCTCGAGTAATTTCTATCACTGAGTAATTTCTATCACTGAATTTCTAAATTCAATCATCATTCCTCAAATATCATTAAAAATTTCTCTGATCTTCTGAATCTCTGATTTCTCCATGTCTATAGAAAAAAGACTTTTATTTTTCCAGCTGTTTAAACAAATTCTCTTAAACAACCTAGTACCATGATGGTGAACCTATGGCACGCATGCCACAGCTGGCACGTAGAGCCATATCAGAGGGGCACTCGAGACTTTGCCCTGTATCAGCTTCAACACACATGCACATGGGCCAGCTAATTTTCAGCCTTTGGAAAGGCCATTTCACCCTCCGGACACTTCAGGGAAGCTGCCCTGAAGCCCCGGAGGCAAAAAAATCCCTTAACAGACAAACCGGAAGTTCGTGAAAATGCACTTCCAGTTTGCCATTGTGCTGGATTTTTTGCACTCCATAGGGGTCAGGGAAGCTTCCATTACCATCCATTACCCTGAGGGGAGAATCATTGACCCCCTCAGAGAGGGTTTGCAACTTGGGCGTCCTCCTCGATCCACAGCTCACATTAGAGAAACATCTTTCAGCTGTGGCGAGGGGGGAATTTGCCCAGGTTCGCCTGGTGCACCAGTTGCGACCCTATTTGGACCGGGAGTCACTGCTCACAGTCACTCATGCCCTCATCACCTTGAGGTTCGACTACTGCAAAGCTCTCTACATGGGGCTACCTTTGAAAAGTGTTCAGAAACTTCAGATCATGCAGAATGCGGCTGCGAGAGCTATTGTTGGGTTACCTAGGTTCACCCACGTCTCTCCAACACTCCGTGGCCTGCACTGGCTGCAATCAGTTTCTGGTCACAATTCAAAATGTTGATAATTACTTATAAAGCCCTACATGGCATCGGACCAGAATACCTCCAGGACCATCTTCTGCCGCACAAATCCCAGCAGCCGATAAGGTCCCACAGAGTTGGCCTTCTCTGGGTCCCATCAACTAAACAATGTCATCTGGTGGGCCCCAGGGGAAGAGCCTTCTCTGTGGCGGCCCCGGCCCTCTGGAATCAACTCCCCCCAGAGATCAGAGCTGCCCCCACTCTCCTTGTTTTTCGTAAATTGCTTAAGACCCACCTATATCGCTAGGCATGGGGAAATTGAGACATCTCCCCAAGGCTTATATAGTTTTATGTATGGTATGCTTGTGTTGTATGTTTTTTAAATAATGGGTTTTAGATATTTTCCTTTAAAATATTAGATTTGTTCATTCTACACTGTTTTATTATTGTTTTGAGCCACCCCGAGTCTGTGGAGAGGGGCGGCATACAAATCTAATAAATTATTATTATTATTATTATCATCATCATCATCATCATCATCATCATTTTTTTTATTTTATTAATAGAGTTGAAAGGGACCGTTAGGTCATCGAGTCCAACCCCCTGCCTGAGCAGGAAACCCTACAGCACCCCAGCCAAATGGAAGTCCAATCTCCTCTTGAAGGTGTCCAGAGTTGGGGAGTTCACCACCTCCCCTGGCAGGCAGTTCCATTGGTTGATTGCTCTGACCGTCAGGAAGTTCTTCCTTATTTCCAGGTTGAACCTCTCCTTGGTCAGCTTCCAACCATTGTTCCTCGTCCGGCCCTCTGGTGCCCTGGGAAATAATGAGACCCCCTCCTCACCGTGGCAACCCCTCAAGTATCTGTAAACTGCTATCATGTCCCCTCTAGACCTTCTTTTTTCTAGGCTGTCCATGCCCAGTTCTCTCAATCTCTCTTCGTAAGTCTTGGTTTCGAGTCCTCTAATCATTTTGGTTGCTCTTTTTTGCACCTTCTCCAGAGTTTCGATGTCTTTTTTGTAGTGAGGTGACCAAAATTGGATGCAGTACTCCAGGTGGGGTCTGACCAGGGCATAGTAGAGTGGTATTAGTACTTCCCTGGTCTTGGAGCGTAGTCCTCTGTTGATGCAGCTTAGGATTGAGTTGGCTTTTTTGGTTGCTGCTGCACATTGCTGACTCATGTTTAGTTGATTGTCCACCAAGACTCCAAGATCTCTTTCGCAGTCACTACTGCTGAGTGGGGTATCTCCCAGCCTGTATGTATGTCTAGGGTTCTTTTTGCCGAGGTGGAGGACTCTGCATTTGTCGGTGTTGAACCTCATTTTGTTGGTATGGGCCCACTGTGATAGTCTGTCTAGGTCTTCTTGTACTCTGAGCCTGTCCTCAAGGGTGTTGGCTACCCCCGCCAGCTTGGTGTCATCTGTAAATTTTATTAGTTCCCCTTTTATTCCCTCGTCCAGGTCGTTGATGAAGATGTTAAAGAGTACAGGACCCAGGACAGAGCCCTGTGGTACTCCACTGTCTACTTTTTTCCATGTGGATTTGGTGCCATTGAGGACAACTCGTTGGGTGCGGTTGGTCAGCCAACTGTTTATCCATCTACATGTGTAGTAATCTACTCCATTTTTTTCTAGTTTGTGGATTAGGAGATTGTGGTCGACTTTATCGAAAGCCTTACTGAAGTCCAAGTATATGAGGTCCACTGAGTTGCGTTGGTCAACTGACTTGGTTATGGTGTTGAAAAATGATATGAGATTGGTTTGGCATCATCACTCAGTCTGTAGAGGGGGGAATGCAAGGAGAAGAGAGGCAGGGAATGCATGAAGAGGTTCCGAAGCAGGGGGGCATGAAGGAAGAGAAGACCCTCTTCCCCCCTTTCTGACTTGCTGGGCCGGTGACCATGCCCCTTCCCAATTCTGCAATATTAAAATACTTTATTGTACGGTAATGTACAACTTTAATCACTGAAAGTCTGTCTCAACTTAGAGTTTCTCATGTCTGTCTTTCATTGATGACCATTCCAAGTACACTTTGTCATGATCAATCTGCTCCCCTGAAGTCTGGTAAGATTGGAATCACATCAGCATATCCAAGTGCTCAGTTTGCATTTGATTATGAGCTTTGGTCTTGATGTCATTCATCAGGTTGAAACTTTGCTCGCAATCAGCATTTGATGCTTGGAATGTTGCGCAAATATCCAGCAGATATGACAGCAATCCAAACTGTTGCTCTCTTAGTACAAACTGAACTACATCATTGAATGAGTGCATTAATCCAGACTTGAATTTCTCTGACATCAGAAATCTGAAGTCACGATATTGTGACTGTACAGCTGATGTGATGCTGACTTCATCCAAATGATCAGAGAAATGCTGGTATTTTCCAACCAGAGTTGCAATCTCAGTTTCTCCAAAATTTGACAGAGCAGCAGTTTTAAATATATTCCAATCTGTCAGCTCATTGCCTGGAAAATGACTGTCAAGATGGAAGCACAAATGTTCAATAAATCTCAGTATGTAAGTCATATCAATGTCTGGGTTGCTCTGCATATATTTGCGAGCTCTGTCATTCCAGTAAGCTGTTCCATCTAAATTAAGGTGACCAGATTTTAACATTGGTAAAGTGGGACACCATTGTCTGGGGGGGAGGTATTGATTAAAAATTTGGTCTATGAAACAAACAAATAAATAAATAAATAAGTTACCTAAATTATCTGAGATGAGGGGAGCATGTATATGCCATGGAAGAGAACCGGTCGGTACTTTTTTCTGGGCTGGGTCACCCCTGGGAAAAAAATGAGTTCCCACTCAGCACTCCAAGGGGAAACTGCAGAGGGCAAGCCTAAAAACACCTGGGAGGAACTCTGTTGTGGACCTGCGCATGCTTCTCTGCAAGTTCTCGCCCAAGTATAAAAGAGGCAGATAGATAGCCCATTAGGTGTTCCCCCAGTTTGCCATTCTGGCTGAGCACCATGGGTCCAGGAGTTACAACTCCTCTTTGGAGGGAGGATCCAGACAGGGAAACGAAGGAGCAAGTTGAGTTCTACCCAGCAGCACTGTTCCCCCTAAGGTGTGCGGGTGTGCACTGGCACACTCAACAATGGTCTCCCGCGCAGTGTTTTTGAACACTGTGCAGGAGCTGGGAGCCACTTCTTCCCACCTGAAGGCTGCTCTTTCTTGGAGGCTGGGGCGCCACACCTACCATCCTCGCGGTCCTCCTGGGAGGAAGACAAGCCACATTGAGAGGTAAAGACTTGGCCGTAGGAGGGGACGGGGAAGGTAGGGAGGAAGGTAGGCAGCACGGGGCTGAGGGGACCTGCTGGTAACCCGATCCCAGCCCAGAGCCACATCTGGGAGGGAAGAAGGAAGTAAGGTCAACAGCCTTCCACCACTGCCTGCCACCCCTGGGAGACTCACCCAAGCCTGGCAGCTGATTCAGCGCTGAGCTCCTGGACTCCCATCACGATGTCTCCTGCAGGCAGCCTTGTGCCCAGCTCTTCTCCTCGCCTCTTTCATTGATTCCTGCAGCGACAATTTTAAATATTTATTATTATTATTATTATTATTATTATTATTATTATTATTATTATTATTTATTGGATTTGTATGCCGCCCCTCTCCTTAGAATCGGGGCGGCTAACAACAGTAATAAAAACAGCATATAACAATCCAATATTAAAAGAGTTAAAAACCCTTATTATAAAACCAAACATACAGACAGACATACCATGCATAAAACTGAAAAGGCCTAGGGGGAAAGAATATCTCAGTTCCCCCATGCCTGGCAGCAGAGGTGGGTTTTAAGTAGCTTACAAAAGGCAAGGAGGGTGGGGGCAATTCTAATCTCTGGGGGGAGTTGGTTCCAGAGGGCCGGGGCCGCCACAGAGAAGGCTCTTCCCCTGGGACCCGCCAAGTGACATTGTTTAGTTGACAGGATCCGAAGAAGACCCAATCTGTGGAATCTAACTGGTCGCTGAGATTCGTGCAGCAGAAGGCGGTCCCTGAGATAATCTGGTCCGGTGCCATGAAGGGCTTTATAGGTCATAACCAACACTTTGAATTGTGACCGGAAACTGATCGGCAACCAATGCAGACTGCGGAGTGTTGGTGTAACATGGGCATATTTGGGAAAGCCCATGATTGCTCTCGCAGCTGCATTCTGCACGACCTGAAGCCCCATATAGAAAGCATTACAGTAGTCGAGCCTCAAGGTGATGAGGGCATGAGTGACTGTGAGCAGTGACTCCCAGTCCAAATAGGGCCACAACTGGTGCACCAGGCGAACCTGGGCAAACGCCCCCCTCGCCACAGCTGAAAGATGTTTCTCTAATGTGAGCTGTGGATTGAGGAGGACGCCCAAGTTGCGGACCCTCTCTGAGGGGGTTAGTAATTCCCCCCCAGGGTAATGGACGGATGGATGGAATTGTCCTTGGGAGGCAAAACCCACAGCCACTCTGTCTTATCAGGGTTGAGTTTGAGTCTGTTGAAACCCATCCAGGCCCCAACAGCCTCCAGATACCAGCACATCACTTCCACTGCTTCGTTGACTGGACATGGGGTGGAGATGTAAAGCTATGTATCATCAGCGTACTGATGATACCTCACCCCATGCCCTTGGATGATCTCACCCAGCGGTTTCATGTAGATATTAAATAGCAGGGGGAAGAGAACCAACCCCTGAGGCACCCCACAAGGGAGAGACCTCGGGGTCGACCTCTGACCCCCCACTAACACTGACTGTGACCGACTGGAGAGGTAGGAGGAGAACCACTGAAGAACAGTGCCTCCCACTCCCAACCTTTCCAGCCGGCGCAGAAGGATACCGTGGTCGATGGTATCGAAAGCCACTGAGAGGTCAAGGAGCATCAGGACAGAGGATAAACCCTTGTCCCGGGCCCGCCAGAGATCATCCATCAATTTTCCTCCCTTCCTCCCTCTTGGCTTCTTTTCTTGGAGGGTGGGAAAAAAGAGAGAAGGTAGTTGGGGAAACTTTGGCAATCCTTCCCCTTCCTCTTGGCAAAATCCTTTTAGGGAAACCCCCAGCCTCTTGCCTCCGACCTCCATTGGTTCTTTTGATCCCCACCACCACATTCCTGGTTTCCCCTTGTTTTTAAAATTAAAACAAACAAACAACCCAAGCTTGATCAGATCATCCTCTCCTCCACCCCATGGTGCTGATGCTGTTTGCTCCATTTGATGTTGTATATTTATTTCCTGGAGGCAAGCGGATCATTTTTTGGAAATGGGGATCTAAATTCTCACCACCTTTCTTCTTTCCTGACCTGCTTTTTGTTTTTAGCAGTCAAAAATCATTTATATTAGGGGAGTTGAATCTTGTTCTCTTTTAAAGGCTGGGATTAAAAGACTGAAGGGGGGAAAAGGAAGAGAAAACATGTTTCTTTCTCTCCCTGCCCTTCCCCCCTTTTTTGTTCGCAGGTAACTATATTTTATAAACTGCACCACTTTTTTGGTAAACCAGGAACTTGGGAGAAATACCCCCCCTTCCCTTTCTATTGGCTCAGACAGAGATGGAAGCGGAGACAGAGGGGAAGAGTGTGGGGGAGTGAGAGAGAGAGGGAATATGAGAGAGAGAAAAAGAGAAAGAGAAAAATGAGAAAATGATGGAGGGAAAGAACAAGAGAGAAGAAAAAGAAACAAATGAGAGAGAAGGGGAGAGAAGAAAAAAAGAGTGAGAGGGAAGAGAGAAATGGAGAGGAAGGAGGAAGGGAGGGAAGGAAGGAAGGAGAAATAGAGGGAACAGGGAAGGAAGGAAGGAAGGGGAAGAATGAAATGAATAAAGGGATGGAGGAAGTGTTGTGATTCCGTCTGAGGCCCCTCAGGGAACGGCTGATCCTCTGCCGGCTTCCTGCTCAGAGGGGGAGGATGAGGAACAGGAGGTTCAGGCAGACGGGGAGGAGGAATCTCAGGCTGAGGGAGAGGGAGGACAGCCAGAGTCCCCCGAGAGGGAGCTCTCCCCAGCAAGCAGCCTGGATTCCTTAGATGAAAATGCACAAGCAATGATCGATCTCCAGCAGAGAAGAGCAACACAACGAAGGGGACAATTAGCCAGGTACTTTCAGCACTAAAGAGGCAACAGCTGGGTTTGGGTGTGGTGCTCTCTGGAAAGGCTGAAAAGGCAGACCCACCCTTCCTGGCTTGTGGAGTATTATCTTTGGGAGTCCTGGGACCTGGCTGTGATCTTTGTCGTCTTGGAATTCTGGTTTGTGACTTTGAATACTGAAACCTTGGGGGACAAAGGTGTGGGTCTTATTCTCTACAGTGGTGGGTGTGCCAGCAAGAAGTCTGCTGTATTGTCTGGCCATCAGGACTCTGCTGTGAAGTCTCATAGCCTGCCTGTTGGAAAGAACAGGTTTTTCTCTGTGTTTATTTTTCAAACTATAAAGTGCTTTTGCTTTTACCAGCGTGTCTGGCTGCTTTTTCCAGTTGGTGTTGAAGTCTGGGGGCACCCAGACAGAACAGGAAGGAAGGATTTTTTGGGGGGGTGTTCACTTTTTTAAATTTTTCTTTCAACATACATTCAAACAATACAGTGTACCATCTAATTTTCCATGAATAAAATGCGGTATTTTGTTAGTAACTAATATCAATAATCAAAAAAGTTGCAAAAGGTTTTTTTTCTAATTTTGTCATCAAGTTACATACTTTTCTTTTAATTAAATTCCCTCCTTAATGTTCCTTCAAAAAGTACACCACCAATGATATTTCTAACTTATTAACCATTATGCCAAAGTGCTTCCTTCTTTCTTTATACATTTTTCTATAAACCAAGAAAACCTTATATAGCCAATCAGATGTTAACAAAAGAAAATTAAAAACAAAACATAAACATATATGAATTTCAGACTTCTCCCCCCCCCCAAATAATACATTTACCTAATCCAAAATTTAAAAATTATTTCAGCTCATCTAACATTTAGCCAATTAATGCTTATCTACATTTCTTACTTAATTATTGTTGTGTATACTCCAGTTTGGGGATTTTTCAGATTCTGAATAAGGAGATTGGCCTATAGTTTTGGATTTTTTCCTTCTCTGTACCTGGTTTGTGTATTAGAGTTATTAAAGCTTCAGACCAGGATTAGGGGATTTTACCATCTACAATTATGTTATTAAAAATCTCTAACATATTTGTTATAAGTATATTACTATTTAACTTATAAAATTCCACCAATATAGCATCGGGTCCGGTAGCTTTATTATTTTTCTGGTTCTTAAGTACTTGTTGTAATTCAACCATTGTAAATGGTACGTTGAGTTTTTGTTGTTGTTATTCTGTTATTATTGGTAAATCTATTGAACTTAAAAATTCAAAGGTCTTATCTTCTACTATGTCTTCTTTTCGGTATATTTTTTTATAAAATTCCAACACTATCTCCTTCTTTTCATCTGTTCTGTATCTAAGTGTGCCTTTACTGTCTTCTAATTTCTTTATTATTTTAGATTCTCTTTGATTCCTTAATTTATATGCTAACCAACGTCCCGGTTTATTTGCATATTCAAAATATTCCTGTTTGGTGCATTTTATTTTTTCAGCTATTTGTTCCTGTTCTATCAAATTTATTTTATGTTTTATTAAATCCATTTTCCTTTTAAATGTATTATCATCTTGATTACTTTGTGATATTGCTTCTAAATCTTTTAATTCTGCCTCTAATTGTTGACATTCCTTTTTCTCTTTATTATTTTTGCCGTATACGAAATTGTCAGGCCCCGTATATATGCCTTCATTGTATCCCACAAATTTTGTGGTGTAGTATCTGTATTTTTATTTATATTAAAGAAGATTTCTAATTCTTTTTCTATCCATTCTGTATATTGGGGATCTTGTAAAATATTTCTATTCATTCACCAATTGCTCGATTTTTTGTTTCCTTTTCATAAAATTACTAATGGGTTATGATCTGCCCAGTTATTTGTTTCTATTTCAATATTTGAGATATATTCTGAAATGTGTGTAGGGGCCCATGCCATATCTATTTTGGTCCAAATTTTATGAGGATTTGAATAGAAGGTATGTTGTTTATTTGATGGATGACGTTCACGCCAAATATCTTGCAATAATAGTTCTGAACTCATTTTCCAAAATGTTGTTGGTAAAATTGTTTTCTTTTTCTTATCTTTCTTTTTACCTGAATGGTCCATTTGACTATTAGAAATAGCATTAAAATCTCCAACTATTATCATATTTTCAATAGATAACTCAATTATTTTATCATGTAATTTCTTGTAAAATTGTTTTTGGTTTTCATTTGGCACATAGATCGATATAGTGACGAGAGGTCCTGTTTCTAATTTTACTTGTAACATTAAGATTCTACCCTCTTGATCGCTGTTTAATTGTTTGGTCTCAATTGTTTCATCAATATAAACTGCAATACCTCTTTTTTTTGGTCAGCTAAACTGGTAAAAATATTACCTAGTTTTGTGTTGCATAATAGTTTTCTGTTTAATTTTTTGATATGGACTTCTTGTAAAATTGTAATTTGCACTCTTTGCTTTTTAAGTTTGGAAAATATTTGATTTCTTTTTCTTTGATTATTTAATCCATTTACGTTGACAGAATTTTTTTTAATGTCAGAGCACATGTCTATTTGTAGTATTTCTTGGTTTCTTTGGGTTCTTGTAGTCTGCTACTTAACACCAATTCTTGTTGTATTTGTGGTTCTTTTCTTTTAGTACATTGGGCCTCCTCCCTCTCCTTACTGGCAGCCCCTTGTTCCTCTTCTCTTTCTTTAATTTCTTTGTGAGGTTGTTCTGACCTATTCAAGCCAGTTTCTTCAAAACAGGCTCTAGCTTCATCCACATTCTCCAATTTTATTCTGGATCCTGGCCAATATAAAGAAATATAATCAACGGAAGGTTATATTTTCTATGATTAGAATTCTGGTTAGAAAGTAATATTCCCTCCGGCTTCCCGTACTCTTTTTGGCACTTGTTTTAATATTATGATGTCTTTTCCTTTGTAGTTTAAATTCTGATTTCTTGTCCATTTTAAAATATCATCTCTTATAGTCTTCCTGATGAATTTAATATGGACCTCTCTCAACAAGTTATGTTTCCTGGCAAAACTAATCTGTACTCTGTAGATTTCATCAATTTCTTTTATTAATCCTTGTGGATCCATCTGTAAGATCTCCCCTATTATCTCCACCATTTTTGAACCAAGGTCCTCATCTTTTTCTTCTGACACATTTTGAAATCTCAATCCGTAAGAGGCACATTGTAATTCTAGATGTGTAATGGCTTCGTCGAACCCTCTATTAATTATATTACTGTGGTCTTTGAATTCTTCCATTCTCTGTTCTGCTTTCTCCATTTTGTCTTCCACCATTTTAATCCTTTGTTCATTTTCTTTTAAGGTTTGTTGTACCACTTCTATTTTCCCATCCATTGCTTGGACACTTCCTTTCACGTCTCCAAGTTCAACTTTCAGATCTACCATTTCTGCTTTTATATCTTCATAAATCTTTTTAGCTTCTTCTCGTGCTTCTTCTCTGTTTGCATTAATTGAGATCTGGGTTTTCTGCATAAAATCTTGAAGAACAGCTAAAGAATCCTGAATGGTCTGCAGAGTTTGTTGTGTCGAAGTCTTCTCCTTTTCCTTTTCTTTCTCCTTGCCCAGCATACTTGTTATTGTTCTTTGTTGTGCTGGAGATGGGGATGGAGACCCTTGTGGAGTAGAAGATGGAGTTGAAGTCTGTTTTTTGGAAGTTTTTATGATGGTGGTCATAGTAGACATCTTAAAGGAATTTCTAAATTTCCTAATACCTGTAAAATTTATCTTCTTCCAAAATGGCATCAACTTAACAGCTTAAATTTTTTTTAAAAAATACTTTATCTTCTATTTTACTTAATACTTTAAAATACTTAAAAATCAATTATTCCAACCATTACTATTAGACTTAGTATATAATCTCATAGATACAATAAAAATATTAATTATAATTAAATGTTAAAATGTACTAAGTATATGGATATAAAGAAGAGTAATAAAATTTATATAATATATGAATCAAATACTTTTTATATGTACAGTATGTGCTTAAAAATACTACTAACTCTTCTTAAGAAAAATAAGGATATAAGAAAAAGAAAGAAAAAACATAAAATATGTCGAGGTATATCAAGAGAAAAACAGTAAATATGACAAAAATCCTTACAATAACTTATTTTTTCAAAAAATATGCAACTTATTATTCAATATAAAAATTACTATATCAAAATACTATTTATGCAGTTATTATTAATCCAGTATAACTAATCAAATATTATACTATCAATCAAACTTATCAACTCAAATATATATTCAAAAAAGAAAAAGAAAGAAACAAAGAGGGGGAGAAAAAGAAGATTAAAAGAAAGAGAGGTAAGAAAAATGGGGAAAAGAGGGGAAGCAAAACTAGAGAAGATGATTAAACAAATATTTATATAATGCTGAATTAAAAAGGGGGTACTAATGACAACCTAAATCCAAAGAGGGATAGGGGTTTGCCAGGATAGGAGGGAGGAAAAAAAAATCTAACAATTCATTTATGCTTTAAATTTACTTGGTTAAAAGGATTTCTACCACGATAATTAAAAATACTTAAGTCAAATTTTCTGTAATGTCCAAAGCAGTCCTGTGTTCTTCTTCTAGTAGTTAAAAGTAGTTAAAAATAAGAACTTAGGCTACAATATTCATATAGACCAATGGGAGACAATCTGGAATAAGAACTACAAAATCACTAAATCAGTATCATACAAAGAAAACATCATAAAAATGTTCTATAGGTGGCACATGTCGCCATCAAGACTAGCACAGATTTTCCCCAAAACCAGACCAAACTGTTGGAGATGTTCAAATCCCTCTGGGACCTTCTTCCATATCTGGTGGAGCTGTCCAAAAATAAAAAAATTATGGAGCAAAATAAGGTCCTGGATATTCGAAATTACAGACATTAATCTCTCATTCAAACCAGAGACCTTTTTATTAGGAATAATAGACACAAAAATAAAGAAAACAGATTACTATATAATCCAACACATTATAACAGCAAGCAGAATATCAATAGCTCAAAACTGGAAAAGGGAAGAGGTACCATCAGACAGAGAAATGATTAAAAAAATATTCGATTGCGCCGAGTATGACTCCTTAACACAAAAACTGAAAGACAACAAGGAAACAAAAAATATAACCACATGGGACAAGTTCTATAACTGGATCAATGAAAGGGAGAGAGCTACAGAAGGGAAAGGAAACAAAATACAATAAAACAAATTATAAAAAGATCAAGAACGGGGGGAGAGAAGGAGAAGAACAAAACAAAACAATTTATTTGCTTGCTCGCTGACACCTTTTTTCTTTTTTTCTTTTTCTTTTTTTTCTTTTTTTTCTTTTTTTTCTTTTTCTTTTCTTTTTTAGGATAGAAACAAATTAGAACTATAACAATCATAATACTAAACACATTATTTAGAAAAGGAAGTTTTAGACCAACGATTAAGCAAACTTTAAGAAATAGGATTCCGCTGACAGAATAGCCGGGAAAATAAAAAATAAATATAGCTGCAGATTGGCAGCGGGGGGGGGAGGGAAGGGGCTGTCTTATGTTCAATGTTACTGTTAAATGTGGTTTGTTCGACCCTATTGGAAACAATGATCAGATGCTTATGATATGAACACCTTGTCTTGTCAACACTGTTTTGTATTGTTTCTTTGTATATATTTGTATATAACCAATAAACATTATTTTATAAATAAAAAATAAAAAAAAATAAGCCAACTCAATCTTGTTATTATTCGAAAATGAATCAATGTCCAATGTCCAAATAATGTCCAATGTCCAAATAACAACAACAACAACAACAACAACAACAACAATAATAATAATAATAATAATAATAATAATAATAATAATAATATATTAGATTTTCTGCCTCTCCGAAGACTTGGGGCGGCTCACAACAACAATAGTAACAATGTTACAATGGAAAACAAATCTAATAATAATTATTCAATCCTTATTGTCCAGTTGAATAACACAATTTAGACCAATTAATTCTAATCAAAATAATCCAAATTGTAATCCAAAGGTAAAGTCCAAATAATATCCAAATAAAATTCTATCCAGGATCAAAAATTTCTTCAAAAAGAATATATACCTCAATCCAAACTGAACATAACTTAAAATACTTTAGTCCTATTTCTTTAGTAAATCCAAATATATTTTTAGTAACTCCAAATATAGCTTGTTTAGTAAATCCAAATATAATGTGACATGCCTAGTCCTTTGTCTTCATTAAATCCTTTGTCTTCATTGAGTATTAAATCTCCATCTTGTGAAATATTTTCCTGCTGTTGCTTTAAATATAGTCACCACGTAGATTCCACAAAAGAGGAAAGGGAGCTGGCAATTTTAAATTTAGTTAACTCTCTTTGATTATAGAAATAAAGTTCAGTTCAATACAGTCCTTATCCCCTTGGTTCTAATATATTTAATAAAAACTTCCAGGAATAAAGTCACAGAATAAATTTAGAGCAAATTAGATCTTATGCTCTAATATGGTCTCTCTAATCATGTGAGCTGAAGCTGTTCCGGCTTATTAAGATCCACTCATACTGGCAAATTGATGTAGCTTTCTTCTTCTTCGCCTTAATTTAATATATTTCTTGTATTAAATGAGCTTGTAGGAATATTTTAATCTCTTTACCTCCTTTCTTCTCTGTCTTTTGATGTTTTTTTCTTCTCTTCTTGTGGACGTGCTGCTATGGCTGGGCGCCAGACATTGCCAGGGCCTGGATCTTTGCTCCTGGCGCTGCGGGGCAATCCTTCTCCTTCGGGGTAGTGGAAAAATACCCCCTGGATGCTGGGAAACCCCCTGTTCTGGATCGGACTCTCCGGGTCCAAACGGATCACTGGATCGCGACCCCCAGAGCGAAAACGGAGGTCCGGGGATGGAGCTCTGTCCCCAGCCTCCCGACGCAATTCGCTGCCACCGGAAGTCTCAACTTACCAGGAAAGACTTAATGAACTCAATCTGTATAGTCTGGAGCAGCGTTTCCCACACTAGTGTGCCGCGAGACATGGCCAGGTGTGCCGCCAAGCTCCAGCTGGGCGGGGCGCTGCCGGTACTTCCGTCCTGGGGCTCCCGCTCGCAGCTGTCCCCCGGCTCCTGCTCGATACCACGGTTTTCGGCGCTCTCCTGCTAGGCCCCAAAGAAGGAAGGCAGGAAGAAGGAGAGCTCCATTCTTCGCGCCTTTTTCCTGCCTTCCTTCTTTGGGGCCCAGCAGGAGAGCGCCGAAAACCGCGGCATCGAGCAGGAGCCGGTTGACAGCTGCGAGCGGGAGCCCCAGGACGGAAGTACCGGCAGCGCCCCGCCCAGCTGGAGCTTCTCTGGCGTCGACGGCAAGTGTCCTTTGTGGCCCGGCGGGAGGGCACTGGCGATGGGAGCTGGGGGGGGCGCAGGCAGTTGCGGGGAGATGGCGGCGGCGAGAGGGAGCGCTCTCTCTCTCTCAGCTGACTGCAAGCGGGAGCCCTGACGGTGGCGGTTGGACGTGCTGCTGGACGTCGTACATGCTGGCGCTGCGGGCCTGGCATATACGGTGTCCAGCAGCACGTCCAGCTGCCACTGTCAGGGCTCCCGCTTGCAGTCAGCTGAGAGAGAGAAAGAAAGAGAGACATATAAGAGAGGCAGAGAGAGAGAGAAAGAAAGACATAGCAAGAGAGGCAGAGAAAGAGAGACAGAGCAAGAAAGAGAGGCAGAGAAAGAGAGAGAGAGAAAGAGAGAGAGAAAGAGAGACATAGCAAGAGAGGCAGAGAGAGAGAAAAAGAAAGAGAGACATAGCAAGAGAAAA
Organism: Erythrolamprus reginae; assembly: GCF_031021105.1. Lineage (NCBI taxonomy): Eukaryota > Metazoa > Chordata > Lepidosauria > Squamata > Dipsadidae > Erythrolamprus > Erythrolamprus reginae. Next base: position 140,504,143 of record NC_091952.1, read on the forward strand.
AGAGAGACTTAGCAAGAGAGGCACAGAGAGAGAGAAAGAGAAAGAAAGAGAGACATAGCAAGAGAGACAGAGAGAGAGAAAGAGAGAGAAAGAAAGAGAGATAGCAAGAGAGGCAAAGAGAAAGAGACATATAGCAAGACAGTGAAAGAGAGAGAGAGAGCAAGAGAGAGAGAATAAAGCAAGAAAGAGATAGCAAGAGAGAGAGAGAGAGCAAGGGAGAGAGAAAGACATAGAGGAAGGGAAGGAGGGAGAGAGAAAGAGAGCAAAAAAGAGAGGAAGAAAGAAAGAAAGAGGGATGGAGAGAGAGAAAGAAGGGAAGGAAGGAAAAGAGAGAAAGAGGGAGAAATAGAGCGAAAGGGAGGAAGAGAGAGGGTTTTTTTGTCCAAACTTTTCTTTAGCCTGCCCCCCCGCCCCGCCCCCCCCTTTCAGTGTTCCCCAGGATTTTGAAAATATGAATAATGTGCCGCGGCTCAAAAAAGGTTGGGAAACACTGGTCTGGAGGACAGAAGGGAAAGGGGGGACATGATCGAAACTTTTAAATATGTTAAAGGGTTAAATATGATTCAGGAGAGAAGTATTTTTAATATGAAAGTGAACACAAGAACAAGGGGCACAATCTGAGGTTACTTGGGGGAAAGATTAGAAGTAATATGAGAAAATATTATTTTACTGAAAGAGTAGTAGATGCTTGAAACAAATTTCCAGCAGACGTGGTTGGTAAATCCACAGTAACTGAATTTAAACATGCCTGGGATAAACATATATCCATCTTAAGATAAAATACAGGAAATAGTAGATCTCTGAGGACTGTGGGTATGGCTTATGCATTTTGTTTCAACATCTTTCAGTGCAAATTGGGTGCTCTGGAGCTCCATTTTCGCTACCCCACTGCATTCTCCCCCATCCACACATGCACACACAGCTCTTCTAAAATTATGCACATTCAAACTCATTTATTGTGATAAGAAAAACATACCCAGAACCCAGAAGGGAAAAAAGGAGGGGGAATCAAATTTTTGCTACTGGTACTGTGTACCTGACCAAAATTTTGCTACTGGTACTGCGTACCTGACCATACCCGTAGGAACCCATCACTGCAAAGATGTCCACTTGTATGTAAATTCTTGTGTCCTTTGTCACCAAGCCAAGACAGCAACAGGAGCCCCTCCTGGCCTGCTACAATCTTTGCCTACACTAGAGAGACCTTGGGGGGCTATCTCCATGGACTTTTTGACATGTTTCCCCATCTCCGCCAGTTTCACAGCTGTGTTCGTGGTGGTGGACATATTGAACAAGATGGTGCATTTAATACCAATGGTTAAAGTCACTACCCAACTATTCATCCAACATAACTTCCATATCTTCCAGCTACATAGTCTACTCTACTCTACTCCTTTATTCCATTTTACCTGAAGAAAGATTTATTAAAGAAAACCTTGAAGACAGAGAGTATGTGTGGGAATATAGACAGGTAGACAGTCAAACAAATAGCAGAATAGAGAATAATAGGGTTGGAAGGGACCTTGGAGGTATTTTAGTCACACCCTCTTCACATGGCAGTAGATCCTATACCCTTGATGGCGAACCTATAGCACACATGGCAAAGGTGGCATGTGGAGCCATATCACAGGGCACGCCCTATGTCAGCTCCAGCGTGCATGCACATGCTAACCAGCTGGTTTATGGCCTTGGGGAAGGCCGTTTTGTGCTCCAAAGGCTTCAGGGAAGCTTCCCTGAAGCCCCGGAGTGCAAAAAACAGCACAACAGGCAAACAGGAGCACTTCTCAGTGGTTGTTCATCTGGGTTCCTCATGGACAGGTAGAGACCTGTGTTTGATGCACAGACACAAAGGTTTTTCCCTTCTCAGTTTGCAATGAACTCTTGTTCGAATCAGAATTCTGGCTGACTTTTTTGTTAACTGGCTGCCAGCTTTCTGTAATGCCAAGGCTTTGAGCAATGATGGCGAACCTTTTTTTCCTCGGGTGCCAAAAGAGTGGGGGGGTGCACTATCGTGCATGGGCACCCATAATTCAATGCCTGGGGACAGTGAAAACAGCTTCCCCCGCCCCCAAGAGGCCTTCTGGAGGCCAGAAATGGCCTGTTTCCCAGCTTCTGGTGGGCCCAATAGGCTTGTGTTTCACCCTCCCCAGCCTCCAAAACGCCCTCCCCAACCCCCTGCAGCAAGGGTCCTCAAACTTTTTACACAGGGGGCCAGTTCACTGTCCCTCAGACTGTTATTATCATTATTATTATTATTCATTAGATTTGTATGCCGCCCCTCTCCGAAGACTCGGAGGGCCGGATTATTAAAAAAATCCTATGAAAATGTAATATACCAATAGAAAAATAATGCATCAATTTATCAATTTCCATAAATTATACTTTTCTATAATTTTATTCAATATTTGCAGGCTCAATTAATTTTCAGGCACTTAGCATTTACTATTATTAACTTTCATCAATCTTCTACATTTCCAAGTATATTTGAAATGCATAATGCAAACTCATAAAATCATACAATACATATCATAAATCCTTTGTTTATCATATGTATCTTCCATTAATTTTACCTATGTAATGCTATAGTTCTAAAATTCTAATCCAATTTCACAAATTAATACATCCTAATATTAAACAACACATATATTTTACCAATATTCCATAGTCAATCCATATCAATAATCCCTCCTCAAAGGTATACCACTGTTCTCATTTCTGGGTACCTCTCCTGTCTCTCCCCCTTTTCTCTCTCATTTGTTTCTCATTTCTCCCTCTTCCTCCCTTTTTCTCTCATTCCTTCCCTCTCTCACTTCTCCTCTCTTTTTCCATCCCTGTCTCCTTCCCCCTTCTGTGTGTGTGTGTGTGAACTCTTGAACCATTTACAAAAACAGATGAGGGCTGGGTTTTTTTTCTGTTATTACTTGGGTGCTTTTTACCATATGCTAAAATCAAGAGTCACTTCTCTCTCTCTCTTTCCCTTCCTTCTTTCCCACCCTCCCTCCCTCCCTCCCTTTCTCGACACAGCAGAGCTGTTTGCTTTCCAGCTCGCAAGGGGGGCTCCTGTGGCCGTGACTGACCACCAGGGGGCTCCCTCCACAGGTGGCGCTGCCCTGGCAGCTCGTTAGCTTCCAAAGTGAACTGAGCATGTGCGTCCACCTTTTGTCCGTCTCTGCTTCTCTCGCTCTGCAGCTGAAAAGGCATGAAGGGGGAGGGGAGGAAAGGCTTCCCTCCCCCCTTCCCTCCCTCCTTCCTCTCCACTTCTCTTTCCCTCCCTCTTTTTCCCTTCTCTTTCCCTTTTCTTTCTTTTTCTCTATTTCTCTCTCTCTCTTTTCCCTCTTTCACCCTCCCTCTTCTCTCCCCGTGGAGGACTCACCCGACAAGCCTCCACCCTCCGACCCCGGACTCCCATTCAATCCCCATTCAGAAAATGGGAGCCAGCAACTCAAAGAGGAAGAGGAGATGGGTGTGTGCGTTTATGAGTTGTGCCCAGCTTGGCTTTCAGCAGGCCTTCCTTTACCTCGGGTGAGATGAGATCGAGGGGGAAGTTCTCGCCGCTGTCGCTTCAGCTTCGGATGCAGAGGTGCCTCAGAGAGTGGGCACAGAGACTCACCGCCTCCTCTGGGCGCAATCCCGGCATTGGCAGGAGGTGCCAGTGATATACACAGGCGGTGGGGAAGAACAAGGAGCTGCTGCCATCCCCGCCACCGCCCGCCACCAATGGGCCAGTGCCGAGCCTCTTTGAAGTTCACGGCAGAGTGCTCAGCCTCCCCACCCTGCTGCATGGTGGGCTGGCAGTGGAATGGGGAGCTCGCGCATGCAGGCGTGTGAGAACCTTTGCTGGTACAAGACTTCCATGCACTTTCTTTGCAGCTCCCTGCCCCAACTCCGATGCCCAGCTCCCCTAGCTGCTAGAGGGAACAGTGGTGAAGAGCACAGGATATGGATGCATCCTGTGCTCCTGTCACTCATCCACGGGCCATATATTTGGCATCAGCGGGCCGCAGGTGTCCCACAGGCCGTAGTGGGGGGACCGCTGTCATATACAGTGGTACCTCTACTTAAGAACTTAATTCGTTCCGTGACCAGATTCTTAAGTAGAAATGTTTGTAAGTAGAAGCAATTTTTCCAATAGGAATCAATGTAAAAGAAAATAATGCATGCAAACCCATTAGGAAATAAATAAAAGCTCGGAATTTGAGTGGGAGGAGGAGGAGGAAGAAGAGGCTGAGAACAGTCGCTGCCAAAGGAAGAAGGTGAGGTGAGGGGAATCAAAAAAATCCCAAACTGTAAGGCTTAAAAAAAAGAGGGACTGTGAGACATCCCATGGACGCAGAAAAGGTGGCTTTCCTCTGCAGCTTGCTGGCCAAGCCAGCTGCAGCATGAGTGTCACCATTGCTGGACTGCAATGATCCGCTGCTGCAGGATTATGCCGCTTTTTGTAACCAGCTGCAGCGGCAGTATGCGGACCCGGTACGGGAGCAGACAACCAAGAGGGCATTGAAACAGCTTAAACAAGGCTCACGCCCGCTGGCCAAGTACATGAGTGACTTTCATGGCCTCAGCACTCAACTTCAATGGAACGAGGCCACGTTGCTGGAGGCCTTTCAGGATGGTTTGTCTCAGGCCATGTTGGACAAGTTAGTTCATGAGGCCCTTCCTCATACCCTGGATGGTCTGGAGGAGTACAGTTTGCATTGGGTTGGTCAGGCCACCCCCCATGTTTCTGGTGCTGTGTCTGTGCCTGCTCCACGCCGGGGTGTGCCAGCTGTTCCCGTCCAGTGTCCGGTTCCTGTGCCCAGCGTTTTGTGCCAGCCCTGCCTCCACATCCGGCAGATCGCTTGGTTCCAGAGGCTTGTGAGGAACTGATGGACTTGAGTTTCATCAGATCCCATGTGTCCGTCATGGAAAGGGCTCATTGGCATGCAATGGGCCTTTGTTATTACTGGGGGGGGGGGGGGCAGCCCATTTTGCTAATTCCTGCCCTCACAAGTGGCAGAACATGGCAGCTGCTGCCGTCCCGACTTTTCCAGTACCGGCTCCCGATCCTGTACAACCTGCTACAACCACCGCTCCTGCCTAACCAGTGTCGGCTCCAGTGACTGTTGCAGCTCAGCTGGAGCCACTGTTGGAAATAAGGGGAGCCCGGCCTGGTGGCAGCGCTAGGTTGGGCCGGCATCCAGGCCTCTCCGGACTCCTTGGCTAACGACCCCAGTCCGTACCCCGTCTAACTCTTCGTAGAACAACGTACCCAGTATCTCACAGCTCATGCTCTTGTGGATTCGGGGGCCACCATGAACTTTTGGGATGAGGCTTTTGCTCAGTGACATTCACTGCCATTGTGTCCTATTAATCCATCTTTAACTGTTGAGACCATTGATGGGCAAGTTCTGCTTTCCCAGCCGGTGCATCTGGCCATTGGGATTCACAAGAAGGCCCTCCAGTTTTACATCATCTCCATTTTCCTGTGGTTCTGGGATTGTCTTGGCTACGAGAGCATGATCCTCACGTGGTGTGGACCCAGAATGTTGCATCATTCCCAAGTCTGCAGTGTGTGAACCATCACTGTCATGTTTGCACCACTCGGGGGCCTGGCCCCCCCGAGGTTGCCTTACCAGATTGCCTCACAGAGTTCGCCAATATCTTTGATGAGAAGGAGGCAGATCGGCTGCTGCCGCATAGGACATACAACTGTGCCATTGAACTCTTCCATGACGTCAAGCTTCCTGCCGGTTGGCTGTATTCTATGTCTGAGCTGAGCTAGTGGCCCTCAAGTATTTCATTGAAAAGAACTTAGCTAAAGGGTTCATCAGGCCTTTGACCTCGTCCCTTTCTGCACCCATCTTGTTTGTGAAGAAAAAGACTGGGGATTACCAACGAGTTAATGCCATCACTGTGTGCAACCAGTACCCGCTGTTGTTGATCCCAGGGCTAATGCAGCGTCTGCAATCCGCCAAGGTTTTTTCCAAAATAGATTTAAGAAGCGCATACAATTTGGTGCAGATCCGACTGGGGGGTGAGTGGAAAACGGTGTTCAGCATGTGGTACAGGCACTTTGAATTCACGGTTATTCCCTTCGGTCTCACTAAGACCCTGGCGGTCTTCCAGCATCTGATGAATGGTGTTTTTTGCGATATGTTAGATCATTTTGTCATTATTTATTTCAATGACATTCTGATTTATTCTCCCTTACAGTCCAGTCATCTGTATCATCTGCAGTTGAAGTTGAACCAATTGCAGATACGTTGGTCATTTTTCTTTGCACGACCCGTGCAAAGTTGACCCAACTTTCTTTCTTTTAATAAATATATTTATTGAATTTCTTTTCCATTTTAAAAACAATACATAATCATATTTACAGGTGAATCAACATCATATATACATTTTTATCAACATTGTCTTTTAATTGTTTTTGAACTTCTTGATGTTTTATGTCGGTGTTTAGTTTGAGTTTCTTTTTTTTGTCCATTGATACCATTTTGTCCAGATTTCATAGTAGTTCGAATCCTTTTGATTATTTAATTCCATTGTCAATCTGTCCATCTCTGCACACTCGTATATTTTCTTGATGATCTCGTTGTCTTCAGGTATTTGTGGGTTTTTCCAATTCTGTGCGAATACAATCCCTGCCGCTGTTGTTATATGCAGGATTAAGTATTTTACATTTTTAGAGTAAGACCCTCTCATAATGCCAAGTAGAAAAAACTCTGGTGTATATTCTATTTTTATGTTTGTTATTTGACACAACCAATTGTTTACTTTTTTCCAATATTTTTTGTCTCTGGACATAACCACCATAGAAGAAAGAAGGTGCCTTGTGTCTTATTGCATTTCCAGCACGTTGGACTGTAATTTTTATGCATTTTACCTAGTCTTTTGGGTGGGAGATGCCAACTATATAGCATTTTGTATTGATTTTCTTTGTATGTTGTGGATTTGGTCGATTTAATATTTCTCTTCCAGATTTGTTCCCATTCCTCTATATATAGAATAGAATAGAATAGAATTTTTATTGGCCAAGTGTGATTGGACACACAAGGAATTTGTCTTGGTGCATATGCTCTCAACGTACATAAAATAAAATATACATTTGTCAAGAATCATGTGATACAACACTTAATGATTGTCATAGGGGTCAAATAAGCAATGAAGAAGCAATATTAATAAAAATCTTAGGATATACGCAACAAGTTACAGTCATACAGTCAACATGGGAGGAAATGGGTGATAGGAATGATGAGAAAAACTAGTAGAATAGAAGTGCAGATTTAGTAGAAAGTCTGACAGTTTTGAGGGAATTATTTGTTTAGTAGAGTGATGGCGTTCGGGAAAAAACTGTTCTTGTGTCTAGTTGTCTTGGTGTGCAGTACTCTGTAGCGATGTTTTGAGGGTAGGAGTTGAAACAATTTGTGTCCAGGATGCGAGGGGTCAGTAAATATTTTACCCGCCCTCTTTTTGACTCGTGCAGTATACAGGTCCTCAATGGAAGGCAGATTGGCAGCAATTGTTTTTTCTGCAATTCTGATTATCCTCTGAAGTCTGTGTCAGTCCTGTTGGGTTGCAGCACCAAACCAGACAGTTATAGAGGTGCAGATGACAGACTCAATGATTCCTCTGTAGAACTGAATCAGCAGCTCCTTGGGCAGTTTGAGCTTCCTGAGCTGGCGCAGAAAGAACATTCTTTGTTGTGCTTTTTTGATGATGTTTTTGATGTTAGGTGACCATTTTAAGTCTTGAGATATGATAGAACCTAGAAATTTGAAGGTCTCTACTGTTGATACTGTGTTGTCTAGTATTGTGAGAGGTGGAAGGGTGGAAGGGTTTCTCTTAAAGTCTACCACCATTTCTACAGTTTTGAGTGTGTTCAGTTCTAGATTGTTCTGGTCACACCACAAGGATAGTTGTTCAACTTCCCGTCTGTATGCGGATTCATCATTGTCTCGATGTATATATATATATATTGTGGTGAAAGTTTTTCGCCCAAGCAATCATTGTACCTTTGATTATCTCCTCTGGTCTCTCATATTCCATCAAATATTTAGATATCTTTGATATTCCTTTTTCTTCCGGGCCTGTCAGTAATTTGTCTAGTGGTTGAGTAACTCTTTCTATACCTGTTTGTTCCATATCTTTTTAATATTTTGATTGAATTTGAAGGTAAGTCCACCAGTCCATATTTATATTTTGTGTTATTAATTTTTCTCTACTTTTAAGTTTACAGTTTGTATCTAATATTTCTTTATACTTAATCTTTTTTGTCATTTCTATTGTATTTGGGTATATCAGGGCTTCCATTGTGGATATCGAATTTGGTCTTTTTATATAATGTTTCTGTCTGATCTCTTTCCATGTTTTTAATAAAGATTGTCTAATTAAATGTCTATTAAAATATTTTTGTATTTTATCTCCTGTGTCTCATAAATAAGCGTGCCAACCTTTCTCTAGATCATGGCCTTCCAATTGTAAAATTCGTTTATTATCTAGATTGATCCATTCTTTTATCCACATCAGTGAAGCTGCTTTATAGTACATTTTGCAGTCTGGCATTCCAAATTCCCCTCTACTCTTTATATCTTCTAAATCTACTATCTTTATTCTTGGTTTTTTATCTTGCCATATAAATTTAGATATTATTTTATTTAATTCAGAAAAAAAATTGGAGTCCAGTTTTATTGGAATGGTTTGAAATAGGTGTAAGAATTTAGGAAGTATACTCATTTTAATAGATGCTATTCTTCCTATCAATGATAGTTGTAGGTTGCCCCATTTTCCTAATTCTACCTTAGTTTGATTTACTAATTTTATGTAGTTACCGTATATACTCGAGTATAAGTCGAGTTTTTTAGCCCAAAAAATGGGCTGAAAAAACCCGACCTCGACTTATACTCGGGTGACTGACAGGTCACCACAAGAGGGCGCAAGCGGCTTAGGGAAAGACAGCCGTCTTTCAGCTTGAAAGAAGCGGCAACTGCCTGGTTAAGAAGGGAGAATCCACCCCCTAGCCAAACGGCTTTTTTACTGTTTAGCGCAGCGTTCGAGCGCTAAACAGGAAAAAAGCCGTTTGGCTAGGGCAGTGATGGCGAACCTATGACACGCGTGTCACCACTGACACGCCTAGCCATTTTTGGTGACACGCGGCCACCGGAGAAACGGAGCTTTAGGGAGTGCAATTGCAACCGCAATTATTATTATTTTTCCTCTCCCCTTAATTAAGAGGCCGGGCGATTTTCGCCCCGCCGATATTTGCGATGGCTGGGAGGGGCGAGAACACCGCCTCCCAGCTGATTGGCATGGTGCCAAGCATGGAATGGTGGTTGGCTCGCAGGGGCCACTGGGAGCGAGGGGAGGGGTTGCAGGCCTCCTCCCTTCCCCCTGCCCAGGAAAGAGTTGTAAGAAAGAAAGTTGTAAGAAAGCGCGCTGCTTTCTCGGAAAGCCAGCTTTCCTGGCCAGCACAGGGCTTTCCCGCCGCTCCCTCCCTCCGAAAACACAACGGAGGTCCACAGCGAAGCCGAGTGGAGCAACGGGAGGCTCAGGCTGGTGGCGGTAGACCTCCGGGTTTTTTTCGGCGGGGGGGCAGGAGGACCTTCCTGGCTTTCCGGGGCAGCTGGCTTGAGACTTGTGCCGGTCAGCAAAGCCAGCTGCACGCCGGAGATGTGGAGAGAAAGAAGGGAAAGAGAGGGAGGGAAAGAGGAGAGGACAGAAGGAGGGAGGGAAGGAAGGGAGAGAAAAGTGAATGAGAGGGAGAGAGAAAGGGAGGAAGAGAGGAAGGAAGGGAGACATAAATATAAAGAGGGAGAGAGGTGAATAGGGGAAGGAAGGAAAAGAGAAAAAAGTGGAAGGAAGAGAGAAGAAAGGAAGGGAGAGAGAGAGAAAGAGAGAGAGAAGATAGGAAGGAAGAGAGAGTGAGAGAGAGCAAGAAAGAAAGACGGAAAGATTGAGAAAGGCAGCGTGTGTGTGTGTGCGCGTGTGTGCGTGCCGCTGATGGTCCGGGAGCTTAGCGTGTGCGTGGAGAGATGAAGAGAAAGAGGGAGAAACGCAGCGTGTGTGGGGTGTGTGCGCGCGTGTGTGTGTGTGCTGCCAGCGTGTGCGTGGAGAGATGAAGGAAAAGAGGGAGAAATGCAGTGTGTGTGTGTGTGTGTGTGTGTGTGCTGCTGATGGTCCGGCAGCTGCAGCGTGTGGGGGGGGCGCCAATGCTAAGGCAGTCCGTCCGTGGTGGGGCTGCAGGGCAGGCACAGCAGCCCAGGGAGAAAGAGGGAATTGAGATAAAGAGAGAGGGAGAGATGAAGGGAAAGAGGGAGAAAGGCAGGGAGAGAAAGATAGAAAGGAAGAGGGAGGGAGAGATAGAAAGGAAAGAGGGAAGGAGGAAAGGGAGGGAGAGATAGAAAAAAGGAGGGAGGGAGGAAAGAAGGAGGGTGAGGGGTAGTAGGATAGGGAGAGGGAAAAGGAAGGGCTTGGAGAAAGGCAGGGTGAGAGAAAGATAGAAAGGAAAGAGGGAGGGAGGAAAGAGGGAGGGAGACATAGAAAGGATAGAATTATAGATGCAAGAACTCGCTCATGTGTGATAGCGCACGCCCACACTTTATTTATTTATTTATTTATTTATACTTATATGCCGCCCAGTCCCAAAGGGATTGTCACTCAGACACTGTACTTTTCCGCCCACCCCGAAAAAAAATTAGAGGGAACACTGCCCTCGCCCCTCTGCTCCCTGCTCGCCTTCCAGAACGGTGTTACAGGAGACGGTAAACCCTTTCCGGGTTATTAATTTGTAATTTTAAAAAATCATGCCGGGCTCGCAAAAAAGAGAGTCTGAAAAAAAAACCTGCGTGGACGTCGCACCATTTGCTTCCTCCTTTGGCGGCTCATAACTAGATTTTTACAACCCCCCACCCCCCTTGATAAGCTTTTACTTGAATCTGAACAGTTTGGGGGTTCGCCAAAGAGAGAAAAGTGAACGAGAGGGAGAGAGAAAGGGAGGAAGAGAGAAAAGTGAACGAGAGGGAGAGAGAAAGGGAGGAAGAGAGGAAGGAAGGAAGAGATAAATATAAAGGGAGAGAGGGAGAAAGAGAGGGAGGGGAAGATGGGAAGGAAGGAAAAGAGAGAGAGAAAGAGAAAAAAGTGGAAGGAAGAGAAAAAAAGGAAGGGAGAGAGAGAGAGAAAGAGAAAAAAGTGGAAGGAAGAGAGAAGGAAAGAAAGGAAGGAAGGAAGAGAGAGAGAAAGAGTGTGAGAGAGAAGATAGGAAGAGAGAGGGAGAGAAATGATAGAATAAAGGGGAGAAAAAAAAGAGAAATGAGAAAATGATTGAGGCAGAGAATGACAGGAAAGAGAGAGAAAGATAATTATGCATATTTGTTATTTAAACTATAAATATCACAAAATTATGTTTTTTTCTCAAGGTGACACACCACCCGAGTTATGCTCAGTTTTTTGGCGAATTTTGACACACCAAGCTCAAAAGGTTGCCCATCACTGGGCTAGGGGGTGGATTCTCCCTTCTTAACCGGGCAGTTGCAGCTTCTTTCTGTTTAGCGCAGTGTTGGAGCACTAAACAGCAAAAAATCGGCAACTGCCCGGTTAAGAAGGGAGAATCCACCCCGTAGCCAAACAGCTTTTTTACTGTTTAGCGCTAGAATGCTGCGCTAAACAGGAAAAAAGCCGTTTGGCTACGGGGTGGATTCTCCCTTCTTAACCGGGCAGTTGCAGCTTCTTTCTGTTTAGTGCAGCGTTGGAGCGCTAAACAGCAAAAAATCGGCAACTGCCCGGTTAAGAAGGGAGAATCCAGAGTCCTGTTGGAGGTGGGCGGCAAGGAAAGAGGGAGGGAGAGAGGGAAGGAAGGAAGGAGTTAAGAAAGAAGGAAGACAGAAAGAAAGGAAAAAAAGATGGTAGAAAGGAAGAGAGACAAAGAAAGATGGTAGGAAGGAAAAAAGATAAAAAAGGAAAGGGAGGGAGGGAAGGGACTGAAGAAGGAAAGAAGATAGGCAGACAGAAAAAGAAAAGGGGGGGAGAAGGAAGAAAGGAAGGAGAGAGAGAGAGAAAGAAAGAAAGAAAGAAAGAAAGACAGACAGACAGACCTATGACCACAATTGAGCCCAAAATTGTGGTTGTTAAACAAAAGCGTTGTTCAGTGAGAATCACCACATTTTACTCAATCCATGGCATTTCCTAGCTCTAACAGTGATGTGCAAGCTAGGGAAGTACTGGTACATCTGAAGGTACCATATGTGTAATGTTCTAGTTATGGTTAAATGTGTGGCAGAAAGTGGACTCTGGGTTTGTTTTTCCTATTACAGTAAGTGAGGTTGAATATACCGTATACAGTATACCGGTAATTTTACAAGAGCTCCCTCCCTCTCTCTCTCTCTCTGTAAATATACCGTACATATACAGTTTATATAGTAAACAATGTACGGTATATTTTTGTGTGCCTGTGTGTAATATGTATGTATACATATGGCATATACACATAGAATTAAATAGTATATTTTGGATGTTCAGTAATAGTAAATAGAGAGGGAAATTGTATCTCTTTGAGGCAAGGAGAGGCCAAATATCCTAACCCTAACCCAAACCAGCAGGAGCAGTGGGGGATTGAGGTAAGTACAGTACTTGCAATTTTTTTGCCTATACTGTCTTGGGGTACATATACCTGTTTACCCTCTTTTAAACTTACAGAGCTAGTTTACTGGTTTTCTTTGAAATAAATATTCTAAAACATTTACCCTACTGATGCCTCAATTGATGTAATTTTATTGGTTTCCATTTTAATAAGTTACCAGTAGCCGCTGCATTTTCCATCCTCGACTTATACACGGGTCAATAAATTTACCCCAATTTTTGTGGCAAAAGTAGGGGCCTCGACTTATAGTCGGAGCGACTTATACTCGAGTATATAGGTATCTTCTTTTATTGATGAGCATCTATTAGTTAAACTTATTCCTAAATATTTAAATTGTTTTTGTGTTAGTGAATCCTAGTTTAATTTCAAATTCCTTATTTTGCTTATTCATCTCTACATGGGGCTACCTTTGAAAAGTGTTCGGAAACTTCAGATTGTGCAGAATGCAGCTGCGAGAGCAGTCATGGGCTTACCCAGGTATGCCCATGTTTCACCATCACTCCGCAGTCTGCATTGGCTGCCGATCAGTTTCCGGTCACAATTCAAAGTGTTGGTTATGACCTTTAAAGCCCTTCATGGCATCGGACCAGAATATCTCCGAGACCGCCTTCTGCCGCACAAATCCCAGCGACCGATTAGGTCCCACAGAGTGGGCCTCCTCCGGGTCCCGTCAACTAAACAATGTCGGTTGGCGGGCCCCAGGGGGAGAGCCTTCTCTGTGGCGGCACCGACTCTCTGGAACCAACTCCCCCCGGAGATCAGAACTGCCCCTACTCTTCCTGCCTTCCGTAAACTTCTCAAAACCCACCTTTGCCGTCAGGCATGGGGGAACTGAAACACCTCCCCCTGGGCCCGCTGAATTTATGCATGGTATGCTTGTGTGTGTATATGTTAGTATGGGGTTTTTTAAAACTTTTCATATTTTAATTAATTGGATTATGTATTGGATTGGTTTTTTTCACTTGTTGTGAGCCGCCCCGAGTCTTCGGAGAGGGGCGGCATACAAATCCAAATAATAAATAAATAAATAAATAAATATTTTTGGTCATGAATTTTGTTTTCTGTTTATTAATTTTTAGGCCTGCTGCCTCTCCATATTCTTCTATTTTTCCAATTAAATGTTGCCTTGTCTCTAATGGGTCTTCTAAGAAAAATACTAAATCATCTGCGAAAGCCTGTAATTTATACTCCTCTTTTTTATTTTTGTTCCTTTGATGTTGTTATCTTTATGAATCTCATTTAACAAAGTTTCAAGTACTAATATGAAGAGTAAAGGAGATAGCAGGCATCCTTATCTAACTCCTTTATTTATTTGAAATGTTTTAGTCATTTCATTGTTAACAATTACTTTGGCTTTCTGAGTGGTACATATATTATCGATTATTTGTTCAAATTTGGAGCCAAATTTCATTTGCTGTATTAGTCTTTTCATATATTGCCAATTCACGTTGTCGAAGGCTTTCTGCGTGTCCAAAAAGATCAATGCTATTTGTTTTTCTGGGTGTGCTTCATAGTATTCAATTATGTCTAATACAATTCTTGTGTTATTTCTAATTTGTCTCGTTGGTAGAAAACCATTCTGATCTATATGTATAATTTTGTTTAGTATTTTTTAAAATCTTTCCGCTAGTATTGAGGTGAAAATTTTGTAATTTGTGTTTAGGAGAGCAATTGGTCTATAGTCGCTGACATGGTTTGTATTGGCACCTTCTTTCGGTATCATGTCTCTTATGATATGACATATAATATATGTCTCTTTCCATGTTTCAGGTATTTTAGCTTTCAACAGTGCTTCGTTATAAATTTCTAATTGTAGTTGTTCTAAAGTCTCTCCAAAGCACTTATAATACTCCCCCAGACCTGGCGATTTGTTATTTTTCTGTTTTTTAATTGCATTTTGAAGCTCTATTGGAGTGATCTCTCTATTTAACATTTCCCTGTCTTCTTCATTTATTTCCATTATTTTGTAGCAAGTATTTATCTATTTTAGTTGTATTGATTTCCTCTTGTGTATATAATTTCTCATAATATTCTAAGATAATTTCTTTTAATTTTTGTTCATTATGTTGTAATCTCCCTTCTGCATCAATTAATTGATAATCATTCTATTTTCCTTTTCCTTTTTAATTTTATATGCCAGCCATCTGCCCGGTTTATTTGCATTTTTGAAGAACCTTTGCCTGGCAAGTTTGATATTCTGGCTGTTGATCTAGTAGGTTTAGCTCATGTTTATAACTTATTAGAGATTCATATACTTCCTTTTTTCTGGTGATTCCTGGTGTTGCTTTTCTAATTTTTAAATGTTCTCTATTAACATGTTGTATTTCTGTCTTCTCTTTTTATTCCTTCCTATGTTATATACTATGATAATATAGTGGTACCTCATGATACGAACCCCTCGTCTTACGAACAACTCGAGATACGAACCCGGGGTTCAGAAATTTTTTGCCTCTTCTTACGAACTTTTTCCTTCTTACGAACCCGCCACCACCGCCTCCACCGCCGAGAAGCCCCACCGCCCGGCTGTCGCTTTTTGAAACAGCCGGGGGGCTTTCCAGCATCCTCCTGAACCCGAACGCCAAACCCGAACTTCCGGGTTCGGCATTCAGTAGGACGCAGGGAAGCCCTCCGGCTGTTTCAAAAGGTGACAGCTGGGTGGCGGGGCTTCTCGGAGGTCTCCCGAATGCCGAACCTGGAAGTTCGGCAAAAGTTCAGGTTCGGGAGGCCTCCGAGAAGCCCCGCTGCCCAGCTGTCACCTTTTGAAACAGCCAGGGGGCTTCTCAGTGTCCTCCTGAACGCTGAAGCCAAACCCAAACTTCCGGGTTCGGCATTAGGGAGGCCGCCGAGAAGCCCCCCGGCTGTTTTAAAAGGTGACAGCCGGGCGACAGGGCTTCTCAGTGAAAGTTTGGGTTCCAGAGGCTGCTTTGGGTTTTTGGCTGGGGGGGAGGCAGGAGGTCCAGCCTGACACCCCCCACCCCAGCGCTTCACCTTCCCCCCCAGCCACAAACCCAAATGTCTCCGCTGTAGCAGCTGCTGCAAGAGGCTTCCCCGCCCCTCGCCTGTGGCCGACAGAAGAGCGCTCTTGCCCGGCGGGAGGCAAAGCACTGGGCAAAGCACTCTTCACCTCCCACCGGGCAAGAGCGCTCTTCTGCCGGCCACGGGCGAGGGGCGGGGAAGCCTCTTGCAGCAGCTTCTACAGCGGAGACATTTGGGGTTTTGGCTGGGGGGGAAGGCAGGAGGTCCGGCGCTTCACCTGCCCTCCCAGCCAAACAGCAAAGCCGGGGAGCTCCCCAGCCGCCAAAGGAGACTTAACCCCGTCCCTCTGTCCCACCCATTGCCCGTGGCCGGCAGAAGAGCGGGGGCAGGCAGGAGGCAGTTCTGCTGGATACAGGCGATGGGTGGGACAGAGGGGCGGGGTTAAGCCTCCTTCGGCGGCTGGGGAGCTGCCCGGCTATGCTTTTTGGCTGGGAGGGCAGGTGAAGCGCCGGACCTCCTGCCTTTCCCCCAGCCACATTCGCCTTCCTCCACCACCAGCGGCATCCACTCCTCCTCTTCTCGTTTCTTTACAAGATGACAGCTGGGCGGCGGCACAGAGGCTGGAGGCGGCGGGTGTGTGTGGAAGAGATCTGCAGGAGAACTGGGGGGAGCTGCGGTGCCTAGACACCTGCCTGCAGCAAAGGCACCCTGCGACCACCACCTTTGCCCCCAGAGGAAAGACCCCAGCCCACGCCTGCTGCTTGCTCTCCTGGGGGCCCCCGCAAAGATCACCTTCGGGAGCTTCCCAGCCAGGTCCCTTCCACGGGGCGGTGGCCGTGGCTCCCCCCAGTTCTCCCATGGACCTCTTCCACACACCCCCGCCGCCCCCATCCTCCGCACCACCGCCCGGCTGTCATTTTGTAAAGAAGCGAGAAGAAGAGGAGGAGCTGGATGCTGGTGGTGGCGGAGGAAGGAGGCTGGGAGGGAGGTGGAATATGGGAGGAGGAGGGAGGCAGACTCCACGCTTTTCTTTCGGCGGAGGAGCTAAGCGGCCAGAGAAAGGGATCAATGTAAAAGCGCCGCTGGGCTGGGAACGTCTTTGGCCAATTAGCTCCTGCTGTTACATACCACTATGTAAAGCTTCCCTTAATTAAGATGATTTTTGCTCTGCTTTGAATCTCCCAGCCAATTCAACAGGGGAACTATACGACCTTGGACGACTAACTATCCTCAGGCCCTCACTGAAGAGGTGGCAGAAAAGAAATCTCCAACTCTTAACATCTAATTGCGACTCATGAACTGTTCCCCAGTAAGGCAGAATATATTGCACTGATGGTTTCATTAGTTGGAGTCTCAGGGTTCACTGTGTATAACTCCAGAAATATCAACAGTTTAGCTTGTACACTAGTTAAAAACCTCAGTTCGACTTTCCAGGTCCTAGATGCACTAACCAGAGTGCTGACGCAGATTCAGGAAGTTATCCTCAAAAATAGTTGATTACTTGTTATCAAGACACAATCATGGCTGCAAAGAATTTTGAAGCATGCTTCAACTGGCCAAAACCTCACAGCTCATAGAAAGTGACATCAAATGTCTAAAAGAATTGGCACAAAACATTGGATATGATAAATTTCCTTTCGACTAAACATAATGTCTGTCCTGGGAATCCTAATCTGTTGCCTCTACCAGTGTCTTCTTCCTTGTCTCAGTAATCTGCAAAATTGCTTCCCATCTCACAGGCATCCCTATAAGGATACCAAACAGGTATATTAAGGTGAAATTGATAAAAATTCTTGCCCTTTTTAGCTTGAGTTACCAGTTACAGCAGTACCAAAGTGAATCACAGCCACTTTGTCATTTTCTGGCAAGACTTATTGATTATTATCTTACCTGTTGTCTGACTGACAAAGCATAGATTCTATGGAGGACTTGTTCATAATTCTCCCAATACTCCTTCAATAGTATTTCCTTTCCAATAGGATTCCTTGGCTATAGAGTATCTGGACATCAGCAACAGCAATTGAGGAGATGGGGGAGAGAAAGGAAGGTCCTAGGAAAATCTGATGCCAAGCTGATCACTGGGGTAGTCCATGCTTGGAGACTATTTTTTACTGCTGAAATAATCACAGTAAGGAAAAAATATACACGCCAATACATCTATGGAAGCAATGGCTGAGCAGAAGCAAAGTAGCAAGATAAGTAGAATAGTGGCATACGGGTAGTAGAACATTGATAATAGCAAAGAAGAGGCGGACTTGTATAAAGATAATACAGGAGAGAGAGAAATGATACATACTAACCATGCCCTACTTATCCTATGAAATCACAGAGTCCACAAATATTTTATTGCCACTAAAAGCCTTGCCAGGCTTTGTTGTTGTTGGACCAATTTGGCCAAACTTCCAGAATACTATAGTTTACTAGATTAGAAAGAAAACATAATTTCCATTCTTTAACCATCATCTGAAACTATGAATTTCAGGACAGAAGCAGAGAATCAGAGCAATAAAGATGAAGCTGAGAGTGGTTATCTGCCAAAGAATAAGTATGTCTGTGAGACCCTGAGGGAAAAAATCGAGAAACTACATGAGGTAAGAAAAATACTGACTCCACCAAACCATACTATTGCATAATTCACTTATGTGGCTATAGACAAGTTTGGGAAGCCTCGCAGGAAAAAAATCCTATAGCCAATCATATTTTAAAGCACAAAAAAAGACATTGAAATTGAATATTGGTTATTGCATTATTCCAGTATGTTAATTTTTTGGATATTTTGGACATTCTGGAGTCTATGATTCTATTTATTGCAACTGAAAGTGGTGTTTCCCCTGAGGTGAATTACTTTTTTATTTCATAGAAAGAAAACATTACGGAGCCATATGGTGATTGGCAATAGAAAAATATACAGTGGTACCTCAGAGAAGGTCCGCAACTTGGGAATCCTTCTCGATCTTCAGCTGAGCTTAGAACATTTACACAGGTCTGCCTGGTGCACCGGTTGCAAGCCTATTTGGACAGGGAGTCTCTCCTCACAGTCACTCATACCCTCATCACCTCGTGGCTTGATTACTGCATTGCACTCTACATGGAGCTTCCTTTAAAGAACATTTGGAGACTGCAAATATCGCCATCACTCCGTGAGCTGCATTGGTTACTAATTGGTCTCCGAACGCAATTTAAAGTGTTGGTTATTATCTTTAAAGCCCTACATTGCTTAGGACCAGATTACTTACAGGACTGTCTCCTGCCTCACTTATCCCAGTGACCGGTTAGTTCCCACAGAGTTGGTATTCTCCAGATCCCCTCAGCCAAGGAATGTCACCTGGCGGGGCCTAGGGGAAGGGTCTTTTTTATGGCAGCTCCGGTCCTTTGGAATCAAATCCCCCAGAGATTCGCACTGCCCACACACCCTTCTGGCCTTTCATAAGGTTTTGAAAACACACCTGTGCTGGGAGGCATGGGCTGTTGAGTATTGACATTTTGCTCCAGACTGGTTGTAACCTATAAAGCCCTACCTGGCTTAGGACCAGGATACATATGGGACCGTCTTCTGCTTCATGAATCCCAGCAGCCAGTTAGGTTCCACAGGGTTGGCCTTCTCCAGGTCCTGTTGGCCAAACAATGTCATCTGGTGGGGCCTAGGGGAAGAGCCTTCTCTGTGGCGGCCCCAGCCCTCTGGAATGAACTCCCTCTGGAGATACGTACAGCCCACTTCCTCCTGATCTTTTGTAAAGCTCTGAAGACCTACCTCTGCTGGCGAGCATGGGGACCATGGGCCATGAGATTGTTCCTGGACAATATGAATGATTGAATTGGATGAATGTGATTGACTGCATAAGGGGTTTCAGATTTTTATTAATTTTGTATATGTCTTTTTAAAATAATTAGATTTCTCATATATATTGTGTGTATTTACAATGTTGTATGCTGCCCTGAGTTGCTTCAAGAAGGGTGGTAGAGAAATCAAATAAATAAATCCATTTTAGGCCTTTAATCATCTTAGTTGCTCTTCTTGCACTTTTTCCAAAGTCTCAATATCTTTTTGTAATATGATAACCAAAATTGGATGCAGTATTACAGGTGTGGTCTTACTAAGGTTTTATAAAGTGGTACTAATGATTTTGAAGGTCCCTCTCACAGTTTCTATTTTTGAGCCAGGTTTTGCCTAATTATACTTGTACCTTTGAACTTGTACCTTTGTTTTTTCCTAAATGTAAAACACCAAAGTCCGGAGGTGGGGTTTTGAGAACTTTGGTGTTTTTGTGATGCTGCAATTTCGCTGAGGCTCCCCTTGCTGGGGCCCCCCACCCCTGTACTTCCATTGCCAGCGAAGCGCCCATTTTTGCGATGCTGGGATTTCCCTGCAGCATCGCAAAAACACAGAAGTCCAGAGGTGAGGTTTCCCATGGAGGGGAGCCTCAGGGCAATCCCAGCAGCACAAAAAAGGGCGCTTCGGCTGGAAAAAGGGGTGAATTTTGGGCTTGCACGCATTAATTGCTTTTCCATGGATTCCTATGGGAAACATTGTTTCGTCTTACGAACTTTTCATCTTACGAACCTCATCCTGGAACCAATTAACTTCGTAAGACAAGGTATCACTGTACATCATCCAAGTAGAACAAAACGCTGTTATACAGGTGCTCATGAAGTACCTCATTGATTAGTTGCTTAAACACCCTCGGCACCCCCTGTAGGCCAAAAGGGAGCACCTGGAACTGAAAACACCCTAAAGGGCAGTTGAAAGCCATCTTCCATTAGTCCCCCTCTTTAATCTGGACACAATAGTATGCCTCACGTATATCCAGTTTGGTGAAAAATTTACCCTTTGCCAGATAAGCCAACATGTCCTTCATGACGGGTAGGGGATGCAATGGTACCTCAACCTAAGAACGCCTCTACTTAAGAACTTTTCTAGATAAGAACCGGGTGTTCAAGATTTTTTTGCTTCTTCTTAAGAACCATTTTCTACTTAAGAACCTGAGCCCGAAAAAACATGAGTAACATGAAGGCCCGGCCAGTTTCCTGCCATTCCTCTTTTAATCCTGGCCATCTCAGGCTTTTCTGGGCTGCCAGAGGAGCCATTCAGTGGCACTTAAGGAGGCTTTGGCAGTCCAGAGCGAACAAAGCATTTTCCTTTTTCTGGGCACTTGGAGAGGGAATAAACATCTGCTGGGGCCCAGAGAAAAGAAATGCTCCCTTCGCTCTGGGCAACCCAGAACGAACTGAGCATTTTCCTTTCTCTGGGCGCTGCCTCAGAGTCCCTCTTTTTTTTTATGCCTTAAAGTCTTGGATTTTTTTTTATCCCCCTCACCTCACCTTCTTCCTTTGGCAGCGTCTGTCCTCCTCTTCTTCCTCCTCCTCCCACCCAAATTCTGAACTTTTATTTCTTTCCTAATGGGTTTGTGTAGTAATCAGGGACTTCGTATAGGAAAACAGGCCCTTATTGCTATAACACATGCCAAAGCAGGCAGGCACAGACTTAAAGATACAGAACAGCACCAGCTCTTTATACACAGAGCTGGCTGAGGCAGTAACCAATACACAAACAGTAAAGTTTCCCGCTTACAGAGTTACTATGTATACGCGTCCAATCAGCACCCTGGATAGGGCACCAATAGCCGCGGCTAGCAGCCGGCCGGTTGTCAAGCAGACACTTCACTCCTTCCCCTTTGGTTGGAGCATACGAAATCATTTAAATAGGAGGGCTTTTTACAAACTCGTCCGGATCGCCTGGGCTCCACGGCACCCTCCGGAAGAGACTCTGGGGTAGATTCACCCTGCTTAGGGTCAGAGCTGGACACAGCTTCAGGCCGGCTATTTTCTGGGCTTAATTCCCCAAGGTTCCTCGCCAGCCCCGGTGCATTATGAGCTTCCCCCTCTGAGCCCCCCAGCCGGTCACTGATTCCGGCCGGTTCCCGAGCCCCTGCCTTATTCAATCTGATTTGGTCCAGATGCCGTTTCCATATTCAGCCATCCCCTAGCACAGTCTCATAGGAGCGAGGACCCAATTCCCTCCTTACGGTAGCTAATTCCCAATTCTGACCACCCGCGTAAGAGCGGACATACACCGCATCACCTACCTCTATCCTTCTGTCCGGCGGTTCTGGCCACTGGGCTGCTTGGGAATACAAGGGGTGCAATCTGTCTAGGGTGATTCTAAGTTTCCTTCCCATTAATAACTCCGCCGGGGTCTTCCCGGTCTCCACACATGGGGTGGAATGCTGCGCAAGTAGCAGCTCCGTCAACCTCTGATGCCACGACCCCTGTGGCATTCTCTTGAGGGCATCCTTGGTCGAGCGAACCATACGTTCAGCCTGACCATTACTGGCTGGATGCCAAGGCGATGCCAACGCATGCCTGATGCCCACACACCCTAAAAAAGATTCAAACACCACAGACGTGAACTGTGGGCCATTATCAGAAACTATAAGATCCGGGAATCCGTGCGAGGCAAATAAAGTTTCCAAAACCTCAATGATGGCCTGAGATTGGGTAGACCGCAGATGGACTACCTCCAGCCACTTAGAGTGGGCATCCACGACAATTAAAAAATTCTGACCCATAAAAGGGCCAGCCAGATCAAGGTGCAGCCGCACCCAAGGCCCTGCAGGAGGTTCCCAACATAATGGGTCAGACAGGGGAGGAAAAGGTCGTCTGTCTTGGCATAACCTACAAACCACTACCCGATGTTCAATCTCCCTATCCATGCCAGGCCACCAAATATAATCTCGGGCCAGTGCTTTCATACGGACAATGCCCGGATGCCCCTTGTGTAAAAGTGACAATACCCTATCACACAGGCTTGGGGGAATCACTACTCTACTTCCCCTGAGTAAGCACCCCCTTTCCATGGAAAGCTCATTTCTACACCGAAAGAAAGGGTCAAACACCTCCTCTGGGGAGGACGGAGGCCACCCCCTGAGCACCCATTGCCTAATCCTAGCCAGCACCCGATCTCGTGCTGTTTCTTTAGCGACTTCAGGGGCATCCAACAACAAGGGTCCCTCTCCCAAAGACATGACCTCGCAAGCCGGTGCAGGGTCAGAAAGAAAATCAGAGAGGGGACATCTGCTCAATGCATCAGCATGGGCTATGTGGCGGCCAGGTCTATACTGCAAAGTGTAGCTGTAATTAGCTAAAAACACTAGCCAACGTGACATCCATGGGGATAACACAATGGGGCTTTGCCTGTTCCCCGCTAACAGCCCCAATAAAGGCTGGTGGTCCGTGACCAACTCAAAATGCCTCCCATAAAGATAATCATGGAACCGACGGATTCCCGCGATGAGGGCTAACGCCTCCTTATCAATGTGGCCATAGTTCCGCTCTGTCTTGGCTAAGGTACACGAAAAAAATGCCAACGGAGCCTCCTTTCCGTCAGGCAACCTATGACTTAACACCGCCCCCATGCCGTACTGGGATGCATCACATGTCAAGACCAGCGGTAAAGCAGGTGAGTACTGGGCTAATACAGTGTTAGAGGTAAGTATACCCTTGACTGCTTCGAACGCAGACTCCTCTCGCCTGCCCCAATGCCACACAGCCCCCTTGTCTAATAGCCTGTGTAAAGGCTCCGCAACCGATGCCTTGTGTGGCAAAAACACCACGTAAAAATTTAAAAGCCCCAAAAATGCCTGAAGCTCTGACTTGGACTGTGGCCTGGGTGCCTCTCTAATAGCCCTCGTTTTCTCTGCAGTGGGGTGAATTCCCTCAGCGTCCACTGTAAACCCCAGGAATTCCACCCCCGGAACACCATACACACATTTCTTTGATTTTAACTTTAACCCCGCATCCCTGAACTTGGTTAAAACTTTCCTCACTCTCAGCTCCAACTCATCGACCGTACTACCGGAAACCAAAACGTCGTCGAAGTATGGCACCGTGCCCCCTATGCCATACAACAACCGCTCCATCAGCCCTTGAAAGATTCCCGGGGCAATAGAAACTCCAAATTGTAGCCGGTTAAACTTAAACACCCCCCGGTGAGTGATAATGGCTTGCGCCTCTGCCATCTGGGGGTCCACAGGGAGTTGTTGGTACGCCTGTGTGAGGTCAAGCTTGGCGAAAACCTTACCATTTCCCAAAGAGTGCAGAAGGTGCTGTACCACTGTCAGCGGGTACAAGTGATGGGCTAGCGCCTTATTAATAGAGCATTTATAATCTCCGCACAAACGTATGCCCCCATCCCCCTTTACAGCAATCACGACAGGGGTTTCCCACTTAGCCTGATCTACAGGTTCTAAAACCCCTTGAGCTATTAACCGATCCAGCTCTTCGTCCACCTTGGGCGTCAGGGGAATGGGTACTCGGCGGGCTTTCAAGCGCACAGCCGGCACTTGGAGGTCCAGACTGAAGGAAATTTTGGATCCCGTATAACAACCCAATTGGTTATCAAATACAGTGGGGAACTCTTTCGCCCAACGGTTAAACCCGGAACCCTCCTTCACAGCATTAACCCCCACCACAGATAGACCCAAAGACTTAAACCAATCCAGGCCAAGTAAATCGGAGAAAGGCCCATTGACTACGATTAATGGTAACTTCCCCACAAATGTTTTGAACCTCACAGCAAATTTGCCCTCCCCCACGACAGGAATAGGTGTCCCCTGGTAGTCTCGTAAGTTCAGATGGCAAGGCTGAAGGCGAGGCTTCTTCAGGGTCGGAAAACAGCGTTTCACTGTAGACCAGGAGACGAGCGAATGAGCCGACCCAGTGTCCACTTGCATGGAGCAAGCCGCTTGACCCAGGACAACCTCCACAGAAATCTTGTCAGCCAAAGAGGACGTCTCACGAACGTACGTTGGAAGTGGATGAGGCACGGTGTAAATGGCATTGCAGTCCTCCCTGCGCGAATAGGACGACCTTCTCTGCCCCCGCGAGCCGAAGTTGGGGGACTCCCTCTGATCCCTCGCAGATGGCGGCGGAGATCTGCGAGACCGGCAGACCTTGGCGACATGCCCTCTTGCCCCACAGTGCCAGCAAACTGCACCCCGAAAAGAACAATTGGCCCTGAGGTGATTACCCCCGCACCCCCTACATGGAGACAGCGGGGGACGGGGGCGGGCAGCTGGCTGCTCGCGGCCACGATTAACCGCAAGCCGGCAAACCTCTTCCTCTTCGGGCACCGCCGACTCTTCCCCCTCAGAAGAAACCTTCGACTTGACCACCACAGGAGCGCTCTTTTGTGTAACATTAACAAAACTGTCCATAGCCGCTAAAGACTGGGTTGACAGCTCAAAAGCCCTCGCCTCTGACAAGGCAGTTTGGAATGTCAAGTTCTGTATTGCCAACAAACGCCGCTTGAGATGGCCATCCCTAATCCCAAAAAGCAATCTGTCCAGCAAGTAATCGCTCAGATTGTCAAACTCACAATAGAGAGCTGCCCTGCGGAGAGCAGCCACAAAGTCATTTATTGACTCTCCGTCTTCTTGATTCCTGTGATAAAATTTATAGCGGCGAGCGCAGCATGAGGGAGCTGGAGCATAGTGGTCTTGCAGTGTTTTTAGGAATTCCTCCCACGGGACATTGTTAATTGAGACTGGGGCAAACAAAGCCCGGGCGGTCTCGAACATCTCAGGTCCGCAAAACCCGAGGAAATAAGATCTCTTCCGATCCCCAGAGATCTCTGTATAGCCGTTTGAGATTAAGAAGCAATCAAACCTGGCCACATACGAATCCCAAGTCTCCCCTTGCGGGTTAAAAGGGGCAAAAGTTAGCTGGGTAGATATCCTGACAGGTAAATAATTACCCAATATAGTGGAATCCTCGTCGCCAATGTAGTAATCAGGGACTTCGTATAGGAAAACAGGCCTTTATTGCTATAACACATGCCAAAGCAGGTAGGCACAGACTTAAAGATACAGAACAGCACCAGCTCTTTATACACAGAGCTGGCTGAGGCAGTAACCAATACACAAACAGTAAACTTTCCCGCTTACAGAGTTACTATGTATACACGTCCAATCAGCACCCTGGATAGGGCACCAATAGCCGCGGCTAGCAGCCGGCCGGTTGTCAAGCAGACACTTCAGTTTGCATGCATTATTTGTGATTACATTGATTCCTATGGGAAAAATTGCTTCTACTTACAAACTTTTCTACTTAAGAACCTGGTCTTGTTATTATTATTCTGGTTCTGGCAGTGGTATGCAGGCAGCTTGAGCTGAGACCTCCATTCAACCCTCCCCCAGAAAGCCTGCTCTGCAGCTCATACAAATAAAAATCAGTTCCTAGCAGGTGGGAACTTCCACACCTGGTGCCTCTGTATTTTATGGAACATTACCTTTTATGGAGCGGATACAAACCTAGAATCACAGTTGAACAGAGCACGAGGAATACAAAGACTCTTCAAAATGGCGCCTCCTTCTCCAGATCCCAAATTTCAAAGACAACAAACCTCCCAAGCTAAAGCCTTAATTAGCGAGCAAGGTACTCAAACTACATTAACCCTTGAAGCACCAGATTACAGAAACCTGGCAACTGAAGTTGTTAAACTGCTTTCTCCAGACCTTAAAGATACACTCACAAACAGTGTTCCCTCTAATTTTTGGGGGGGGGTGGGCAGAAAAGTATAGTGTCTGAGCGGCAGTCCCTTCGGGACTGGGCGGCACAAAAATAAATAAATAAACAAATAAATAAATAAATAAATAAACAAATAAACAAATAAATAAATAAACAAACAAATAAATAAATAAATAAATAAATAAACGAATGAACGAATGAACAAACAAACAAAAAACCCACCCTGTTTTGCCTCAGAGAATTTCAAAATAAAATACTGTACTGTCTGTCTATAACAGTGAGCTCATAATAGGGCAACTCTATCAATATCAAAATGCCACTTAAATAGTTGAGCTAGTTTCAAACTAGATTTTGATTTTCTTTCTCTCTTCCTTACTCCCATTCTTTTTCTTTCTCTTTTCCTTCCTCTCTTTTTTCTATCTTTTTCTCTCTCTTCCTCTCTTCCTCTCTCTCTCCTTCCCTCTCACTCTTTCCCTCTTGGCTTCTGGGCAGGTTTGGAAAACTCTGAGTTGATGATGATTTTTAAGTGAGCGATTGCTCACTGCTCAGCTTAGAGGGAACTATGCTCACAAATACAATACAAGAGACTCTAAATGCTATAAAAACTGATGTAGCACAACAGGACTTATGACTTGAAGAATCAGACAAATGCTTGACTACAATAGAAACAGAAGTGGAAGAAAACTACAGCATGCTTAAAGATATAATCCAAGCAACTTGCAAATTACATGAACATATTGAGGACTTAGAAAATAGCTCCAGAAGGAATAACCTCCGAATGGTAGGTTTGCTTTTACAGAAGATATCCCTGCAAAGGAATTGTGTGCCATTTGTGAAAAGGACTTATCTGCTGCTTTGGGTCTTCCTCACCCTTTTAAAATAGAAAGAGCCCATAGGATAGGGGTGATATGCCTCCAAAATTTGGACAATGCAAAGAAAAGCTGAATTGCTTTGAATTGAAGAATTGCTGAGAACCTATAGAAATCACAGAGACCTAGTTAAAGTAAGAGGCTGCAAAATCCTCCTATTTGCAGATTATTCAGCAGAGGTTACAAGAAAAAGAAAAACGTTAATTAGCAAAACAAAAGGTGCATTTTCAATTACTTTATCCAGCCATTTTAAAAATTAGAAATTATGATGTCTCTTTTACAATTTATAACTCAGCAGAAGCCCAAAGACATCTACTGCCATCTAGTGACAAAATAGAATCAGGCAGCCCAAGATCTCTGCTTGAAAACCAAGATAAACAACAATCCAGCTCTCCAATCAATCCAGACCAGGATTTACCATCAACTCTGGTACCAAAGGAGCAACGCTGAAAAGAGGGAACTCCATGCAACAAATTTGAAAAAAACCACACTACTCCATTACAAGATGAAGGTACTTGACCATATTGGACTACAGGGTCCTTTTTTGTACCTATATACAAAGCCTTTACCAAGCACCTAGGGCAATACTACAGGATTTATATCCGCACCTTTCTCTTTGTTGAAGGGGACTCACCAAGAGTCCTCTTTGTTGAAAGGGACTCGCCTACTTTTCAATCTGACCATTGAACCCCTGGCGAGATATCTAGTGGAACAAAATACATTTTAAAAAATACAAATAGGATCTTCCACACTTAAGATCCCTGACACATGCAGGGATCTCCCTGAAATTTTCAGGGTTCAAAATAAATAAATCTAAATGTGAAATCCTATTCCTGGAGGGAAACAGACCAGTGGGAAGTACAGGAAAAGAGATAGGAGAGATACCTGTAGTATCAAATTTTGTGAAATACTTAGGCAGAAAAATTGGACGTATAGCGGAATCGGTATATATTTTCATTTTTTCATTCATTTCATTTATTGGATTTATATGCCGCCCCTCTCCGAAAACTCGGGGCGGCTAACAACAGTCATAAACAATATACAGTAAAAATCCAATACTAAAAACTAACTTAAAACCCCCTAATGTATAAAACCATTTATAGGCTAAATTACCCTCCATTAATTATGAAAATAATTCAAGAACTACAACAATGGCATAGCATTTCTTTTTTGGGACGTAATCATCTAATAAAAATGATGTCTTTTTCCAAATTATTATATCCAATGCAAACAATCCCCCTTCTTATAAAACATGCTGATATCATGAAACTCAACATTTTTTATGGCAGGGCAAGCACTCACACATCCACTACCATAAGCTGATAGCTGCAAAGGAAAAAGGAGGGATTAATGCCCCTAATATTAGGGGATACAATTTAGTATGCATGATGAGGCACATTTGTGACTGGTTAAAAGGCACAAGTATTTTTTCAGCATATGATTTAGAATCTTAATACTGTGCACCCTGGGACTTGGCTACCTTACTACATGTTAAGATAGCTCAATTACCATCATATATTAAAAAATCAATAGCTTTCCGTGATACCATAGCAACTTGGAAGGCTGTACAAATAAAATACCACCTATCGTTCCAGATGGCCGAAAAAATAAGATGTTTGGGGAATGGGGAAAAAAAGGCATCTGCTAGTAAAACATCTCCTGCATGAAACAGAACCTAGATGGTTAGATAGAGAAGAACTACTAGATAAATATCAACTAGGACCAGCACATGGATTGCCATATGCTCAAATACGGGGGTTTTCTAGTACCTATAATATATGATGTAAAAAATGAAATCAGACAAAATGAAATGGATAAAATCCTCTCACTAAATCTAGGGACCAGGACAGTGACAATGCGGTATCACCATATGAGAAATCTAGATGTGAAAAGACATTCTGAAACTTTCTTCTCCTCATGGGCATGACAGTTAGGGGATAAGGACATTGGGGATACAATCCTATAAAGGATGGAATACATTATGCAAGGCCATGATCGATGAATATTGGTGTGATACTCAATTCAAAATTATACATAGTGCTATATAGGCTTTCAATCTCCCAATAACAACAAGTAGACCGGACAGATTAACAGCATGCCCCAACAGCATGGAATATCCAGCACTGACTTATACCATGGATTGTGGGAATGTCCATATGTCATAAAATTCTGGCAACAAATAGAAGAAATTATTTTTAAAATTTGGCCAAAAGAAAATAACCTTTCTTCTAAGTTGTGTTTATTCCATTGTGGACATGACGATTCCTTGAGTAAACGTAAACTAATGCATATTCTATTGCTAGTTAGCAAAAAATGTTTACTAAAATGCTGACTGGAACACGCAGTCCTTACTGTGGGCATGGTGATAGATCAAATGAAATGACTCTTTCACGCAGAACACTTAAAAGCAGAAAAATTCAAAAGCAAGTTCACAGCCCCATTTTTTAGAAAATGGAGGTGCTTTCTGAGTATATACTTTACACAGACAGAATTGGATGTAATGATACGTCCATTCACTCTGACAGAATGATATTTGCAAGAAAGGTTAAAAGGTTCCTTGGAGATACTCCAAATAACTTAAAGAGCAGATGATGAAGGAAGAAAAAATAATATGTTTGCTTCAAAGGGTAGGACTACAGTTCAAGTATATGGTATATATTGTATGTTTGCAGAAATATAGGACTCTTTATTTTTGGTGAAAGGAATTTTTCATAAGGACTTATGGAACTATATAATCTCTTTTGAATCCAATGACCTGGGAATCAACAATGATTTATTATATAACTGTGTAATTATTGTTTTGACACTTTGTCATGTTTTATTGTTGTTTGTAACATAAAAATTTTGGGGGGGAAAGAACCTGGTCACGGAACAAATTAAGTTCTTAAGTAGAGGTACCACTGTATATGTTTTACACGCAAACCACATTTAGGTTCCAGTAGTCTACGACCATTCTGTGTCCCATCCTTCTTTTCCCAGAAGAGGATTGGGGCGGCCACCTGTGGCCCCGCAGGTTGTATGAAACCCCTCTCTAAATTTTTGTCAATGAACCTACACAATTCCTTCAGCTCACCTCGGATTAAATAGTACATCTTTGTTTTTGGCAGTTCCACTCCACCTAAGGATCCCTGAAACATGCTCTAAGGGCTGTCATAAAATCATCAAAATTCCTTAGGATGGGGTCACTTGTTCATGCAACAAAACCATCCAGTCCACTGCTCTTCCATCGAGTGCTCTCGCCACCACTCTGACCCTCGCAGGGTCACTAGGGAATTCCCCCTCATAATCTTCCATATTTATTTATTATTGATTGATTGATTGATTTTGTCCAATACACAATGAGGGTTTTAGTGGGTATACACATAGTAAAATGCATGATGAAGGTTATAGAGGATATACTCATAGTAAAATATATCTAAGAAAGAATAGAAGAGAAGCTATAGGAATAGAACATATCAATGAAAGAATAGCAGAGGGGACTTCTGGTGGCTGCAAGCCACGTCGGGAGGCTGGCGACTGAGCTCTGTCCCCAGACCTCCGTTTTTACCTTGGTGGTCGCGACCCAGCAGTACAATCGGGCCCGGAGAGCCCAATCAAGAACAGGGGGTCTCTGTGCATCTGAGGGGGTGTTCGCCGCCGCCCCCAGGTGCAGGATTGCCCCACAGCACCAGGCATAAAGATCCGGAGCCGGATTCATTCGGCGCCCGGCCATAGCAGCGCCTCCACATAGAGGAAGTATAAAGAAAAGAATTGATGAAGTCAAAAAGAGCGTATGAAATAAAGAAAAATCCAGAAGAACAAAGACAAAAGGTTCTGTGATAATTACCCCCACAAACAAATTCTTACATTGAATCAATATTCTTAAAATAAGGCGAAGAAGATCTTAAAAAAAAAAGAGAAATTCTGCCTACGTGAGTGGACTTTGGGAAGCGGAAATGGCTTCAACATCATAATTTAAAAATGGCAAATAGAGTATCAATTTAAAACTTTTTTCTAATGTTATTCCTGGAAGGTTATTTTTTTAACATCGAAACCGAGGGAATAAGAATAAGAATTGTTTAAATTGTATGCAAAATATTCAACAGCCGTTTTTCCCCTTGCCTTGAAAGTGGATTGTACATGAGACGCTTGTAGTATTTGAATGCAGTTTAGAGGGGGAAAAATCTAATATACAAGATGGAGGATTAATATTTACAAGAACAAAGAAGCTGACTTGATTAGATTTGGACACGTTAAACTGCTTTTTTCCCCTTTTTTTCGCCTTTATTATTGTTATTATTCTCTTTTTTGAATATTCTACCTTCCTTGGACTATAGCTTACTATCCCTTGACTCTCTTTCTGGTTTTTTTTTGGGGGGGGGGGAAACATTGTTAATGAAGATATAATTTTTCTTTTTTAAGATTAAAGTTTTACTTGCATTATTTGGACTGTCATTTGGATTATTTGGATTATTATTTGGACTATTTGGACTGAAAACCTGATTGTTCTCTTTTTTTCTTTTTGAAGAATAACAATAACAAGAATGTTTTATTGACTCAAATACTGGATTTACAAATACCAATGAATTAATTGAAATTGGAACATTGAACACTGATTTAACTGTTTCATTCCAATCATGAGAAGAACAATTTAAAAATATGTTGGACTCTTTTTAAACTTTACAAATGAATTGCTAAATCTTTCCTCTCCCTCCCCCCCCCCTTTGTCTGGTGACTCCCTGCACTCCTTTATCCCCTTTTCATATATAGCTTGATACCAAGTGTTTCTTTCTTATGTTTTAGGATTGTTTAGGTTTATAGAATATATAGAAATTGTTTTTAAAGTAGATTTATATAAAATTGTACTTTTCTTTTTTCTCCTTTTTTTCTGATTCTTTCCTTTATTCTTATTTTAAATAGATTTTAAGTGAGTGTCTAATAACAATAATTATATTATTTGGATCAGTTATTTAGTGATTTAGAATTATTTGATATTATAATTTTATATTTTTTAACTGAAATTTAAGTTTGCATAGTATTGGAAGTATCTTTTATATATATAAGTTGTTTAAGCATTGTTGACATATTGATAAACTGTTAATATATTCTTCCTTTCACCTTTTTTTAACCCTTCTGCTTCCCTGCCTTTATTGATTTTTAGTTGTATTAATATTAATATCAATTTTATAATAACAATATTAAAGACTGTGAGATCACTAAATTGATGCCATTTTGGAAATGATTAAAATTGATAGATTTTAGAAGATCTAGGTCAACCGTTGGGTAAAGTATTGGGGGTTTAGGGATGACACTATGGAGTCTGGTAATGATTTACCATGGCACCACCTTAATCCAACACATTTGTGACATAGACAAAGAAATCAATGAGTTTAGTCTGACATGATTTCTCTTGATCTAGATGAGTTGTCCATATATTTTTTGCAGTGGAGGAGCTGCAGGTTGCAGGATAGTTTTTTTCTGAATCCAAATTGTTTGTTAGAGAGCAAATTACTAGTTTCTAGATGGAGAGTAATTGATTCTTTTATAATTGATTCCATGACTTTGCATGGGACGCAGCATAGTGATACTGGTCTGTAGTTGTCGACAAGAGAGGGGTCTCCTTTTTTGAAGATGGGGATGACCATTGCTTTCGACCATAGCTTAGGAAGTGTGCTGGTTCTGAAGGATTTTTCAAAAATTATGCTTAGTGGTTCAGCTATGGCAGAAGAGAGCTTTTTTAGGAAGTAAGCACATAGACCGTCTGGTCTGACTGATAGAGAAGGTTTAAGGTCACGTAATGCTTTTTCAACTCGGTCTTCAGTGAATCTACTTGTGTTAGGTCGTTGAGGGAGTTTGAGGTGCGATTGATGAAATTGGGGGATGAGCCATTGCTATTAACAAAGACAGAGCCAAAGAAAGAGTTGAGGAGGTTAGCTTTCATCGTGGTATTCTTTGTTGTTGGGTCCTTTGGGAGGTGGGATAGGTCTAGAGTCTTTGAGTTTATTGTTGACAAAGTTGTAGAAAACTCTATTAGATTTGGTGCATAGGAGGTTTTCCTCTTGTTTACTGTAGTAGTTAAGGCATTCTGCTTTTATTTGATTGCGAATGTTTTTATATCGGCTTTTGAAGTTGGAAACTTGTCCTTTTTTGTTTTTCCTCCAGAGAGATTTTTTTCTTGTTTGTAATTTTCTTATTGAGATGGGGAGGTTATTTTTTTTGTTTGTGGTACATGTTAGAGGTACATGAAGTCTGATAATAATTTTCATTTCGAGTAGGAATGTGTTGTAGAGGTCATCAGTAGTGTAGCATTCAGAGAATAGAGTTTTCCAGTTTAATGTTGAGAGGTGGGCTTCAATGAGTTCGTAGTTTGCTTTTTTGAAATTGCATTTTGGTGTTGTATTGTTTTGGTGGATCATAGTGTGGCTTAGGTTGAGACTGAAGTTTATCATGCTGTAGTCAATGTTGGTAAATGGTTCTGTTATTTGTAAGCCATATATTGCACTTTTGATGTTGCAGAAGATGAGATACAGACAGTTATCAAGTCTGGTATTGTTAGTTACTAGTTGGTCGAGTCCCAGATAGGTGACGGTATTATATATAATAGAATGGATGGGTTCCGTGCAGTTAATGTGTGGTAGGTTGGGGTCTCCAAGGAAGATACTCGGGTATGGGCAGTTGGTTATTTTTTTAAAAAAATTATTTATTAGATTTGTATGCCGTCCCTCTCTGTAGACTCTGTAGAAATGTGGTTACCCACGTTAGTAATGTGGATAATTTGTTTGCATGTTCGATGTCATAGGTCTGGGGCTCTGTAGCAGAATAAGAAGCGAATTGTGGTATTTAGGGATAAATCACAGACAATAGTTTCAGGTACCGATAAATCCTGTGCAACTTTGAGGATTTTTAGTTTCAGAGATTTTATGTAGAATGTAGCTACTCCGCCTCCTCTGCGGGATTCACGGTCTGAGCGGAAAACATGGTAGTTTTTTGATGTGATAATGGAGTCTGGGTAGGAAGCATTTAGCCTTGTTTTGCATATAAAAATTATATCGAAGTTGGAGGTGTCAAGTAGAAGGAGGAATTCAAACATCTTGTTGACTAAACTTCTAGCATTTAATAGTTTACATTTTAGATTGGTCTTGTGTTGGGGATTGGTTTTGGGGTGGTTAGAGGAAGTAAGGGGCATGCTTTCCTATTCTTTGTTTGGGCTAAGAAATGTCTTAAGCCCCCAGGGGATCCATCGTACCTCTGGGCCACTGGGGGGTGGGGCATCTGGAGTGTGATGCCTGTGGGGTTGGGTCCCAATGGGCCTTCTCTGGGCTCCCCCTCCCCTTCTCCATCACTTTTCGAGTCAGCTGGGTCCCGACGGCTCTTCCTCTCCACTCCTTGTAAAACCTCTTTGATGCCTGCCACCAGCTCTGATAATAGGAGCCTCTCCTTGCTTAATTCTTCCCATTCTTTTTTTGGCTTCCTTCGCCGGGTGACATTTGAATTAGAAGCGAGGGGGGTCAACTTCCAAAGTATGACTTATGCCTTACGTGTTTTCCGAGGCTCGACATCAAGTTGGTCATCTTCCCACCTGCCCCAGTCTTCCTCCTCTTGAGCTGACGTCGGGGAAGGGCAGGGCAGGCCGATCACTCCTTCTGGTTGCTTTCCTCCGCTCTCTCATTTGGACATCACTGCTTAGTCCCCTCAGTAGATTATTCTCCGAGATGGCTGTTCACTGCAGAGACTTTGCTTAATGTCAGGATGGCTCCACTCAATATTTAAGAAAAGTAAAACTCAGAGTCCATTTTGAACTTTAAAAGTAAATTTTACTAAATCAGAAGTGAATGCGTCAGAGGTAAAGCAAAGTCTGAGGAAAAATGCACGATAGTATCCCATATCAAAGTATCCCACTCACCCCCCTTTGGAAAATAGATGCTTCCATAGGACACTCTCTAAATGTGAGTTGGAAAAGTAATTTTAACCCCTGATAAACCTCTCAAACAAAAGGAAAGTCGATTGAAGGGAAGATAAACCAAAAGAGAATTTAAAAACGTGGTGAGCACAGCCCGGAAGAGGTGGCTTGGTATCTTCAATTTAAAACTGTGAGTTAAACAAGGGGATAAAGCACAAAGAAAAGATGGTGAGGTCTGCCGAGCTGGGGGAGAAAATGGATAAACTTTTAATGTTATTTGGATCGATGGGTGAACAATTTAAAGAAATGCAATCAGCTATAGCAGATGTGACTGCTGGGATCAAACAGCTTAAAATGCAGACCAAAGACCAAAATGAAATGATTGATCAGCTAGAAACTAATCAGAAAATTCAAGGTGAAAAGTTGGCAGATTTGGCCGGAAGAGTCCAGGTTGGCAAAGAGATATTATTATTGCATTCATATCTGAAAGAAGAGCTGCTGAATTATACAGAGAGTTAAGAGCCATTCCAAATCTCAACCAAGGAGGAAATCTGATCTGGGTTTTAAAGGATCTCTCTGCACAAACTTTGCAAGCCAGGAACCATCTGAGACCAATTTCAAGCCTTTTGTTCCAAAATGGAGTCAGATTCACCTGGAGCTTCCCTGCTGTTATAATAGTCTTTCAAAACTAGAAAGTTTTGCGGGCACATAATTTATCAGAAGGCAAGGATATGCTGCAGCAGCTTGGAATCGCTTGGGAGAAAGAAGCAGCTTGGGAGGGGGGACTGCCTGAGGAGGAGCAAGATAAACTAGGCAAAATTGCTGTTTTTGCAGGATCAGATTTCAGCCCTAGGGAGGGAAGAGAAGACAGAAGGCAGAGTGACACGCCAGAAAAAGAAATGATTCATGCTGAAATGTTAATGTTCGGTATTACGTAATTTTTGTAAAGTTTCTTCCATTCTTTCTGTCTTTTTTGTTAAAGGGAAGTAAAGAGGAGGGGGAAGGGGTTTTTTTCTTTTAAAAGTGGGTAAAGAGGGCGGGCGGAGTTGGATAAGTAATCCTATGAGTGTCTCCAAATTAAGACAAGGGTTAGCCTTGTTTTTTCCCTTTAGGGGAAACACATGGGTGGAGGCACAGAGGGGGGGAGTCTGTAGATTATTTAAAAGCTTTTAAAATAAGTCTGGAACTGCAAGGTGGGGAAGAAAAAAAATTGAAAGCATCTACAATGAGTGAATGGGTTATAATGACTATGAATGTAAATGGTATGGCTTCACCATTGAAACGACACAGGGTTTTGAAATTGACAAGGGATAACAAGGTGGATTTTCTGTTATTAATGGAAACACATAAAAGACGTAGTGGGACAGATAAACTTGTAAATGATAATAATTGGAAGTAGATATATGAATCGTGGGGAAATACAAAAAGTAGGGGTGTAGCTTTGCTAATTCATCAAAGAATCCCTTTTGAAGAAATTCAAATTCAAAGGGATAAAGATGGGAGAACATTATTTGTTAAAGGGAAAATGAATCAAAAGATTATATTTGCAGTAATCTACGCTCCAAATGTGAGTCCAAAACAATTTATAATAAATACTAAAAGGAAATTAGATAATTTTGGGGAGGGCACAGTGTTTTTGGCAGGGGATTTTAATATCCAATTAACAGCAGGAAAAGGGAATAAAAAATGTTGCATTTAAACAAACTTAATATGGTGGACCTCCATGTAGATTTATTAAATAGAAGTACATATTATTCAGCAAGACATAATAAATTTAGTTGTATAGATTATATATTAATGAATAAAGTGGGAAATATACATCTTAAGAAAATAGAAATAAAAAGTATCTGGTTATCAGACCATGCCCCACTATTAGCAGTAGTGGAAACGGGTTTAGATAGAAATCAAAGAATTTGGAGATATAACCCAGTTGTCTCTGCAAATGAAGATGATAAACTTAAATTGCAAAAAGAATTATGTGAGTATTTTAGTATAAATGATACAGGAGAAATTCAGCAAACAATGATATGGGATGCACAGAAAGCTTTTATGAGATGACAATGCATCAGTACAGAAACCTATATTAAAAAGAGATGGGGAAAAGAGAGGGAGAGGAAGATAAGAGAAATAGAAATAGAAATTAAGAGTAACAAGAAATAGGGAATGGAATAACCGATTGAAAATTAAGAAAAAACAATTGAAACTCTTTGATGAGTTACAATGGAATAATATGAGGATGGTCATAAAACAAAGAATTATGGGATGGGGGAAGAAATCAATGAAACAAATGGTGCGCTATTTGAAGAAAAGAAAGGAGAAATCTTTTATATCAGCTTTAAGAGACACTGATTGTGAAATAAAATACAATAATGTTCAAATGGAAAAAATAATGAAAAAGTATTATGCAAATTTATATAAAGAGGAGCAAGTGAAGGTGGGAGATATAGAGGTTGAAGAAAAATTAACTGAAGAGGATAAGCAAATACTGAATGCAGAAATAACAAATGATGAAATAATCAGAGTTATTAAAGGGTTAAAACCTGCCAAGGCACCAGGTCCAGATGGATTTACAGGAGAATATTATAAGACTTTTATGAACGAATTAATACTGCAGCAATTGTATTGGGTTGGAAAGAAGCAGCAAAATGGACGATACAAAATTGGTATCAGTACATGGTGGAACACATTTGCTTTGAAATTATGGAGGTAAAGATAAATATGTATAATGAAAATAAATAAAAAAAACTGATGGAATGATGGGAAATGGTGAGAAGTTATATGACAAGTAGAATTTGTGATCTAGCCATAAAGAATAAATTAGAATCACTCTTTGATATGTAAATAGAATGCAGATTCCAGCTTAGAAGAATATTAAAGATGATAGTACAGACCCTCCAATTGGTGGTGGGGTATATATGTATGTTGTCAGGTGATGGGTGCACTTTCACATGACACTGTGTATGTATGTAGTTTGTATGTTTTAACATTTAAAATTAATAAAAAAAATATTTAAAAAAGAGATCTGGTTGTCCTCTCTCTTTAGGACCCAGTTGCCTTTGCATGTCATATTATTATTATTATTATTATTATTATTATTATTATTATTATTAATAATAATAATAATAATAATATATTTTTTTATTTCAACATCTATTTTTTTAATTTAATATTTTTATTGATTTTTTCAAATATAAACACACACACGACATAAAACAAGTGCTTTGTGATTAGTGCCCACCACCAGACAAACATTCCCACCCCACCACCAAATCGGGGAGGTTTCTTGTATAAATCATTTTAACTCAAGAGCAAAGTATCTATTTACATATTATAAAGTGATTCCAATTTGTTTCTTGTAGCTTGGTCTCGGATTCTACTTGCCATATATGTCTCATCGTACCATCAGTTATGGCCAATCAGTTTCATTAAATAAATTCATCCTTTTAACCATAATCTCAAATTGAATGTGATCTACCATGTACCGGTACCAATATTGCATTGTCCATTTTGTCGCATCCTTCCAACCCAAGACTATTACCGCCTGAGCACGTTCTATCACTGCTTGTTTTATTTCTCTAAATTCTCCCATCGCATTACTTTTAACTAATACTGCTATTTCCTCAGTAATTATCCATAGTATATTTAACATCCTATTAACATCCTCTTGCAAATAGGTTTGATTTTATTTCCAATTCCTCTATTTTATATCCTACCCAAGTATTATCTTGTCTTATCTTATTAGCTAATGTCTCTATTGCTATTACAAATAGCATTGGAGATAAAGGGCATCCCTGCTTGGTGCCATTTTGTATTTTAATTCTCTGCGTTCTTTGTTCATTCACCCTTCATTCCCTTTATAAATCTCTTTTATAATTCCACAAAATTTGTCCCCCATATTTAATTCCTTACATAATTTGTATAAATAGCTATGGTTAACTTTATCAAAAGCTTTATAAACATCTAATTTCAAAATTCCCAATTTCCGGTTAGTAACAGTAGCATGGTGCATCACATTACATTTCTAATTGGTTTGCTTATCTTTCTACCCTTCACAAACCCATATTGATACTCTTCAATTATTTTTGGTAGAATATTTTAGAGTCTATTTGCCAATATCTTCATAAATATTTTATAATCTTGATTTGCCAAACTAATAGGACGGTAGGACCCAGACTCTCTTAAATCTTGACCAATCTTCGGGATGGTAACTATCTCTGAAGTCTTCCATGTCTGCAGGATATCATAACAATATATTATTAAACAGTTTCCCCAAATTCGGCAACAATTCATTCATATAAGTTTTATAAAATTCTCCTGTAAACCCATCTGAGCCTGGTGCTTTGACTTGTTTTAATCCTTTAATTACTCTAGCAATTTCATTTTGTTTAATTTCTGCATTCAATATTTGTTTATTTTCTTCACTTACTATTTTCCCAACATTAAGGGCTCCTATATTTACCTGCTTCTCTTTATACAAATCCTCATAATATTTTCTCATTATCTTCTCTACCTGCTCTTTACCATATCTAACCTCTCCACTAGGGTCTCTCAATGATTTTTCTTTCATCTTCTTCAAATATCTTGCCATTTGTTGCATTGATTTTGTCCCCCAGCTCAATATTTTTTTGTCACATCGTCATTCTCATCTTATTCCATTGGATCTCATCATACACCTTCAATTGTTTCCTTTTCAATTTCAATAGAATATTCCAATCCCTACTCTTAGCTGCTCTTGTATCAGATCTATTTCCCTTATCTTTCCCTTTCTCTACCCCACCTCTTTCTGATATCTACTTCCATACATATACATTGTCCCCTCATATAAGCCTTACATGCATCCCAAACAATTGATTGTTGAATATCCTACATCATTAATTCTAAAATATTCACATAACTCTGTCTGCAATTTATCTTTATCTTGTTAGAAGTTACAATTGCATAATATCTCCAAATTCTTTGATTATATTCCTGGCCTATTTCCAATTCTGCCAGTAATGGGGCATGATCTGACAACCAAATACTTTTTATATCTACTTTTTAAATTTGTATATTTCCCACCCTATTCATTAATATATAGTCAATGCAACTAAATGTATGATATCTTGCTGAATAGTAAGTGCCTCTTTATCTGCATGGAGATCCACCATATTGAGCCCATTTAAATGTAACATCCTGCAATTTCAGATCCCATTTGTTAATTGCATATTGAAATCTCCTGCCAAAAACGTTGTGCCCTCCATAAAGTTATCCAACTTCCTCTTTGTATTTATTATAAATTGTTTTGTTTTTGCATTTGGGGCATAAATTGCCGCCAGTGTCAATTTATTTTGGTTAATTTTCCCTTTAACAAACAACCACCTCACTTCTCTATCTTTTTGAACTCCAATCTCCTCAAATAGAATGAATGAATAAGAATTGCCGTACCTCTACTGTTTTGCATTCCTCGAGATTCATATACCCATTTTCAATTTCTATCATTAACCAATTTATGCCTTTCTCCCCGTCTTTTATGTGTTTCTGTCAAAATCATAATATCCACCTTGTTTTGCTTAGCCATCCTCAATATCCTGTAACGTTTCAAATCCGATCCCAAACCATTCACATTTAAAACCATTATAGTACACTCACAATATACAAGAATTCCTTTCCCTTCTTGTTTTGCTCTTGATTTACTTATTTTCCCTTCCTCACCCCAGTCACACCCCACACAAAAGTGCCTCCCCCCATGCTCCCCCTGCCAAGAAGGGGGAGGACAAGAAAAACCAGATTCATTTAACAACCATGTTATTAATTTAAGAACTGCAGTCACCAGATCAAACTCTTCCCAGACAGATGGACAAGTACGGGCCCCAATCACCTTGACTGACTCGTTGTCAGTCGACTCTGTTATCCAATTGGAGTCGAGGTCCGCTCGGATCCAAACTCTGGCAGACCAAATGCAAGGCGATAGTCAGAAAAGCCAAGAGAGATTTTGAGGAGCATATAGCAAAGAATATTAAAAATAATAACAAAACCTTTTTAAAGTACATCAGAAGCAGGAACCCAACCAGAAAAACAGTTGGGCCTCTAGATGACAATGGTCAGAAGGGGATAATCAGAGAAGATAAGGAGATTGCTGAGAGACTAAATGACTTATTTGCCTCCATTTTCACTGAGGAGGATAGAGAGCATTTGCATTTGCCATTGAATTAGTTTTCCCAGGGAGGGAATTAGAAGAATTAAACCAGATAGAGATAAACAAGGAAGATGTTCTGGCATGCCTCTCTAAACTAAATGTCAACAAATTGCCGGGTCCAGATGGCATCCACCCTAGAGTTCTCAAGGAACTCAAGTGTGAAATTGCTGAACTTCTAGCTAAGATATATAATCTTTCTCTAAGATTAGGTACTGTACCTGAGGATTGGAGGGAGGCAAATGTAATCCTGATCTTCAAGAAAGGATCCAGAGGTGATCCAGAAAACTATAGACCAGTCAGTTTAATCTCAGTTCCAGGTAAAGTGATGGAAACCATTATTAAAGATAAAATTACTGGGCACATAGAAAAACAGGCATTGCTGAAAGAAAATCAACATGGTTTCTGCAAAGGGAAATCATGTCTTACTAACTTGTTAGAATTCTTTGAGGGTGTAAATAAACACATAAATAAATGGGACCCAGTTGATATTGTATATCTTGACTTTCAAAAGGCTTTTGGCAAAGTCCCTCACCAAAGGCACCTAAAAAAGCTCTTCAGCCATGGAATTAGAGGACAGGTCTTGTCCTGGATTGGTAACTGGCTAAATTGTAGGAAGCAAAGGGTGGCAATAAATGGACAATTTTCTGGATGAAAAAATGTGAGAAGTGGCGTACCCCAAGGTTCAGTTTTGGGACCTTTACTTTTTAAATTATTCATTAATGATCTGCATGTAAAAGTAATTAGAGAGGTAGCAAAGCTTGCTGAAGACACTAAATTGTTCCAGATAGTGAAAAGTGAAACTGATTGTCGGGAGCTCCAGAAGGATCTCTTGAAATTGAGTGAGTGGGCAACAAAGTGGCAAATGCATTTTAACCTAAACAAGTGCAAAGTTATGCACATTGGGACAAAGAACCCCAATTATACCTACCAACTGATGGGGACCAAACTTTCTGAGACAACCCAAGAGAGGGATCTTGGAGTTTTGGTGGACAGCTCAGTGAAGATGTCAACCCAGTGCGCAGCAGCAGTTAAAAAAGCAAATTCCATGCTTGGCATGATTAGGAAGGGAATCGAAAATAAGTCGGTAAGTGTTGTATTGCCTCTGTACAAATCGATGGTGAGGTCACACTTGGAGTACTGTGTTCTGGTCACCGCACCTCAAGAAGGATATAATGGAATTGGGAAAGGTGCAAAAAAGGGCAACAAGAATGATAAAGGAAATGGAGCACCTCTCTTATGATACCAGGTTGTAACGCCTTGGTTGCTTCAGCCTTGAAAGACGGCATTTAAGGGGTGACTTGATCGAAGTATATAAAATCATGCATGGGATAGATAAGATGGATAGAGAAAAATTATTTTCTCTATCACACAATACTAGGACAAGGGGGCACTCCCTAAAACTCATTGGTAAGAAAGCTAGGACAAATAAAGGGAAATATTTCTTCACCCAGAGGGTTGTTGGTTTATGGAATTCAATTCCAGAAGAGGTCATGACAGCTGTCAGCCTTGATAACTTCTATTCTGTCTGAGTCCCCCCCAGACGCCAACACCAACTAAAAAGAGTAGCCAGACACACTGGTAAAAAGCAAAGGCAGTTTATATATTTGAAAGCAAACACAGGTAACAAAAACTGTTCTTACAGACAGGAATGTTATGAAGCTTCACAGAGGTTTCACGACAGCCAGGCAATAAAACAGGATTCTTGCTGGCAAAAACAACACTGGAGGTAATAAAACCCACACCTCCCCCAAGTCTTCAGCCTTCGAAGCCACAAGCCAGGATCAGAGATGCCAAGAATCAAAGCAAGGTCACAGGACTCCCAATAGATAACTCTCCACAATACAGTAAGGGCGGGCCTGCCTTTTCAACCCTGCTGAGGAGAACCACACCCAAACCCAGCTGTTACCAATTCAGGGATGGAAATACCTTGCTAATTGGCCCCTTCTCTGCCTCATATCTATGATAGCCTGGACGTCTTCATCTAATGAATCCAGGCTACTCGCTGGGGAGAGGCCCCCCCCGGGGGTCTCAGGCTGCTCTCCCTCCTCCTATTCCTCTTCTGCCTGGTCCTCCCCCTCCTGTTCATCGTCCTCCCCCTCTGAGCATGGATCCGGCAGAGTTCCAGCCGTTCCCTGAGGAGCCTCAGGCTGAATCACAACAACTTCAAGGTAGGATTAGACAGATTCATGGATGCCAAGTGTATTGGTGGTTATTGAAATGTATTTTAGTACAAAACAGCAAACGAGATCACTATGATGGATTTCGTATTTCATCACCAGTCGGGGGCTTCCCAAGCACCTAGGACTGTGTGATGTAGCGGCGAATTATGTTTGCCGATCCCAGTAAAGCGGCCTTTTGCAATTGACAGATGGAGATTTTGTCAATTCCAATGGTTTTCAAATGTCCAATGAGATCCTTTGGTACTGCGCCCAGCGTGCCAGGTACCACTGGGACCACTTTCACGGGCTTATGCCAGAGTTGTTGCAGTTCGATTTTTAGATCTTTGTATTTCACTAATTTCTCTAGCTGCTTCTCCTCAATTCTGCTGTCTCCTGGGATTGCGATGGCGATGATCCATACTTTCTTTTTCTCCATGATCACAATGTCTGGTGTGTTATGCTTCAGAATTCGGTCAGTCGGAAGTCGGAAGTCCCACAGTAGTTTTGCTTGCTCATTTTCGACCACTTTTTCGGGCTTATGATCCCACCAGTTCTTTGCCACTGGTAAATGGTAGTTCCGGCACAAGTTCCAGTGGATCATCTTTGTCACAGCATCATGTCTAAGCTTGTAGTCAGTCTGTGCGATCTTTTTGCAGCAGCTGAGTATGTGATCGATTGTTTCATCTGTTTCTTTGCAGAGTCTGCACTTTGGATCGTCTGTTGATTTTTCAATTCTGGCTTTGACAGCATTTGTTCTAATGGCCTGTTCTTGTGCCGCCAGTATTAGTCCTTCTGTCTCCTTTTTGAGTGTTCCACTTGTAAGCCATGACCAGGTCTTTTCCTTATCCACTTTGCCTTCAATCTTCTCCAAGAACTGGCCATGCAATGCTTTGTTCCGCCAACTGTCCAT
Organism: Erythrolamprus reginae; assembly: GCF_031021105.1. Classification (NCBI taxonomy): domain Eukaryota; kingdom Metazoa; phylum Chordata; class Lepidosauria; order Squamata; family Dipsadidae; genus Erythrolamprus; species Erythrolamprus reginae. The sequence goes on from NC_091952.1 coordinate 140,548,248, forward strand.
ACGGCATTGAGTTACAGTTTTTCTGTATTGGTCCTTAGTTTGCTTCACCTTGAGAAGCTTCCTATTGTTGACCTCCATCAATGCTGACTCTTTGCTCCCCTTCACATAGTCAGCTTGTGCATGCTTCTCTTCTTACACTGTCTGCTTCACTTGCAAAAGTCCTCTGCCGCCTATTTTCCTTGGTAAATACAGCCTGTCAACGTCACTGCGGAGGTGTAGTGCATGATGGATCATCATTAATTTTCTGGTTTTCCTGTCCAGGTTGTCCAGCTCTGCTTGAGTCCAGTTCACTATGCCAGCTGTGTATCTAATGAGAGGTATGGCCCAAGTATTTATAGCCTTGATAGTGTTGCCACCATTCAGTTTGCTCTTCCAAATTTTTCTGGTCCTCTGGATGAACTGTTTGCTGATCACAGTTTTCACATGGCCATGCTTGATATTATCCAGTTGCAAGATGCCCAAGTATCTGTAGGCTTCTGGCTGGTGGCACTTGATGGTTTGACCATTTGGCATTTCAATGCCCTCACTTTCAGTGATTTTTCCCTTTTTCAGTGCCACTGTGGCACATTTATCCAGGCCAAACTCCATGCTGATGTCATTGCTGAAGATTCGCAGTGTTGGTTAGTGACTGTATCTCAGTTTCTGATTTTCCGTACAACTTCAGGTCATCCATATACAGCAGGTGTGAAATTTTTGGTGAACTCCTAGCAGTTTGGTAGCCTCGGTTTGTTTTCTGTAGGATGAGTGACAGCGGGATTATAGCGATGATGAATAGCAATGGGGACAAAGAATCCCCCTGGAAGATGCCCCTTCTGATGTTGACCAGTCTATAGCTTTCATTCCTAAGAAAAAGCTTAGTCTTCCAATATTTCATCGCCTTTTCTATGAATTTCCTGATGTTTTCATTGACTCCAATGACTTCCAGGCATTTTATGATCCAGCTGTATGGCAATGAGTCAAAGGCTTTCTTGTAGTCAATCCAGGTCATGTATAGGTTTGTTTTCTTGTTCTTATAGTTCTCCTAAATCATTTTATCAATTAGGAGCTGGTCTTTCGTACCTCTGCTTCGTCTTTTACTGCCCTTTTGTTCCACTGGCATGATGCCATTTTCTTCTAGGTAGTCCTGAATTCTGTCAGCTATGATACCTGTCAGCAGTTTGAGCATGGTCAGCAAACATGTTATTGCAGGGGTCGACAAAGTTGTTCAGAATCTAGGAGCCAGCCAAAAAATTTAGGAGCCAGAATTTTTTTTAAGCAAACTTGGTTTTTTGCCGAGTCTCCACCTGACATCGCTTTCACCCCCTCTGTCTCCTCCTTCCTCTCTCATCTCTTTCCTTCCTCTCCCTCCCTTTCTCTCTTTCCTTTCTCTCCCTTTCTGTCTATCCTTTCTATCTCTCACCCCTTCTCCCTCTTTCATTCCCTTTCTCTCCCTCCCTTTCTCTCTCATTCCTTTCTCTCCCTCTTTCCTTCCTATCTCTCTTTCTTTTTCTCCCTCCTTCATATCTTCTTTCTCTCCCCCTTCCTCCCTCTTTCCTTTCTCCCCCTCCCTTTCTCTTCCTTTTTCTCTATCCTTTCTACTTCTTACTCTTTCTTTCTCTCCCTCCTTCATTCAATTTTCTCTCCCTCCCTTTCTCTCCCTTTCTCTCTCTTTCCTTTCTCTCCCTCCCTTTCTCTTCCTTTTTCTCTATCCTTTCTACTTCTTACTCTTTCTTTCTCTCCCTCCTTCATTCAATTTTCTCTCCCCCCCTTCCTCCCTCTTTCCTTTCTCTCCCTCCCTTTCTCTTCCTTTTTCTCTATCCTTTCTACTTCTTACTCTTTCTTTCTCTCCCTCCTTCATTCAATTTTCTCTCCCCCCCTTCCTCCCTCTTTCCTTTCTCCCCCTCCCTTTCTCTTCCTTTTTCTCTATCCTTTCTGCTTCTTACTCTTTCTTTCTCTCCCTCCTTCATTCAATTTTCTCTCCCTCCCTTACTCTCTCTTTCCTTTCTCTCCCTCCCTTGTTCTCCCCTGGGGCTGCCTGTGCCTGCCCTGCACCACCCAACACGGACGGACAGCCCCCGGTCGTCGGTTCGTCGCCCCCCACCCCCCCACGGAGGGAGATCAGGCTGGCGAGGGCGGTAGAACTACGTCACCAGCCACTGGAGGGAGATCGGGCTGGCGGGGGCGGCGAATCCACCTCCCCAGCCGCGCGGAGGGAAATCCGGTAGGCGGGCGGGTGGCCGCGGCTCCCTGCGCGCCCCTGGAAAAGCGTACAGGGAACGGTGCCCGGGGCCGCTTTAGCCGCCCCCCGCTCCCCCCGCCATCTCCCCGCGACTGCCTGTGCCGCTGCAGCCGCGGCCCCCCCCCCCCGCTCCCACCGCCAGTGCCCTCCCGCCGGGCCCCAAAGGACACTTGCCGATGGCGACAGGGAACCTTCAGCTGGGCGGGCGCTGCCGTGCCGGTGCCTCCGACCTCCCGGTTCCTGCTCGATGCCGCGGTTTCTGGCGCTCTCCTGCTGGGCTCCAAAGAAGGAAGGCGGGAAAAAGGCGCGAAGAATGGAGCTCTCCTTCCTGCCTGCCTTCTTTGGGACCCAGCAGGAGAGCGCCAGAAACCCCGGCATCGGGCAGGAGCGGAGAGGTCAGAGGCACCGCAGCGCCCTGCCCAGGCGGCTCTAGGCGCCAGACAACATTTTCTAGGCGCCACTGGCGACCAGGCGCCTGGGTTTGTCGAACCTTGTGTTATTGGCCTGTAGTTTCCTGGTACGGCTCCTTTCGCTGCATCTTTCTGTATTAAATGTGTTCTGCCAGTTGTAAGCCATTCACTGATATTTCCTGTCTGCAGCATTTTGTTGAATTATTATTATTATTATTATTATTATTATTATTATTATTATTATTATTTAGATTTGTATGCCGCCCCTCTCCAAAGACTCAGAGCGGTTCGGATGTCCATGTGCCGCCTCTATGTTGGTTGAGGTAGGCAGGATTCCCTTGAGTACCATTTGTTGGGAGTCAGGGGAAAGGGAGGGTCTTGCCTTCTCTTTCTGCTCAAGATCCCCATGGACAATTGGTGGGCCACTGTGTGACATAGAATGCTGGACTCAATGGGCTTTGGCCTGATTCAGCATGGCTCTTCTTATGTTCTTATGTTCACATTTGCTTTTCTATTATTTCATTCAATATAATAATCAATTAATATTCAAAAACATATATTTTCATTGCTGTTAACTTTCACCAATCTTTTGCAATTTAAATAATCTAAATAATCGATCTATTTTTATATAGTTCTATATTTTAAAGATTTCATAAACAACATGTAAATGAGTCTAATTACATCACTCCATAATCAATACATATTTACTAATCATATCATCCCTTCTCACGGTGCCATCTTTGCCAATCCCCAAGGGATTTTTTAAAAATCTTTTTGTAACCCATCGTTTTCTCCTTTCCTCTCTTTCTGCTCAAATATAAAATCTTTCCAAACTTTTTTATTTCAGTTCTAGTTCCTTTCTTCCTCTGCCTATTCCAGGGTGTCAGATCACATCTATTCTCAATTTTATTAGTACTTTTTTATATATAATTGTCATCAAGGATGTGACCCTCAACCCCCTCTTCAATCAAAACATTTTCTAATGCATTTGTCTTTCTGCATCCCTTGCCCTCTTTCAACTCATTAAATATGAAATCATCGGTCTTATCAATATTATATCCTTTAATCTGTCCGTTTTGAAAGTGCTCATCTAATTACACTTTTATATTTCCATCCTTGTTTCCTGTTGATCAGTCTGTTCCAGCTGTTCGGCACTCTTCTTCTTCCTTGCTTTCTCTGTAATCCTGATTAAAACTTTGAGTAAAAGAAACAGTTTTATTTCTATTTTCTTCTTTCTACTCTTTACTATCATTAAGTATGCCCTTAAATAAGTCTCATGTCTTCCATCTCATCCATAATTAGTATATCAAAAAGCTTTGTCCAAGTGTCCAATTAAGCTTCATATCATCCAGAAGCCAATTTTTTTTCAAAGGAATCAATCTTTCTTTTTATTTTTCTTCTCCCCCTTTCAGGTTCAGCCAAAGTTCAAATCCAGAATGTTTTCTTTCTTTTTAAATTCTCAGCTCCTCTTTATCACTTCTTGTAAAAAACAATCTTCCCAGTTCCATTGCATCAGTGAATTGTAAATCCAACAAAATATCACCTCAACTTCTCCAGCAGATGCGCATATCATGCCGCCTTGATTGCATCAGCGGAATCCCGCCCAGCCGCTCTGTTTAGGGTGACCCGCTCCCTTCTTAACCAGGGGGGAGTTGGGGAGCCCTTACAGAGTAGTGCTGAGGATTTTAATTTTAACACATTTTTCGCTGACAAAATTGCTCGGATCCTGGCGGACCTTGACTCTAATTGGAAAACAGAGTTGACTGACAACAAGTCAGTCGAGGTGACTGGGGCCCGTACTTGTCCACCTATCTGGGAAGAGTTTGATCTGGTGACACCTGATGAAGTGGACAAGGCCATTGGAGCTGTGAGTTCCGCCACCTGCTTACTGGATCCGTATCCCTCCTGGCTGGTTTCGGCCAGCAGGGAGGTGACACGGAGCTGGGTCCAGGAGATTGTCAACGCTTCCTTGGGGAGGGGGTCCTTTCCAACACCCTATAAAGAGGCGCTTGTGTGCCCCCTCTTCAAGAAGCCTTCCCTGGACCCAGCCGTACTTAATAACTATCGTCCAGTCTCCAACCTTCCCTTTATGGGGAAGGTTGTTGAGAAGGTGGTGGCGCTCCAGCTCCAGCGGTCCTTGGAAGAAGCCGATTATCTAGGTCCCCAGCAGTCGGGTTTCAGGCCCGGTTACAGCACAGAAACTGCTTTGGTCGCGTTGATGGATGATCTCTGGCGGGCCCAGGACAGGGGTTTATCCTCTGTCCTGGTGCTTCTTGACCTCTCAGCGGCTTTCGATACCATCGACCATGGTATCCTTCTGTGCCGGCTGGAGGGGTTGGGAGTGGGAGGCACTGTTCTCCTCCTACCTCTACGGTCGGTCGCAATCGGTGTTAGTGGGGGGTCAGAGGTCAACCCCAAGGTCTCTCCCTTGCAGGGTGCCTCAGGGGTCGGTCCTCTCCCCCCTGCTATTCAATATCTACATGAAACTGCTGGGTGAGATCATTCAAGGGCATGGGGTGAGGTATCATCAGTACGCTGATGATACCCAGCTTTACATCTCCACCCCATGTCCAATCAATGAAGCAGTGGAAGTGATGTGCCAGTGTCTGGAGGCTGTTGGGGCCTGGATGGGTGTCAACAGACTCAAACTCAACCCTGATAAGATGGAGTGGCTGTGGGTTTTGCCTCCCAAGGAGAATTCCATCTGTCAGTCCATCACCCTGGGGGGGAATTATTGACCCCCTTGTAGAGGGTCCGCAACTTGGGCATCCTCCTCAATCCACAGCTCACATTAGAGAACCATCTTTCAGCTGTGGCAAGGGGGCTTTTGCCCAGGTTCGCCTGGTGCACCAGTTGGGGCCCTATTTGGACCGGGACTCACTGCTCACAGTCACTCATGACCTCATCACCTCGAGGTTCGACTACTGTAATGCTCTCTACATGGGGCTACCTTTGAAAAGTGTTCAGAAAGTTCAGATCATGCAGAATGCAGCTGCAAGAGCACTCATGGGCTTCCCCAGGTATGCCCATGTTACACCATGTTGCTGATCAATTTCCGGTCACAATTCCAAGTGTTGGTTATGACCTATAAAGCCTTTCATGGCATCGGACCAGAATATCTCCGAGACCACCTTCTGCTGCACGAATCCCAGTGACTGATTAGGTCCCAAAGAGTGGGCCTTCTCCGGGTCCCGTCAACTAAACAATGTCGGTTGGCGGGCCCCAGGGGAAGAGCCTTCTCTGTGGCGGCCCCAACACTCTGGAACCAGCTCCCCCCAGAGATTAGAACTGCCCCTACCCTCCTTGCCTTTCATAAACTCCTCAAAACCTACCTTTGTTGTCAGGCATGGGGGAACTGAGATATCTCCCCTGGGCCTATACAATTTATGTATGGTATGTTTGTATGTATGTCTGCTTAATAATGGGTTTTTTAAAAAATATTTTAAATGGTAAATTATTAGATTTGTCATGAACTGTTTTATTGTGTTGTTAGCCGCCCCGAGTCTATGGAGAGGGGCGGCATACAAATCTAATAAATAAATAAATAATAAGAAGTTCATTTAATGCTAATTAAACAGTCCACTAATAGTAAATCCGCTTCAGCTTCCACTTTAGCTCAACTTCCAAAGCAAACAATTTTTAAAAAATCCTTGTCAAGGTCTCCTTCTGGCAAAGTAGCTCACCGTTTCTTCCAAATTTTCTTCTGTTCAACCTCCAGCACAAAAACGCATGTTTCTTATCCTTCCAGATGACTTTTGACACTTTAAATCCTATCTTTTCAGTATACAGTGATCCCCCGGTTATTGCGTCCCCGACCATTGCGAACAGGGTAATTCGCAATTTTTCAACCCGGAAGTCAAAATACCATCTACGCATGCGTGCCGGGCACGCATGCGTAGATGGCAACCGGGAGATCAGCTGCTGGGCGGCTTCCCTGGGTCTTCCCCCTCTTGCTGGCGTCAGCGAGGAGTTTCCCCACCGCCCACGCAAACTCCTCGCTGCCGCTCGCCCGCCCTTCGCCTGCCCACGCCGTTCGCTCCCCCCTCTTGCTGGCGGGAGGGCGAGAAGCCCTCCCCAGCACCCGCTCGCCCGCCCTTCGCCGCTCGCCCGCCCTTCGCCCTGGCCGCTTCTTCCCAGCGGAGAAATTCCAGCCCCCACCTGGTCCTGCCCGATCCTCCTCCCTGAGGCAGCTCGCCCTCCCATGGCCGCTTCCTCCACCCTCCATTGCAAGCCCTCGCCACCGCAGCCAACGCGCGCTGCGATCTTCAAGCCCGGCTCCTTTCGGCCCAGCATCCCGGGCCAAGCAGCTGCCTTCCGTGACTGAGCCTGGCTGGCCCGGAAGATCGTAGCGCGCGTTGGCTGCAGCGGCGAGCGAAGCCAAGTCGGCAGCAATGTCGCCGCCGGTGCAGCCAACGCGCGCTACGATCTTCCGGGCGAGCCAGGCTCAGTGACGGAAGGCAGCCGCTTGGGCCGAGAGGAGCCGGCCTTGATCCGCTGAGCCTGGCTGGCCCGGAAGATCGTAGCGCGCGTTGGCTGCACCGGCGGCGACATTGCTGCCGGCTTGGCTTTGCTCGCCGCTGCAGCCAATGCGCGCTATGATCTTCCGGGCCAGCCAGGCTCAGCGGATCAAGGCCGGCTCCTCTCGGCCCAAGCGGCTGCCTTCCGTCACTGAGCCTGGCTCGCCCGGAAGATCGTAGCGCGCGTTGGCTGCAGCGGCGAGCGAAGCCAAGCCGGCAGCAATGTCGCCGCCGGTGCAGCCAACGCGCGCTACGATCTTCCGGGGCAGCCAGGCTCAGCGGATCAAGGCAGCCGCTTGGGCCGAGAGGAGCCGGCCTTGATCCGCTGAGCCTTCACATTCCTCCAAGTCATTTCGCCGCTCATGTCCTGGCTAAACCGGGCAGCAGGAGACAGGCTTTGAGTTTTGGCTGCGGGGCGAGGGAGTTAGGAAAGTCCTACTTCTCCCCCCGCAGCCAAAACTCAAAGCCTGTCTCCTGCTGCCCGGTTTAGCCAGGACACGAGCGGCGAAATGACTTGGAGGAATGTGAAGCTGAAACCGGCCGGTTTCAGCTTCACATTCCTCCAAGTCATTTCGCCGCTCGTGTCCTGGCTAAACCGGGCAGCAGGAGACAGGCGGTGGGCTGGGAGCCGCAGGCGAAAGGAGCTTGGGCATTGTTCTCCGGACCCCGCCCGCAGCCTGGAGAGGGAAAGGGCCGCCGCGGGGCTGAGCGGGCGGGGTCCGGAGAACAATGCCTGGCGCCGCGCTCCGATGCCCGAGCTCCTTTCGCCTGCGGCTCCCAGCAGCACTTTGAATCCAGCAGCTTCTGCTGGATACGGGCGGTGGGTGGGACGAGCGGCGCGGAAGCCAGGGGCTGTGGCAGCTCGCCCCCCCATCGCCCGTATCCAGCAGAAGCGGCGGGATTCAAAGGGATTCAAGGCTAACTTCTGCGCTTGGCTTGAGGACTCAGCTCGGAAGCTGCACGGGTGTTTTAAAAGGTCTCCGCCGGCATGGGGGGCTTCCTACCACCTCCCGAACCCCCAACTCGGGTTTGGGGGGGTGCTAAGAAGCCCCCCATGCCGGCGGAGACCTTTTAAAACACCCGTGCAGCTTCCGAGCTGAGTCCTCAATCTTCGGCTCCTCGCTAGCGCTGCGGAAGTAAAAACACCATCTGCACATGCGCAGATGGTGTTTGTACTTCCGCAGCGCTACTTCGCGAAAACCCGCTCGTTGCGGGGGTTCCTGGAACGGAACCCTCGCAACGAGCGGGGGATCACTGTATAGTCGCCGTGGTTATGGCGACCGAGGTGGTTTCACCCGCTACCGGTCGAGGTCAAAAGCCTTCCTGCCATGGGGTATGCCGACCCCCAAAACAGCGGGGGATCAAGACCCCTTTTCACACACATCCCTTCAGGGAGGGTCCGGGCCAATTGGACAGAAATCAGCTCCCCCAAACAGTGGGGATTCAGCATCCCCTTGCATCCCCTGGCACTGACCACACCCCTCTTCCAACTGGGTCGTAAACTTGATCGCTGGTTCATAGGGCCATTCCTGGTAGAAGTGGTCATTAATCTAATGGCCTATAAGCTAAACTTGCCCAGCACACTCCCTTCTTGTCCCAGCCCATCCTGCTTGCCCACTCTGTTCTATTGCACAGCCCCTGTCGATGCCCAGCATCTAGGATGCTCCATCCAAGATCACCATAATCAGAGACTCTCGATGGCTGAAAGACCAGTTCCAATACCTGATGGAGTGGGAGGGGCAGAAGACCGAGGATTTCATGTGGGAGGATGCAAATTCTTTCCATGCTCCTGAACTGGTCAGGTCCATGAGCACTTCCCGTACAAACCACATCCTGACCAACAGACCTGGGGGAAGGGCCCTGCAGTGAGGGACAATGTTCCCTGTAATTTTTTTTCGGTGTGGGCGGAAAAGTATAGTGTCTGAGCAGCAGTCCCCTTGGGACTGGGCGGCATATAAATAAATAAATAAATAAGAAAAAATCCCTTCTATTTAAATTAAAAGAAATTAATAATAATAAAAAAACAAAATCCATTACTATTAAAACTAAAACTCTCTGTTATTATTTAAGTGCTTTTACCATATGCTTTAAATCAAGAGTCACTTCTCTCTCTGTTTCTCTCTTTGTCCTGTCATTCTCTGCCTCAATCATTTTCTCATTTCTCTTTTTTTCTCCCCTTTTTTCTATCATTTCTCTCTCTCTCTCTCTTCCTTCCACTCTTCTCTCTCTTGCTTTCTCTGTCTCTCTCTCTTGCTTTCTTCCTCTCTCTCACTCTCTTCCTTCCTCTCTCATCTCTCTCTCTCTCTTTCTTTCTCTCTCTTTCTCTCCCTCTCTCCCTCTTGCTCTCTCTCTTTTTCTCACTTTCTCTCTTTTGTTTTCTTTCTCTCACTCTTTCTCTCTCTTGTTCTCTCTCTCTTGCTTCCTTCCTCTCTCACTCTCTTCCTTCCTCTCTCATCTCTCTCTCTCTCTTTCTCTCTCTTTCTCTCTCTCCCCTCTTGCTCTCTCTCTTTCTCTCTCTCTCTTGTTTTCTTTCTCTCTTGTTTTCTTTCTCTCACTCTTTCTCTCTCTTGTTCTCTCTCTCTTGTTATCTCTTTCTCTCCCCCCTCTTTCTTCTCTCTCTCTTTTTCACTTTCTCTCTATCTTGCTGTGTCTGTTGCTCTCACTCTCTCTTGTTCTCTCTCCGTTCTTCTCACAGCGGAGACCACCGAAGGTGATTTTCAATGTTGGGCGCGCGTGCTCCCCATCCCCCTGCCAGCCCGCTCGGAACATTCAAAATAAGAAAAACCTTCACCGGCGAAGGTTTTTCTTATTTTAAATGTTCCAAGCGGGCTGGCAGGGGGATGGGGAGCACACATGCCCATGCACCCAACATTGAAAATCACCTTTCCCTGCCCCGCCTCTCCTGCAGCCCCCTCGCTGAGAGCCCGGGATGAAAGCGCTCTTGGCGAAGGGACAGCGAGAGCAGCAGGGCGGGCATTCCTGCTGTGGGAGGAGATGCGCCCCAAGGCAGGAAGCGGAGGAGGAGAAAGAGAGGCAGATCAGATGGGAGGGGCAGCGGCGAGAAGCCAGAAGAGCTAGGGGGCCGGAGGCGCGGGGGGGCAGGGGGGGCCGCTGGTTAATGTGAGCCCTTGGAAAAGGGCGTGCGTGGGGGTGTTTTAGGGTGTGCGCCTGCAGGCGCATGCAGCTTACAGGGAACAGTGGTGAGGAATAGTGTGCCCTGAACAATTAGTAATGGGCCCAGAAGACTCAGAGACAGTGGAGGTCTGGTATAGGTGTCCTGTGTTCCTGGTACCGGTATGTATGTATGTATGTATGTATGTATGTATTTATTTATTTAATTATTTATTTAATTATTTATTTAATTATTTATTTAATTATTTATTTGGTTGTGTTGGAGGGGACCCTGTGGGTCTTCTAGTCCAACCTTCTGATTGAGCAGGAGACCTGTCAGTCTGGCTTCGCTCAGAATTTAGAAAAAGTAAAACTCAGAGTCCATTTTGAACTTCAAATGTGAACTTTACTAAATCAGAAGTGAATGCATTGAAAGAAAAGAAAAGTCTGAGGAAAAAGGCGCAATAGTTGCCCATATCAAAGCAACTCCAATTCCCCCCCCCCCTTGGCAAAACATCCAATACCCATTGTCCATCTTTATCAGGTGTATGCATCTTCACCGGTGTGTCATACTTTTGGTATGCGCACCACTAACGCACCCTTTATCATTCCTTCTCAGGAGAAACAAAACTCTTTTGGACTTACTTGGGCTCCTCCAGCAGACTCCCCCTCCCATTTCTCATGACAGCTGAAGTGTAGTTGAAGGATGAAGCATAGCAAGGCTGACATTTGGACCCCCTAGAATAGGAATGCTAGTTCTAGAAAAAACAGAAAGAAAAAGAGAAAACAAACAGACATAATAAGGTTATGCATTACAGTTTATCAGGGTATCTTGCTCTAAAATGACCGATTTCTTTCTGGGCATTCACATGTTTCTCCTCCACCCATTCTGCCTCATGGAGGGAAATGTTTCCAAGATACTAGATACTGTACAGTGATCCCCCGGTTATTGCGTTCCCGACCATTGCGAACAGGCTAATTTGCGATTTTTCAACCCGGAAGTCAAAACACCATCTGCGCATGCGTGCCCTTTTTTCTATGGGCACGCATGTGTAGATGGCGCCGGGCAGATCAGCTGCTGGGCGGCTTCCCTGGGTCTTCTCCTGACTCCTAAAGCGGGGAAGTTCGCCAGGAGTCAGCGGAGAAGCGGCGCGCCTGTTTTAAAAGATCGGAGCCGGCCTGGGGGGATCGGAGCTGGCCTGGGGGGGCTTTCCCTTTCAGGGCGGGTGAGCGGCGGGCGCGGCAGCAGCGAGGAGTTCGCGTGGGCGGCAGGGAAACCCCAATCTTCGGCTCTTCACTGCTGGGAAGTAAAAACACCATCTGCGCATGCGCAGATGGTGTTTTTACTTCCGCAGCGCTACTTCGCGAAAACCCGCTCGTTGCGGGGGGTCCTGGAACGGAACCCTCGCAATGATCGGGGGATCACTGTAATTTCCCCTTTTGTTTTCATGAGTCCAGAATTTATTTGACCTCAAAGTGTTGCTCTCCTTCAATAAGTAGGGGAGTTAGAGGGTCCACTGGGGCTGGCCGCAGCTCCGAAGTGTGCTCAGATTTAAGCAGACTGACATGGAACACTGGGTGGATTCTCCGCAACGTTTTTGGCAATTCCAACTTCATTGCTACCTCCATTGACCACTTGCACTATGAGGAAAGGGCCCACATACTTGGGTTTTAGTTTGTTAGACTTTTGAATGGTCTGTAGAAACCTTGCCGATAAAAACACTCTATCTCCTACTTTTTAGGTTATTGGCTCTTTTTATTGGCTTGAGCCTTATGGACTTGATGAGCCTCATCAAGAGCTTTACGGGCTATCAGCCAATTCGACTTTAGCTGAATCACCCACTCTTTTAAAGTGGGGTGTTATGGCCCAACTTTCGGTAATTCAGGAATGGGCAAAAAGTCCTGGCCATAGACCAATTTGAATGGGGTAAACCCAGTACTACTGTGCAATTAATTATTATAAGCTACTTCCTCAAAGGGTAGAAGTTCACTCCAGTTGTCCTGTTGATAATTTAAAAAGCAGTGAAAGTACTGCTCTAACACTGAGTTGGCCCTCCCACATGTCCCATTGGTTTGTGGGTGATGGGTGGAGCTCAGTCCTTTGGGTAGTGCCCACTAAGGCCAGGAACCTCCTTCCAGAACCCCAAAGTGAATTGCACCCCTCAATCCAAGATAAGGTTGACCCATCCTTCCATCCTTCCGAGGTAGGTAAAATGAGGATCCAGATTGTGGAGGCAATGTGGTGGCTCTGTTAAAAAGTGCTATTGCTAACATGTTGTAAGCCGCCTTGAGTCTAAGGAGAAGGGCAGCATAAAAATGGAATGAATGTATGAATGAATGAATGAATGAATGAATGAATGAATGAATGAATGAATGAATAAATAAATAATCCGTTCAGGCACCCCATGAAGTCTATACACATGTTAGATGACAGTTTAGCTAATGTTCTGGAGGAGGGGATCTTTGGGCAGGCCACAAAATGCACCTGTTTGGAAAAAAGGTCAGCAACAACCCAAATCACAGTATTCCCCCCAATCCCTGGCAGTTCCAGAATGAAGTCCATAGATATTTCTTTCCACGATACCGCAGGCTTCACCACATTCTGTAACATTCCATGTGGCCGACCAGGGGCCTCTTGGCTGCAGCACACACCGGACAGCTGGCCATATAAGCTTCAATGTCCTTTTTCATAGAAGGCCACCAGAACCGTCTTCTCAGTAAATGCAAGGTTTTCACAAATCCAAGATGCCCCACTACTTTGGAGTTGTGAGCTTTTTCCACAACTGTCACCTTCAGGAGGATGGGACATACAGCCTAGACCCTATCCATGCAAAGTCATCCCACAGGGAGCATTCCATTGAATGGGCCATGAACCACTCATCAGTTTTCAGGGCTTTCCCTATGCTAGATTTAAAATCCTCTGATAGCTCTTTCGTTTGGGTTTCCTGCACCCTCGTCACCACTGCACGTGCCCACTGTTGGGTCGGGATGACTGACTGAATTACCCCTGACCGAGCACTGTTATATTGAGGTAACCTCGACAATGTGTCAGCCATAAAATTCTTTTCCCCAGGGATGTACCACAGTGAAAAGTTGAAGCAGGCAAAGTGCTGCGACCATCGGGCTTGCTTAGGTGACAGCTTACTGGGAGTCTTCAGTGCCTCCAAGTTTTTGTGGTCAGTTATCCACATTCATCCAATTCAATCAGTTACTGAGAGGTCAAGAAGCACCAGGATAGAGGACTGACCCTTATCCCAGGCCCGCCGAAGATCATCCATCAGTGCGACCAAAGCAGTTTCAGTGCTGTAGCCAGGCATGAATCCTGACTGCTGAGGACCCAGATAATTGGCTTCATTCAAGGACCATTGGAGCTGGAGCGACACCACCTTCTCAATAACCTTCCCTATAAATGGGAAGGTTGGAGACAGGACAACAGTTGTTCAAAACAGCTGGGTCCAGGGAAGGCTTCTTGAGGAGGGGGCACACAAGTGCCTCCTTGCAAGGAGCAGGAAAGGACCCCTCCCCTAGAGAAGCATTGATAATCTCCTGGACCCAGCTCCGTGTCATCTCACTACTGGCTGAAACCAGCCAGGAGGGACACGGATCCAATAAACAGGTGGCGGAACCCATAGCTCCAATGGCCTTGTCCATTTCATCAGGTGTTACCAGGTCAAACTCCTCCCACACAACAGGATTAAAACAAGCCTCTGTCACCTCAACTGACTCATTGTCAGCCGATACTGCATTCCATTCAGAGTCAAGGTCTGTCCGGATCTGAGCGATTTTATCTGCAAAAAACTCATTAAAATCCTCAGCACTACCCTGCAAGGGTTCATCAACTCCCCCCTGTTTAAGGAGGGAGAGAGTCATCCTAAACAGGGCAGCTGGGTGAGATTCCACTGATAAAATCAAGGCGGCATGATACGCACATCTTGTCACCTTGAGCGCCACTTTATAAGTCTCCTGAAGTCTCAATATTGTTGTGGTTAGCTTCAGGCCAACTCCTGTGGCTGCTGATTTTGATGCAGAGGAATGGGGGCCATCTGTTCACAGAAGACCAGTCTGGCTGAAGGATGAATCAGACAGTGAACCAGAAGCAGAGACAGGTAGAGAGAGGGGTAGCAGGATGAGACAGGAGAGACAGAGAGGGGAATTGAGTCAGTCAGCTCTCCAGCCAGAAGTTCTTCTGAATCAGAAGGAGAAGAGTTAATGAATAATCCTATTCTGAATGATCGGGTCCAGAGAATGCTGGGAAGTTAAGAGCAGTTGCACAAATGCAGAAATAAATTATAGGGCACAGGTGATAGGACTTAATGACGCTGCTGCAACCTTGAAAAGGGAGGGTTGGAGAGATTTGTGTGGGAGACTATCATTCAGCATTGAGGAAAGTTTGATGAATTGTGGTTTGGTGCTTGCTATGGATTTCTGGACATTTTGACATTTCAATTGTGAGTTATTGCTGGTTGCTGTAAGCCTGAAAGACTCCTGCACTGACTGGAGTAATTAACTCTGACCTATTGACTACTTAAACTCACATTGCTCTGAAACTTCATGGTTTGCAGTTTTCTGAACATAAAGAACAAACTTTGTTTGATTTTTACAAATCTGAGTGTGTGTGTTTGTTTGTTTGATTAATTACTTTGTTCTTGGGTGGCTCAAGGCTAGGCAGAACAAATATAAGCTCTTAAATGTGTTCAGTCAGATTCAGATTTACTTTTACTCCAATGCATCTCTTAGACATCTCTTCTGGTGTTCCATCTCCTGGAGTCCCTTGGTAAACCAAGGAGCTCTCTAGGGTCTACTGTCACAGAGCAGTTGCAAAGGTGCAATTCAGATGAATAAGAATTTACTTTGCTGGAATTCACCTTCTTTCCGAAAAGACTCAAACTGCATAAGACTTTTGTAAATAGTAAAATCTTTATTAGTTAATCCGGTGGTGTGCATCTGATTTCTGGGGAGGCTCGATGCTGGGGCAGAAAATAGCTCTCTGTTATGAACTTCTTATTTGTTTGTTTGTTTGTTCATTCGTTCATTCCTGCATTCATTTATTATGCTGCCCATCTCCTTTAAAAATGGTGCAGGGAAGCTTACAAGTTGTAAAACAACTAAAAAATAATTAAAACATTGAAACATTTAAAAAATACACGTACAAAAATGTATGAGTCTCACTGGCTCAAAATTAACTCAGTCTCAGTCGCTAAAATAATGACTCAGATTGTTTATTTATTTATTTTTATTTATTTATTTATTTTGTCTAGTACATAATACACATCGAAAAGAAAGATATGTAATAATATAAGTAAAGAAAAGAATAGAAGAAAAGATATAAAAGTATAGGTGAACATATTTGAAAGGAAGAAAAGATAAATGAGATAAGGAGAGACAATTGAACAGGGGATGGAAGGCACACTGGTGCACTTGTGCACGCCCTTTGTTGGAGAAAATGTGCTGATTCTGTAAACTGCTTATAAAGGGCTATTAAATGGTATATAAATGCTATTGCTATTAATTCTCTAGGTAAAATAATCAGTCACCATGAATTGAGGTATTTGTAGTAAGCGGATGATACCCAACTCTATATTTCCACCTGGAGAGTGTGGGGCCTGAATGGGGAACAATAGGCTTTTACTGAACCCGGGCAAGACCAAATGGCTGTGGTTGCATCATTGGCATCCTTCAGTCTTGAAAAACTATGGTATTGTACTCTGGAAGGAGTTCCTAAACCACTGTATGCAAAGCTGGAGTATCCTCTTAAGAGCATGGGGCCTGGGTAGGTTAGTGTGTAGGATAGACTGTTACCCAAACAGCAGATCCTCTCCACATCTCTGAAATAATCCAATGGAATGGCAAAGCCAATATGATTGGTTCCAGCTGCATTGCAGGAGTTATCAGAACATGGCTGTACACAGTCATGAACTGCTTCTATGACTCCTGCTCTGGATTTTGCCTCAATGTTTACTCCTGAAGCCTTTTCTAATAATGGATATAGCCACAAAGCAGTGGAGGTTTGGAGTCAGAGTTTCTCTTCTCCTAGAAGATGGTTGTATCTACTGTTGGGGTGTAGAGCCCTCTTTCACTTTCAAAACTGTTGACCCTCTTCTCCTACAACCCTGGAAAGGGGCCCTTACAAAGTGCTACCAGCCAGGTCAGCTGAACCAAGGCTTTTTAATGAATCTTCCAACACGAAGGTGTAAAGGATGATGATCTTCCAAGTATTCATGTAAATTTGGACAGCTACTCCTCCCACAATCAGGCTCAGCAATGGGGGTGGGAGTGGGGAGAAAAGCAGCCTATCTACCTGTTGGTGCCAAAAGGCAGGATGAGCAATGGACATGGGCATGGGAGGAAAGCACCCTACCTGCCTGTTGATGGCAAAAGGCAGGATCAGGAATGGGGTGGGGAGAGGAAAGCAATTCAATTTATTCAATTCAATTTATTCAATTCAATTTATTCAATTCAATTTATTCAATTCAATTTATTCAATTCAATTTATTCAATTCAATTTATTCAATTCAATTTATTCAATTCAATTTATTCAATTCAATTTATTCAATTCAATTTATTCAATTTGTATGCTGCCCATCTACAAAGACTCGGGACAGCTCACAGAATAAATATAAAACAAGCATACAGAACAGACATTGGAATATCGGGATTGCACATGTGCCGACTTGATTTCTAGGGGCTTCACCTCTGGCTCCGAACTAATTAAAAAGTACGACTAAAAAGTCTATGTAATACACCATCATACAATACAATCACACCATGCATTACATTTATTAGTCAGAGGGGCAAGATCTAATTGCCCCAAGCCTGGCGGCAAAGGTGAGTCTTAAGGCTCTTGCGGAAGGCAAGGAGGGTGGGGACAGTACAAATTTCTGGGGGGGAGCTGATTCCAGAGGGTCGGCGCCCCCACAGAGAAGGCTCTTCCCCTAGGCCCCGCTACATGACATTGTCTGGTTGATGGGGCCTGGAGAAGGCCAACTTTGTGGGACCTAACCGGCCACAGGGATTTATGTGGCAGAAGGCAGCCCTGTAAGTAATCTGGTGCAATGCCATGTAGGGCTTTGTAGGTCATTACCAATATTTTGAATTGTTTCCGGAAACCAATCGGCAACCAGTGCAGTCCACGGAGTGTTGGAGAGACATTGGAATATCGGGATTGCACATGTGCCGACTTGATTTCTAGGCACTTCACCTCTGGCTCCGAACTAATATATAATGTAAAGGGATTTCTCTCCCTTAAAAATACTATAAATCCTTCTTAGAAAAAAATAGGAGGTACAGGAATCTACGGACATCAAAGAGAATTTAAAGATTTACGGTTTCAAGCAAAGACGGAGGTTCTTTCGCTATAACAAGGAAGTGATAAGTGAGTACAATAAGGGAGGGAAAAAAGAAAAAGAAGAAGCTTCCAGCTTAGTGAACATTGAAAAAAAACTGGATAAATTGCTGGACATTTGTTCTGGATTTGAGCATACATTTATTAAAGTAGAAACTACAATGGGTGATTTGGCTTCAGAAGTTAAGCTAATTAAAAAGGAGGAGGAATCTTCTGCTGGAAAGATACAGAAAGTTGAAAAATAAGTGAAGGATCATGATGAATTAATTAAACAAATGAGTGATAGAATTGCTAATCTGGAGGACCGTCAGAGAAGAAGAAATTTGTGTCTGCGTGGGTTCAGAATGGACTTTGCCTCTGATTCAAACTTAATGGAAGCAGTCTTTGCTTGGATAAATAAGCAAGCAGGCATTCAAGTCAGCTTGGAAGATTTATTGCGAGTCCACTGGGCGGCAGCATGAAGAGATAGGGAGAGGCAGAGAGACATTGTTGTGGCTTTCCTCAGTGAAAAAAAAGCAGAGATGATTTACAAATCTTTGAAGACTTCTACTTGCCTTAAACAAGATGGAAATGAGATAAAAGTTCTGAGGGATCTCTCTTGGGAAACTTTGAGAGCGAGAGCTGCTTTAAAACCAATTGCAAGCCGTTTATATTAAAGTGGGAAGAAGTTCACTTGGGGGGTTCCAGCTGTTATTTTGGTGTTCATACATACATTGGAGGAGGGAAAGGCTTTATTGGACCAACTGGGGATTAAGTTTGATGAAACTGGAGCACAAGCAAAAGAAGGAGAGGATTTTTTTTGACGGTCGTAGTACCCGAGACGATGAGGAAAGAAAAAGGGAAGAGCAGCTGAAGGAGTTAACCGGGCAGGTGGAGGCCATTAGAAAAGAGCAGAGAAAAACACGAGTTCAGTGTGAGAAGAGAGCTAGAAAGTGATGTTGTTTGGGTCTCCTTGTCTTGTTGTACTTTTCTCTTTTTTTGGAGATGTCTTGGGATTCTTGTATATTTGTTATTCGGTGGGGGAAGTCTAAGGGGGGGGGGAAAGAGGGTTAAAGAAGTTAAACTTAAAGAAGGAATTATTTAAAGGAGAAAGGAATGGGGAGGGGAAGATTTCTCTTTTATTACAATTAAAAGGTTGAAAGAGGAGCTAGTTGAATGAGAACGCAATCAAGAGAATGTGCCTCATGAATGGACAAGAGCTTTTCTTGTCCTCCCCCCACTTGGTGGGGGGAGCACGGGGGGAGGTACATGGGGGGGTAATAGGGGTAAAGAAAGGGGGAAAATTAAACCAAGGGCAAAACAAGAGGGGAAAAGGGTGATTTTGGTATATTATGATGGAGTGTAAGATAATGGTTTTAAATGTGAATGGTTTGGGATCGGATTTGAAACGTTTTAGGATATTAAGGATGGCTAAGCAATATAAGGTGGATATTATGATTTTGACAGAAACACATAAAAGACGGGGAGGAAGGGATAAATTGATTAATTATAGAAATTGGAAATGGGTGTTTGAATCTAGAGGAACGCAAAATAGTAGAGGTACAGTGATTCTGATTCATCAGAGGGTTAATTTTGAAGAGGTTGGAATTCAGAAAGACAGAGAAGGAAGGTGGATATTTGTTAAAGGGAAAATAAATCAAAAGAAGCTGACATTAGCAGCAATTTATGCCCCAAATGTGAAAACAAAACAATTTATAATAAATACTAAGAGGAAGTTAGACAACTTTATGGAGGGCTCAGCTTTTTTGGCAGGAGATTTTAATATGCAATTAACAAATGAGATTGCAAACAGCAGGATATTACATTTAAACAGACTTAATGCGGTAGATCTTCATGCAGATATTTCAAACAGAACTACATATTATTCAGCAAGATATCATACATTTAGCTGCATAGACTATATATTAATGAATGGGGGGGCAATATACAAGTTAAAAAAGTAGATATTAAAAGTATTTGGTTATCAGATCATGCCCCACTATTGGCAGAATTGGAAATAGGTCAGGAACACAATCAAAGAATTTGGAGATATAATGCAGTTGTAACTGCTAGCGAACAAGATAAGGAGAAATTGCAAACAAAGTTATCTGAATATTTTAGAATTAATGATGCAGGTGGTATTAAACAATCAATTGTGTGGGATGCATGTAAGGCTTTTATGAGGGGACAATGTATATGTATGGAAGCAGATATTAGGAAGAGGTGGGGTAGAGAGAGGGAAAGGAAGATAAGGGAAATAGATTTGATACAAGAGCAGTTAAGATTAACTAAAAGTAGAGATTGGAATAGTTTATTGAAATTGAAAAAGAAACAATTGATGGTGTATGATGAGATCAAATGGAACAAGATGAGAATGATGATGCGACAAAAAATACAGAGCTGGGGGACAAGATCAATGCAGGAAATGGTGAGATATCTGAAGAAGAGAAAAGAAAAATCATGTATTTTAGCATTGAGAGATACTAGTGGAGTGGTTAGATATGGTAATGAGCAGTTAGAGAAGATAATGGGGAAATATTATGAAGATTTGTATAAAGAGGAGGAAGTGAAGATAGGAGTCCTCAATGTTGGGAAAATAGTAAGTGAAGAAGATAAACAAATTTTGAACGCAGTAATTACACAAGATGAAATTGCTAGAGTAATTAAAGGGTTAAAACAAGCCAAAGCACTGGGCCCGGATGGGTTTACAGGGGAATTTTATAAAACTTATGTGAATGTATTGTTGCCGCATTTGGGGAAACTGTTCAATAATATATTGTTAAATCATGATATCCCGCAGACATGGAAGCTTTCAGAAATTGTTACTATTCCAAAGATGGGTCGAGATTTAAGAGAGCCTGGGTCTTACCGTCCAATCAGTTTGGCAAATCAGGATTATAAAATATTTATGAAAATATTGGCAAATAGATTAGAAAATATTTTACCAAAAATAATTGAAGAGGATCAATATGGATTCGTGAAGGGAAGGAAAATAAGCGAACCAATTAGAAATGTAATAAATGTGATGCACCATGCTACCGTTACTAAAAGGAAATTGGGAATTTTGAAATTAGATGTGTATAAAGCATTCGATAAAGTTGACCATAGCTATTTATATAAATTATGTAATGAACTAAATATGGGGGGGGGGGGGAATTTTGTGAAATTATAAAAGAGATTTATAAAGGGAATGAAGCGTATATAAGAGTGAATGGACAAAGAACGCAGAGTATTAAAATATTAAACGGCACCAAGCAGGGATGTCCTTTATCTCCAAAATTATTTGTAATAGCAATAGAGATCTTAGCTAATAAGATAAGACAAGATAACACCTGGGCAGGATATAGTATAGGGGAATTAGAAATGAAAATAAATTTATTTGCAGATGATGCAATTATATTGACCCAGACCCCGATGGAGATGATTAAAGGTATAACAAATATTTTACAAGAGTTTAAACAGGAATCGGGACTGTCGGTTAATATGGAAAAATCAGAGATTATGTGTTTAAATAGGGGTCCGAGAGAGCAGATAGAAATCAGGAAAGAATCAGGGTTGAAATTAGGACTTAAAAAAAATATATTTGGGAATTTGGTTATTGAAAAGCCCAGTGAAAATTGAGGAGATGAATTATAGATTAATATGGAGGAAAATGTTGAAACAGACGAGGAGCTGGAAAGAGAAAAAGCTAAGGAGACTCTCTAAAATAAGAGCTTTAAAAATGATGATAGCTCCCAACATGATGTACCTTTTTCAGGTGCTGTCGGGGGGGCTATCGACATGTAAGGTTAAACAGTGGGACAAAATACTTAATTATTGGATTGAAGAAGATAAGAGACCAATAATAAGGAAAAAGTGGTTAATTGCGAACGAAAAAGGGGGGATGGGGAATTCCTTGTTTGGAGCTGTATAGGGAAGCTTTTCAAATGGAAAGGATAATGGAGTTGCAATTATGTGAAAATAAATGGGTAAAATTGGAAAAACAGATAAACGGGATGAAGAATAGAGAATTAATCTTTACGAAGTGGAACAGGAGCGACTTAGGTAAATTAATAGGCCCCATGAAAGGGACTATGGAAATTTGGAAAAAATGGCAGGGGAAAATAGGATTATATAAATCTAAACTGTCATCGCTTTATGTAATAAATAGAGATAATGAAATGAATTTAAATAGGGTTATAGGAGAGTTGAAGGGAAGAGGGATAACTAGGATAGAACAGTTATATGAGAAGGATGGCAGGCCAAGTAGAAACCATATAGAATGGTGGTTAGGTAAGGGAAGGTGGCTACAAATAAATGCAATATGTAAATATCTTAACGAAAGGGAGAATAAAGAAGTACTATTGAGGGAGGAGACAGGGTTAGAGAAAATAATAAGAGAAAAAAGTGAGGGTATAAAGGCGCAAGCAACCAATATATATAAATTGCTAGTGCAGTCAGATGGGGACACGATTGAAGGATTGACTAAATGGTGGCAAAATGAGATACAAGTAGAGGTACAAGAGATGGAAAATATAGTAGAAAATATAAGGAAAATTGAAAATACAAGAGTCAGGGAAATGAGAAGGAAAATATTACATAAGTGGTATTTTACTCCCGTTCAACTCGCAGACTTTCAGCAGAATGTCAGGGGAAATTGTTGGCATGGGTGTCAAGATAAAGGAGTGTTTATGCATATGTTTTGGGAATGCCCGATAGTGCAGGAATTTTGGCAAAAAGTGAAAGAGGATATCAATAGAATGCTAAATATACAATGGACAATCACTAAGGAAATGGCAGTACTAGTTAAAAGCAATGCGATGGGAGAATTTAGAGAAATAAAAAAAGCAGCAATAGAAAGCGCTCAGGCAGTAATAGTTTTGGGTTGGAAGGATGCGACAAAATGGACAATGCAAAATTGGTATAGGTACATGGTGGATCATATTCAATTTGAAACTATGGATAAAAGGATAAATTCAGATAATGAAACTGAGTTGGGACAATTGATGGGACGGTGGGACAAGGTAAGACGATATATGACGAGCAGAATCCGAGACCAAGCTACAAGAAATAAATTGGAATCACTCTATAATATGTAAATAGATATATTGCTCTTGGGTCAAGTGGACTGTATAAGAAACACTCCCGATTTGGTGGTGGGGAATGTGTGTGTGTCTGGGTGGTGGGCACATTTCACTATGCACTGCTTTATGTTGTGTGTAATATAAATTTGTTAAAAATTAATAAAAAAAATTATTTAAAAAAAGAGAGACATTGGAATATCACACCATTCTCATATATTACAGTCAGAAAAAGGTGGTGCTGAGGGGACAAGATAGTTATTCACCCCATGCCTGGTGACATAGATAGGTCTTAAACATCTTGCGGAAGGCAAGAAGAGTAGGGGCAATTCGAATCTCTGGGGGGAGTTGATTCCAGAGGGCCGGGACCGCCACAGAGAAGACTCTTCTCCTGGGTCCCGCCAAACAGCATTGTTTAGTCGACAGGACCCGGAGAAGGCCAACTCTGTGAGACCTGATTGGCTGCTAGGATTCGTGTGGCAGAAGGCAGTCCATGTAAGGCTTTATAGGTCATTACAAGCACTTTGAATTGTGACCGGAAGCTGATCAGCAACCAGTGCAGGCCGTGGAGTGTTGGCGAAACGTGGGCAGATCTTGGAAGCCTCATGATGGCTCTCGCAGCTGCATTCTGTACGATCTGAAGTTTCCGAACACTTTTCAAAGGAAGCCCCATGTAGAGAGCGTTGCAGTAGTCGAACCTTGAGGTGATGAGGACATGAGTGACTGTGAGCAGTGATTCCTGGTCCAAATAGGGCTGCAACTGGTGCACCAGGCAGACCTGGGCAAACGCCCTCCTCGCCACAGCTGAAATATGGTGTTCTAATGTTAGCTGTGGATCGAGGAGGACACCCAAGTTGCAGACCCTCTCCAAGGGGGTCAATAATCCCCCCCCAGGGTAATGGACAGACTGATGGAATTGTCCTTGGGAGGCAAGACCCACAGCCACTCTGTCTTGTCAGGGTTGAGTTTGAGCCTGTTGACACCCATCCAGACCCCAACAGCCTCCAGGCACTGGCGCATCACTTCCACTGCTTTGCTGACTGGACATGGGGTGGAGATGTACAACTGGGTATCATCAGCTTACTAATGATACCTCACCCCATGCCCCTGGATGATCTCACCCAGCAGTTTCATGTACATATTAAATAGCAGGGGGGAGAGGACTGACCCCTGAGCCACTCCACAAGGGAGAAGCCTAGAGGTCGACCTCTGACACCCCACTAACACCGACTGCGACCGACCGTAGAGGTAGGAGGAGAACCACTGAAGAACAGTGCTTCCCACTCCCAACCCCTCCAGCCGTCGCAGAAGGATATCATGGTCGATGGTATCGAAAGCCGCTGAGAGGTTAAGAAGTACCAGGAGAGAGGACAAGCCGCTGTCCCGGGCCCGCCAGAGATCATCCATCAGTGCGACCAAAGGAGTTTCCATGCTGTAACCGGACCTGAATCCTGACTGTTGAGGGCCTAGATAATTGGCTTCTTCCAAGGACTGCTAGAGCTGGAGCGCCACCACCTTCTCGACAACCTTCCTCATAAAGGGAAGGATGGAGACTAGATGATAGTTATTAAGTACAGCTGGGTCCAGGGAGGAGGGGGTGCACAAGCATTGACAATCTCCTGGACCCAGCTCTGTATCACCTCTCTGCTGGCCGAAACCAGCCAAGAGGGACACTGATCCAGTAGGCAGGTGGCGGAACTCACAGCTCCAATGGCCTTGTCTTTTAAAAAAAAAAAAAAAATTATTGATTTTTTAAAATTTTAACAAAAAATAAACAATCAGCTCCGGGTTACATTGCTCATTCTTTATAGAGTGATTGAATTTTATTTTTTACATTTGTATCGCTTACTAATATTAATATATGGTTTTTAACCTTTTCCCACCGCCTCATTGTTGCTACTAATTTCTCTTCATTATAATTATGTAATCTAATTTCCATAATTTCGTAGTGAATGTGATCCACCATGTACCTGCACCAATTTTTTATCGTCCATTTATTAGCATCTTTCCACCCAAGCACTATAGTTGCTTGGGCACTTTCTATTGCTGCAGTTTTAATTTCTTCCTATTCTTTTACCTCACTATTTTTTATCAATAGTGCTGCTTCCTTGGTTAATTTCCAGACACTATTCATAATTTTATTCACTTCCGTTTGTATTTGCTTCCAAAATTTTTGGACTTTACTGCATTCCCAAAACATATGCATAAATACTCCTTTTTCCTTACATCCATGCCAACAATTCCCTTTCATCATCGTTTGAAAGCGTGCTAATTGTACTGGTGTATAATACCATTTGTGTAAAATTTTTCTTTTCATCTCTCTTATCCTAGTATTTTTAATTCTTTTGATATTTTCAATTATGCCTACCATATCCCATTCATCAATTTCTAACTCATCCTGCCAATATTTCGTCAGTCCTTTTATTACTTGTTCCTCTGCTTGTAATAATTCCCTATATATATTACCTGCTTGCGCTTTTATATTCTTACTCTTTTCCCTTAATATCTTCTCTAAATTTGTTTCTTGTTTGAGGAATATTTCTATATTTTCCTTTTTACTTAAATACGTATTTATTGCATTAACTTGTAACCAATTTCGTTGTCCAAGGCATCTCTCTATTTCATTTCTATTGATCCTTCCATCCTTTTCATATAACTGTTCTATTCTCTGTATACCTTTTTCCCTTAATTTCCATATTATCTTTGTGAGGTTACTTTCTTTCTTTATATTTATCACAAGCAGCGTTGCTAATTTAGAATTTGTCATTTTCAATTTATCTTGCCATTTCATCCAACTTTCCATAATCGCTTTAGTTGGGTCCATTAATCTATTTATTTATTTCTTATTCCATTTCCTAAATAATAATTCTTGATTCTTAATTTCATTAATTTCTTTCTCTAATTCTACCCATGGTGTCTCTTCTAATAATTGTAATTCCATTAATCTATCTACAGTGTTCCCTCGATTTCCGCGGGGATGCGTTCCGAGACTGCCCGCGAAAATTGAATTTCCGCGAAGTAGAGATGCGGAAGTAAATACACCATTTTGGGCAATTGGACAGTATCACAAGCCATCCCTTAACACTTTAAACCCCTGAATTACCATTTCCCATTCCCTTAACAGCCATTTACTCACCATTATTACTGGTACTCACCATTGAATAAGACACTTAGTGATCCTGATATTTATACACATAATTATTTATTAACACTAATTTTTTTTTTGTTATTTATTTGCAAAAATTATTAGTTTGATGATGACATATGATGTCATTGGGTGGGAAAAACCGTGGTATAGGGAAAAAACCGCAAAGTATTTTTTTAATTAATATTTTTTGAAAAACCGTGGTGTAGGCTATCCGCGAAGTTTGAACCCACGAAAATCGAGGGAACACTGTATTTGATATGCATCCCTATAGTACTCCAGACTTGGATTTCCCCAACCTCCCTCGCCTTCCGTGGCTATCAACCATTTTTTTTAATTCTTGATCTTTTATTACCTTCTATCCAAGCATTTAATTTAGTATCCCATTCTTTTAGTTTCCTTATTGGGAAGGTCCATGCATTACCTGTAATATATATAACATTTT
Source organism: Erythrolamprus reginae (assembly GCF_031021105.1). Lineage (NCBI taxonomy): Eukaryota > Metazoa > Chordata > Lepidosauria > Squamata > Dipsadidae > Erythrolamprus > Erythrolamprus reginae. The sequence goes on from NC_091952.1 coordinate 140,574,475, forward strand.
TGGGATAATCATCATTTTTAATGCTCTTACTCTAGCCAATCTTCTCAAATTTTTATTTCCCCAATTCTTAATTTGTTTCTGAATTTTTTCCATATTAGATTATAATTAAATTCCACCATTTTCCCCGGGTTCTTTAATAACCATACTCCTAAATATTTCATTTTCTTATTCCCAAGTTTTAAACCTGATACTTTCTGTATTTCAATTTGTTCTTTAGGCCCGGTATTTAAACAAATGATTTCTGATTTTTCCATATTTACTCTTAATCCTTTGAACTCCTGAAGTATTATAATTGGTCTTTGAACTCCTGAAGTATTATAATCATTCTCTTAATCATATCTACTGGTGTTTCTGTAATTATTATAGCATCATCTGCAAATAGGTTTAATTTTAATTCCATATTTCCTATTTGATATCCCTTCCATTGTTTGTCTTTTCTAATTTTATTAGATAATGTTTCAATTGCTATTGCGAAAAGTATCGGGGATAGGGGGCATCCTTGTTTGGTTCCATTATTTATTTCTATCTTCTCTATTCTATTTCTATTCACTCTGACATAGGCTATATTTTCCTTATATATTTATTTTATTACTTGACAAAACCTTTTCCCCATATTCAAACTATTACATAGTTGGAATAAATAATCATGATTTATTTTATCAAAAGCTTTATAAACATCTAGCTTTAATAGTCCCATTTTCCTTTCAGTTCCAGTAGCATGGTGCAGCACATTCACTATATTTCTAATAGGTTCATATATTCTTCTTCCTTTTATAAATCCATACTGATCCTTTCCAATTATTCTTGGTAATATATTTTCCAATCTGTTTGCTAACATTTTCATAAAGATTTTAGTAGACTAATTGGGTGGTAGGAACCGGGTTCTTTTAAATCTCGATCTGGTTTAGGAATTGTTACAATTTCAGAGTTCTTCCATGTTTGTGGAACATCTAATGTTGTGAGGACATTATTATACAATTTCTCCAAATGCGGTAGCAAAATTTCTGTATACGTTTTGTAGTATTCTCCTGTAAATCCATCAGGGCCTGGTGCTTTACCAGGTTTTAACCCTTTTACCACTTTAATTATTTCATTCCTTGTTATATTTGCATTTAACATTTGTCTTTCTTCTTCATTCAACCTTTCTTTAACTTCTATATCTTGTAACATAACATGTTCTTTTTCATACAATTTTGCATAAAATTCTCTCATTACACTTTCTAGCTCTCTATTACTATATTTCATTACTCCATTTTTGTCTCTTAAACCATTTATTATTAATTTTTCTTTTCTCTTTTTGAGATAATTCACCATTTGTTTTGCTGATTCCCCCCCCATATTTCTATTCTCTGTTTTACCGTCATTCTCATATTATTCCATTGTTCTTCCTCTATATCCTTTAATTGTCTTTGTTTAAGTTTTAACAAATCATTCCATTCTTTATTTCTTGTTATTCTTAAATCTTCTCTTATTAATTCTATTTCCCTTATTCTTTTTTCCATTTCCATTCCCCAATTTTTTTTAATATAAGACTCCATACTGATTAAATTACCCCTAATAACTGCTTTCTTCGTGTCCCAAATAATTGATTGCCTCATTTCACCATTTTCATTTATGTTATAAAATTCCTGAATATCTCTCTGAATCTTTTCCTTATTTTTTTTGCTTGCTGAAACAATTGTATTATATCTCCAAATTCTTTGTCTACTAATGGAGTCTATTTTTATGACTGCTGTTATGGGTGCATGATCAGATATCCAATTACTCTTAATTTCTGCTTTTTAAAATTTGAATATTTCCTGTTTTATTCATAAATATATAATCAATACAACTAAACTTATTATGTCTTACAGAATAATATGTTCCTCTATTTGAATTATCAGCATGTAGGTCTATCATATTTAATCTATTTAAATTTAATTGTTTCTTTTCTTTGTTATTATTTCTACATTGAAATCCCCAGCAAATATCACCATCCCTTCTGAAAATAAATCCAATTTATGCTTTACATTCATGATAAATTGTTTAGCATTTACATTTGGAGCATATATTACTGCTAGTATTATTATCATTTGATTTATTTTTCCTTTTACAAATAATAATCTTCCTTCTTTGTCCCCTTTTGTTTGTATCACTTGAAATGGTTCCTTTGATTTATTAATATGGCTACTCCCCTACTATTTGTTTTCCCTCTAGATTCAAAAATACCTTCCCATTCATTGCTGTCTATCAGTTTATCCGTTCTTTTCCATCTCTTATGGGTTTCAGTAAGAAATTAAAAATCCACATGATTTTCTTTCGCTAATTTCAATAGTCTGTGCCTTTTTAGAGGCAATGCAAGACCGTTTATATTTAATGCCATAATTGTTCGATCACTCATAATATTTCCATTTAACGTTTCTCCCTCCTGTAACCCAGAGTTCTGTTAAGTTCTTCATTTTTATAAAAGAATCTTCCCACCCAGGTGTCTCCCCCTGAGTTTCTCTCACACTGAGAGAAAAGCAGAAAAAAATCTGCTGTTTTGGTCAGGCACCATTGAGGGCACGGTTCCACTGAAACTGTTGCTCCTCCCCTAACACCCTTTCTTAAAAAAGGAAATAAAACCCCACACTCCCCTCCCCAAGTCTCCCTTAATTTGATTAAAGTTAAAACAGATATTAAATGCAATCAGGACCAAACCTTAGCCTTTTTCTTACTATATAAAACAAACAGAACAAAAACATTTTACAGATGTTTCATTTCTTTTTTTGCCTCATGACTCTCGTCTCCATTTTTGAAGAATCTGGTGGTTCTTTCTCTTTCTCCAAGAGGGCTTGCCTTTTCAATTCAAATTCCTTGATGGGGAATGTTGATTGCAGGAGTTCAAAAAGATTTTTAACCCCCTCTCCTCCTGTTGCACCCCCCTCTTCAATCGCCTCTCTTGCTTTTTCTGCCTGTTGCTTTAAATCTGGATTCAAACCAAGTTTTACCAGCATCTCCTTCCCTTCCTCCAACGACTTTGCTCGGTACATTTTCCCCTCTTGAAAAACCATTATAATGGCCGGATATTGCCAGCTGAAATGAATATTTCCCTTGAACAAAGCTTCTGCAATCGGACGCATCTGGCTCTTTGCTTGCAAAGTTTGCACTGACAAATCTTTCAAAACCCAGATCGAGGCTCCTTTAAAACTGAGGTTAGTAATTTCCTTAGCTCTTTATAGACTGTTTTGGCTGTTCTCTCTGAGAGGAATTTGATTACGATGTCTCGTTGATTCCCGTCTCTTCGCGCTCCAAAAACCCAGTGTGCACGTTCTATTTGATGATCCTGAATTTCAATCTTATACTCCTTAAACCATTGCTGAATATTTCGGATCATATTTCTGCCATCGGCAAAATGTGCTTTAAAGCCTCTCAGACGCAAGTTTGCTCTTCTTAGTCTATCTTCCAGCATATTTATGCGTTGGCGGTCATGTTCCCTTACTTCTTCTATCTTTAAAACCCTAATACTTGCTTGCTGTTCTTTTTTCACTTCTTGCTGTTCTATTTTTACTTTTTGCAACTTGGTCTCAGTCTTAACCATCACCTCTTGCATTTCCTTCAACTGCTGACCGACCATGACAAAAGTTTTCATCAAAGCATCCATTCTCTCTGTGAGCTCTACTCTGACTGCTTCCACCATTTCCCTCCTCCTCTTAACTTATTGTTTACTCACAGTTCCGAATGTAGGCTATTTTCATGTTGTTTCTGCTCTCCTTCGATAAGCCCAAAGTATTTTCAGGTTCCAAAGTTTTAACTTTTTTTGCTTAGTCCAATTTATTTGAGACTCCAAGAGGTTCAATGGGGTTTAAAATCCAATGTTTATTTTCTCATTTGAGGAGCGTTCAGCGGAGCATCTACTCTCCTCGATGCATGCGTAAAACCCCCCTCCAATGGCCTTGTCCACTTCATCAGGTGTCACCAGGTCAAACTCCACCCAGACAGATGGACAAAGACGGGCCCCAGTCACCTCGACTGACTTGTTGTCAGCCGACACTGCTATCCAATTGGAGTCAAGGTCTGTCTGGATCTGAGCAACTTTATCAGCGAAAAACGAAAAACTATTTTTCCAGGAAAATATTAATGAACATACCAATTTGCAAAACCTATGGGATACGGCCAAAGCGGTAATTAGAGACATAGCAATTTCCTATGTGGCCAAAGAACATAAAATGAAAAGTTCAGAAATTGATAAATTGGAAGATGAATACAAGAAATTAGAGGAAGAGCTTCAAAAACAACCTCAGAATTTCGAACTAAAACAACAGATGCTTTTAACTAAACATAAACTAAATTTGATTGAAAATGAAAAATTAGCGCAACAGATTAAAAATAGTAAACAATACTACTTTCAAAATGCTAATAAACCTAGGAAGTGGCTAGCAAATAAACTTAAAAAAACAAAAGGAAAAAAATTGATTAACTATCTTAAAACGGATGGTGGAGAGGTATGCTATGACCTAGATAAAAAAACAGATTGCTAGCGATTTTTATAGCAAATTATACGAAAATCAAGACTCAAATAATGAGATCCAGGAATTAATTATACAAGATATATTTACCCGAGCAAACCTTCCCAAAACTCCAACTGATACAAAAGAGCTATTAAACAAAGAGATTACAATGACTGAACTGAAAGAAACAATTAAAAGACAAAAAAATAATAAAGCTCCTGGTCCAGACGGCCTTCCGATTGAATTATATAAAGATCTTCCAAAAGAAGCAGAAGAAACACTTCTAGAGCTCTATAATGACGTCCTAGAAGAAGGCAAAATTCCATCTTCTTGGAAAGATGCTAATTTAGCATTAATAGCCAAAAAAGACACCTACTCATGTGGTATTGCCAATTATCGTCCCATCTCCCTCTTAAATGTGGACTATAAAAACTTTAGCTTTATTCTTGCAAACAGACTTAAAGGATATCTAAACCAATTTATACACCCTGATCAGAATGGATTCCTCCCTGGTAGACAATTAAAAAATAATATAAGAATCATACTAAATGTCCTTGAATATTACGAATTTCATAATGAAAAACAAACAGCTTTAATTTTTTTAGGCACCCAGAAGGCGTTTGACAATGTTTCCTGGAAGTTCATGTTGAAATAACTAGAGTTTATGGAATTTGGCCAAAAATTCATAAATGCAATCAAAGCAATTTATTTGGAACAATACGTATATATTATAATAAATTATGGCATTTCCTCCAAAATTAACATCCAAAAAGATACGAGATAAGGATGTCCATTGTCCCATCTCCTCTTCATTTTGACTTTAGAAGTTTTAACCAGAATGATTAGGAACAACGAAGAAATAATAGGGCTAAGATGTAAAAGAGAGATTTACAAACTTCAAGCCTTTGTCGACGACCTGGTTTTTATATTAGAAGAACCGATTGAATCAGGACTGAAACTATTAGAAATACTAGAAGAATTTGGCAAAGTGGCAGGATTACAATCAACAAACTTAAAACAAAAATGATAGTAAAAAAACACGAATAATATGCCAAAATCAAATATTGCCACAAAACAAAATATTCAAATAAATAAAAAGATTAAATACTTAGGGATTGATATAACGGCGGGGGTTTCAAGCCTGAAAGAGGATAATTACGACAAACTGATAAATAAAATCAAAAAAGATATAGAGAAATGGGACAAATTGCAACTTTCTCTTTTTGGAAGGATAGCTACAATCAAAATGAACACTCTACCAAAAATAAATGTTCTCTTCCAAACAATTCCCATCTATCTAACCCAAGATTTCTTTAAAAAAAATAACATAACAAATAAATTTATCTGGCAAAATAAACATCCTAGGATCCGTTTAAAGTATATGCAAGATAAAAAAGAGGATGGAGGATTGGCATTACCAAATTGGAAAGAATATTATTGTCAGGCCCAAAGTCATTATGTGAAGTCCAAGGTGGGCCTGACACAGCTTGGCAGTGAGAGAGAGATATGCCACCACACATTCCTTTCTCCAGATGCCATAGTAACAAACACAGGAAGGAATCAGGAATCCTGCATAGGATTGGCCCTCATGACTGCACTTGTGAGTGTAGGGATGTGACCCGGATGTAATCTAAGGGACTCAGAATTGGAATGATTCCAGTTGAATCTAGACATGGCCGTTAATAAATCCTACCTGGTGAGAAGCACAGGCATGGAATTGTTTTATTTCTCGGAATGCCGTTTTGGTTCGCTAACATCAATTCTAACTCTCCCCCATTCCAAAGAATGGAACAGAGGGAGTTAACCAAGAATCTGAAGGTGGAAGGGATTGGAATTTCCTTTTTTTTAAAAAAAATAGTTTATTAATTTATGGGGGAATGGGGATACAGAAAAGTAAAAGGGATACAGAACCATAGACATGTTTCAACGTAAGATATATAACTTGTTATGTATCAGTTCCGAACATTTGACTGTGCATATTCATGTTATATTCGATATTTAGAGTTGTATGATTTCATATCTATTATATAGGTTGATTTAGAAATAAAGTAGTATGGTTATTAAGAGATAGGTAAGATGGGATGGGGTTTGGGTGGGGAAAGAGAAGGGGGTAATACCTGCAGTACAGCAGGTATATGTATTTTAATGACATGTTATTTGATTATACTGTTATGACGGTGGATATGTATATTGAGAGATAGTTGTGGGTTATGTTGTTAGTAAATTATAGCTAACTATCAGGGGAATTAAACTCATGCTTTTGTTGTATATGTTTTTCCTTTGGTGTGGAATGAAAAATTTTCAGTTGGTTTCTGTTTTATAGTTTTTAACGTTGAATAACCATCTATACCACTTCTCCCAGGCTTTGTAGAACTCAGAATCATTTTTATTCTGTATTTCCATTGTCATTTTGGATAGTTCAGCACATTCCATGATTTTGATAGTGATAGTTAAAGGTCGGGATATTTTCTTCTTTCCATTTTTGGGCGTATGTTAGTCTGGCGGCAGTCAATATTTGTATAATGAGGTATCTATCTTCTTTAGTGATTTTCTGTCTGAAGATGCCTAAGAGAAACAGTTCAGGTTTAATTGTAATCTTTATCGATATGACTTGGTCTATTATTCTTTTAATTTCTGTCCAGAATTTTTTGGCATATGTACAAGTCCACCATAGATGGTAATAGGTTCCTTGTTTCTTTTTACACTTCCAACATAGAGGTGATACATTTGGGTACATTTTTGAAAGCCTGGCTGGTGGAAGGTGCCATCTATAAATCATTTTATAGAGGTTTTCTTTGTAGGATATTGCAGGTGTCAGTTTATAGTTAATTGTGAATATTTTTTCCCATTCTGTAAGGTTTATTGTATATCCGAAGTTTTGTGTCCATGCTATCATGCATCCTTTGACTAGTTCTTCTATGGTATCCTGTTTTAGTAAGTAGGTGTACAATTTGGAATTTTTTTTTATGTTGGGTCCAAATAGTATTAGATCGAGAGGGTTGGTATTTTGGAACCCAAAAGTGTTTTTATGATATTTGTATTTAGCATTTATCTGGATATATGTGAACCAGTCTATGAGTATTCCATTTTCTTCTAATTGTTGTCTAGTAAAAATATTGTCATTGGAATCAAGTAAGTTAGAGTAGGTTATTATTTTTGGCGTGGAAAGGGCAGTTGAATAGGTAAAAAATTCATTTGGAGATAGCCATTTCGGAATTGCTAAGTAGTAGGTTTTTTAAATTTGGAGCCATATTGATATTAGAGTATTTCTTATGTAGTGGTTTTTGAAGTATTTTGGTATTTTGCTTGGTTCCATCATTAGGAATGAATGAATGAATGCGATCCTGACTGTATATCAAATACTTCCAGTGTGAGCAGTCGTGTATTTTGGAGAGTTATCCAATCTTTGATTTTGGTCAAGATAGTGACTTGATAGTATAGATAGAAATTGGGGAGGCCAAAGCCTCCTCTGGACCTATGGTCTTGCAGGTTTTTAAATTTTATTCTTGCCTTCTATTTTGTCCAAATGAATTTTCGGATTAGTTTATGCAGATGTTCAAAGAATGATTTGTTTAATTTGGTAGGGGGCTACCTGGAATAGATATAGATATCTAGGAAGGATATTTGATTTAATTGCGGCGATCTTACCCATCAAAGATAGTTTTAGGTTTGTCCATCTAGCTAAATCTTTTTGTATGTCTTGTGTAAGTTTGTCAAAGTTGTCTTTTTTTAAGGTGTTATTATTTGCTGAAATCAAAATGCCAAGGTATTTAATTTTTTCACTATTTTTAAATTAAGAGCTTGTTCTAGTAGGGAATTTTGTTCTTTTGTCATGTTTTTAGTTATAATTTTAGTTTTATCTACATTAATTTTAAGACCAGCTATTTCTCCAAATCTGTGAAGTTCATCCAATAAAATATGAGCTGATTTGAGTGGGTCTTGGATTATGAATACCATGTCTTCTGCAAAGGCTTGAAGTTTGATGTGTTCCTTTTTTATATTGATTCCGTGTATTTGTGTATTATTTCTTATATTTTTTAGTAGTGTTTCTATGGCAAGTATGAAAATTAAAGGTGCTAAAGGACATCCCTGATATACACCTCTCATTACTGTTATTTCTTCTGTGATAGATTTGTTGAAGAGTATTTTAGCTGATTGTTGTGAGTAAATAGATTTAATTAGATTGGCATTTCCTACACACACACACCCTCTCTGCAGTAGGAGCAGGCAGCATTCAACATTGCAAGGTAAAGAGGGGAGGAACAGGCTTGGAACTGTATGAACAAGCCAGAAACAATCTATCTTCCTGAGTGGGGGTGGCTGAAATGCCCATGGGTTTCTGAAGATCCCCATGGCCCCCTGAAGTTGCCTCTCTACATGGCAAAAATGAATAATGTAGACTTCCCTCCCAACCCCATCACTGATTCCCTAAGTGAATTGCGATATAGAGGCAAGCTGCATGCATATCAAAGAGATTCCTTTGTGGGGGAATTTCAAAACCTGCTCGGCCCCCCTTCTCCTGCTCCTCTGATTGCAAATGGCAGACTGCTTCCTAAATTGCATAATGAGAGGGCTCCTCATTATGCTACACTGAATGGTGGAGCAATAGTGGAGTAAAGCAAGGATTCCAATTTAAACAGGCAGGCAAGCCTGTGAAGAATTTTATGAAAACTGTTTGGTCCATGAGCCAATTAGTGCAACAAGACATTTAAAAAATGAGACCAGAATTTTCCAATTGAATCAGGCAGGCAAGCCTGTGAAGAATTTTATAGAAGAATTTCAAATGATTTCCTATAGCCTGTAAGGGTGGCCAGAGGACTGTTTGGTCCGTATTTTCAAAAGTGCCCTTGATCCAAAGTGGAGAGAGGTGTGTGAACTGCAGGTGCGAGACAGCTGGGCCATTCAAGACTGGTATGCCACCGCAGTTGCTTTGGGTGATGTAATTCTTGCTAAGAAGGGACCTCCCTCGCCCCATGCAACAAAGGATTTTTCATGTGGCTGCCTTTTCCCTTGTCAGCTGGGCTCCCCTTGCTCAGGGGTTATGAGGGGAACAAACTGCTACAGAGATGTGACCAGATTGGCCATAAGGGGACAGACTGTTTGATGCCCCTCTCTCCCCAAAAACCCAAGCCATGCCTGGTAGCAGAAAGTGGATCTGAAGAAGCCCCTCTGCAGAGTCTCTGGGCCTTTCAAACTACAGAGCTGTGCCCGCCTGAGGATTTTGCTAAAGGTGAAAAATCTATTCCTTCAGGAACTGGGCCCAATTGGAATGAGACACCCAGTAGAGAGGACGACCCAATGGTGAGTGAGCCCATCCATCCGTTCATCATTAAAGCAAGGATTAAAGCAATGACCACAGGGGAAGAGGAAGAAATACAGGCTCTGATAGATACAGGGTGCTCGAGATGCTTTATTAGCAAAACCTTAGTGGAGAAGTTAAAAATCCAGACCACGCCTTTAGCGAAACCCATCCGGTTCTAGTGGGTAGAGTTCCTGCTACGCTCCTGACTGAGTAAGTGGAGCTGCGGATAGGCCGGCACCGTGAACTCTTGAGATTCCTAGTTGCCCCCAAGATGTCGGAACCAATTATATTGGGCCTGGCCTGGATGGACATCGTAAGCATTTCATCCCCTTGGGTTCTAACCCTTTTCTAGAGACTGACAGGGGAAAACCTCCTCCTGGGAGGGGCCAGATGGGTCCTTAGCAGCAGTCGCAATGAAGGAAGGAACACTTCCAGATCTCCTGAAGGTGCCCTTGGAATACAGAGACTTGGGAAAAGTTTTCAGTGAGGAAGATTGCAATGAACTGCCCCTTCACTGACCTACAGACTGTGCGATAGAATTTGAACTGGGGCAACTCTCCCAAAACCTAGGATGTACGCAATGTCACCGAAAGAATTGGGAGAGGTGAGAAACAGACACCAATTTAAAGAGGGGATTCATCCAGCCCGCAAATTCCAGGACAGCAGCCCTCGTTCTTTTAAAGGAGAAGGACAGAGCTATTCGCTTAGTCGTTGACTTCAGGAAAATTAATGCGGTGTGTGTGCAGAACACTTATCCCCTCCCCCTCATGAAGGACTTACTAAATCATCTAGCCAAGAGGGAATACTTTACCAAGTTGGACTTAAGGGAGGCTTATTACCGCATCAGGATAAATGAAGGGGATGAGTGGAAAACCGCTTTCAACTGCCCATTAGGGAGTTTCCAATTTCGGGTGATGCCATTTGGTCTGAAAGGGGCCCCTGCCGTGTTCATGCAGTACATAAATGAAGTTCTACATGCCCACCTCTACAACGGGGTTCTTGTGTACTTAGATGACACCCTTATCTACAGCCAGAACCTCCCTGACCATGTCAAGTTGGTGAGGCAAGTCTTGAAGAAGCTTTTGTCTGCTAAGCTCTATGTGAAACTTTCCAAGGGCAAATTTCACCAGACATCAGTAGACTATTTGGGATACCACATATCCAGCGAAGGCATAGTAATGGACCCAATCAAGGTGAAGGCAGTGCTTGATTGGCAAGCTCCCCGCACATGCAAGCAATTACAGAGTTTCTTAGGATTTGCAAATTTCTATTGGCAATTCATTCCAGCTTTCGCAAAAGTTGCCTTGCCCTCAGCCCCTACTAAGCACAGACCCTCTCAGCCAATCAGGTGGACGATGGAATGCCAAAAGTCTTTTAAAAGGCTCAAAAGACTTTTTGCAAGGGAGCCCATCCTGCAACATCCTGACCCCGAGTGGAAGTTTGTGATCCAGTCCGACGCCAGCGATATGGCAATAGCTGCGGTGCTATTACAAGACAATGGAAGGGGACAGTTTCTGCCTTGTGAATACCTTTCCAAGAGGCTGACCCCCACTGAGAGGAGGTGGGTTATTTGGGAGAAGGAAGCATTTGCTGTATGTGTAGCGCTGGGGACATGGAGGCATTTTCTGGAAGGCGGAGCCATTCTTTTCGAAGTGTGGACTGACCATAAGAACCTGGAAGCGTTAAAGACCCCTTGGAGGCTTTCCCCTAAGCAAGTACGATGGGCCCAATATTTCAGATGGTTCAATTTTACACTGAAACTTATCCCAGCTGGGAAGAACCTCATTGCTGATGCTCTGTCACGAAAACCAGAGTACAATAGCAAGAGAGAAGAAGAAGTACATCCAATCATCCTATGTATTTCCACCCCTCCTGAAAGTAAGGAGAAAGCTGCATCTGTCCTCACCCGAGACCAGACCAGGAGACAGGTTCCACCAGGGAAGGGGGAAGGGGAAACCAAATTCAAGTCAGTTTTACCCACTGACCCGTGGTTCAAGGACCATAAGGAAATCCTAACACTGAGGGAAGGGTTGGCTTGGAAGGGAACCAAGCTGTATGTGTCTGCCAGCCTGCGACTAGATATTCTCCAACTGAGTCATGATTCCAGTCTAGGGGGCCACTTCTGGTTCCTGAAAACATTGCATCTGGCACAGAGACAGTTCTGGTGGCCCAGAATGTTAGCGGAATTTGAAGATTATATGAAAAGTTGTGCTACCTGTGCCACCAGAAAGCATCGACCTGGAAAACCCCTCGGATTGCTGCAGCAAGTAGCCAACCCTACTAGGCCCTGGGAAGAAATAGCGATGGATTTCACAGTGGAGCTCCCCGAGAGCAATGGTAACACTGTTATTTGGACTGTCATCGATTTGTTCTCCAAACAAGCCCATTTCATTGCTTGTTTGGGGCTACCAACAGCCAGACATTTGGCTAAGCTGTTCCTAAAACAAATTTATAGATTGCATGGAGCCCCCCACAGAATCATATCAGATCGGGGGGTCCAATTCACAGCCACATTCTGGAGAGAATTTGTCCACACCATTGGCTCCACCCAAGGACTCAGTTCTGCATTCCACTTTTCCACAAATGGAGCAGCAGAAAGAGCTAACGCCCTAGTGTAACAGTACCTTAGATGTTATGTGAGTTAACAGCAGAACAACTGGGCTGAATTGCTGCCTTTTGCAGAAGAAGCATGCAATAATTCTGTACACAGTAGCACGGGACTAACTCCTTTTCAGGTTACCAGTGGTCGTGATTTCGTTCCCATGCCAGAACTACCTACAGAACCTCCTCCTCCATCATGTTGGTGGAGTGGATGGAGAAGCTGAAGAGAGGATGGGAGGACATGAAGTAGGTGCTGATAGAGGCAGCGCAAGCCTACACGAAACAAGCAGAAAAACACCGATCTCCCCAACCACCTTTTCGAGTGGGAGTTTTTCTGTCTACCAAATACATTCAGTTAAGGCTGCCTAGGAAAAAGCTAGGTCCAAAATCCCTTGGTCCTTTTCCAATAGTGAGAGTAATCAACCCGGTCACCGTGCAGCTTGTGTTACCTAGAATTCTAGGGAGGATCCACCCTGTATTTCACTGCAGCCTGCTTAAGCCGGTGATCAGATCCAACATTAGGCCACATGCACAGTCGCCCCCTTCCCCTGTAGTAATTCAAGGAGAACCCTATTCCGATGTGAAAATAATTTTGGATTCCCGCATATTCCGGGGAACCTTGCAATACCTATTTCATTGGAAAGGGTACCCTCTGTTGGAGGCTACCTGGTAAAGAGTCGGGACATTAGTGCTGATAGATTAGTCAAGCAGTTCCATTAAAATTATCCAAACAAGCCAAAGGGTCCCGGAGGGGGAAGGTAGGATGGTTTGGAATGGTACTAATCCCTATACTTATTCATCGTTCCAGGAGACGGGTTTTGCGGGAAGGGAGGCCGCCTGTCAGGCCCAAAGTCATTATGTGAAGTCCAAGGTGGGCCTGACACAGCTTGGGAGTGAGAGAGAGAGAGATATGCCACCACACATTTCTTTCTCCAGATGCCATAGTAAGAAACACAGGAAGGAATAAGGAATCCTGCCTTCATGACTGCACTTGTGGGTGTGGGGATGTGAGATGGAGTTTTGACCCAGATGTAATCTAAGGGACTCAGAGTTGGAATGATTCCAGTCGAATCCAGACATGGCCATTAATAAATCCTACCTGGTGAGAAGCACAGGCGTGGAATTGTTTTATTTCTCAGAATGCCATTTTGGTTCGCTAACAATTATCATGCCTCAACTCTTGTCTGGGTTCAGAATTGGATACAACTATCTAATAAAAGACTATTCACCTTAGAAGGTCACAACCTCCAATCCGGCTGGTATTTTTATTTATGGGAAAATAAACCTAAAATTCATAAATATTTTACTAATCATCTCATAAAAAAATCTCTGCTTACAGTTTGGCTAAAAATAAAAAAACAATTCTATAAAGGGATTCCGATCTGGTACGCTCCATTAGATGCTCTCATTCACCCAAATTTGAGAAAGAGAAGCAGCATAATAAGATATAAAGATATAACCAAAACTAATGAAGAAATAAAGACAAGATTAGAAATGGAAGGCTTTAACATAGAATGGTGGCAATACCTGCAGATTCAAACGAGATTCACCAAAGACAAAAACACATCAGGTATCGAGAAAATAAAACTGCTGTCCCCAGAGACAGAGATAGTTGGACTGTATTTAGGCATGTTTCTTTAAGATATTGCATTAGGGGAAATGTAGTGAAATTGCACTCTGGGTAATGTAGTTTTACATGTGACCACATTTGTGTATTGGCTCTGACTCGGGATGAGGGGTAATTGGAGCGAACATTCCAGCAGGTCTTTTGTTTTCACTCACTAAGCCAGCCAGCATGTAGATGCTACACCTAGAGCTTGGGTCAATTCAACCTCTTTTTACCTGCACAATGGGAAAGATTATACTGCAGAAGAATCGCATCATAACTGTGAGTTATTGTGAGAATGCCTGTAATAAAATGATCTGGGATACCTCATCTGACTGGGAAAAGTTGAGCTTATACCAGAACAAAAACCATTAGACAAAATATTAATGGATTAACAAGAAAAATGAATAAAAAATTCTACTGTTGTTTATTAATCTATAAAACAAATCTATCTGAAACAAAAATCAACATAGACGAATGGAATCTAAATTTCAAGTATGAGATAAAAATGGAAGAATGGCAACTAATATGGAGCAGGAATTATAGGCTAACCTTATTTATTTATTTATTTATTTATTTATTTATTTATTTATTTATTTATTTATTTATTTATTTATTTATTTATTTATTTATTTATTTATTTATTTATTTATTGTTAGAGTTGAAAGGGACCATGCAGGTCATCAAGTCCAACCCCCTGCCTGAGCAGGAATCCTAAAGCACCCCAGCCAAATGGCAGTCCAATCTCCTCTTGAAAGTGTCCAGAGTTGGGGAGTTCACAACCTCCGCAGGCAGGTTGTTCCACTGGTTGATCGCTCTGACCGTCAGGAAGTTCTTCCTTCTAGGTTGAATCTCTCCTTGGTCAGCTTCCAACTGTTGTTCCTCGTATGGCCCTCTGGTGCTCTGGAGAACAGAGTGACCCCCTCCACTCTGTGGCAACCCCCCATATACCTGTATACAGCTATCATGTCCCCTCTGGCCCTCCTTTTCTCTAGGCTATCCATGCCCAGTTCCCGCAGTCTCTCTTCGTAAGTCTTGGTTTCAAGTCCCGTAATCATTTTGGTTGCTCTTTTCTGCACCTTCTCCAGAGTTTCAATGTCTCTTTTGAAGGGTGGTGACCAGAACTGGATGCAGTACTCCAGATGTGGTCTGATCAGAGCGTAGTAGAGAGGTATTAATACTTCCCTGGTCTTGGAGTGTATCCCCGTTGATGCAGCTTAGGATAGTGTTGGCTTTTTTTGGCCGCTGCTGCACATTGCTGGCTCATGTTTAGTTGATTATCCACCAAGACTCCAAGATCTCTTTCGCAGTCACTACTGCTAAGTGGGGTTTCTCCCAGGCTGTATGTGTGTCTAGGTTTTTTTTTTACCAAGGTGAAGGACTTTGCTCTTGTCGACATTGAACATCATGTTGTTATTGTGGGCCCATAGTGTTAATCTATCTAGATCTTCCTGTATTTTGAGCCTGTCCTCTAGGGTGTTGGCTATCCCTGCCAGCTTGGTGTCATCTGCGAATTTGATTAGTTCCCCTTCTATTCCCTCGTCCAGGTCGTTGATGAAAATATTGAAGAGTAAAGGGCCCAGGATGGAACCCTGTGGTACCCCACTGCCTACCTTCTTCCATGTGGATTTGGAACCGTTGAGGACAACTCGTTGCGTGCGGTTGGACAGCCAACTGTTTATCCATCTGCATGTGTTGTAACCTACCCCGTTTTTTTTCTAATTTGTGGATTAAGAGATTGTGGTCAACTTTATCAAAAGCTTTGCTGAAGTCCAAGTATATGAGATCTACTGTGTTGCGTTGGTCCACTGATTTGCTTATGGTGTTAAAAAATGATATGAGGTTGGTTTGGCATGATTTGTTTCTGACAAACCCGTGCTGGCTGTTGGATATAGTAATGTTGTTTGTTTCTAGGTAGTGGCAAAGTTGTTTTTTAATTATTTTATCCAGTATTTTTCCAGGTATAGAAGTCAGACTGATTGGTCTGTAGTTGCCTGGATCAGTCTTTTTACCTTTTTTGTGGATGGGGACTACGTCAGCTCGTTTCCAGTCTTCCGGAAGGTCTCCAGTGGTCCAGGATTTTTGATAGATGAGGAGAAGTGGTTCCGCGATGGTGTCTGCCAGTTCTTTTAGGACTCTGGGGTGAAGTCTGTTTGGCCCTGGTGATTTGTACTCGTTGAGCTCCCACAGGTAGTCCCTTATTGTGTTTTTATCTATGTTGAGTTCAGTTCCGGGGCTATTTGTTGCAGACTTGCAGGTTGGTTGGTAGGTGGTCTCATTTTGTGTGAACACTGATGCAAAGTAGGTCTCTGTTGTCTATGATTTCATTACCGTCTTCGGTTTTTAGTGTAGTGATTGTTTCCTTGATTTTCTTCTTATTGTTTATGTGCTGGAAGAAACTTTTTTTGTTGTCTTTGACTTTCGTTGCAAGGTATTGTTCGTGTTGGGCCTTTGCTGTTTTTATTTTTTGTTTGCTGGTTTTGGCTGTTTGCTGATATTCCACTTTGGTTATGAGTCCTTCTTTCCATTTTTTGTATTTGGCTTTTTTTTCTTTTATGTTGTCTGCGAGTTCTTTGTTTAGCCAAGTTGGTTTCATTTTGGTTTTCCTGTTTTTCTTTTTCATGGGGATTGTATTGTATTGGGCATCTATGATACTGTTTTTAAGGGCCTCCCAGGCTTCCTGTGTGGTTTTACCCTTTAGAAGTTCCTTCCAGGTTTTTTTTTTCCAGGTTCGCTCTGAGCTTGTTAAAGTCCGCTTTTCTGAAGTCTGGGACTCTAGTGGTGTTGGGTACAGCAGTTGGCAACATCCTATAAAGAAAGACTTCCAGTTCCGGCGTGGCTCTGCTGGCTGGGTGGGCTCCGTCTCTCCTCGGAGCTACTCTGGCTTTTTGCAAAGTTTAGTGCTTGTTTTGGCGACTTCTGACCCGAAGAGTTGGAGGTTACTCAGGAGGAACCTCCAGCACACTTGGGAATGGTGGGCAGACCCCCCCGAACAGCGAGGATTCCTCCAGCCGTTTCGTAAAAAAACCAATCGTTTTGATCGGCCCAAAGAGCCAACACTCTGATTCCCCCATGGAAGCTGCCAATTACACAACAAGAAAAGGAAATTGAAAAGCTCTTTTATTGCTTGCTACCACATGGACAGTGTTATATATGGTTAGTGTGTTACTAAAAGTGAATCCCTGCTGCCTGTTTTAAGTGAATTGAAGCTGATTGCCAAAGTTTAAAGACAGCTATTGCGTTAAAATGGCGACTGCTCTAAAAAGATCTGCGTAGTTTACAAACTGTTGTGGTTCAGTCTGGGACCCCTCCGGGAATGGCTGACCTTCTGTCGGTTTCCAGCTCAGAGGGAGAGGCTGAGGAACAGGAGGTGCAGACTGACGAGGAAGAGGAATCCCAGGCTGAAGAAGAAGGACAGCCAGAGTCCCACCAGGGGGAGCTCTCCCCAGCAAGCAGCCTGGATTCCTTAGGGGAAAATGCTCAAGACATCATAGATATGCGACAAAGGAGAGCTAATCAGAGACGGACTCAATTGGCTAAGTATTTCCAGCATTAGAGGTCACAGCTGGGTTTGGGTGTGGTGCTCTTGGGAAAGGATAAAAGGCGGACCCACCCTTCCTGGCTTGTGGAGTTTTATCTTGGAGATTCGTGAGACCTGTCTGTGAACTTTGGTGGCTTACAATCCTGGTTTGTGCCTTGGACTATTGAAACCTTGGGGGGGGGGTGCCAGCAAGAAGCTTGTGGTATTGACTGGACATCAGGACCCTGCTGTAACGTATTATAGCTTGTCTGTTGTGAAGACAGGTTTTCCTTTGTGCTTATTTTTTCCAGCTATAAAATACTTTTGGCTTTTACCCGAGTGTCTGGCTTTTTTTTCAGTTGGTGTTGAGGTCTGGGAAAACCCAGACAGAACACAAACCTACGTTAAAAACATTATTAACAACTGTAAAGTCCCAAAACTTGAAAATTAGACGTGATTGATAAAATCTTGATGAGAGTTGCAGTGGGGATTTTGTTTGAAAAATTGGAAGTTGTGTGGGTTGGTGAAAGTTTGCGAAGTTATTGAACTGCTTGAAGGATTACAACATGGAGGGTGTGAATCACTAACAAGATAAAACCGAAAGATGGAACCCTCTTTTTTTTTCTTTATTGTATTTCGTTCCCTTCTATCCCTTCTATTTTACTATTGGATATACATTTGATTTTGATCCCTTTGGAATTTTGGACTTTCGTTTCGTTCCATTTGAACCCGTGGATTACAATTTGGACTACTAGTATCTTTCTACTACCTTAACTTTCTACCCATCGTGAAACATTTTATTATTGGAGATATATTTGATTTGATCCTATGTGAAGCCTGGAACGCTGTTTCATCCTGTTTCGTCCCGTTTAATTTGATCTTGTGAATTACGGCTTGGTTTACAACGAACTTTGTGGATTTGCCACTTGTTTGATATTGCCTGACAATCTGCGGACAACACAGGCAGTTTACTGATCTCAAATAAGCCTGTAAACTTCTATTACTTATTTAAATCACATAAAAGACTGACTTATTATCTCAGGCATCAGATAACAAACCTGTTACGGAGCTTTCGAGCGACAGACAACATCCAGACAGCATTTAAAGGATATTTCTTCGTCAACTAATAGTATTTACACCTTTAAAACAATAACAATCTCTAATTTTCTCACCTTTTTTTGACTTCTGAATAATAATAAGATAGCTACAATAGTAGTAAAGTTATTTAATATATTTAGTTGGTATAACAATATCTAATCAATTTATAGTTAACTAATTTTCTCTCATATTATATTAATTCATAGTCACCATTAATTCCTAAGTATTTTTATTACTGTATTTTAATTAGTTGTTAATATTTTGTTCTTTATACCTTAATTTATGCATAGATAATTATATATAACAAAATTGCGCTTAATCAATTAATATTAATTAATACAGTGGAACCCCGACATAAGAGCTGCTCTACTTAAGAGCAACTCGAGATAAGAGCTGGGAGGGGAGAGATATTTTTGTTCTACTTACAAGCCCAAATTCGAGATACAAGCGCCAAGGAGCTGTCTCCTGAAGCCAAACGCTAACTTCCGCATTCGGCTTCAGGAGACAGCTGCGAAGCGGCGCGCGTGTTTTAAAAGGTTGCAGCCGGCCTGGGGGGCTCGGGGGGGGGGGGTGCTTGCAGCTTTCTTTCTTGCTCTTTTTCTTTCTCTCTTTTACCTTCCCTTCCTCTATTTCCTCTTTTCTTTCTCCTTCCCACCTTCTTCCCTCCCTCCCTCCCTTCACTCATTCCTCTCTTACTCTCCCCTTTCATAAGTTTCCTTGCTTCCTTCCTCTGTTCCTGTCCCTTCCCCCTTTCTTTCTTTCTTTCTTTCTTTCTTTCTTTCTTTCTTGCTCTTTTTCTTTCTCTCTTTTACCTTCCCTTCCTCTATTTCTTCTTTTCTTTCTCCTTCCCACCTTCTTCCCTCCCTCCCTCCCTTCACTCATTCCTCTCTTACTCTCCCCTTTCATAAGTTTCCTTGCTTCCTTCCTCTGTTCCTGTCCCTTCCCTCTTTCCTTCCTTCCTTCCTTCCCACCCTCCGTCCATTCATTCACCCATTCCTCTCTTGATCGCTTAAAGCCGGTCCCTGGTGCAAAAAGGGTTGGGGACCTCTGTCCTACAGGATTGGGTGGCAGAGAAGTTGAACATATGTAAATTTAAAAGTTTAAGAAAGTTTACAAGTTAAGTGAAAGAAACTTCATTATTCATTTATATGTACATGTACATTTCTTCATTAAAAACATGTCTTTCTGCATAATTTAGACTAACTTTGTGAGTTTTTTGAGGGCTGGAATCAATTAAAATTATTTACATTAATTCCTATGGGGAAAAGTCGTTCGAGATAAGAGCTGCTCGACTTAAGAGCCCAGGTCCGGAACGAATTAAACTCGTATCTCGAGGTACCACTGTACTGATATTTCTGTCTACTGTGATATTCTCTTTACATACCTTTTCCCTTTTGAGACATAGTTATACATATATTTCTATTATTGACAAAGTAAATGAGCTAAGAAAACAGGATTTCTTAAATATTTGTCTTTGCAAAGTGAAAATTGAAAACGGAAAATTGAAAATTATCTTTTTAATAATAATAATTATTGAAAATTTAATTTCTTACCCCATAGTATTAAATATTATCTTTATACTGTTTATTGCACATATTATATTGTAAGATTTTGCATTCCTAACAAATGAATATATTTATAATGCCTCCAAAGAAACTCCGTCTCCTTTAAGCAGAAAGAGATTATAACGCTTCATCAAATACCTCGACATATAAGGGAAAAAAGGAAACCTTACCAGATACTGGCACAAAAACTTAACAAGTACAAAGTACCTTTTAGATGGCTTGTCCCGGAAGGCATGCTCATATGCTTAAGCGAAAAGAAACACAAGATCACAACGGTAGAAGAGGCTAAAGAATTTTACGAGCATGATATTAAGGTAGTTGAAGAGCATTACCCCCCGGAACAAGAATCCAAGGATAAGACCAGTATTGACGATCTAAGCTCCGAGGATGCCCTTTCAGATAAAGACACAAGAGAACTTGTTTAAAAAAATCAACATGGCAGAGACCGTCCAACGACTAGAGCCCAGTCAGAAGCAAGAAAGGAGAAGAGACAAGAATACCGAAATTGAAGACCAGTATAATGTAATAAAATTATTTTCAGTCAACATCAATTAATCCAAAAAGAGAGTAATCCAATAAAATAACCTAATGGTGTATGACAAACTCCTGCAAGATACCCTACCTTATTAAAAAAAACCAAACTGCTTATATAACACTGGAAAAATTTTAAAACCATAACCCTAATCAAATGAATAGAAATTTATAACTACTCATAAAAAAAGGAACAACACTCCAACGATAAATACGGACTTTACATCATAAGGAAACGATACACCAGCTTAATTCTGGCTTTAACTTCTATCCTTTTTTTCAATCTATTCTCTTTTTCTTCCTTTCTCACTTTGCAGTTTTATTCCTTTTCTTTCTTTATCTCTTCTTTTCTTCTTCTTTTCTTCCCCCTTTCGCTCCCTTTTTCTCTTCCTCTCTAACTTTTCCTCTTTATTCTTTTCCCCTATGTAAGGATGTATACTACTTTAAAATTGCATATTCTAAAAATATACAAATTTGTACCAATGTTTAAACAGCCCTTTTGCTTTCTGTATTCCCTTCCCCCATTTATTTGTAATAAAGATTATTTTTAAAAAATCTAATTAAAATGTATTATAGCTGGCATATCACTCCTGCCAAATTAGTTAAAATTAACAAAAATTTATCACCTCTTTGCTGGAAGTGCCAAAAAGATTATGGATCATATTACCACCTATGGTAGCAATGTGAAAAAGCTCAGCTCTTCTGGAAAAAAATTGGGAAATGGATTGACGAAATTTTAAAGGTAAATTTAGACAAAACACCACAATGCTTCTTATTAGAAATCATTCGCCAACATTTAAATAAAAATTATATATACAGTACTTGATTATTCACATTACCACTGCGGCAAGATTAGCCTTTGTCCAAACATGGAAAAAGGAAGAAATCCCACAAGAAGAATTAGTATTAGAAAAATTATACAATGTGCAGAAATGACCAAATTGACTCTAGAAATAAAAGGTAATGAGGAAACGCAATTTTATGATTGCTGGAACTTATTCTATTATTGGCTCGAAAATAGGAATAAAACTTGCTAAGTATGCTGTAAATCACTTGACTATGTAAATAATAATCACACCTGGTGAAAGCCTATTGGATTATATAAGATAAAGTTATGAATCACTAATTAAGACTATTATTTGTTTCTCATGTTATATATACTTTTATTTTCAATTTTTGTAAAGTTTACAAGTTATATATAGAATTTAAAGTTAGCTATAACCTGGCTAAAGAGAATATACATAGTTCAGATTACTATACAGACTTGCTGTGCACTCGCCCATATTTTATTATGTGTACATTAATCGATGTAATGTCTTTTTTTTTGCGTATTGTTTTTGTATTGGGTTTTTTTGTATTTATATTTGTAAATAAAAATTTCTAATAAAAAAATAAAATAAAATAAAGAAAAATAGAAATGAACTGAAAAAAATGATGCTTATTGGGGGTTTTTGCTCAGAAATAAGGCCTCCCCCTGTTCGGCTCTGTGCAATCATTTTCACTTTAAATTATTTTTAGCCTGCCAGTTCCAACTTTTAAAAAACCCTTTTCACTTGGATACTAATTTGAACATTTCTGAACATAATGATAGGAAAATTGCACTGAAAAAATAGATGCTTATTTGTTTATTTTTCTCATAAAAGTCCCCCCCCCTTCATTGTGTGCAAGTTTTTCAATTTAGGCTCCAAAATCATTTGCATTGAATTACTAGTTTGAACATTTCTGAACATAATGATATGAAAATTGAACTGAAAATATTGATGCTTATTTGTTTATTTTGCTGAGGAATCTGACGGCTGTGTGCAGTCAGTTTCACTTTACATTTTTTTTAGGCTCCAAATCCGAAATATTTTTAATACCCTAGGCATTGATTTACTAAATTGATCATTGCTGATCATCAGAAAAATATTCCCTAAGATTTCTAATTGGTGCTTATATTTTTATTTCACTCAGAAAGCCCCAACCACATTTTGGCTATGTGCAATCGTTGCCATTTTACATTTTTTTTGCCTGCCAGTTCCAACATTTTTGAAAAAGTTTTTCACTGGGAAACTAGTTTGAACATTTCATAACATAATGATATGAAAATTGAACTGAACAAATTGATGTTTATTTGTTTATTTTGCTCAGAAAAGCCCCCACCCATGATTTTGAGAATTTCTTCAGTTTTTATTTTTTTTTAGGCTCCAAATCTCAGAAAAAAAATCCCTTTGGTATTGATATAATGCATTGAACATTTCTGAACATGATATGAAAATTGAACTGAAAAAATGATGCTTATTTGTTTATTTTGCTCAGAAAAGGACCATCACCATTCATATCATTATGTTCAGAAATGTTCAAACTAGTAATTCTACACCAAATTTAGTAAAATTGTACGCAGTTTGCAGGCTAAACTATCTATAAATTGAAAAAAAAATCACAAAAAAGGGTGGTGGTGGTGGGCTTTTATGAGCAAAATAAAAATATAAGCATTAATGTTTTCATTTCAATTTTCCTTTCATTGTGTTCAGAAAAGTTCAAATTAGTATCCCAGCGAAAAGAGTTTTCAAAAAGACCAAATTTAAGTACCTAAAATAAACCATTTTTAGTCCAGGCCAAATAGACCTGGGAACAGTACAAGTGTATAATCTTTTTGAACAGAACAGCAGGGTTTTTAATGTATATTTCCTATACCTTACAATAATGATGCTACTCTGTGGAAACCATACCTGATTTTTGAAATCAGAACCAAAAAAAGGATTCAGAAAAGTACAAGGTTAACTGCAATGATTACAAAAAAATATTTTTGTAGACCTGTGTAATCCTTCAACTATTACAAATTTGCTACCATATCTCCCCTTAGTCTTCGTCTCTAACCTAACATGCTTATATTTTTATTTTGCTCATAGAATTTAGTATCCAAATCCCTCACCGTTTTTGTTACTTTTTGCTGCACTCTTCCCAAATCAGCATCTTGCGGTGAGCATAATCAAGAGATGGGAGGCATATAAATTTAATAAATAAAATACATTCTTCTTATAGTCCTACCATCCCAATTCTTTTTTTACTTGATCAATCTTCTATTCAGTTTACCTATTCGTGTTTGACCCTTTATCTCGGACTAATAGGACTTATTCAACACAGCAACACAGTAATTAAATTAAAACGAGGTTATAGAGCTTTGCTTATGTTTAATCAGGAAATCAAATAGTTTGAGAGTCAGTAAAGGAAATTTCTGTACGAAAGTAGCTTAATACATTCCTTCAATGCCTTGATTTCGGGGAAACTATGCGTTTTTACATAAAAGAAAAGCGCGATTCGAAGCCGGAGGGAAGAGAGCAGATGATGCGGCATCTTTAGCATGTACTGTACTATTTATTCGCTTAGCAGGCTGGCAAACTACATTCCCCAAGAATCTTTGCGAAAAATGTGTGCTACTATTGTCGCGGCCATCTTGAAATCTGAACTGCTATTTAAAAAGATTTGGGGAACGCAGCGTCTTTCTCATTCTTTGCGGCAGCCTGGAGAAAAGGGGTGAGGAGATTTAGTAGCTTGTTGGAAGGAGGCGCTTTAGGATACTGAAGTCGTCAGTAGGTCAACCATCCGATTCGGGCGAAGAGGTGTATGAGGTTGAACGGAGAGACATTTTTGAGCTAGGCAGTTCTGTGGGGAAGGAATTTTTTTGGCTCCTCCCATCTGAGTTAGTGATGTTTAGGTCAGCTAAAACCAATCCAACTGGGAAATAGCAACTGAGAGAGACAAAAGATAAGGGAGGACCCTGAAGAAATGAGGGAATCCTGTCGAATTTGTGGTCGGGAACTTTGCGGCAATCAGAGGCGCTGGATCTTCCACACCGCAACTAAATTGAATTTTCAGATTTTACTCTCGCACGTTCTGGGTAAAGAGATCTCACGGGATGGCAAAAACGAGTTTATCTGCAGCAAGTGTGCCTTTATGTTGGAGCGCATATATCGCTTTGATACTGTTATTGCGCGCATCGAAGCGCTATCAATTGAGCGGTTGCAGAAGCTGATGCTAGAAAAAGACCGCCTCAAGCTGTGTATCGCTGGAATATACAGGAAGAACAATGACGAGTCCACAGACCAGACGACGAATGTCTCCAGTCTGCCGGATCTGCGCTACTCGACTCTCCTACAGGAAGACTTCTCTTATTCAGGGTTTGAATGTTGGGTAGAGCCAGAGGAACGCGTTGGAGACCCACAAGGGTGCTACGCTGCAGAAAGCCGTCCTAGGCGGTGTCGGGGTTGTACTGAGCTGCGCATTCCTGAGGCTGATTATGAAGCAATTTGCAAAATCCCACGAAAAGTGGCAAGAAATCTCTCCTATAGATCATCCAGGTGTTCTGCCAACGTTTGTAGTGAAGAGTTACTTATATGTGAGCCAGTAATTGCTGACTTGCTAAGCGTCAAGGCGCCTTTGGAGGAAGAAAGAGTGGAAGGGGAAACTCCCGAATTGTCGCTAGAGTCTTTGGATGCAACCGCGATCTCTGATGCATTATCTCCAAAAGAGGAGGAAACGGACACAGAAGCAAAGAGAAACGCGACGTGCAACTGTATAAATGATTGTGGAGCCCAAAGCTTGTCGCTTCAGGGCAATAGGTTAGAGGTAGCCCTTAATTTGGTGAAAGCTTTTGACTGCAAGCCTGTCCAGAGTCCCAGAGGGAGCAAGATACCTATTCCTATAAAATCAAGTTCTTATTGCCCGAACTTTGATAACAACTCTTCTGGCTTTTCAGATGTACTGAAAACTCAACCTGGCTTTGCTTTAGCTTTTGCCTTGGAGATGGCTGACCTGCAGGAATTGTGGGAAGACTTATGTATGGATTATGTTCCACTTCGAACTGAGGTAGAAGATTATTTCTTCCAATTCTGTCTTTCAGATTCTCAAATATTGTGATCGTGAACTTAGGATTCACTTTTGTCTTGCGATGCAACCTGTAGTTTACTGGTAACTTTCTTCATCCACTACAGCAGTGATTTTCAACCTTTTTTGAGCCATGGCACATTTTTTACATTTACGAAACCCTGGGGCACATTGAGGGGGGGGGGGGGCGCTAAAAAAAGTTTGGACAAAATAATTTCTCTCTCTCTCTTCCTCCCCTTCTCTATTTCTTTCTCCCTCCCTTTCTCTCCCTTCCTCTTTCTTTCTCTGTCTCTCCATCCCTCTTCCTTCCTTCCTTCCTTCCTTCCTCTTTTTTGCTCTCTTTATCCCTCCCTCCCTCTATGTCTTTCTCTCTCCTTCCCTCCCTCTCTTTCTCTTGCTTTCTTTCTCTTTCTCTCTCTCTCTTTCTCTTGTTCTCTCTCTCTCTTGCTCTTTCTCTTGCTTTCTCTCTCTCTGGCTTTTTTCTCTCTTGCTTTCTCTCTCTCTTGCTTTCTTTTTCTTGCTTTCTCTCTTGCTTTCTCTCTCTCTTTCTTTCTCTGTTTCTTGCTTTCTTTCTCTGAGCTTCGCGGCACACCTGACCATGTCTCATGCCACACTAGTGTGCTGCGGCACACTGGTTGAAAAACACTGCACTACAGTTTACCACTTGGTTTCTTCACTCATTATTGTTGGATTCTAAAAATTGCATGTTAATTTTTTGCTTTTTTTACTTGAAGTTTTTTCTTTTAGCTTTCAGTTAAGTTTGCTTTGCAAAGGATTAAAATGAATGTTATTTTCTGCCTTACATGGGAAATAAGAGTTATATTTTTAAAAGTCCTTGTTGAGTTGAATTCATTGGTCCAGATTTGTGCTAGCTATGACATGATTAGGATATTCATATAAAAATTGGCATGTCTTCTGTGGGTTTTTTAAAAAGGGAATTGTTATTGTAATAAAAACTTATTATTTCAGATTATCCTCACTGGCATGCTAGATATCATGTGTAAGGAGTCTGCATTATGAATTTCATTGACTTTGTTAACATTTTATAAATGTTACTGGTATGTTAAGTGGCTATAATAATAGCATTTAAAAAATATTTTTTATCCTGACTATTATTTCTAAACACAACTCAAGGTGACTAACATGCATTATATTCTTGACTACTACTACTTTCCCTTCAAGAGCAACCACCCTATGAAGCAAGTTGGGCTGAGAGAGACTGACTGGCCAAAAGTCACCCAGTCAGCTTTCATGCCTATGGTGAGACCGAACCTCACTGTTTTTATTTTCTAACCCGATATCTTGATCATTAGAACAAACTGGCTTTATATTTATATATCTATTACATCTATAATTATATAGCAATAAATGCTAATTTCAGTTAGCAATAGCACTTAAACCTATAGTGCTTTACAGTACTCTCTAAGTGGTTTGCAATGTCAGCATATTGTCCCCAACATTCTGGGACCTCATTTTACCAACCTTGGACATGTGGAAGGGTGAGTCAACTTTGAACCTGTCAGGCAAAATTAGCCTGCAATACTCCATTCTAATTATTGTGCTGCCAGGGCTTGTTACCTTAGAACAGTGTTTCCCAAGCAGTGTGCCGCGAGAAATGGTCAGGTGTGCCGCGAAGAAGGAAGCTCAGCTTCTGGTCTCGCAACTTTTTGCTGAGAGTGCGAAGAGCAAAAAGTTGTGAGACCGGAAGCTGAGCTTCCTTCTTTGCGCCTTCCAAGTTTTCCAGCAGCTGCAGCGCCGTGCCCGGCTGGAGCTTCTCTGGCGGCGGCAGCAGGTGAGCTTTGGGGCCCGGCGGGAGGGCGGCGGCAGTAGCAGCACCGGGCAGTAGCTGCTGGGCGGCAGCAGGGTGGTCAGCTGTGAGCCAGAACTCCAGGACAGGCACCGACGGCGGCGGCTGGACATGTTGCTGTACGCCATACATGCTGGCATTGCATGGCTGGCACTTGCCTGCTGGCTGGGCCAGGACGGAGGCTCCAGCCCCACACCCATGCCCAGCACAACGCCAGCATGTACGGCGTCTAGCAACACGTCCAGCCGCCACCGTCGGTGCCTCCGTTGCGGAGCTCCGCCTCACAGCTGACCACCCTGCCGCCACCCCACGGCTACTGCCCAATGCTGCTGCTGTGGCGTGGTGTATGAGAGAGAGAGAGATAACGAGAGAGAAAGAGATAGCAAGAAAGGGAGAGAGAGAAAGAGAGGGGGGGGCGAAGAGAGAGAGCAAAAGAGAGAAAGAGGGAGGGGGGAGAGAGAGAAAGAGAAAGCAAAAGAGAGAGAAAGAGATAGCAAGAGAAAGAAAGAGATAACAAGGGAGGGAGAGAGATAGCAAGGGAGGGAGAGAGGGGGGAGAGAGAGAGAAAGCAAAAGAGAAAGAGAGAAAGAAAGATAGCAAGAAAGGGAGAGAGAGAAAGAGGGAGAGAGGGGGAGAGAGAAAGAAAGCAAAAAGAGAGATAGCAAGAAAGAGAGAAAGAGGGAGAGGGGGAGAGAGAAAGAGAGACAGCGAGAGAGAGAGAGACAGATAAAGCAAGAGAGAGAGAAAGAGGGGAAGGAGGGTGAGGGAAAGACATAGAGGGAGGGAAGGAGGGAGAGAGAGAGAAAGAGCAAAAAAAAGAAGGTAGAAACAAAGAGGGATGTAGAGAGAGAGGGAAAGAAAGAGCGAAAGGGAGGAAGAGAGGGGTTTTTTGTCCAAACTTTTTTTAGCTCCCTCCCCAATGTTCCCCAGGATTTTGTAAATGTGAATAATGTGCCGCGGCTCAAAAAAGGTTGGGAAACACTGCCTTAGAAAGTAAAAGAATGCCTGTAACTACAGTATAGTAGTTGATTTTCAAAGGACAATTGTACTTTCAGCAATTTTGTTTTTTCCTAGTTTTTCACATTGCAAAACTCAGTTAAATTAAGTTAACTGCATGGTGGAATTCCAGAGATAGTATCACACACAGACTTGAGCTTTGATGATTATCTTCTTACAACATCTCCAGGAATTGATTCTATTAAAATCATAAAGTTACAATTAATTTTGGAATTTGTGGAGAGAAGCTGTTTTCTATATTATGTATTGCAGAATCTTAAGCATGTATACAGAAATCCTGCTGAACACAATAAGTAAGATTGTACTCATGCTTAAAATCATGAAAAATGTTACAAAGATTTACTGGATTTAAACTACTACTTTTTATCTGTATTGATATCTAAGATACGTTTCTTAAATTTTCATAAGTACGGAAAGGGGGCTCAAACATAGGTTAAGAAAATCACTGGTCAAACAGATAGATTAGAAAGGCAGGCAGGCTAATCTTATGACCATATAAAAACAAATTAAACTAAAATCTTTATTTCTAGAATAAAACAGGTTAAAGAAAATACAATTATTTATATAATGTTGGGCCGAGAGGCAAAAAAGGAGCTGTGATGTTCCTTCAATACACCAGGGTGATTCGACACAAAAATATGTAACCCTTCCCTGGTGCAGAGCTGAAGGGATTGGATACTGTAGCTTAGAGGTTAATTCTCTGCCTTACAAGGCAAAGGTTGCAGGTTCAAGTCCCAGTGAGGGTATGGCTAGCTGATGAGGCCAAAATAAGGCCGAAATGGATCTATCCTAGTCTTCCTTAATTTTCAAATTCAGCAAAAAAAACATGTGACATGTGTGTTTTTTCTGTCGGATCACCCTGGTATATTGAAGGAGCGTCACAGTTCCTTTTTTGCTGAAATAGTGCTATCCTAGTCTCCCTTAATTTTAAAAATTCAGCAAAAACATGTGATATATATATATGTTTTTTTTTTTTTAATGTCGGATCACCCTGGTATATTGAAGGAACGTCACAGCTCAAAAAAACCAAAAACATTTGACATATATATATGTATGTATGTATGTACGTACATACGCACGTGTGTGCGTGCGTACGTACGTACATACATATATACATACACAAATAATTAAACAATCAAATAAATACATATTACTTTTATGTGATATTCTCATCTTTTCAATATAACAATGTTTTAGCTGAACTGCCTCATAGGCTTAGCCTATGTCCTTTGGGATTGGGCAGCATAGAAGTCCAATTAAATAAATAAAATACTGTAAATAAATAAATTGCTAACAATGTAGCTAAAATGTTAGAGGAAAAGCTGATTCCATTAACAAACTAATTTTACTTCTCTCTTATAGAAAGATATTGCAGATATTTTAGTGAAAGATGGCTCTGCCTAGGGAGTGTGTATACTTTATATATTGAAATTATTTGCAAAATCTGCCTTCAAACTTGTGTAATTCCTCTGCTATTTATTCCTCTGCTATTTATTAAAGAAGCAGAATGTTTCAGCTTCATGAACCAGAAAAAAGGTGATGCTTTAAATAACCCTCTCAAGTTCAGCAACTAAAAAAATATGGAGCTTTGTTAATGAATAAATAAATGCTGCACTTTGGCTCTTCCAAGCAGTTTTCATGAAATGATGTAACAATGAAAGGTAAATATCTCAACATATGCTATTTTTCTTATTCTCTTTGTCTCTTCAGAATATGTTTGAGTCTAATCAGCAGCTAACTTACTGCGACATGTCATTCAGTGAAGAGGAAACTGTATTAAATGACGGAAAACATATGGAAAAAAACAGCTCTTTAAATGCTATGAATAAGGTATTTCTTTAATTTCAAAAATGTTCAAAATTATTTTGGGAACAATAAAATTCTTTCTAAACATAACATCTTCAATCAGTGTGCTGGCTAGAATACACCTTAACGTAGTTTTGGCTTTCAAGGTTGGAAACAAGCAAATATATTACAGGGAGGAAGATGATATTGTGCTGAAATATTATGCAAAATTCAGCACTACAAAATTTAATAGGATCAAATCAAAGATACGAATAGTGGGCACAACAGGGCCTGAAAAGAAAAATCAGAGGTATTGTAGCCGATAGACTTGTTCAGTTGTTTTGTGGGAACTTACCTGTTTAAACTACAAGAAATTGATTTTAATTGAACATGAAGAAAAAAAATTCCTACTGGAGGTGTTGGATGGCTACAAATGTTGGATGGCTATTTTGGGGGGGGGGGGGTATACGTAAATTATCAAGATCCAAGTCATACATTCATATAGCAGTAATACCAAAATAATACAAATGATTTTTGACTATTAATCCATATAGTAATATTTTGTGCCTGCTGAAAAGGTACATTGACAATGCCTTAAATTAATGTGATTCAAAATTATCTGAAAGTCCGTATATGGGGTTTCTGGTGAAAATTTAGCTGTTCTAAGTTTTTGGTTAAATGTCAACAGTCTACCGCATAGCTCCCAGCAACTATAAGGACCCATAGGGATGGTCTTCTCCGGGTCCCATCAGCTAAACAGTGTCAGCTGGTGGTCCCACGGGAGAGGGCCTCTGGCTGCTTCGTCTCTTTGGAACCAGTTACGTCCCGAGATCTGGACTGCCTCCATCTTACTGGCCTTCCAAAAAGCCATAAAGACCTGACTTTTCTGGCAGGTCTGGGGTTGTTAATCAGATGGCACATCATCAGGATCTGACCAGGAAAGGCATGCATGGTTTTTTAGCTGTTTCAATTGTTAATTGCCAACTTAGACTCTTGGACTCACCAACTAGACAGTTGACATTCTGATTTGAAATACTTTTGAAATACTGGCTGACAAATTAACTAGTTGAGGAATGGAATATTTATTGGGTGATATGGAAGAGGAATTGAACAAAAAATAAATTCTTGCTTATACAGTAATACAATCATTTGTCACCTTTTACATTCTTGAACTTAAATCTGTTGTGAGCTCTCAAAAGAAAAACATACTTCTGTTTTTGATGCCAGATTAGTTACCTAGTTACATGAATCTGTTAATATTTTCCTTTATTCAATTATTTATTCCCCTAATAGAAAAATGTATAAGAAAAATTTATACTGTATTTGCGAGGCTATTGAAATAAAAGAAACGGTAGGCAACAGAGCAAGCTGGATATTCTTGTAGATTGCTTCTTACTTTCCAATGAATGAATGAATGAATGAATATATATGTATATGTATATATATCCTGTGTTTGCAGAAGGCAATAGCTTCCTGGTGAAGCAATTACATGCTTTATTGTATCTAGTTATATTAATGATACTTCATAGTTGCAAGACAATTTGCTGCTAGTTTGCTTTTTCTTAAATATAAGAAATAAATATAAAAATTAAATTAGTGATATTAATTCATTTTTGGTATTCAGCAGCTCCGAGACAAAGTGAATGAAATGGATTTTGAACTGAAATCTGTCCAGCATGCATCCAAGAAACAGGATCACATAATCCAGAAATTGAAAGAGATGTTAAAGAGCAAGGAAAATGAGGTTTGTAATTCTTTAAATACTGATATAGATTTGACAGAAATATAATTAGAATAGAATAGAGCTGGAAGGGACCTTGAAGGTCTTTCTAGTCCAACTTCTTGCTCAAGCAGGAGACTTTCATTTCAGACAGTTGGCTGTCCAGTGTTTTCTTAAAAACCACCAGTGATGAAGCACCCGCATTGTCTGAAGGCAAGATGTTTCACTGGTTAATTGTCCTCACTGTTGGGAAGTTTCTTCTTAATTTCAGATTGCTTCTATCTTTGATAAGCTTCCATCCTTTGTCTGTAGTCTTGCCTTCCGGTGGTTTTGGAAAATAAGTTGACCCATTTTTCTTTGTCATAGCCTGCCAGTTGTGGAATACTGCTATCATGCCCCCAGTCCTTTTTTTCTCTAGATAAGCCAAACTCAAATCTTGCAACCTTGCCCTTGCCATGGTTGGATCATTTTCTGCTACAGCTCCAATCCTCCTCTGCAGGGAGGAACCGATTAGGTGGTTCCGCCCCAGGTGCCTAATGGACCCAGAAGGGTTTCAGAGTGCACTTGGGGAAATACCGGATTCGCTTATACACAATTCAGCAGAGTGACTAGTAACAGCCTGGAATACAGCCACAACAGAGGCTCTAGACCGAATGGGGCCTTTGTGACCTCTCCGTGGCAGTAGACCCAGGAGATCTCCTTGGTTCTCTGAGGAGCTCAGAGTAATGAAACGTCTGGAGCAGCGTTGGAAAGCCAGTAAAACTACAGGGAGAGTGGAGGATCTCTTGCAGGGCAGAGCTGAGGAGTTTAAGTCATAGGCTGCATCAACAGAAGGATAAGATCAAGACAAAGTGTATTGGCCATAAGGCTCCCTAAGGCACCCTTTCAGGGCCTCTTCAACCACTCAGTTCGCCTTGCTTCCTTCACACAAACTCTTTCGCTGTCTCTTCCATTAGAAAACCCAGTGTAATAATATTCTTCCCTAATCTACATGTTTTCCACTGCCGTTCTTAATATAATAGTCTTTCCTAATCTATAAGTTTCACTGCCAATCCCAGTGTAATTATCTTCCCTAATCTATGTGTCACTGTCATATCAATGCAATAATCTTCCCTATTCTAATTATTTTCACTGCTAATTGCAGTGCAGTAATCTTCCCTAGTCTATAAATTTCCCTAATCTATATATTTTCCCTAATTCTATATATCTTCCACTATTGAACTCAGTGTGATAATCTTCCCTAATCTATTCAATTTAAATTTTCCTTACTCCATCTATTTTTCACTGTGATACCTAACATAATCAATACTAATTATTATCTCATATTAGTCCTCCTTTAATAATAATAACTTGTGTTATATTATATAATTATATATTATATGATGTTATATCCCTCTTCCCTTTTCTTTCCCCCCCTCCTATTTTATTTATCACTAGATCAGATAATCAATTTATAATTCAATCAATCAGAAAGAAAAAAAATCGAGGATAATGATCATCCAGAAATAATCATAACCATTTTCAAGTATCTCATCCATAATAATCACAATCATAACTGCTTTCAATTTTCTCATTCATAACCATTTAAATTTTCTCCCCTTGTTCAGTTCTTCCATTGTAACCTTTTTGTATCTCTTATTTATTTATATATATGTATGATATATATATATATATATTTCAATTATAAACTCCAGTAAAATTAAAATATTAATAATTCCAATTCATTATGCATAATCATTTCCTTTTATAATTTATAACTTTGTGGGGAAAAAACCCTCAATGCTCTTCCTCTTCTTTGTGGTGCTGTTAACTTTTATTATCTTCTGAATTTTCTTTAAAATGTTTAATTTCAAATTATATTGTCCAATGTGTTTTCAGTCAAATCAAGCAATCCAATCAATTCAAATCAGTTCAGTCAATTCCATCTTTTTTTTTTAATAAATTTTTTATTGATTTTTAAAAGTTTACATAAAACAAACATATAACACAGTGCATGTGCCCATCACCTAACAACAACACCCCCCCAATCACCCCCACCACCCATACAAGAGGATTCAAATTTTTTTTAATTGTTTATCTATTATTCCTTGGCTCTATCTTGATCAAGTATTACTAAAAGAGTGATTGCAATTTATTTTTCATATTTACATCACAGATTCTACTTAACATATAATCTTTTACCTTATTCCATCGCACCATCAACTTCTCCAATTTGTTCTCATCGAAATTGTTTAATCTTATTTCCATGATTTCAAAATGTATGTGGTCCACCATATACCAGTACCAATTTTGTAATGTCCATTTTGTAGAATCTTTCCAACCTAATACCATCACCGCTTGGGCACTTTCCAATGCTGCGGCTTTAATTTCCTTGAATTCTCCTAGTTCCCTATATTTAATTAAAATTGCTATTTCTTTTGTAATAATCCAGTTAATGTTTAACATTTTATTAATTTCGTTCTGCACTACATTCCAGAATTTCTGAATTTCTGCACACTCCCAGAGCATATGCATAAAAATTCCCTTTTCCTGGCACCCATGCCAACATTTACCCTTCTCTTTCCCCTGGAAGTGTGCAATTTGTACTGGTGTATAGTACCATTTATGTAAAATTTTCCTTCTCATCTCTCTAACTCTCGTATTTTTAATCTTATATATATTTTCTATTATTTCTTTCATTTCCCTTTCATCTATTTGTAAATCATCTTGCCAGCATCTTGTCAAACTTTTTGTTACTTCCTCTTCCATCTGCAATAGCATTCTGTATATATTACCGGCTTGTGCTTTACTCTCATTTATCTTTTCTCTTATTATTTTTTCTAAGCAATTTTCTTCTCGTAAGAAAGCTTCTTTATTCTCACTTTTATTTAAATATGTGCTTATTGCATTAATCTGCAACCATTTCTGTTTACCAATCCACCATTCCAATCGAGTTCTACTGACTCTTCCATCTTTCTCATATAATTGTTCAATTCTCGTTATCCCTTTACTATTTAATACTTTGATAATTCTACTTAAGTTAACATCATCCCCTATATTCAATACATATAGCGTTGATAGCCTGAATACCCTTATTCCACTTTTCCTCTGCCATTTAAGCCATATTTCTAAACATGCTTTAAAAGGATCACTTAAGTTACTAGTTTCTGTTCTACTCCAATTTTTAAATAATAATTCTTTATTATTCATGTTATTAATTTCCTTTTCTAACTCTACCCATTTCTTTCCCCTCCATAACTGTAGCTCCATTAACCTTTCTGTTTGAAATGCATTTCTATATAATACTAGGCACGGGCTGCCCCAACCCCCCTCTTTCTCTTGTGAAAACTGCCAATGCTTCCTTATTCTAGGTTTTTTGTCTCCTTCAATCCAAAAATTTAATCTGTTGTCCCATTCTCTTAGTTTTGCCTCAGGAAAACTACCCGGTAGAACCTGAAACAAATACATCATTTTTGGTATTATCATCATCTTAAGGGCCCTAATCTTAGCAATTCTTCCTAACTTTTTACCCTTCCAATTTTTTATCTGCTTCTGGATTTTTTTCCATATTAGGTTATAATTGGCCGTCACTATTTTTATTGGATTCTTGAACAACCAAATTCCCAAATATTTCATTTTTTTACAACCTAATTTCAATCCTGATATTTTTTGAATCTCGATTTGCTCTTTAGGGCCAGTATTTAAACATACTATCTCTGATTTCTCTATATTAACCTTAAGTCCAGATTGATCTTTAAATTCCTGGAGCAATATCATTATTCTTTTCATCATTTCAATTGGGGTTTCAGACATCACTATAGTGTCATCTGCAAAGAAATTTAATTTCAATTCAAATTTCCCTATTTGATAACCTCTCCATTCCTTATCGTTTCTAATTTTGTTTGCTAAGGTCTCAATTGCTAATGCAAATAACATTGGGGATACTGGGCAACCCTGCTTAGTTCCATTCTGAATTTTAATCATTTCTGTTCTGTTACCATTTACTCTGATTTGAGCTATATTATCCTTATATATTGTTTCTATAATTCTGCAAAATGAATCTCCCATATTTAAATCTTTACATAGTTGAAATAGGTAATCATGGTTAACTTTATCAAAAGCTTTATAGACATCTAATTTTAGAATATTTAGTTTTCTTTTGGTATTGGTAGCATGGTGTAAAACATTGACCACATTCCTTATTGGTTCATAAATCTTCCTTCCTTTAACAAATCCATATTGATCTTCTCCAATTACTTTTGGTAAAATATTCTCCACCCTGTTTGCCAATATTTTCATAAATATTTTATAATCCTGATTTAATAAGCTGATGGGGCGATAAGAACTCGGGTCAGTTAAATCACGATCTGGTTTTGGGATAGTTATAATTTCTGACATTTTCCACGTCTGTGGAGTTTCAAAAGTCTCCATTACATTGTTAAACAATTTTTCCATATGCGGTAATAATTCATTCATATACATTTTATAATATTCAGCAGTAAAACCGTCTGGACCTGGGGCTTTAGCAGTTTTCAACCCTTTAATAACTTGTAATTTTTGCATTTAGCATTTGTCTATCCTCTTCCTTTAATTTCTTTTTAACCTCTGTGGTTCGCGAAATAACATACTCTTTTTTGTATAAGTTCCCATAAAAATCTCTCATTATTTTTTCCATTTCTACATTACTACGTTTAATTACACCATCCTTATCTTTTAAAGCAGAGATGTGGGATTTCTCTTTTCTTTTTTTCAGATAATGTACCATTTGCTTCATTGATTTATTACCCCATCCCCTAATTCTATGTTTTATACAGTGGAACCCCGACATAAGAGCTGCTCTACTTAAGAGCAACTCGAGATAAGAGCTGGGAGGGGAGAGATATTTTTGTTCTACTTACAAGCCCAAATTCGAGATACAAGCGCCAAGGAGCTGTCTCCTGAAGCCAAACGCTAACTTCCGCGTTCGGCTTCAGGAGACAGCTGCGAAGCGGCGCGCGTGTTTTAAAAGGTTGCAGCCGGCCTGGGGGGCTCGGGGGGGTGCTTGCAGCTTTCTTTCTTGCTCTTTTTCTTTCTCTCTTTTACCTTCCCTTCCTCTATTTCTTCTTTTCTTTCTCCTTCCCACCTCCTTCCCTCCCTCCCTCCCTTCACTCATTCCTCTCTTACTCTCCCCTTTCATAAGTTTCCTTGCTTCCTTCCTCTGTTCCTGTCCCTTCCCCCTTTCTTTCTTTCTTTCTTTCTTTCTTTCTTTCTTTCTTTCTTGCTCTTTTTCTTTCTCTCTTTTACCTTCCCTTCCTCTATTTCTTCTTTTCTTTCTCCTTCCCACCTTCTTCCCTCCCTCCCTTCACTCATTCCTCTCTTACTCTCCCCTTTCATAAGTTTCCTTGCTTCCTTCCTCTGTTCCTGTCCCTTCCCTCTTTCCTTCCTTCCTTCCCACCCTCCGTCCATTCATTCACCCATTCCTCTCTTGATCGCTTAAAGCCGGTCCCTGGTGCAAAAAGGGTTGGGGACCTCTGTCCTACAGGATTGGGTGGCAGAGAAGTTGAAC
This sequence comes from Erythrolamprus reginae, assembly GCF_031021105.1. Lineage (NCBI taxonomy): Eukaryota > Metazoa > Chordata > Lepidosauria > Squamata > Dipsadidae > Erythrolamprus > Erythrolamprus reginae. The sequence continues at coordinate 140,611,886 of NC_091952.1, forward strand.
ATATGTAAATTTAAAAGTTTAAGAAAGTTTACAAGTTAAGTGAAAGAAACTTCATTATTCATTTATATGTACATGTACATTTCTTCATTAAAAACATGTCTTTCTGCATAATTTAGACTAACTTTGTGAGTTTTTTGAGGGCTGGAACCAATTAAAATTATTTACATTAATTCCTATGGGGAAAAGTCATTCGAGATAAGAGCTGCTCGACTTAAGAGCCCAGGTCCGGAACGAATTAAACTCGTATCTCGAGGTACCACTGTAATCATCTTCATTTTATTCCATCTTTCTTCATCAAGTAATTGTAATTTCTTTTTCTTAAGTAATAATAGTGAATTCCTTTCTCTATTTCTTGTAATTTTTAAGGTTTCTTGGATTAAATCTATTTCTCTTAATAAGTTGTTTCTTTTAGCTTCCCAGGATTTCCTAATAAAAGCTTCAGTACTAATACAATTATCCCTCATTACAGCCTTATGTGTATCCCAGACTATTGTTTGTTTAATCTCACCTGTTGCATTAGTACAAAAGAATCCATTCAGTTCCCTTTGTAATTTAATTCTATTCTCCTCATTAGCTGAAACCATAGGGTTATATCTCCAAATTCTTTGTTTCCTGCCAGCCTATATCTCAATCACTGCTAAGAGAGGGGCGTGGTCTGATAACCAGATACTTTTCACTTCTACTTTCTTAAGCTTTGCCTCATCTGTCTTACTAATTAACATATAATCAATACAACTAAATTTATTATGTCTTGCAGAGTAGAAGGTGTCTCTATTTACTATGTTTTCATGTAAATCCGTCATATTGATTTTATTTAAGTGTAACTTTTTCTTTCCCCCCCTCCCTGCTGTTAATTCCAAGTTGAAATCGCCTGCTAAAATCACTATACCTTCCGCAAAATTATCTAGTTTCCGTTTTACATTTATTATAAATTGTTTTGCATTTACATTAGGAGCATAAATTACCGCTAAGGTTACTAACTTGTTTTTTATTTTCCCCTTAATAAATAACATTCTGCCATCTTTGTCCCTTTTAATATTAATTAATTGAAAGTACACTCTTCGGTTAAACAAGATGGCGACTCCTTTTGATTTAGTTGTCCCTCTCGACTCATAAACTTGTTGCCACTCACTATTTGTAACTAATCTATCTGTTTTTTCCCTTCCTTTATGGGTTTCTGATAAAAGTAAAACATCAACTTTACTGTCCCTAGCCAGCTTCATGATTCTAAAATGTTTTTTCTGTGATGAAAGACCATTTACATTCAACGATAATAATCCTATATCACCCACTTACATAATTTTAAATACATTTCCCCCTCCTGCAAAACAGAGCCTACCGGAAAAATGTTTTTTAGTTACCATGAATCCCCACCCTAGTGCCTCTTCCCTAACCCCCCCCCCCCGGGGGAGGCAACGAAAAAAACTTTCGTTACCGAGAGGCACCCCTGGATCTGCGTTCCACCAGAAAGCCCCCCCTTTCTCCCCATTTTACAGCATATCAAAAGATTCCCCCCTCCGTCCCTCCTCTCCCCTTATTAATTAGCGAAACCCCCCCCAAAAAAAGTACACAAGAAAGAGATTAGTTAGTTGAAAATCATAGTACCATATTAGCAAGTCAGCTCAGTTCAGTTTATTATTTTTTCTTCTGGCGGGTGACCCTTGGCTCGTCCCTCTTCTCTTTCTCCTGGAGAGAATCCAGTTCCTTCTGGAGTGCTGCGATCTCCGCCTTGCTTTGTTCTGCTACACGGATCGGTTGGAGCATAAACAACTCTCCCTCTGCTGCTTCTGGCCGGTTTTTCGATGTCTGTGCCTGGGACGCTCCATCCGGATTTAACCCCAACTGATAAAGCAAATTTCTTCCCTCTTCCAACGATCTCGCCTGGAAAGCCTTGGAATCTTTAAAAACAAATATTGTAGCTGGATAACGCCATGAAAACCTAATTCCATTTTCATAAAGTTGGGAGGTCACTTCTCTCAACTGGTTTCTCATCTTGAGGGTTTCAGCAGACAGATCTTTTAAAACACGTATTGGAATAGCTTTGTAGCGTAAGTTTAGAATCTGCTTCAACTCTTTGAATATTTCTGCCGCTCTCCTTTCTGAGGCAAACCTTACAATAATGTCTTTTGAATCCCCTCGGTTCCGAGATCCAAAAGCCCAATGCGCTCTTTCAAATTCTTGTAGGTCACATTTAACCTTGTTTTCATTGAACCACTGAAGGATTTCTTGAATAAGATGTTTACTCTCCGCAAAGTCTTTGGGAAAACCCCTCAGACGAAGATTAGACCTCCGTTGTCTGTCCTCCAAGTTAATGATGCGAGTTCCTGGCGAGACTTCCCCACCTCCAGTTTCCCAATTCTTTGATCTTGTGTTTTGGATTGTTCTTTCAAGTCTGCCATTCCAGCACCAACGATCGATAATTCCTTTTTCATATCTTGGAGCAGCTGTCCCATGTCACCAAATGCTTTAAGCAACGAATCCATCTTTCCTTCCAACTCCGAAGTAGACGCCATCTTTCCTTTGTTCTCGCTTCTCCACTTACACACGTTAAAAACTATTACTTGCTTCAACTTTTAACTCCTTCTCATAAAGTTTTCAACAGCTTGTTCAATTCGCTTCCTCTCAGTCCACTTTCACCAAGCTAGAGAGGGTTGTCGAGAGTTAACTTTTACTTTTCCTTCTTCACTTGAGGGAGCTTTCTCTCGGTGCGTCTATCTAGAGCGACGCATGCGCAGATCTTCCCCAGTCAATTCCATCTTGAATATTTTCTTCCTTCCATGCCATAGCTGATCCTCCTTTGCGTAGCCAGCCAGTGTGAAAGCCAAACATGTATATGGAAATCAAACTGATAGAGTATATTTATAAACTGCAATGACAAAGTCCTTGACAAATAACAAACTGCTATATTTCCTCCGGTCACACGATGGCGGTAGATGACAAATTTTCCAACTCTTTCTGGTTTTTAATATCCTCTTCCAGTATTTAATGTTCCTCTTTGTTTATAAATAAAAAGGAAAATATAGCTTCCACCACACGAATTTAAGGTTCGCGATTCAAAGGGACAAGTTTAAAAACAATTAGGTAACTTAGAAATCCAATCATGGGCAATTTGCTACTTTCTGAAGCTTTCGCTATAGGCCGCCTTGCTAAGATAGCTGCTTCCTCAAAATCCCTTTCGGCCACTCACAACTCACCATTGTCGGCTGCAAATCCTTCCTTTCTCTGTAAGTAACTCCTCCAGCTCTTTCCAGATGTCACCATTCGGCTTACATCCCGGCGTCGCATTGTCTCTGCAGCTGTGTCGGCTCAGGCATGGCTGCCTGTCCGGCTTCACTATAGCCGGTGCAAAACCAAGCCAGTTTGCCTGGTGGGGCATGCCGGCCCCTACCAGGCCCCTGGCAGTGTCCTCTGTATCACATTCTGTGCAGGAAGGATCTAGTATGTTCCAAAACGACCGGAACCCCTGGGCAGTGGGAATTCAGGGACATTCAAAGAGAGAGGAAAGGCTCCCGCTGCTGCGGCCATCAGACCCCGCCCCTCTTTTCCCCAAGAAGTATTAACTTGCGACTATTACAGTAAAATAAGTCATTAACATCAAATCAAAACTTTTTTCTTTTTCATAATAATATGAACAAGCCATTTCTGTAAAGATCTATTAATCTCCTTGGTAAATCACAAAATCAAACTTTCATTCTTTTCCACATCAAACATGAAATTAAGAAGTGATCTCCATATGGAAAGCAAAAGTACTTATATTCTTTTATTTAATCAAAGTAATCAATTTTGTCATTTCAGCCAACTCCATCAACTTCTGCAACCATTCGTCCATAGTAAGAATTGAAGTGTCCTGCTGTCAACATATATATAATAACAAAGTTCCAATTTTTTTCCATTTCTTTTTTCATTAGGAAAAAATGAAAAAAAGAAAGGAAAAGTTCTGATTTTATTTTTATCTCCATTTTCAATTTTTTTTGTATTAAAATATGAATCATACTCTAAATTTTGTTTTGCTTTATCACATGGCCATATAGATTAAAAAATCCCTTCTTTTACCTTCAACTGTTTGGGTTTTTCTCCTGTTTCTGTTTTACTTTCTGATTTCAAATTCCTGGATCATGTTTCCTGCAGTGTGAAGAACTAAATCATGTAATTCATAACCAAAATGAGAAAATAGTTAAACTGCAAGAGATGATACATAAGAAACAGCTTGGGCAAATACAGGTATGGCTTTTATTTGAATTTTCTTTACAAATTAATGTTTTTTGTTTATATCTCTCCAAAAATTTGGGTTTATATTATTTTTTTTGAATTTTACAAGATGATCAATCCTAACATGAATGCTAAAGATATACTGTAATGTATACTAAAAATGTTTCCCATTAAATTTAAAATATCTAAAATATGTCAGCTAAAACATTTCTAGTATTAATACTGATGATACAGTAGTATGTTATAAGATGCAAAGATCATTCTTTTCTCAATGAAGAAGTTTAAATAATTGAGTACTTTGGAGTAATTCTTTACCTGCTTATAGCTAATAATTAAGATGAGCAGGTAGAAGACTACAATAGTGATCTGCTATCTACAGTTGAAAATCTGCAGCAGAAAGAAATTGATAGATTTCTAGTCTACGAATACTTCAGGACTTCAGAATGTTGAATTGTGTTTGAAAATGAAACAACTGCTAAGAAGATGTTGTAAGCCACCCAGAATCATCTGTGTCTGAGTTGGGAAGCTAAAAATATAAACAAATATAAACAAACAAATGAACAAGCATCTTAGTTTATGACCTAATTAATCAGTATAAGGGTTTGAGGCATATATGGGTTGCATCATACAGAGTAGGGAGGGTAGGGAGAAATGTGTTTGGCTAGAGCAGGGTTCCCCAAACTTTTTACAGAGGGGGCCAGTTCACTGTCCCTCGGACTGTTGGAGGGCTGGAACTATAAAAAAAACTATGAGCAAATCCCTATGCACACTGCACATAACTTATTTTAAAGTAAAAAACAAAATGGGAACGTACTATTTAGAGGGGGGGGAGAAGTCTGAAATTCATATATGTTTATGTTTTGTTTTTAATTTTCTTTTATTAACATCTGATTGGCTATACAAGGTTTTCTTGGTTTATAGAAAAATGTATAAAGAAAGAAGGAAGCACTTTGGCCTAATGGTTAATAAGTTAGAAATATAATTGGTGTTGTACTTTTTGGTGGTACATTAAGGAGGGAATTTAATTAAAAGAAAAGTATGTACCTGGATGACAATATTAGGAAAAAAACTTTTGCAACTTTTTTGATGATTGATATTAGTTACTAACTCAAAGAGGAGGAGGAGGGTGTGTGCGTGTATGTGTGTGTTTTGTGCCCAGCTCGGCTTTAGGCAGGCCTTCCTTTACCTCGGGTGAGATGAGATCGAGGGGGACATTCTCGCCACTGTCACTCCAGCTTCGGATACGGAGGTGCCTCAGCGAGCCGGCACAGAGACTCACTTCCTCTGGGCGCAAGCACCGCCTTGGTGGGAGGCTTCAGCAAGAGACTCCGGCTTCGGATACGGAGGTGCCTCAGCGAGCCGGCACAGAGACTCACTTCCTCTGGGCGCAAACACCGCCTTGGTGGGAGGCGCCAGCAAGAGACACAGGCGGTGGGGAAGGAGAGGGAGCCGCTGCCACCTCCGGCACCACCCGCCACAGATAGGCCAGTGCCGAGCCTCTTTGAAGTTTGCGGCGGAGTGTTCAGCCTCCCCACCTCCCCAGGTTCATGGCAGGCTGGCAGTGGAACGGAGAGCTCACACACAGGCGTACAAGAACCTTCGCTGGTGCAAGACTTCCCTGCACTTTCCTTGCTGTTCCCTGCCCCAACTCCGATGCTCAGCTCCCCAGTGCGGCCTTGGAAAAAACTGCGCAGGGGGTTGTTTTTGTGTGCAGTGCCGCACGCCTTACAGGGAACATTGGCGTGATCCCCGGATACAGTCGGAGAAGCCGGGCGGGGCTCAGAGCCCACAGGGGTTTCTCCCGGCCGACAGCGGATCAGCTGTTGGGCAGGAGAAACGGCGCTGGATCTACCGCGCGGCGTTTGACCGCACAGGCTAGAGGGAACAGTGGCCAGGAGCAGAGGATGCGGACGCATCCTGTGCTCCTGTCACTCATCTGCGGGGCGGATAAATGGCCTCAGTGGGCCGCATGCGGCCCGCGAGCCATAGTTTGTGGACCACTGGGCTGGAACCTTGAAAATCTTAGAAGAATGGCTTTATAGAAGGGGACAGGAGAAAAAGCAAAGAACACAGGAACCTAGCTGCATATGATAATAGTCATGACCCAGGAAATACTAAATCTCCAGTTTTCAGTGATTGATGACTCAACAATAACATCTGTAGATTCCAATGTTTTAACAATAGTGCTCAGAGGATGGATAACAAACAGAAAGAAATAGAATCCTAAAATAGGAAAGCAACAATGATTACATAAATATTTAAAAATGCAGTGGGATGAGAATCATGATTAGAAAATAGAAATCAGAGAATATTAACTATTCAAAGAAATAGAATCAATATTATCACAGTATAGGTTTCTCAACATACAACCATTCATTTAACAACCATTCAAAGTTATGACAGCACTGAAAAAAGTTACTTATGGCTGGTCCTCATACATGATTATTGAAGCCTCCCTCTGATTATGCAAGCACAATTTGTGTGCTTGGCAACCAGCATAAATTTATGATGGTTGCAGCATCCCAGATTCACTTGAGGACTTCTGATAAGCAGTCATTATAATTTGCTTAATTACTACAGTAAAAGTCAAAATCATGCATGACTCACTTAATGATCACAATGTTTAGCAATAGAAGTTCAGTCCCAATTATCATTATAGGTCAATGAATACAATGATCTTTCATGTCCTATAATATAACTCAGAATGCATAAAAGCTATGATCATGTCAGCATTTTAATGACCAGTGATTGCCTAAACTGCCTCTGCTCTGTTTTCTACTTTTGAATCTTTTTTAGAGCTTAGAGGGCTGTTCTTCATTACAACCGAAACAAAAGATAGCATTTCTTGATGTACAGAATGCTCTTTTCTTCACTCAGTTGGAAATGCAACAATTAAAATGTGCCCAGCAGAAAAAGGATCGACAGTTGGCTGAGGCTAAAAGGACCAGCCACTTTTTAGAGACAGCATTGCAAGAAGAACAACTACAAAAAGAAGCAGCTTGGAGACATAATAAGGTATGATTTTTGAACAATTAACTTTAGCAATAAAGGTGGAAGATACCTTTTCTGAATCATCTAATCACAATCAGAGGCGATAAACATAAACCAATATGGTGCATAAACCAATGCATAATTGTCCCAATTAGAAAAAGGAAAGGAATCCCTGCAGATTTTACTCCATTGGTTGTTGCCAACTCTATGGGGCAATGCTCACCTCGATTTTGAAATCATGAACCAGCACTGTCTGAAGATGTTTCTGAACTGGACACAGTATTCTAAATATGGTCTCACCAGTACACTGTAAAGCAGTACTTTCACTTCTCATTATCATAATAATATCCCTGTTGATGCAACCTAGGATTGCTGGATGGAATTGATTTTTTGGCAACTGCAGCACACTACTGGCTCATAATTGGTAGTCCACTAGGACATCTAGAGCCCTCTCACAGTTAGTACTGTTGATCTAGGTACTGCCTATTCTATACTTCCATATTTGGTTTTTTATGCTTTTTTCTCTACAGAACTATATTTTATTATTTAGGGTCCAGTGTTCAAGTTTTTCGAGGTACTTCTGGATCTTGAGTCTATCTTCCAAAGTGTTAGCAATTCCATCCAGCTTGATTATAGGCAATGAGTTTAACTTCTGTTGGGGTATCGTGTTGCATGCTTCCCCTCAAGTAGTTGTAGTTCTATTCAGCACTAGGCTGGTAAAAACTGACTCTAAAGTCCTGGTTTCCAACGTGGGGCCCACGCCCCACAGGGGGGCAATTTGATTTTTAATGGGGGCAATTGGAGCCTTGTTTGAGCCAAGTTAATGGTCTTTTAGGATTCCTATGCTTGTGTAGAGTTCACTTTTTGAATAGTGAGAATTATATGTCATAGGGGAGAGCATCAGGATTTTAGAGATGCTTGGGTGGGGTATGGCCAAAAAAAGGTTGGGAACCACTGCTCTAAAGGTTCTTCTGGTTTTCACCTAATTAAAAGTAAAAGTTTTCCTCCCTTTCCCAATCAATCACATGGTCCAATCAAACTGCTGCCTGGTTGCTTGGAAACCTCACTTCTCTCTTCAGCCACCTGTGGGAATACTGTATCCTTGGTTCGCAGGAGAAACTACCGTATTTTTGGAGTATAAGACATACCTTTTTAAGAGGTGTGGGTCAAAAGAGGGTCAAAAACTGGGCGCATCTTATACACCGAATGCTGCACCCAGGAGGAGGAAAGGAGTTGACGGGACAGGGGTAATAGCCACAATTGGTGGCAACAGACAGCTGATTCCATGAGATTGATCCAACCGCCAATCAGAAAGGAAGATCGAAGGGGGAGATAGCAAAGTTAGCGATCAAAATGGCAACTTCACCGGAGAAAACGCAAGGCTTAATTTTCAGTGCCTGGGGTGGAGGGTAGTATGCGATCAGCCTTTGAGGAACAGCAACACGGAGGAGCAGTGGGGGGAGAGCACCCCTGAGGTGGAAAAGGAAAGCAGGCAGCCTCAAAGGTCAAACACTCAGCTACAATAAAAGGCTTTTGGGGAATGCCCACGCCCCCGATCAGCCGATCAGCAGAGACGCTTTCTGGGAAGAATGGGAGAAGTTGCTCTCCCTGTGCTCTCCCTGCATGACCTGAGTGCTAGCCTCTTCCGTGTATGTGTGCAGGGCCGCCGATAGACCGGTATTACTGGGAGTGGCATCAGGGGCCCGGCCAAATTGAAAAATGGGGGGGGGGGGGGGGCGGTGCCTGCCAAAAACTCTCCAACCCCGATTGCGACAAACTCTGCCTCTGCGGAGCTTCTCCAACCGCGGCCCGCACCTTCTTCCCACCCCCGCGAGGAAAGAAGGCAGGGAGGCCGGCAGACAGGCAGGGAGCCCCGATGGCAGCCGCGGAAGGAGGAATGACCGTGGGGGTGTCTCGGCCCTCCAGAAGCCAAGCCGCGCTGCTGGGGAAGCGGAATTGGGGAAGGCGGGAGAGGGCTGAGCCTGGCCGGCTTCTCTGCCGGCCTTGTGTCCCCCCGAGGATTGCGAGGGCAAGAAAGCTGCGCCTTTCGGCCTCTGGAAGTGCTGGGCCGGGGGTTTGGGGGGGCCGTGAACACTGCCCGCCGCCCAGAGCCAATGGCTTCTTTTGGGCTTACTCGCTCGAATTCCTGCTGCTGGCGGTGGGAGCAGGTAAGCACGCGCAGGTGGCCGGGTGGGAAGGGCGAGGCGCGAGGGGGAGGCAAGTGGAGAAGCGGAGAGAGAGAGAAGTGGACCAAAAGAAAGAAAAGGGAAAGAGAGGGAGGGAAAGAGAAATGGAGAGGAAGGAAGAAGGGAGGGGAGGGAGGGAGAGAAGGAAGGAAGAGAAAGGAGGGTAGAAAGAGAGAGAGAGAGGAGAGAAAGGAAGAGGAGAGATAGAAAGGAAGAGAGAGAAAGAAAGAGGGAGAGATAGAGGGAGAGATGCTCAGTGAGCCTTTCTTTGAAGTTGCCTTTCTTTCTTTCTCTCTTTCTTTCTCTTTCTCTCTTTCTCTTTCATTCTTTTTTCTTTCTCTTTCTTTCTTTCTCTTGCTTTCTCTCCTTCCTTCCCTCCTTCCATTTCTTTCATTCCCCCTCTCTATTTTTATTTCTCTTTCATTCTCTTTCTTTCTTTCTTTCTTGCTCTTTTTCTTTCTCTCTTTTACCTTCCCTTCCTCTATTTCTTCTTTTCTTTCTCCTTCCTACCTTCTTCCCTCTCTCCCTTCCTTCAGTCCTTCCTCTCTTACTCTCCCCTTTCATAAGTTTCCTTGCTTCCTTCCTCTGTTCCTGTCCCTTCCCCCTTTCTTTCTTTCTTTCTTTCTTTCTTTCTTTCTTTCCTTCCTTCCCTCCCTTCATTTCTTGCTTTCCTTCTCCTTCCTCCCATCTTTCCTCCCTCATTCCCTTCTTTCACTCCTTCCTCTCTTACTCTCCCATTTCACACCTTTCCTTGCTTCCTTTGCACCCTTCCTCTGTTCCTGTCCCTTCCCTCTTTCCTTCCTTCCTTCCCACCCTCCGTCCATTCATTCACCCATTCCTCTCTTGATCGCCCCTTTTACCATTCCTCCCTCCCTCCCTCCCTCCTTCCTTCCTTCATAGCTCGCCCTCGCCTTTCTTCCCTTCCTTCCAGATGGGAGTGCCCCATCAAGACACCCGCCCGACTGCTGGTACCCTGCTTTTTCTCTCCCCTCGTCCTTTCCAGCTCCTCACCGGTGGCTGCCAGGTGTGGGATCCCCCTCCCCTCTCCCCTCGCTAGAAAGCACATGGTTTTGTCAACAAGGCCTCTTCCAAGAAGGGAGAAGTGCCAAGGAGCCGTAAATAAGCCTCGCTCTGCCTGACCGATGCCAGGAGGATCTTTCTTTCCCTCATCGCTCCCGCTTCTTTTTTTCTCCTGGATGAGTCCACACAATCGGCTTAACCCAGTTCCTGAAATAGCCTATGGCAGTGCTTCCCAACCTTGACAACTTGAAGATATCTGGACTTCAACTCCCAGAATTCTGGGAGTTCTGGGAATTCTGGGAGTTGAAGTCCAGATATCTTCAAGTTGCCAAGGTTGGGAAACACTGGCCTATGGGACCGCCTCGCTTGGCGTGAAGCGGGAAATGATCCCCGGGGGATTGAATGGCTTGGCGCGAGACCAGGCCAGTTCACCCGGCGGGGGTTTGTGGACCCCCATCCAGGCCCCCGGTAACATCAATTACGTCACCTCCACTTCAGGGAGGATCGGGCCCAATTCATCAGAACCGAGACCCCTGGACGTTGGGGATTCAGGGCTACCCTCCATAGAGTGAGGGTAACCCCGTGTTGCCATGGCCATTGACCCTGCCCCTCTCCCTTTATGGATATAATCTATAACTTCATTGCCGTAGTCCTGACTCCTCAGGACGCTCTGCTCAAATGCCAGGCAATCAAGCGGCATCATCCTGGGTCTGGGTGGTACAGGGCCCTTGGGACAGTAGTTGGGGGAAAATAGGCAGATGCCAGGGATCCGCAACTGACAAGATCTTTAAGTCTGCAAACCAGGGTTGCTTGGGCCAGAAAGGAGCTATCAGAATGACCTCTGCTTGTTCCTCCAAGATCTTGTGTATGACCTGGACAAGGACTGGGAGAGGGAGAAATGCATACAGCAGACCCCTCGGCCATGGGCAGTGGAGAGCATCCAAGTTCTCTGCCACCCGGGACGTGAAGTGAGAGAAGAAGCGGGGCAACTGATTGTTATAAGGGGTGGCAAACAGGTCTATCTGAGGTCTGCCGAATCTGTTGAAGATTTGTCTGAAGACAGAAGGATCCAGTTTCCATTCTGCCTGGTTCACTGTGGCTCTGCTGAGTGCGTCCGCCCGAACATTGTCCATACCCGAAATATGTTCTGAGGTAAGGGAGCTCAAGTGTCTCTCCGCCCAAAGGCCGATTTTCTTGGCTTCTCTCATGAAAGCCTCGGATCGAGAGCCCCCCTGATGGTTGATATGGGTCTTCATGGCCATATTGTCTGTGCGGAGGAGAACATCCTGGCCCACAATGAGGCTGTTGAAATGCTTGAGGGCCAAAAATGCTGCGTGCAACTCTAGCCAGTTGATACAGCAGGTGGCTTGGTTTGGATTCCAAAGGCCCTGTTGGTTGTTGCAGTGAGCTCCCCATCCTGACAGGCTGGCATCAGTGGTGATCGTCACAGATGGAATGGCTCGGTAATGCGTTCCCCTTTCAATTGCTCTGAATCTCCACCATGTTAGGGATCGGCGGACCTGTGGGGGGAGACAGATTTGTTTTGCCAAGTGGGCCTGACCCGTTCTTTGGTAGGGAAGGAGGGACCACTGGAGATCTCAGGAATGGAGTCTGGCCCAGGGAATGATAGAGAAACTAGACACCATTTTACCCAGGAGGAAGGAAAGGGAGCAAAGAGTGGGGAACGGATTGTCCTGAATTTGGGAGCCAGGGTGGTGCAGCAGGTAGAGTGCTGTACTGCAGGCCACTGAAGCTGACTGTAGATCTGAAGGTCAGCGGTTCAAATCTCATCACCGGCTCAAGGTTGGCTCAGCCTTCCATCCTTCCGAGGTGGGTAAAGTGAGGACCTGGATTGTGGAGGCAATAGCCTGGCTCTGTTAAAAAGTGCTATTGTTGTAAGCCGCCCTGAGTCTAAGGAGAAGGGCAGCATAAAAAAAATTGAATAAATAAAATAAAATAAATAAATTCCCTGAGGCTGCTGATTCTCTCTGGAGAGACAAACCAGGCCCTCCTTAGAGTCAATGACAGTCTCCAAATGCAAGATAGTAGTTGAGGGGATAAGTTGGCTCTTCTAATAGTTAATAGAGAACCCATGGGCCAACAGGATGTCAGTTGTAGTCCTCAGGTAATCTTGTGCTAATGAATGTGACGGGGCCAGAATGAGGATGTCGTCCAAGTAGAATTGGACCCTAATGGGGATAGACCTGATATGGGCCGCCAATACCGAAAGTACCTTCATGAATAGACGATGAGCTGACGACAGGCCAAAGGGAAGAGCCCGGTATTGGTAGTGTTGCCCGGCATAACAGAAGTGGAGAAATCCCGGGCGATAGGAATATGTAGGTATGCTTTGGTTAAGTCTAAGGATGACATGAAATCCCCTCTCCTAATACAGGCCAAGATGGTCTTTAGGGTGTGCCTCTTGAATTTGTGGTACCTAATGTAGGAATTTAGATGTTTAAGGTCCAGAATTGCCCTCCACCCCCCTTAGGATTTGGGGACTATGAATAAAATTCAGTAATAGCCCTGTCCTCAAAATTCCTGTCTAGGAAATGCTGAATAGCCTGTTCCATGAGGGCCTGTTTAGCGGGGTCCCTGGAGACAGAACATGAAATAAAGAATGGGGGGAGAGGAATTCTAAATGTAAGCCAAACCTAATGGTGTTGAGGACCCACAGATCTGAGGAATTGTTCGCCCAAACATATGCGAAATGGGCCAGGCGTCCCCCAATGGGGGGCAGGGCAGGTTGGGGGGGTTACCACCTACCTCTCCGACCCTGGCGATTTCCAGTGGAACCATAAAAGGGACGTTTGTACCCTCTGCCTCTGGGACTCTTCTCTTGGTTAGAGCGGGGTTTGTAGTTAGATTGACTTGTTCCCTTGTAGTAGGAGAAGGATTGATCCGATTGGCGAAAGGGCCCACAAAAATAAGGAGAAGGTCGCTGGGCCGTCTTCCTCTGAGTCGTGGGAACGATCTTCTTTTTGTCCTTTGATTCAATGAGAAAGGGTTCAAGGACTTCTCCAAAGAGGCAAAGCACCACTTGTGTTTGATATCTACGGACCATTGCTTGAGCCAGGTCATCCGTCTGGACACAATAGATGAGGCCAGGGTTTTGGCTGCAAAGCGAGAGGTGTAGAGAGTAGTGTCGGAGAGCAATTGACATGTGGCAAACATCTTGTTTAGATGTTGTGCCTTGATATCTGAAGCTGGGAAGTATTCCTGCAGTTGTATAATCCAGATCAGCATGGTCCTAGCAAAGGAGGAGGAGGTAGAGGCTCCCTTTATGGCCCAAGCGGCAGACTGGTGATTCTTCTGTAAGATCAGATTGATCTTCCGCTTTAAGCAGTTCATCCAGGTAGGTTCGCTGAGGAGTGGACAGCCAATATTGGAGTGTCCACTGCGGGAGATTCAAGGAACAAGGCTAGTTCAGAGGCTACGTTGAAATTTTTTTCTCCCCGCTGGATGGAGCTGGACTTGTAGCGGGGTTGGAACACTGCTTAACAACTGTGTCTAAGAACAAGGGAGGAGCTGGGACTGTATCCTGTTCCTCAGTGATCAATTGGAAAAGCGTTTCCACCTGAGATGCTGGTGGCGGAGGAGGAGGAGGGGGTCTGGCTGTGCTCAGGATTTAAGCCTGGGGTGGGAGAGAGAGCTCTAGCTGCTTTCTCGTGGATTTTTTGTTGGGTACAGTCCCTGCATTTTTCAGCTCCTGTAGAAGAAGTAGAGCTGTCTCTGGGTTCTGAGATGATGGATATTGTGTTGTGATCCCCTTGTTGAGGTTTGTTAGTTTTCTTAGACTTTTTGCCTCCTGTTTTGGCGACAGAAGGAGTGACAGGGTCTGACATGATGATATATGAGAGAAGAAAGGAAACTGAGGGGAAAGGAAAACTGAGCTCAGTTGTAGAAGGAAAAGGTAGTTAGTCCTCATCCTAGTGAGTGTGCAATCCAAAGGGGATTCCTGACCCTGCTAGACAGAGAAATTAATTGAATTATTATTATTATCCAATCAAGAAACAAAAGTCAAAAATCCATTTCGGCCACTCTAAACTCACCACTGTTGGCTGCAAATCCTTCCTTTCTCTGTAAGTAACTCCTCCAGCTGTTTCCAGATATCACCATTCGGCTTTTCATCCTGGCGTTGCGTTGTCTCTGTGGCTGTGTCAGCTCAGCCATGGCTGCCTGTCTGGCTTCACCACAGCCAGTGCGAGACCAAGCCAGTTTGCCTGGTGGGGCATGCCAGCCCCTACCAAGCCCCTGGCAGCGTCCCCTGCATCCCCTCCCCTCCAGGAAGGAACCGGTCTGGTCCAGAAGGACCAGAACCCTCGAGTAGTGGGAATTTGGGGCCATTCCAAGAGAGAGGAAAGGATCCCGCTGCCGCAGCCATTACACCCCACCCCTCTTCCCAGTGCTTCATCATATTTTCAATGAAACTGCCAAAATTTTTGGAGATCACAATGGTGTCTAGGCACTTGATGATCCAATTGTGTGGGATGAGTCAAATGGTTTTTTTTAATAAACAATATTGTTCGAAGATTAGTTTTTTGGCTTTTGCAGTTCTCCAGAATCATTTTGTCAATTAAAAGCTGATCTTTTGTGCTTCTGCTATTTCGTTTTTTGCCTTTCTGTTCATCTGTCAGCTGTAATGCCAGTCAATAGCTTAAACATAGTAGGTAGACAAGTTATTGGCCTGTAGTTTCCTGGTGCTTCTCCTTTTTGCTGGATCTTTTTGTATCAGATGTGTTCTCCCAGTTGTCAACCATTCACTGATACTTCCTTTTTGTAGCATCTCATTGAATTGTTGGGCCATTTTTTCATGCAGACTGGTCAGATATTTGAGCCAAAATCCATGCAGTTGATCACTGCCAGGTGATGTCCAGTTCTTTACTTTCCTCACTTGTTTGCTATCATTTCAGTTGTTATTTCCATCTATTCCATTTTGTTTTGTGATAAGGTTTCTTCAAATTCTTTTATCCACACAGCATTTTTGTTGTAGTCATTCTCATTTTCCCAAAGGTCTTTCCAAAATGCAGTTGTTGCAATTTTCTCAGGATTTTCAACTACTGTATCTGTTGCTTGATTCAAGCTCTGCTAAAACCATCTTTGGTCTAATTGAAACAGTTGGTTTTGTTTGTACTGTATGTTTCCGGCTTCATATATTTCAATTTTTATGGCTGTTGCTGTACTTTGTTCTTTTACAATTTCCAGAGTTTCGTCAATTTTCAGCCAGTACTTTCTGACCAGATATTGTTTGAGGTTCCCATTCTTCAGTTTTTTGTCTTTTATAGTCTTCATGTTGCTTGCATCTGATTGTAAACTTTTGATTTTCAACTCCAACCTTGTTGTGGTTGGCTCTGGGTCAGCTCCTGCAGCTGGGGATATTGATGTAGATTTATGGGAATCCTTGGTTTATTGGAGACCTGTTTGGTTGCCAGCTGAATCGGACAGTGAAGCTGGCTCACAGGCTGAGGCAGACAATGGGGGAGAGGAGACAGACAGGGAGGTGGGTGCAGCCAGCCCTTCAGTCACTTCTTCAATTAGGGAGTCATCAGACTCTGAAGGAGATGCTGTTATGGAGAACCCCAATTTGGATCCCTGTGTGCGCAGGATTATGGCACGTAGGGATCAGTTGTGCAGGTGTCAAAGGAGATAAGAGCATACAGCTGTTCAAGGGGTAATTAAGCTAATGAGTTCATGATAAATAAGGGAGGTTGGGACTGCTGGGGCGTGGGCGTTTGGTGAGAGAGCGTTTTGGAAGAAGATTGAAACAGCGTGGAGTGCTTTCTGTGTTCAAGGACTCTGGGGAACTTTGCATATTGTAGTGCCAAAGAGTTTTGAGGAATTTGGTGTGTGTGCAGTGTGGTTTTATAGCTTCATCATTTATTCCTTCGTTTTGGCAAGTTCCAGCATCAAAGGACTTGTGGGTGAGAGTAATTTGACTCCTCTTGGGAATTATTTTTGAAAGACTGTATATAAACTTGATTTATTCTTACTGACTGTGTGTTTGAAACTTATTCTGAACTCAAAGGGGGCTAATTGCCAATAGCCCGGCATAACAAACCTGATCTTCCATTTTGGTTTTCCAGTCAATTTTCTAGGAGGCTGCAGTAGCTGTAGGAGTCCAAGGTCCTCTGTCACTATTACTGCTGTACTATAGGCAAGCTGGCTTATTTGTTCAATGGATGATATTTGGACAGTAGTGAGTACAGTATTCATATCGTTCATAAGTGGTGCAAGACATTTTTGGGCACAGTTTTCAAAGTTGGAAGCCATCTTCTTATTGTATTTGATGCAGCATAGGCTGTGAGTTCTTGTTGCCTTGTCGTCAGTGTTCCTGATGTTTCAACAAGGACATTAATTTCTGGCTCTTCTTCATTTTCTTGAAAAAATTCCACATTTTCTTCTGGTTCAGTTTGTTTAATGACTCCTAATGTTACTGAAACATCCGCCAGTGTCTGTACAGTAAGTACCCTGATGTTCATTTGTTTCGCAACTTTTTTTGAATTTTTTCAAACTCACCTTCACTGTATATTTTTTTTCTGATTATGAATCTTCTTTGATCAGCCAGTCAAAGTTCAGTTATCTTTGAGTCAGGATATATTTGTTTCCATAATTGGTACATCCTTTTTTGGTAGCCACACTTTTGAGTTCTGATTTGTAGTAACATTCTCCATAGAGGGGAAGGAGTCAGCAGTCACGATGGGTTGTACTCGCTCGTCAGAGGCGGGTCCGAGTCAGCAAAGTATAAGTTCTGGGACCGCCCATTGGCCCCAGTTTTTCTGACTCGCCTTCCTCAGAGAAAGATAGGGCAGCACAACCCATCCAACTACTGATCTTTTATTCTTCTGTGAGTTACCTCTTATTTAGTTACTTAGCCTTCCAAATTCACTCAAATTTGATGTCTAGGGGCTTGGGGCTGGACTCAGCAAATTTCTCTCCGTCCCCTTTCCCCAGGGAGGAGCAGGGCCCCACCGTGCATATCCTCCTAGTTCCGCTTTCCTCCTTCGGCTGCTAGGGCTGCTGCGGAAGCTTCTCGCCCGGCAAGGCTTAAGCCTCGGGTGGAATTTCCCCTGGTTACAGAGGAATTCCCCTTGCCGATTTTCTCTCTCTCTCTCTTTCCCATCCAAATTCAGAGAGGCGAGGCTTCCCAGACACCGCTTGGCCCCCTTGTGGCGCGCCGACTCCCCTTCAACACTGGCAGGCATTTCCATCAAGGAGCGCCGGAGCGAGGTTTTCGTCTCCCCAACACTCTGACGGCCTCCTTGCTCTTTTACAGACTTCGAGGGTCACTGTTCTCCTGTAGCCTAGCGCAGAGCTGGAGATTGCTTCCCTGATATCTTTATGGGCGGGAAAGATTCTAACAGTTGGCACGGCACCAAAATTTTTTTCTCTCACCCGTTACACCACGGAGATTTCAACCTAAGTTTGGCGCCATTTTCTGGGAGGGGCGGAGCCTCCCAATGAGACCTACAGCCTCATAACCTTTCGGTTTCGATTTCTCACTCCCCCCTCCCATGCTGAGCAGGCCCTTTGAGGCCTCTTTGGCAGGGCTTACAGAAGGAGAGGAATCCTTGTCCTCCTATTGGGACCTAGTTTGCTTGTGCCTAAACAATGCCAGCATTAGTCCCTTCCAAGGAACTCATTAAGTAAATTTCCTCAGAGTTCCCTTGGCTCCCAGGGGTCTCTATTGAAAAGAACATCTTTTATACAGATACATATATTGTTTCTAAATTAGGAAATACATATAGATAATAATAATTCAATTAATTTTTCTGTCTAGCAGGGTCAGGAATCCCCTTTGGATTGCACACTCACTAGGATGAGGACTAACTACCTTTTCGTTCTACAACTGAGCTCAGTTTTCCTTTCCCCTCAGTTTCCTTTCTTCTCTCATATATCATCATGTCAGACCCTGTCACTCCTTCTGTCGCCAAAACAGGAGGCAAAAAGTCTAAGAAAACTAACAAACCTCAAAAAGAGGATCACAACACAATATCCATCATCTCAGAACCCAGAGGCAGCTCTACTTCTTCTAGAGGAGCTGAAAAATGCAGGGACTGTACCCAACAAAAAATCCACGAGAAAGCAGCTAGAGCTCTCTCTCCCACCCCAGGCTTAAATCCTGAGCACAGCCAGACCCCCTCCTCCTCCTCCGCCATCAGCATCTCAGGTGGAAACGCTTTTCCAATTGATCACTGAGGAACAGGATACAGTCCCAGCTCCTCCCTTGTTCTTAGACACAGTTGTTAAGCAGTGTTCCAACCCCGCTACAAGTCCAGCTCCATCCAGCGGGGAGAAAAAAATTTCAACATAGCCTCTGAACTAGCCTTGTTCCTTGAATCTCCCGCAGTGGACACTCCAATATTGGCTGTCCACTCCTCAGCGAACCTACCTGGATGAACTGCTTAAAGCGGAAGATTGTAAGATCAATCTGATCTTACAGAAGAATCACCAGTCTGCCGCTTGGGCCATAAAGGGAGCCTCTACCTCCTCCTCCTTTGCTAGGACCATGCTGATCTGGATTATACAACTGCAGGAATACTTCCCAGCTTCAGATATCAAGGCACAACATCTAAACAAGATGTTTGCCACATGTCAATTGCTCTCCGACACTACTCTCTACACCTCTCGCTTTGCAGCCAAAACCCTGGCCTCATCTATTGTGTCCAGACGGATGACCTGGCTCAAGCAATGGTCCGTAGATATCAAACACAAGTAGCGCTTTGCCTCTGCTCCTTACAAGGGGAAACTTCTCTTTGGAGAAGTCCTTGAACCCTTTCTCATTGAATCAAAGGACAAAAAGAAGATCATTCCCACGACTCAGAGGAAGACGGCCCAGCGACCTTCTCCTTATTTTTGTTGGCCCTTTCGCCAATCGGATCAATCCTTCTCCTACTACAAGGGAACAAGTCAATCTGACTACAAACCCCGCTCTAACCAAGAGAAGAGTCCCAGAGGCAGAGGGTACAAACGTCCCTTTTATGGTTCCACTGGAAATCTCCAGGGTCGGAGAGGTAGGTGGTAACCCCCCCAACCTGCCCTGCCCCCCATTGGGGGACGCCTGGCCCATTTCGCATATGTTTGGGCGAACAATTCCTCAGATCTGTGGGTCCTCAACACCATTAGGTTTGGCTTACATTTAGAATTCCTCTCCCCCCATTCTTTATTTCATGTTCTGTCTCCAGGGACCCCGCTAAACAGGCCCTCATGGAACAGGCTATTCAGCATTTCCTGGACAGGAATTTTGAGGACAGGGCTATTACTGAATTTTATTCATAGTCCCCAAATCCTAAGGGGGGTGGAGGGCAATTCTGGACCTTAAACATCTAAATTCCTACATTAGGTACCACAAATTCAAGAGGCACACCCTAAAGACCATCTTGGCCTGTATTAGGAGAGGGGATTTCATGTCATCCTTAGACTTAACCAAAGCATACCTACATATTCCTATCGCCCGGGATTTCTCCACTTCTGTTATGCCGGGCAACACTACCAATACCGGGCTCTTCCCTTTGGCCTGTCGTCAGCTCATCGTCTATTCATGAAGGTACTTTCGGTATTGGCGGCCCATATCAGGTCTATCCCCATTAGGGTCCAATTCTACTTGGACGACATCCTCATTCTGGCCCCGTCACATTCATTAGCACAAGATTACCTGAGGACTACAACTGACATCCTGTTGGCCCATGGGTTCTCTATTAACTATTAGAAGAGCCAACTCATCCCCTCAACTACTATCTTGCATTTGGAGACTGTCATTGACTCTAAGGAGGGCCTGGTTTGTCTCTCCAGAGAGAATCAGCAGCCTCAGGGAATTTATTTTATTTTATTTATTCAATTTTTTTTATGCCGCCCTTCTCCTTAGACTCAGGGCGGCTTACAACAATAGCACTTTTTAACAGAGCCAGGCTATTGCCTCCACAATCCAGGTCCTCACTTTACCCACCTCGGAAGGATGGAAGGCTGAGCCAACCTTGAGCCGGTGATGAGATTTGAACCGCTGACCTTCAGATCTACAGTCAGCTTCAGTGGCCTGCAGTACAGCACTCTACCTGCTGCACCACCCTGGCTCCCAAATTCAGGACAATCCGTTCCCCACTCTTTGCTCCCTTTCCTTCCTCCTGGGTAAAATGGTGTCTAGTTTCTCTATCATTCCCTGGGCCAGACTCCATTCCTGAGATCTCCAGTGGTCCCTCCTTCCCTACCAAAGAACGGGTCAGGCCCACTTGGCAAAACAAATCTGTCTCCCCCCACAGGTCCGCCGATCCCTAACATGGTGGAGATTCAGAGCAATTGAAAGGGGAACGCATTACCGAGCCATTCCATCTGTGACGATCACCACTGATGCCAGCCTGTCAGGATGGGGAGCTCACTGCAACAACCAACAGGGCCTTTGGAATTCAAACCAAGCCACCTGCTGTATCAACTGGCTAGAGTTGCACGCAGCATTTTTGGCCCTCAAGCATTTCAACAGCCTCATTGTGGGCCAGGATGTTCTCCTCCGCACAGACAATATGGCCATGAAGACCCATATCAACCACCAGGGGGCTCTCGATCCGAGGCTTTCATGAGAGAAGCCAAGAAAATCGGCCTTTGGGCGGAGAGACACTTGAGCTCCCTTACCTCAGAACATATTTCGGGTATGGACAATGTTCGGGCGGACGCACTCAGCAGAGCCACAGTGAACCAGGCAGAATGGAAACTGGATCCTTCTGTCTTCAGACAAATCTTCAACAGATTCGGCAGACCTCAGATAGACCTGTTTGCCACCCCTTACAACAATCAGTTGCCCCGCTTCTTCTCTCACTTCACATCCCGGGTGGCAGAGAACTTGGATGCTCTCCACTGCCCATGGCCGAGGGGTCTGCTGTATGCATTTCTCCCTCTCCCAGTCCTTGTCCAGGTCATACACAAGATCTTGGAGGAACAAGCAGAGGTCATTCTGATAGCTCCTTTCTGGCCCAAGCAACCCTGGTTTGCAGACTTAAAGATCTTGTCAGTTGCGGATCCCTGGCATCTGCCTATTTTCCCCCAACTACTGTCCCAAGGGCCCTGTACCACCCAGACCCAGGATGATGCCGCTTGATTGCCTGGCATTTGAGCAGAGCGTCCTGAGGAGCCAGGACTATGATAATGAAGTTATAGACTATATCCATAAAGGGAGAGGGGCAGGGTCAATGGCCATGGCAACACGGGGTTACCCTCACTCTATGGAGGGTAGCCCTGAATCCCCAACGTCCAGGGGTCTCGGTTCTGATGAATTGAGCCTGATCCTCCCTGAAGTGGAGGTGACGTAAGGGATGCTACCGGGGGCCTGGATAGGGGTCCACAAACCCCCGCCGGGTGAACTGGCCTGGTCTCGCGCCAGCGCCGCGAGGTTGGCCAGGCTGCAATGCCTGTGTAGACACTAGCCATGAACAACAACGCAACGCAGGAGATTGAAGAAGACTGGTAACATCTGGGAAGGCAATAAAGTTTAAGCATTAGCGAGGTGAAGACATTTTAAGCGGTGTGCTGGTAAGTTTGGAGTGCTAAAAGAATCTAAACGGATCTGTTGGAGAATTTGTTGTGATTGGAATTAGAAAAGCCGGAAATAGATAGCAGCGGCTGCTCGTGAAGGGAGGCAAACAGCGGCAGCATGAATCAGTGCAATGCCTAATATTTTCTCTTCTTTTTGAAGAGCTTTAAAGGCTGTAAAAAGTTGGAATTTTAGATCAGAGCCAATTTGGTTTTCATGTGAAGCTATTACATTGTGGAGACCTAGTTATTAATATCGCTATGGAATAGAAGAGCTTTGTAGAAAATACTGTATAGGAACGGTCTAATAGAATAAGTCGTCACATACTGGATACCTTCTAGTTGTGACATTGACATTTAGAGATACATATGGAGATCTACGGAGTGGGAATTTGAAAGACAACATTAATTTTAACATTAACAGTATTATACTAAGATAGGAAGAAGAAAGGACAGTATTATCAGAGGAAAAGAAAAGAGCCCGTGTGAGACATGGACATACTATTTGTCAAGAGATCTTACCCATATAAAAACTCACTTCTATTAAAGTTACTGAATTTATTAAGAGACTTATTTATGGAGAAAGAATTATGGATTTGAAATTTGTTTGATAATATTAACATCATTAAGGAAAAAAGTTCTTTGAAAAGATTATATAATATAATTGTTTTTTAAACTTTGTTAAGATGGGGATTATATGAAATATGACGTGTTCATACTAGAAAAAAAAAGTATAATTTTTAGAGGGAATGTATTTATGGAGACTGCATGGTTGGAGGAAAGGGGAATTAATTATTATGAACAAAGATATCTATGTTGCATATGATGTGAATGTAACGAGGGTTTTTTTTAGGCTTAAAAGATATTTGTTACATATGATATCAATACAATGGGGGATTTTTTTAGGCCTAAAAAATATTTTCTGGGTAAAATCTAAAGTTAAATTTAAAAATTAAGGTATAAATTTTGAAACATTGAAATAGGGAATTATCGAAATAATGAATAGAGAGATGGATTATGTTTTTTTCCCCTCTTGTTCAGGAAGACTGCTGTTAATGATTATTAGAAATACAGTGGTACCTCATCATACGAACTTAATTGGTTCCAGGAGGAGGTTCGTAAGGTGAAAAGTTCGTAAGATGAAACAATGTTTCCCATAGGAATCAATGTAAAAGCAAATAATGCGTGCAAATCCTTCAGGAAAATCCCAAACTTTAGAAGGGAGGCGAACAGAGGGCAGGGAGGAGCAGTTAAAGAGGGCGGGTGGAAGAAGCAAGGCTAGGCTAAAGGGTGAGTGGGAAGGAAGAAAGGCAAGGGGGGCGCCCCTCCCTTTTCTTTCTTCAAAAGACACCGTTTCAGTGCTTTTGCAAGCATGTTGTTCTCTGCAAAATTTTTCCTCCCCCAAGCTGCCCCTCCCTCCTCCCTTTTCTTTCTTAAAAAGACACCCTTTAAGTTCCTTTGCAAACACGTTCTCTGCAAAAATTTTCCTCCCCCAAGCTGCCCCTCCCTCCTCCCTTTTCTTTCTTAAAAAGACACCCTTTCAGTGCCTTTGCAAGCACGTTGTTCTCTGCAAAATTTTTCCTCCCCCAAGCTGCCCCTCCCTCCTCCCTTTTCTTTCTTAAAAAGCCACCCTTTCAGTTCCTTTGCAAGCACGTTGTTCTCTGCAAAATTTTTCCTCCCCCAAGCTGCCCCTCCCTCCTCCCTTTTCTTTCTTAAAAAGACACCCTTTCAGTTCCTTTGCAAGCACGTTGTTCTCTGCAAAAATTTTCCTCCCCCAAGCTGCCCCTCCCTCCTCCCTTTTCTTTCTTAAAAAGACACTCAGTTCCTTTGCAAGCACGTTCTCTGCAAAATGTTTCCTACTCCAAGCAGCCCCTCCCTTTTCATTCTTCAAAAAAGGGGGAAAAAAGAAACCCCTTCATCCCAGCAGCAGCTGCTTGGGTTCGTAAGGTGAAAATAGTTCGGAAGAAGAGGCAAAAAAATCTTAAACACCGGGTTCGTATCTTGAAAAGTTCGTTAGAAGAGGCGTTCCTAAGATGAGGTACCACTGTATATGGTTATATGGTTATATGGAATTATAGGGATTTAAATGGAGGAGAGGAGTGGAGCAAAATAAGCATTGGGAAGAATATAACAAAATAATTTTATTGAATTTAAGGTGCAGCTAATAGGTTTTTATTAGATAAAATTAGCATGAAATAAGTACTGATAATGGAATTAATAATGGAATGAATTTAGATGGATAAGAAATGAACTGATTTTTGATTTAAAATATTTTGAAATGGAATTAAGATAGCTAACTTGCTGATTTTAAGAGTATAAAAAGAAAGTTTTTTTCTTAAAAAAATATTTTGTTTAATTTAGAAGATAAGGATGATATGATACTTATATAACATAGAGACTATTGATTATATATCTTAGAGAGTTTTGTATTATTCAGATTGTAATAGACAAAATGTGTACTAAAATGATGGTCAAATGATAAAGAGTTATAAGCTAATTTGAATCAAAGAGGGGAAACTTTCTTTTTATCTATTGGGATCAATATAATTAGAATAGGGCATAAGAATTCCGCTGGGTATGCAGCAATAAAATTAGAATAGGGCATAATGATTTAGCTGGTCATCCAGCGATATATTTACAGGTCGATTCAGTGGGTTGTTGGAGGGTCTTCGCTTTCGCTATTTAAAATTTTCTTATGCATAGGTGTATTAATTGTTGAAGGGCTATAAGCTGAGCTAGGATTAAGGAAAGGGATTTTTTTTTTTAATCTATTGGGATCAACATTTTAGGATAGGGCATGAAGATTCCGCTGGGCATGCAGCGATAAAATTAGATTAGGGCTTGAAGTTTCAGCTGGGTATGCAGCATTATACTTAGAAGTTGACTCCAGTGGGTTATTAAGGGATTTTTTCCTTTTTCTTTTCCGCTCTCCTTTAAAAAAAAAATAGGACAGAATGATTTTCACTGAAGCGTGACCACAAAAGGTATTATTATTATTATGTTGGGATTGTATTAATATAACTAGAAGTGGGAAATGAAGATCTGGTTGAGTTTTGTAGTGGTTCTTCCAAAATGAAAACTAAATCATCCGCAAATGCTTGCAGCTTATATTGTTCATCTCAAATTTTGAGACCCAAAATCTCTTTGTCTGCTCTTATAGCTCTGATCAATACTTCTAACATCAAAATAATGATAATGGGCAGCCTTGTCTTGTATCTTTAGTGATTTTTACTTTATGTTTATTATAAATTGCTTTTATAACATGTAAGAACCTCACTCCAAAATTCATATATTGTAATTGCCTATTTAGAAATTGCCAGTTTAAATTG
Organism: Erythrolamprus reginae; assembly: GCF_031021105.1. Taxonomy (NCBI): domain Eukaryota; kingdom Metazoa; phylum Chordata; class Lepidosauria; order Squamata; family Dipsadidae; genus Erythrolamprus; species Erythrolamprus reginae. Next base: position 140,637,135 of record NC_091952.1, read on the forward strand.
TCAAAAGCCTTTTGTGCATCCAGAAACATCAGTACCATCTGTTTTTAGGGGTGCTGTTCATAATATTCTAAAGTATTTAAAATTATACGCATATTGTCCTTAATTTGTCTTTTAGGTAAAAATCCATTCTGATCTGAATGTATAAATTCATTTAAGTATCTTTTAAGTCTATTTGCAGTGATTGATGCAAAAATCTTATAGTCAACATTTAACAAAGATATTGGCCTGTAGTTCTTTATGTTTTGTGTATCAGTCCCTTCTTTCAGTAACAGAGATTTTCTGTCCAAGTATCCGGAATTTTAGCTTGTATAAATATTTCATTTATCAAACCCAAAAAGATAGGTCCAAATACCTCTTCACATACCTTATAAACCTCAGCTGGTAATCCATCAGGTCCTGGGGCTTTACCATTCTTTTGTTAGGGGGGCATGGCTTCATCCGTGCGAGTCGGCAGCTTCTTCCCAAGCTAAGGGGGAGGCCAGCCATTCTGCGGGCAATTTGGGGGTGCTTTCCTGCACCAATTCTGACTGGAAGGGTTAGGATTGAGAGGGGAAAATGTGGAGATCCACAGGGTGGGTGCAAAACCCTGATGAAACCAGTCCCTTTTGACCAGTTGTTGCTAGAGGTACGTTTCACGTTACCTTAAGCATGGCGAAGTACGGCAGCAAAGAAGAAAGTTTTAAATGATGTCATCTGTTTTTTTCCCCCTTGGGTCTAAATCTAAATCTACTTGAAAGAAAGTAACTTGAGAGAAGTGCCTTTGTTTCCACTTTGAAGATTGCAATTAGCGAGGGAAAGAGACTCCTACACATTCCAGCGGCAAGTGTGTGATTGATTTATAACTGTCCTTTCCCAGAGTGGACTGCAATTAAGAACTGCCTGAAAATGTTTCTATCTGGAAAATGCCCAGTTAAATTGCTTGAAGGTGCTGTTTGACTGTTTTTAAAAAACTCTGGAAACAGGAAGAAATATAAAGATTTACATTGTAGATTGTTTCATATTATATTATATTACTTATACTGTATTATTAATTTTTTTTCTTTTTGTGGGGGAGGGCAGAATGCTGCCATCTACTGGATGTGGTGAGCAGATAAAGCTACATTTTAAATGCCAAGTTTCCAAATTCTCTTATCAATGATCTTGACAGCTACAATTTCCCATAACAAGACCATCTGGTGGGAAAGTTAAGATTCCGCGGTTGCTGTTTTTCTTTTCTTGTCTTGTTTGGGACTTCTTTTAATCTTGGACCTCTAAAGACCTTTGTTTATTCTTCCTTTTTCTGTGTTATTTGTATGTAAAAAAAAGAGAATAGAAAGGAAATAAATCCCCCATTTCCCTTTTTCTCCACTATGTAAATATGTATACTATTTTAGAATTGCATACTTTAAAACTGCACAAATTTATAGCAATGTCTAAATAGACCTTTTGTTTTTTGTATTCCCTTCCCCCATTTATTTGTAATAAAGATTATATATATTTTTTTTAAAAAAGAAAGGAAATAAATCACTATTACTTTTCCCCCCCTGCCCTGTTTGATTTTTACTTTGGATGTACAGTGGTACCTCGTGATATGAACCCCTCATGATATGAACACTTCGAGATACGAACCCGGGGTTCAGAAAATTTTTGCCTCTTCTTACAAACTTTTTTCGCCTTACGAACCCACCGCAGATCGCTGGGAAGTGCCCGGCTGTTTCAGAAGGTTACAGCTGGGCGGTGGCACTCGGTGGAGCGCCGTTTTTGCGATCGGCGGCGGTGTTTTCGGAGAACGTTGAGAAGCCCCCCCGGCTGTTTAAGAAGGTGACAGGCTGACGGTGGCGCTTCTCAGCGGCCTCCCGAACCCGAAAAGTTCGGGTTCGGGAGAACGCTGAGAAGCCCCCTGACAGCCGGGCGGCGGTGCCCAACAGAGCGCCATTTTGGGATTTCCCCCCCCCTTGCACACATTAACCGCTTTTACATTGTTTCCAATGGGAAACATTGTTTTGTGTTACAAACTTTTCGCCTTACGAACCTCCTTCTGGAACCAATTAGGTTCGTAAGACAAGATATTACTGTATATACATTCCACCTTTTTTTTTTTTCACTGTTTTTTTCTTGTCTTCCCTTCTCTCCCCAGGTTCGGGGTTCGGGGGGGTGCTGGCAAGCCCCCCCAGGCCGGCTGCGACCTTTTAAAACAGCCGCGCCGCTTCCCAGCTGTCTCCTGAAGCCAAACGCTAAAGCCGAACTTCCACGTTTGGCTTCGGGAGACAGCTGGGAAGCGGCGCGGCTGTTTTAAAAGGTCGCAGCCGGCCTGGGGGGCTTGCCAGTACCCCCCGAACCCGGGCTCGGGGGGGTGCTGGGAAGCCCCCCAGGCTGGCTGTCACCTTTTAAAACAGCCGCGCGGCTTCCCAGCAGTCGCCGAAAGCCGTTTTTTTTGTGGGGGGTTTTTTGGTTGCACGCATTAATTGACTTTACATTGTTTCCTATGGGAAATAAATAAATAAATAAATAAAAATAAAATAAAAATAAAAAACAATGTTTCGTCTTACGAACCTTTCGTCTTACTTGCACCAATTAAGTTCGTATCATGAGGTATTACTGTACTTAGAAAAGGCAAAATCTACCTAAAATTTCAGAAACTATTAGGGAGACATTGGATGCTAAGAAACAAATGGACCAAGGTTTTTTAATGAGGTATTACTCCTCTAACATGAGAAGGTTGGTACGAAATGGGGAGGGAGAGCAAGATAGCTGCCTGTGGTGGCAGAAGGATATTATTATTATTATTATTATCATCATCATCATCATCATCATCATCATTATTGTTATTATTATGTCGATCCCAGTAAAGCGGCCTTTTGCAATTGACAGATGGAGATTTTGTCAATTCCGATGGTTTTCAAATGTCTGCTGAGACCCTTTGGCTGGCGACCAATTTCATTGGCTTATGCCAGAGTCGTTGCAGCTCGATTTTTATATCTTCATATTTCACTAATTTCTCTAACTGCTTCTCCTCAATTCTGCTGTCTCCTGGATTGCGATGTTGTTGTTGTTGTTATTATTATTTACTAGCTTTACTTATGCTGGACCTTAGCTTTTCTGATCCCCTCCTGGTAGATTTCAGCTATGTATTGGTATTTGCTTAATTATGTGTTCCCCTTTTATATTTAATATTTTTTCTTTCAATTTTTCAGCAGCATGTTATGCAAACTACACTGGTTTCATCTGATGCCTTTTATTTTTCTTTCTCTGTGGTATAGTTTTTGCTTGGAATCTTGAATTTTCTCATTTTACAGAACTTCCAAAGCATCTTGAATTTTTTTCCTTTTAGATTATTCATCCATGCAATCCTTCCTAAACTTCTTAGCTTGTTGAAGTCAACGCTCTTAAAGTCTAAAACAGAGTTCTCCAACCTTTTGGCTTTGCAGATCAGCCGAGGGGTGAAAGGGAATGGTTTCATGCAGGCAGCTGGCAAGTGCACATGCAGCTCCATTTGCACGAACAATACATATACAGTGGTACCTCTAGATACGAGCTGCTCCACATGCAAGTATTCCAAGTTACGAGCCGCGGCGCGAGCGAAATTTCTCAAATTCGGGATACGAGCCAAGTTGGCGCAAGAATCTCCTTGCTTCCAGTTATCTCGGCGCGAAAAACAAAGTCTAAAGACAATCGTTCAAGATACGAGTTGATCGACTTACAAGCTCAGGTTTGGAACGAATTAAACTCGTATGTCGAGGTACCACTCTATTGTCCACTATTCATGCAAATGGAGCACACACACTGCTTACCTGCTGCTGGTCTAAAACATTAGTCTGACTTGATTTAGTTACATGTGGTTGCATGATGGTGAAATAGTCATTCTCCCCTAAAGTTCCTAAAGCTACTATTCCCTCAATTGTCTTATCCTTATTAATAAGAATTAAGTCCAGTATAGCTGTCCCTCTAGTTCCTTCCTCTAACTTTTGTATGTCAAAGTTGTCAGCTAGGCATGTCAGGAACCTAGTTAGGAATTTAATTAGGAGCCAAAGTTGTTCATTAGGCATGTCATAAGAGCATGGTTTTTTTAAAAAGACATTATTAGGGCATGTAGTAGGTATAAAGTAGTAAAGAACCAACAAATCTTTAGGAGAAGATAAACGGCATGATTTTCAGACCACTACCTTAAACCAGTATAACAAGTTTTATCTGCAGGAGATGGCAAGACAGTCTACATTTTTATATAAATATTTTTATTGATTTTATAATATAAAAAACACACACACAACATATAACAAGTGCTCAATGATTATGCCCACCACCAGACAAACATCCCACCAATCGGGGATGTTTCGTGTATAGACTATTTTAACACAAGAGCGAAATATTATTTATTAGTGTTTTAATTACTGCCAATTTAATCCATTTTTAACTATTTGGGGGGGGGGGGCTTTTTAACTAATGGATAACTGGGGTGGGTGTAATGTGTATGGGATGAATGATTGGTATGAGTGGGATGGTTGGGGTGGGTGGGGTTATGGCATGGATGAGATGAATGGAAATAGTATGAATGATATATTTGGCCCACCTGACGCTGGAGAGGCAGGAAGGGAGGGGGCACCGATCTCTGGAGTGGCAGAGGGTCAGAATATCCTGGTGTTGCTGGGGAGAGGTAGATATGGCGGGAGCCATGGAGTTAGCTGTTCCAGGGGAACGAGGGATCGCTGCTTAATAATGATCCCTTGTTCTGGCTCCGTGAGCTCAACCCTGGGCACTGGTGATGAGTGCAATTATGGCCCTGGGCTCAGGTTGCTGCTACTGAATGCCAGGTCGGTGGTAAATAAAGCTCTACTCTTCCGGGATTTGATCCTGGATGAGGAGGCCGACCTGGCATGTGTAACTGAAACCTGGCTGGGCCCGGAGGGAGGAGTTCCTCTCTCTGAAATTTGCCCAGTCGGGTTTCAGATACGGCATCAACCTCAACCCCAGGGAAGGGGGGGGAGGAGTGGCTATTATAGTCAGGGAGAGCCTTTGCCTGCGTAGACTCATTGCTCCAGAGATTGAGGGTTGCGAGTCCCTCTTGGTGAAGTTGGACTTAGGAGTTCAGGTGGGCTTGTTTCTCACGTACCTGCCTCCCATCTGCATGTCAAAAGCCCTGCCTGTGCTACTCGAGGAGGTAGCCGGGTTGGCGGTGGGGTTCCCCAGACTTATTGTCTTGGGGGACTTTAACCTGCCGTCACTCGGCGAAACCTCTGGACTGGCACAGAAGTTCATGGCCACCATGACAGCCATGGACTTGACTCAAGTAATACAGGGTACGACTCATGAGGGGGGAAACGCACCCGACATGGTATTCCTCTCTGAGCAATTGAGTAATGGTCTGAGACTAAGGGGCTTAGAAGCGTTGCCTTTGTCATGGTCGGACCATTTTCTACTACGGCTTGACTTCCTGGCTCCAATCCTTCCCTGCAGGGAGGCGGAACCGATTAAGTTGTTCTACCCCAGATGCCTGATGGACCCAGAGGGCTTTCAGAAGGCGCTTGGGGTTATTCCAGATGCACTCATCCACAGTTCAGTGGAGTGTCTTGCTGAGGCCTGGAACAAGACTGCAGCGGAGGCTCTTGACCGGATTGCGCCATTGCGACCTCTCTGGCACTAGACCCCGTAGAGCCCCATGGTTCAATGAGGAGCTTCGGGAGTTGAAACGCCAGAAGAGTCATCTAGAGAAGCGATGGACGAAGAGTAAGTCTGAATCCGATCGAACACTTGTAAGAGCTTTTATTAAGACTTAAAAGTGGTGCTCAAGGCGGTATCATGCCGCCTTGATTGCATCAGCGGAATCCCACCCAGCCGCTCTGTTTAGGGTGACCCGCTCCCTTCTTAACCAGGGGGGAGTTGGGGAGCCCTTACAGAGTAGTACCGAGGATTTTAACACGTTATTCGCTGATAAAATCGCTCAGATCCAGGGGGACCTCGACTCCAATTGGATAACAGAGTTGACTGACGAGTCAGTCGAGGTGACTGAGGCCCATTCTTCTCCACCTGTCTGGGAAGAGTTTGATCTGGTGACACCTGATGAAGTGGACAAGGCCATTGGAGCTGTGAGTTCCGCCACCTGCTTACTGGATCCGTGTCCCTCCTGGCTGGTCTCCCCCAGCATGGAGGTGACATGGAGCTGGGTCCAGGAGATTGTCAACGCTTCTTTGGGGAGTGGGTCCTTTCTGGATCCCTACAAGGAGGCACTTGTGCGCCCCCTCCTCAAGAAGCCTTCCCCGGACCCAGCCATTCTTAACAACTATCAGCCAGTCTCCAACCTTCCCTTTATGCGGAAGGTTGTTAAGAAGGTGGTGGCACTCCAACTCCAATGGTCCTTGGAAGAAGCCGATTTTCTAGGCCCTCAACAGTCAGGATTCAGGCCCGACTACAGCACGGAAACTGCTTTGGTCATGTTGATGGATGATCTCTGGTGGGCCCTGGACAGGGGTTTATCCTCTGTCCTGGTGCTCCTTGACCTCTCAGCAGCTTTCGATACCATCGACCATGGTATCCTTCTGTGCCGGCTGGAGGGGTTGGGAGTGGGAGGCACTGTTCTTCAGTGGTTCTCCTCCTACCTCTCCAGTCGGTCGCAGTTGGTGTTAGTGGGGGGTCAGAGGTCGACCTCAAGGTTACTCCCTTGTGGGTGCCTCAGGGGTCGGTCCTCTCTCCCCTGCTATTCAATATCTACATGAAACCACTGGATGAGATCATCCAGAGACATGGGGTGAGGTATCATCAGTACGCAGATGATACCCAGTTGTACATCTCCACCCCATGTCCAGTCAACGAAGCAGTGGAAGTGATGTGCCATGCCTGGAGGCTATTGTGGTCTGGATGGGTGTCAACAGACTCAAACTCAACCTGGATAAGATGGAGTGGCTGTGGGTTCTGCCTCCCAAGGACAATTCCATCTGTCCATCCATAACCCTGGGGGGGAATTATTAACTCCCTCAGAGAGGGTATGCAACTTGGGCATCCTCCTCGATCCACAGCTCACATTAGAGAACCATCTTTCAGCTGTGGCGAGGGGGACATTTGCCCAGGTTCACCTGGTGCACCAGTTGCGGCCCTATTTGGATTGGGACTCACTGCTCAGAGTCACTGATGCCCTCATCACCTTGAGATTCGACTACTTTAATGCTTTCTACATGGGGCTACCTTTGAAAAGTATTCGGAAACTTCAGATCGTGCAGAATGCAGCTGCGAGAGCAATTATGGGCTTCCCAAGGTATGCTCATGTCACATCTACACTCCGCAGTCTGCATTGGTTGCCGATCAATTTTCGGTCACAATTCAAAGTGTTGGTTTTGACCTATAAAGCCCTTCACGGCATCGGACCAGAATATCTCCGGGACCGCCTTCTGCCGCACGAATCCCAGCGACCGATTAGATCCCACAGAGTTGGCCTTCTCCGGGTCCCATCGACTAAACAATGTCATTTGGCGGGTCCCAGGGGAAGAGCCTTCTCTGTGGCAGCCTCGACTCTCTGGAACCAGCTCCATCCGGAGATTAGAACTGCCCCCACCCGCTTTGCCTTTCGTAAACCCCTTAAAACCCACCTCTGCCGTCAGGCATGGGGGAATTGAAACACACACACACACGGGCCTATACAATTTATGTATGGTATGTTTGTGTGTACAGTGGTACCTCATGATACGAACCCCTCGTCTTACAAATAACCCGAGATACGAACCCGGGATTCAGAAAAATTTTGCCTCTTCTTACAAACTTTTTTCTTACAAACCCGCCGCCACAGCTGCGAAGCCCCACCACCCGGCTGTCGCTTTTTGAAACAGCTGGGGGGCTTCCCGGCGGCCTCCTGACCCGAACGCCAAACCCGAACTTCCGGGTTCGGCATTCGGGAGGCCGCCGAGAAGCCCCCTGGCTTTTAAAAGGTGACAGCCGGGCCGCGGGGCTTCCCAGCGGCCTCCCGAACGCCGAACCCGGAAGTTCAGCAAAATTTCGGGTTCGGGAGTCCGCTGGGAAGCCCTGCCGCCCGGCTGTCACCTTTTAAAACAGCTGGGGGGCTTCCCAGCGGCCTCCCGAATCTGAACTTTTGCCGAACTTCCGGGTTCGGCACTCAGGAGGCCTCCGAGAAGCCCCCCGGGTGTTTTAAAAGGTGACAGCCAGGTGGCGGGGCTTCCCAGAAGCCTCCCGAATGCTGAACCCAGAAGTTTGGCAAAAGTTCGGGTTCAGGAGGCCGCTGGGAAGCCCCGCCGCCCGGCTGTCATCTTTTAAAACAGCCGGAGGCCTCCCAAACCCGAACGCCAAACCCGAACTTCCGGGTTTGGCGTTCGCGAGGCCTCCGAGAAGCCCCCCAGCTGTTTTAAAAGGTGACAGATGGGTGGCGAGACTTCCCAGCGGCCTCCCGAACACCGAACCTGGAAGTTCAGCAAAAGTTCGGGTTTGGTAGGCCGCTGGGAAGCCCCGCCGCCTGGCTGTCACCTTTTAAAACAGCCGGGGGGCTTCCCAGCAGTCTCCCGAACCCAAACTTTTGCCGAACTTCCGGGTTCGGCGTTTAGGAGGCTTCCAAGAAGCCCCCCGGCTGTTTTAAAAGGTGACAGCCAGGTGGCGGGGCTTCCCAGCAGCCTTCCGAACACCGAACCCAGAGGTTTAGCAAAAGTTCGGGTTCGGGAGGCCGCTGGGAAGCCCTGCTGCCCGGCTGTCACCTTTTAAAACAGCCGGGGGCTTCCCAGTGGCCTCCCGAACCCAAACGCCAAACCCGAACTTCCGGGTTCGGCGTTCGGGAGGCATCCGAGAAGCCCCCCGGCTGTTTTAAAAGGTGACAGACGGGTGGCGGGGCTTCCCAGCGGCCTCCCGAATGCCGAACCTGGAAGTTCGGCAAAAGTTCGGGTTTGGGAGGCTGCTGGGAAGCCCCTTGGCTGTTTTAAAAGGTGACAGCCCGGCGGCGGGGCTTCCCAGCGGCCTCCCAAATGCCGAACCCGGAAGTTCAGCAAAAGTTCGGGTTCGGGAGGCCGCTGGGAAGCCCCGCCGCCTGGCTTTCACATTTTAAAACAGCTGGAGGCTTCCCAGCGGCCTCCCGAACCCGAACGCCAAACCCGAACTTCCGGGTTCGGCGTTCGGGAGGCCTCCGAGAAGCCCCCCAGCTGTTTTAAAAGGTGACAGCTGGGCGGTGGGGCTTCCCAGTGGCCTCCCGAACACCGAACCCAGAATTAATTGATTTTACATTGTTTCCTATGGGAAACAATGTTTCGTCTTACAAACTTTTCGTCTTATGAACCTCCCCCTGGAACCAATTAGGTTCGTAAGATGAGGTATTACTGTATGTCTGTTTTAATAATGGGGTTTTTAAAAGTATTTTAAATTTATTAGATTTGTTATGAATTGTTTCATTATATGCTGTGAGCTGCCCCAAGTCTGCGGAGAGGGGCGGCATACAAATCTAATAAATAAATAAATAAATAAATAAATTTATTTAAATATTATAAAGTGATTCCAACTTGTTTCTTATGGCTTGGTCTCGGATCCTACTCGCCATATATCGTCTTACCTTGTCCCATCGTCCCATCAATTGTCGCAAATCAGTTTCCCTAATCAAATTAATCATTTTATCCATAATCTCAAATTGAATGTGGTCCACCATGTAACTATACCAATTTTGCATTGTCCATTTTATCGCGTCCTTCGAACCCAAGACTATTACCACCTGAGCGCTTACTATCACTGCTTGTTTTATTTCTCTGAATTCTCCCATCTCATTACTTTTGACTAACACTGCCATTTCCTTAGTAATTATCCATCTTATATTAAATATCCTATTAATATCCTCTTGCACTTTTTGCCAAAAATTCTGCACTACAGGGCATTCCCAAAACATATGCATAAACACTCCTTTATCTTGGCACCCATGCCAACAAATACCTTTAACATTCTGCTGAAAGTATGCGAGTTGAACTTATGTAATATTTTCCTTCTCATTTCCCTAACTCTTGCATTCTTAGTTTTCCCTATATTCTCTACTATATTTTTCATCTCTTACACCTCTACCTGTATCTCATTTTGCCACCATTTAGTCAATCCTTGGATCACATCCCGGTCTGACTGCACTAACATCTTATATATATTGCTTGCTTGCGACAGTCTACATTTATGAAAACATTATTATCGCATCAAACTGTTTCAGTGCTTTTTTGATCAGGTAATTTATTCAGCTATAGTTTAACCAAGTTTAAATCATTGGTTGAAACTAATATTATCCAATGGGTTAGGTCATTTCTGACTCTCAAGGATAGTTTTACGTTATGCTGAAAAAAGGCTACTGTGTTCATGATATGTACAAGTTTGAATTCCTTTCTCGGGTGTTACCGTACTTTTCAGAGTATAAGATGCACCTTAGTTTTTTGGGGAAGAAAATAGGAAAAAAATGCTTATTCATCTGGCTAGCATCCTTAGTTTGGTCAGCTTCAGCATATTATTTTATCCCGTTTGTTCTGTCGGGCTCTCTGGTAGAATTCTCCCAAAAATTCACAGGTACAAATTTCAGACACACACACGTTTGAAAATTCAAAACAATGTTCTTTATCATGAAAATTCACTTAAACTAAGCCCTCTTTTGGTATAGCAAAGAGCACTCGTTGCCAAACAAACTGGTAATTTATACAAATCCCTTATCAGTTCTGTGATACTTAGCTTGCAGCTGTGAGGCAATTCACAGTCCTTCTTTCACAAAGTGAAACACACTTTGCTCTGATTTAGTTTCAAAGCGGGGAAAAATCAGCACACACAAAAACTCAAAGTCAGTAAAGCAGTCACGAAACACAACGATCAGATAATCCTCCACAATGGCCAAACCCACAGGCTGCTATTTATAGCAGCCTCACTACAGCCCCACCCAACCACAGGTGGCCTCATTTTCTTTGATAATAATCAGTTGTTGTTGCCTATGCATCGCCCTTCGCATGCATGGCTGTATCATTAACTCTTGTTCTGAATCCAAGGAGGAGCTAGATAATTGATCTCCTTCTGAGCTGTCTGCCACACTCTCCTCCTCCCTGCCACTCATGTCTTCTTGGTCAGAGGAGCCTTCATCAGCAGATTCCACGGGGGGGGGGGGGCAAAACAGGCCTGCAGCATGTGGATGTTTCCCCCACATCCACAGTCCTTGGGGCAGGAGCTGGGCCAGAGCTAACCACAACACTGTTTAGGGCTTAAAAAACCTTATTTGGAGCAAGTAACAATGAAAGAGCTTGCAAACCAGTAAGAGCTGGGAACATTGTTAGCACTTGGTTAGGGCTAGAAAGAAACAGTTGGAGCAAATAGAGAATGAAAAAAGCTTGCAAAGACTTAGGGCTTGGAAAACATTATTCGCAGAGAGAAACAATGAAAGAGCCTGGAAGGTAAGAGCTGGGAAGATTGTTAGCGCCTAGTTAAAGCTGGGAAAAAAGCTTCAGAAAAAAAGCTACATTCAGAAGATAAGATGCACCCACATTTTCAGCCACTTTTAGGGGGGAAAAAGGTATATCTTATACTCCGAAAATATGGTAGTTTCTCTTATGACTGAAATAAGAAACAGGCAAGTATGATTTTCTGCTTCTCTCTTATTTTGAGTTCAATATTTCTGCCTTATCTTGGGTTGTAATTAAATGTATTATTCCCTAACATAACTCAATTTTTTAGTTATTTGTCATGTGAAGGGCTTTTCCCCCCTAATTTGCTTTAAAGCTAATGGGACTTGTTTCTTTCAGGAATTCTTTGCTACTCTTCAGCACTTAAAAACAAATCTACAGAACAAGAACATGCAATGTTGTACTTTAGAAAAGGAAGCATTTTTAAGAATGCACAGACAAGAACAGAAAATAAAGGATTTGACATACAGACTAGCCTGCAAAGACTGGCTTTTACAGGTAAGGAGAAGACAGGGATAGTCTTTTAAAGCCATTTTAGGATCTTAGAGTGGCAGGAGAAAAGAGATCAAAAAGCTTGAATAATTAAAAACTATAATCAATAAATGCCCAAGAGTCTATTTTGTGGATGCTACTCTACTAAATTATAACCTCCCTAAATCACTTTTGTATCAGGTACTGGAACAGATGTGAAATTTGGGTTGCACCAGCTTGGGCGAGCCAGGAGGGACAATTTGAATCAGTTCTCCAAACCAGTAAAAAAACCACCCCTGGTTGACTCTGCCTGTGCTCACTTGATCACCGCTCACTTCTTCCGGTCGCTTGCTCCACCCTTTCAGCTGCTTGGAATTCAACATTAAATGCAGCAGAGAGAATCCAAACTTTTCTTGCTCCATTCACAGTGGAACTGCTGCAGCCTGCCCCTTTAAGGAGATCAGGGAATTACCATAAAGGAAGCAGCAGCTCCTCTGTGAATGGAGAGAGAAAACTTTGGATTCTCTCTGCCACAGAATTCAATGATAAATGCAGCAGAGGGAGGCAGGAAAATTGTGAAGTCCTGCCTGTCATTCATTCCTGAAACTCATCACAGAGGGAAGGATGGTACGCAGAAAAATTCCCCTCCCCATTTTCCTGCCATTCACTGAAAAGGTTCTATTCCAAGCCTTTAATATATCCCAGGATTGCAACGCTGAAGGCTCGGAATAGAGTCAATTTCGTTGAAGGCAAGAAAATGGGGAAGTGGATGGTAGGCAGAAAATTTCCCCTCCCCATTTTCCTGCCATTCTTGACAAGGAGTGGCTGGGGGGGAGGGGCCAGGTGAGGTGCCCCTTGATGTGAGTGATGTCAATTTGGCCATACCCACCCAGTCACATGACCACCACCACCAAGCCACACTCACCAAGCCACAGCCACAGAACTGGTAGGAAAAAGTTTTGAATTTCACTACTCTACTGGAATATGATAAATAGCAAAGTAATTCTTCCGAGTTTAGCTACAGACTAACTAACAAAATGGTGGCTATGAACAAATTAACTGCCTTGAAATGGCCCTGGGTTGGGCCTATAGGCTACCCCCCTGACTGATTTGTTTAACCAATCCCTGTTAACAGATGTTCCTGAGGATTGGAGAATGGCCAGTGTTATGACTATCCACAAGAAGGGCAGTAGAGAAGAAGCTGGTAACTACAGGCCAGTTAGCTTAACATCAGTTGTAGTTAAAATGATGGAGACTCTACTCAAAAAGAGGATAAATCAGCACCTAAAACCCAATAACTTATTGGACCCAAACCAGCATGGCTTTACTAAGGGCAAATCATGTCAGACTAATCTCATTGATTTCTTTGACTATGTCACAACGGTGTTGGATCAAGGTGGTGCCGTGGATATTGCCTATCTGGACTTCAGCAAAGCCTTTGATACGGTTCCACATAAAGAGCTGATAGATAAATTAGTGAAGATTGGACTTAATCCCTGGATAGTTCAGTGGATTTCAAGCTGGCTGAAGCATAGACATCAAAGAGTTATTGTAAATGGCGAGTATTCTGAGCAGAGACAGGTTACAAGCGGTGTGCCACAAGGGTCTGTTCTGGGTCCTATTCTTTTTAATATGTTTGTGAGTGACATAGGGGAAGGTTTGGTAGGGAAGGTTTGCCTATTTGCCGATGACTCTAAAGCAGGGGTCGGGAACCTATGGCTCGCGAGCCAGATATGGCTCTTTTGATGGCCGTATCTGGCTCGCAGACAGGACTCCTGCCTGTCTATGGGATAATGGGGGGGGGCGGGCCCGGCGCTTCTGCTGCTGAGCCCAGTCTTCTCCCGAACCCCCGCCAGCCCCCTCCTTCCCTTCCCACCCTGCCCACCTTCCCCGAGGCGTCCCTTGCCCATCATCCCCTGCCGGCCAATGGGGCAGCGGGGACTGCTAGATGGGCAGCTCTTCCGGCGAGGGTAGTCCTCCGCCCGCACAGAAAGCATCCTCCCTCACACCCAGCGCCGGCTCCATTCTTCTCGCCTTTTTCCCGCCTTCCGTCTTTGGGGCACAGCAGGACAGCGCCGAAAACCGCGGCATCGAGCAGAAGCCGGGGGACAGCTGCGAGCGGGAGCCCCAGGAGGGAAGTACCGGCAGCGCCCCGCCCAGCTGAAGCTTCACTGGCGTCGGCAAGTGTCCTTTGTGGCCCGGTGGGGGGGGGGGGAGCTGCAGCGGCCGTAGGCAGTCATAGGGAGATGGCGGCGGCGAGAGGGAGCTCCAGCTGGGCTGGGGGTTCGGGGGGGCCATGAACGCCGCCCGGAGCCAATGGCTTCTTTTGGGCTTACTTGAATTCCTGCTGCTGGTAAGCGCGCGCGGGTGGCCGGGTGGGAAGGGCGAGGCGCGAGGGGGAGGCAAGTGGAGAAGTGGCGAGAGAGAGAAGTGGACCAAAAGAAAGAAAAGGGAAAGAGAGGGAGGGAAAGAGAAATGGAGAGGAAGGAAGGAGGGAGGGAGGGGAGGGAGGGAGAGAAGGAAGGAAGAGAAAGGAGGGTAGAAAGAGAGGGAGAGAGAGAGGAGAGAGAAAGGAAGAGGAGAGATAGAAAGGAAGAGAGAGAAAGAAAGAGGGATAGAAAGAGAGAGAGAGAAAGAGAAAGATAAAAAGAGAAAGATAGAGGGAGGGAGAGAAAGAGATAGAAAGAGAAAGAGAGAGGTTGGGAGAAGAAAAAAGAGAGAAAGATATAAAGAGAAAGAGAGAGAAAGGGACATAAAAAGAGAAAAAGAGAGAGAAAGGGAGAGAAAAAGAGAAAAAGAAAGAAAAGTAGAGAGAGAAAGAGAGACAAAAAGAGAGGGAGAGAAAGAGAGAAAGAGAGAGAGAGAGATAGAAAAGCAGGGGGGGGCACACCTATTTTGCCAGCCCTCGGATGGGCCATAGGGATCCAGTGTATGTGGAGGGAGAGGTCCCCAGCTTCTGTTCTGCAGAGGGGAAGCCAAAGCCCCCGCATGGGTTATGCAGAGTGCCAGTGTTTGGGGCAAGGTGGGGGGTGGGGTCTTCCTTAACCCCCATTTCTTTGGTGGGGCTAAGAGGCCTGCCCAGCAGGGCTGATGTGTTGCGGAAGGTCTTGTCGAGGGAGACCAGTGGAGCCCCCCCCCCCGCTCCCATCCCCAGGGAAGGGTTTTTTGGCATCACTGCCACTGGCTTTGGAATGAAGCCCCCGGCCTCTTCAGGGGGTGGAGGGAGGGGTCCATAGCACAGGGCTGGACAATGGCTGAAGACAGTTGACTGCAGCTTTCAGAATTCCTCAGCCAGGAATATGAAGAAGACAGTTTGAAAATTTAAAAGGGAAGGAAGGAAGGAAGGAAGGAAGGAAGGAAGGAAGGAAGGAAGGAAGGAAGGAAGGAAGGAAGGAAGAAGGGAGGGGGCCCCCAGACACTTAGGCTGTATGGGGCCCCAAAATTCCTGATGGCGGCCCTGCCCCAGAGGAGCCGGCCGCGTGGGTCTTCTCCTGGTGAGTCACCGCGGCAAGGATGCAGGCGAGGGAGAAAGGGGAATCCGGGACAGAGAGAAAGAAAGAGGGACAGAGAGAAAGAAAGAGAGGGACAGAGAGAAAGAAAGAGAGGGACAGAGAGAAAGAAAGAGAGGGACAGAGAGAAAGAAAGAGAGACAGAGAGAAAGAAAGAGAGGGACAATAGGTATGGGTAAGGGCACACCACCTGTAGTCACTGGATGGGGGGGGGGCTACTGGGGTGTAGTAGGTATCCCTACAGCTGACATCTTACCCATATGGTGGGCCATGCTGGGGTATTGAAAGTGACAGCTGAACACGGCCGGCGTCAGCACCCGACTAACCCGTGACGAAAAGAAGACAGCTCTTCTAGAGGTCTACTAAAGTTCTATAGCACAAGGACCAAAAGAAACCTGGAGTTGGCCTTGCTTGCAGACAAATCCACAAATTAAAGAAATAATGACTCAGAGCCTTCTATTCACCCCCACAGTACTGCCCTTTATTGAAGAAGATGACTAAAAGAAAGAAGGATGAGGAGTATCGTACTTTTCAGCAGGAGTGGACAGACGAATTTGCCTTTGTGGAGAGAGCAGGTTCACCAGTTTGTCTTATATGCAATGATAAAATTGCATCCATGAAGCGGTCAAATATAAAGCGCCACTTTGACACACGCCATGCTTCATTTGCATCGAAATATCCTGCAGGGGACAGCAGGAAGAAAGCCTGTCAAGAGTTGCTGTGCAAAGTGCAAGCTAGTCAGCAGCAACTTCGAGTTTGGACCCAACAAGGTGACTTAAATTCGGCTAGCTTTGTTGGTGCTTTGGCAATTGTCAGAAACGGAAAACCATTCACAGATGGGGAGTATGCCAAAACATTTATGCTTGATGTTGCCAATGAACTTTTTGATGATTTTCCGGATAAAGCCAAGATTATCAAACGGATAAAAGACATGCCTCTGTCAGCAAGAACAGTTCATGACCGTGCCATCATGATGGCAAATCAGATTGAGGCATCCCAAGTGAAGGACATAAATACAGCTCTGTTCTTTTCTCTTGCTTTGGATGAATCAACTGACGTAAGCCATATATCTCAGTTCAGCATCATTGCAAGGTATGCTGTCGGTGACAAGTTACATGAGGAAAGTCTTGCTGTTTTGCCTCTGAAAGGGACAACAAGAGGGGATGATTTGTTCAAGTCATTCACTGAGTTCACTAAAGAAAAAAATCTACCAATGCATAAACTTATTTCAGTGTGTACTGATGGTGCTCCATGCATGGTAGGAAAAAACAAAGGATTTGTAGCGCTTCTTCGTGAACATGAAAAAAGACCTATCCTTGGTATTCACTGCATCCTACATCAGGAGGCACTTTGTGCTCAGATGTTTGGTGAGCAGCTTGGTGAGGTGATGTCACTTGTTATTCAGGTGGTCAACTTTATTGTTGCCCGTGCTTTAAATGATCGCCAGTTTAAAACACTCCTGGATGAAGTTGGGAATAATTATCCTGGTCTGCTTCTGCACAGCAACGTGCGCTGGCTGTCAAGAGGGAAGGTGCTCAGCCGTTTCGCAGCTTGTCTGAGTGAAATACGAACTTTTCTTGAAATGAAAAACGTTGACCATCCTGAGTTGTCCAACACTGAGTGGCTCCTGAAGTTCTTCTATCTTGTAGATATGACTGAACATCTGAACCAGCTCAATGTGAAAATGCAAGGCGTTGGTAATACAGTTTTATCGCTTCAACAAGCTGTGTTTGCATTTGAAAATAAGCTGGAACTGTTTATCGCAGACATTGAAACAGGTCGTTTAATACACTTTGAAAAACTGGGAGAGTTTAAAGATGCATGCACAGCAAATGACCCTGCACAACATCTTGATATTCAGCAGCTAGCAGGCTTTACATCCAATCTCCTGCAATCATTCAAAGCGCGCTTTGGAGAATTTCGTGAGCACACTCGTCTTTTTAAGTTCATCACTCATCCACATGAGTGTGCACTGGACAGCACTGACCTGAGTTATATCCCTGGTGTCTCCATCAGAGATTTTGAGCTACAAGCTGCTGACCTGAAGGCTTCAGACATGTGGGTGAATAAGTTTAAATCACTTAATGAAGATTTGGAAAAACTTGCACGACAGCAAGCAGAGTTGGCAAGCAAACACAAGTGGAGAGAAATGAAACAACTCCAACATGCAGACCAGCTGATTGTCAAAACTTGGAATGCACTTCCTGTCACATACCAAACACTGCAGCGTGTGGGTATTGCTGTACTGACAATGTTTGGCTCTACCTATGCATGCGAGCAGTCTTTCTCACATCTAAAGCACATCAAGACTAACATACGTTCACGTTTAACGGATGGAAGTCTCAACGCCTGCATGAAGCTAAACCTCACCACGTATGAACCAGATTACAAAGCCATCAGCAAATCCATTCAGTACCAGAAGTCACATTAATGGTAGGAAGTATTCTATTCATCGTTGGTTAGCAACAGCATTAAAACGTTATTATGTTATAAAAAAAAGAGTTCGGAGATTTGTTGTTCTTTAAAATTAAATACAAGTCAATGTGTGCACTTTATGTACAGTGAGACTATTTAATAAAGTTCAATTATTTATTACGCTGGGTGTGCCTGCTTGTATGTACCACTTTAAGTAGTAAATGCTTTAGTTCCCTATGGGTCTGAGCCTCTCTTTTTTGTTCATTTTCTGTAAGACCAACACTTTTAAAAGGGCCACTGACAGATACAATTGCTCCAGCGGTCACTTAGTACACAAAGGAGTGTTCCTCTCTGCTGCACTAAGCCACCGCTGGACCTAAACAATAATTCGCTGTAAAATAATAAAATAGATAATTGACATAACTTACAATGCATTGTGTGACATGTCCAACATTCCAGCTTCTTTCTTCTGCGAATGCCTCAAAGCTGGCATTCTCTCAACATCAGGTGGGAAGAATGCCAGCTTCCAGTCATGCGCAGGAAAAAGAAGAAGCCAGACTGCTGGACTGATGTCATGCATCGCAAGCTCACAATGTAAGTTATTTATTTAATTTTTTTACTGCTAATTACCATTGTTTCAGTCCAGTTGTGGCTTTATACAGCAGGGAGGAGCATTCCTTGCTGTACTAAGTGAACATTGGAGCGATTGATCTGTCAATGGCCCTTTAAACATATTGTACGGCTCTCGCGGAATTATATTTCAAAATATGTGGCGTTTACGGCTCTCTTAGCCAAAAAGGTTCCTGACCCCTGCTCTAAAGTGTGCAATAGGGTTGATATTCCTGGAGGGGTCTGTAATATGGTAAATGATTTAGCTTTTCTAGATAAATGGTCAAAGCAATGGAAACTGCAGTTTAATGTTTCCAAATGTAAAATAATGCACTTGGGCAAAAGGAATCCTCAATCTGAGTATTGCATTGGCAGTTCTGTGTTAGCAAAAACTTCTGAAGAGAAAGATTTAGGGGTAATGATTTCTGACAGTCTCAAAATGGGTGAGCAGTGTGGTCGGGCAGTAGGAAAAGCAAGTGGGATGCTTGGCTGCATAGCTAGAGGTGTAACAAGCAGGAAGAGGGAGATTGTGATCCCCTTATATAGAGCGCTGGTGAGATTTGTAATACTGTGTTCAGTTCTGGAGACCTCACCTAGAAAAAGATATTGACAAAATTGAACAGGTCCAAAGACAGGCTACAAGAATGGTGGAAGGTCTTAAGCATAAAACGTATCAGGAAAGACTTAATGAACTCAATCTGTATAGTCTGGAGGACAGAAGGAAAAGGGGGGACATGATTGAAACATTTAAATATGTTAAAGGGTTAAATAAGATTCAGGAGGGAAGTGTTTTTAATAGGAAAGTGAACACAAGAACAAGGGGACACAATCTGAAGTTAGTTGGGGGAAAGATCAAAAGCAACGTGAGAAAATATTATTTCACTGAAAGAGTAGTAGATCCTTGGAACAAACTTCCAGCAGACGTGGTTGGTAAATCCACAGTAACTGAATTTAAACAATTTACAATATATCCATCCTAAGATAAAATACAGGAAATAGCATAAGGGCAGACTAGATGGACCATGAGGTCTTTTTCTGCCGTCAGTCTTCTATGTTTCTATGTTTCTAAAAAGGAACTGTGACGTTCCTTCAATATACCAGGGTGATCCAACAGAAAGAAAGAAAAAAACCCATATATATATGATGATGGTGAATGTGATTTCGCCGAAACGTCGCATAGACATGCAAAACATTACACAGGGCAAAACCCGAACTCAGAACAATCTACATACATACATATATATATATATATATATATATATATATATATATATATATATATATATATGTCACATGTTTAAGCTGAATTTGAAAATTAAGGGAGACTAGGATAGTTGGTTCTCTTTCTTAAAGGTGTTAAGATTTTTTTGAAGAGGTCAGGTATATGCATAGGTAAGCATCTAGTAAACACTGGATAGAACTTTTAAAAGATAAATTGTAGTTATCAAATTATAATCATCAATTAAAAGCTTAGCTTAGAGAATGGTACTTCTTTCAAGAGAATAAAAAATGGGGGTGGTTCATATTTTGAAGGCATTCCTTAGTAATGTGCATAAGGAGTCATGCTTTTTACCTTATTTACAAATTATAATTAGAGACGGGAGTAATATGCTAATACAGTGGTACTTCTACCTACAAATGCCTCTACTTATGAACTTTTCTGGATAAGAACCGGGTGTTCAAGATTTTTTTACCTCTTCTCAATAACCATTTTCCACTTACAAACCCGAGCCTCCGAAATTGTAACCAGAAAAGGCAGGGAAAAGCCTCCATGGGGCCTCTCTATGAATCTCCTGGGAGGAAACAGGGCCGGAAAAGGCAGGGGAAAGCCTCCATGGGGCCTCTCTATCAATCTCCTGGGAGGAAACAGGGCCTCCACCCTCCCTGTGGTTTCCCCAATCGCGCACATTATTTGCACGCATTATTTGCTTTTACATTGATTCCTATGGGAAAATTTGCTTCTTCTTACAAACTTTTCTACTTAAGAACCTGGTCACGGAATGAATTAAGTTCACTATATCTAATTACTCTATTAGGGAGGGTAACTAACTTTAAATGGAAGTATGAAGTACTCTAAAAACTGGGGGAAATGGGAGGAAACTAGAAGCGTTGCAGTGAGCTCTGCAAAAATCCAGCTTAATAAACCATTGTTGGAGGGGAGGTGTCTTTGGACCAGAATTGTCCTTTAGGGATAGTGAAGAAGGAGAGGCATCTCAAATGACCAAGAGGAGCAGACAAGTTTTTTGATCAGTCAGAGACAGTTCTCTGGACCAGCGGCAGGGGCAGGGGCCATTTATAAATGACCCCTACAAAGCTGGGGTAACCAGACTAAGTTTATATGCAGGAGCAGTGTTTGGATGGAGTGCTGAAAACCGGGTGAGAAAGTGTCCAGTTCACAGGTAAAAGGCAATTTTGAATTTGGATTTTAAAAGCTGAAAATAGTGGCTAATTGGCATTTGGGAGCTGCATAGAGGAAAAAGAAAGAAAGCAGAGCTAAACTACTAAAGCCCAAGAAGATTATTCTTGTTATTATTGCAATTGGAGAAACATAAAATAATAAAAGGAAGAAATCCAGGAGAAAGCATTGGTGTGTGTGTGTGTGTGTGTGTGTGTGTGTGTGTGTGTGTGTGTGTGGATTTAAAGTTTTTTGACAACTTTGACAACCAACTGGTTTGAGTGTATTGTGGACTGGAGAGAGCAATCTGCTAGAGAGAAGAAAGTATTGCAACACTTCATGGAAGAGAAAGTGACCTGTGAAATCTGACATTGACTGCAGAAAGATAACTTGGAAAGTTATCTTGGAAAACCTTTAAGGGGTGTTTGTTTTGCCTTTACTGTTTGGCTTTGTTTTTTTACAGCTGTGGGAGGCAATAAATTCTGGAATTGGACTGGATAGGATTAATATTTGAACTGGACATTAGCATTAGGGGGGAAGATTATATGGATTTTAAATTTTAATTAAAGGATTAAAAATGGTTAAATTGGTGACATAGTGACAATTATGACTATGGAAGACTACATATTTGACTTGAACCAATATTTGAATTGGACATCAGAAGTTGCCAATAAAAAGAGACTACAGTGGTCCTTTGACTTTTGCGGGGAATATGTTCCAAGACCACCCGCAAAAGTCAAATTTCCGCGAAGTAGAGACACTCCCTTCTTTCCTTCCTTCCTTCCTTCCTTCCTTCCTCCCTCCCTCCCTCCCTCCCTCCCTCCCTCTCTCCCTCCCTCCCTTCTTTCCTCCCTTTCCCTCCTCCCCTTCCCTCCTCCATTCCTGGTTTTACTTACCCCCAGAACCCGCAGAGGCAACGGGGCGGCAAGCTGGGGGCTTTGCTGTGCTCGCTGCCAGCGTCTCCCATAGTGCTCAGGGGCAAGGTAGGGGGAAGGGGAAGCGCAAGGCAAGAGGGATCCAGGCCAGGACTCGAAGCCGGGATTCCAGGCCGGTCCGCTGGGAGGTCAGTCAGCTTAGGTGGGTGGGGGAAGAAGAAGCGGTGACGGCAGCGGAAAAAGAGGCAGAGTGTTCCCCTGACTCAACAATGCCCTCAGCTCTTCCCCCCTTAGGCGAGTTAGGGTTGTCTTGTCCGCCCGCAAGGCTCAGCTTCAAGTGGAGCATGCCAATGCTTGAGGACCCAGATTGTTGGGGGCAATATGCTGGATCTGTTAAAAAGTGTTATTGCTAACATGTTGTAAGCCGCCCTGAGTCTAAGGAGAAGGGCGGCATAAAAATCGACTAAATAAAATAAATAAATAAAATAAACACTCCAAGAATTAAAGGGGAGGGATCGGGAGGCTGGGGCAGAAGTGGAGCTTTTTAAATATATTAAATATTTAAATTTTAAATACTTAAAATTTTATTTATTTATTTATTTATTTATTTATTGAAAACCGACTTTCGTGAAAGTCGGACCCGCGAAAGTCAAGGGACCACTGTATATGGACTTTAAGCTCTAATTAAATGTCATAATATAAAAAGTTTTAAAATATGTTAAATTGCCAATATGGAGCTTTTGATTTATGAGCAATTATTTGATATGTTAAGAAATGTATGTGAAACCTCTAAAATGTGATAAAAAGTCAGAAATTTTGTTGGAATATACAGAGCATGAAATAGGAGAAGAATCAGAAATTTTGCTGGAATAGACAGAGCAGGAAATAGGAGAAAAGGTGGTAAAAGAGAATATAAATGAGGAACAAGAAAACAACATTGAAGAAGAAGGGACTGAAATAATCAAACCCAGTTTGATTATTTCACTAGGATATAAAGTGGCACAAAAAGAGAAGGCAAAGGGGAACACCCTTCAAAAAAGAATCAATCAAAGAGTAAAGAGGGAAATAGTGGGAAGAGACCAGTAAAATTTGGGGGAGAACCACTTGAACAATTTATTCAAAAGAGAGAAAAGGAATGAGGAGAAAAGATATAAGACACATAAAAATAACAAAAAGAAAAAGAAGACGCTAAGGATGAGGACCCAGATTGTGGGGGCAATATGCTGGCTCTGTTAAAAAGTGCTATTGCTAACATGTTGTAAGTCGCCCTGAGTCTAAGGAGAAGAGCGGCATAAAGAAATCAATCAATCAATCAATCAAACAAACAAACAAACAAATAAATAAATAAAGATAAAAGGGGAAAAAAATAAGAAGTGGAATTTTTGAGAGACCAAAAGAAAATTGTTAAAGAGAGGAAGGTTAGTGGAAAGGAGGAAGGAAAATATGGTTCATATTAGTAGATTTAAAGAAATTGTAATAATATTATTAATTGTGGAAAGTTAATGAGTTAAGGGTTTTTCAGGTTAAATTTGAATATCATGATGTACATTATTTATAGCAAGACATCAGCAGAAAAACTGGGATGGGAAATTTAAAATATTATTAATACTGGATTATCAATCAGGTTAAAGGGTTTTTATGCAAGATTTGGAGATGATGTATATTGTTTATAGTAAAATAGAACAGCAGATGGAATGTGAACGGGTAATTTGGTTTAATTTTAAAAACAAATTAAGAGATGAAGTTGAAATGAGGTGGGATAGGAAAGTTTAAAATATATGCAGTAATGGAGAAATAAGAGAGCTAATTGATGTTATTGTAACAGATTAGAAATTTAGGGTGATTAGTAATATTGTTTTGTAAAGAAGAAAATAAGCTAAGATAAAGAAATAGATAATGAGAATAATATGACTGAAATTAAAAACAAGAGATATGGGGTAAAATGGTTTATGTATATGAAAAGATACGTAAGAATGATCCAGGTAACGCTTTGTTCATAAAATATGTATATTTGGGAGGAGGGGGACAAAAAATTGTAATAAAAATTTATTTTAAAAAAAGGGGGGGAATGAGAATAACTGAATTTTCCATTATATTTTGATGTATAGCGAAACATAAAATTATTTATTTTATTAAGAAATGTGTTTATATCTTTTTAAAAATTCCCTAATTATCCACAGACACATGTAAAATTAGTAAAACAATTCAGTCAATAACAAATAGATGATTATAGATTATTCTGATATGCCTTTTGTTTTCCTAGGAATCTAAGGATCTGCTAGAGTGTCATCAGAATTTGGACACAAATTCTATAACTGCTGATCAAATGGTACAGAAATTGCAACAACTAATTAAAGACAAAGATGCTTCTCTGGAGGTACTTGCAGAAACTTCTAGGAAAATCTTTTGATTATTAATTTTTGTTTATGTTTGGGATAGACTTTGAAGCAGAGTACTACTTTCCTTTCTATATGATGTCAACTTTTTAAAAAAGTAAGTGAGTCCTGAGTTTCTCTAATTTAGAGATATGTAAGTCATATTCAAAATGGAAAGAAATACTGTTGGGCATGAACATGTTTACTGCATTTGCCAATGGCGCCTTAAAGAACTTGCAGCTTGAATGGTACCGGTAGCTGCTTGATCCCAACAAAATATGTATTTGCAACCTTCTCATATTGGTGTCCCCTTAAGCTAAATACATATTTTCCTTGAGCAGCACTGCTATTATGGAAACCCAAGAAAAAGGTTATTTAAGAATGCCATAATAGTATTTCATTTTGTGCCTTGTTATTTATGCAATTTTTTCTTTCTGGGGTGTGTGGGGTTCTCTTATAGCAAGCCATAAGGGAGAAGTTGTCTGCACATGAAGATAGAGAACAGGAAATGAACCAGCTTTATTTTTCCATAAAAGAACAAGATCATGATCTGAAAGGTCTATACCAAGTTATTTCTGGCAACAAAGCTACTATCCAGGTAAATTGCCACCATTGCTCTGTATTACTATATAGGCTATAGTTTTTTTTAATAATTAGTGAAATTGGAAGCAAAATACAGTGATACCTCATTTTATGAACGCCTCTTCATACAAACTTTTCGTGATACGAACCTGGGGTTTAAGATTTGTTTGCCTCGTCTTAAGAACCATTTTCATCTTACGAACCCGAGCCCAACATGAAGCGGCCTCCGGGGCCGTCAGCCCTGCAGGCCTTGTGAGCCAAGCCAGCCATCTGGCCGGTCATCCCTTTGGTGCACAAGACGGCCACAACCCCCCCGTCGCCGCCGTTGCCCCCTGCAAGCAACCTCAGCCTGGCTGCTCTCCCCATCTGCCCGCCTTATTTCCTCGCCAACTCTGCCCTTTCGGCCCCACACAGGAAGGAGTCTCCGTGACATCAAAGCCCTGACCCAATTGACATTGTCGGAATCCCAGCCTTCAATGGGGGCTAAAAATAGACACCTCTGAGCCCAAAAAACCCGCCTCGGTGCGCACAGCGGCTCCCCCGCCTTGGATGCCCTCTGATTTAGCTTTGTTTTCCGCCCCCCCAGCAAGGAGGTGTGCTGCCCGGGGTTGACGGGATTCCTCGCCTCGGGATTGACGCTGCAAGCAAAAGGAGGTGGGGAATCCCATTTCCCATTTGCTTGCCGCCCCCGCTGGGATTCCCCGCCTTTTGCTTGCAGCTCTCCCTGGGTTGCCCCGTCGCCTTAAAGCACGTAGCCCTAACACGGAGCAGGATTGAACCCACGATTATTATAGCCGCCTTTCTCCCTCCTGCCTCTGGGGAAGAAGGAAGCAACAAAGCAGGAACCTGGGACTGCAGCAACCCGCACCCCTCCTCCCCACAACTGCTTGTAGCTGCGGGCCCCTTAAGCGGCCTTTGCTCCGCACCAGATGAACCCTCAGCTCCAAATGGGACGCAAGATGTGTTTACGATGCCCCCCCCACTCCCCATTTTTTGTTTCCATGCGCGCACTCGATTTCCACAAGTATGTCAAGAAAAGTTTGGACACGCATCCAGGCTACCAAAATCCCCCCAGATGGCAGCCCCCACGCTGAGAAAGCATCAGTTTGGGGCCGTGCTGGTCGTCCAGATGTTTGTGACCCTCATTGCCTACCCGCCTCAAATGCAAACACCCAAACATGTGTGTGTCCGCAATGGCTGCAGTCTTTCCAAAGACTTGAGGAACAACCCAGACCGGGTTTGCACATACACCCTTTGGGAAAAGAAAAGAGTGGGGGGGAAAGAACCACTGAATCCCCCTCCTCTATTGGCATTGGGAAGCCAGGCAGAGCCACTTACACGCCGGCCTGAGCCAAGGCTGCCTGCCCCACCGGGGGGATCCTCCGAGGCACAAACACCTTCATGAGCTGCTGCACCGCTGAAGTCACCTGAGCATGTCTCACTGCAAGTCAGGCACCGTCGTTTTAAAGCAGCAAAGCCCCCCGCTGCCACTTTTGCCCAGTCCTCCGCGGGGGGGAAGAGCCTCCAAGCCCAAAATACCCGCCCCAGTGCGCGCAACGGCTCCCCTGCCTTGGATCCCCTCTACTTGGGCTTTGTTTCCCGCCCCCCCCACCCCTGGCAAGGAGGTGAGCTGCCCGGGATTCACAGGATTCTTTGCCTCGAGACTGGTGCTGCAAGCAAAAGGAGGTGGAGAATCCCATTTCCCATTTGCTTGCCGCCCCAGCTGGCTTTGACGTCACAGAGACTGCTTCCTGGCTGGGGCCGAAAGGGCGGAGTTGGTGAGAAAATAAAGCCGCGGGTGAATGGGGAGAGCAGCCGGGCTGAGGTCGCCTGGAGGGGGCAATGGCGGTGGTGCCGGGGTCGTGGCCATCTTGTCCGCCGAAGGGACGACCTGCCAGCTGGCTGGCTCAGCTCACAAGGCCTGCGGGGCTGACAGCCCTGGAGGCCGCTTCAGGGCTGCTTTCCCCGGCGAGGAAGCCGAGAATGGGTGCTGCAGGGATGCTAATTTTTTTTTAAAAGCCGTAATGTTTTGGATTTTCCTAATGGGCTTGCATGCATTATTCACTTTTACATTGATTCCTATGGGAAATATTGTTTCATTTTACAAACTTTTCTTCTTACGAACCTCGTCACGGAACGAATTAAGTTCTTAAGACAAGGTACCACTATACAGTTATTTTTGACAACTATGTTTGAGGGTGAATCAAAGAAGTTCCTACCTAATACTTAGTTTTTAGATCAATTCTACATAGGCAAGTTTATCTATGCTTACCCTGACTGACATTTTGTAAGATTTCAATACTACATAAAATTCCTTTTTTACTATATATAAATTATTTAAGATTGAATAAAACTTTGTAAGTTAGGGAAGACAATCTAGTGTTTCTAGATATTTTGGACTGAACTGCCATAAATATCAGCCAATATAGCAGCGGTTGGAGATAGCAAAAGTCATAGTCCAAAATAGCTGGGGGCATTAAGTTCTCTTCTTCTGCTGTAAGAGATAGAATTGGGTAGGTACTGCATGTTTGCTTGGTGGATAATTTATCCTTTTTTTAATATGATTGGCTTTAAAACTCTAAAAAAGGGATGGAATTAATATTGTTTGAGGAAATTCAGAAACAGAAATGATTTATCCTACCTTGAGCTATCTGCTATACATGTTTACCTTAATAGTGTTTAGAGAGCTTGCTAAAAGCCAAGGATCTGGAACTGGAGAAGCTGTTAGCAGTCAACCAGAATTTGCAGTGGCTGATCAAGAATATAGAAGCAAAATCTCAGAAGTGGCAATCTGAACAGGAAAGAATTATCCAGAAGCTTCATGACAGAAACAAAGAAGTAGAGGTAAGACTTGTGATTCAGCTTGTTAGGAATAAAACTGAAGAGCCAGGAATCAGCAATTCAAGACTTAAGGAACAAAATGGGATGCATAAGATATCCCATTTTGTTAAGTAGATTTTACACTGGAGATGTAGGCATTTTACTATCTTGTTTTAGAATGCTGTTGGTGGACCATTGCACTATTCCACAGGCAGAAAGTTGTGAGCATGAAAACAGCTGTTTTTAGGGTGCTAAATTTGGGGGTGCTAAAAACAAAAAGAACATTTAAAAATGTATATTGGCTCTAGTTTCCATGATATAAGCAACCAACTAATGAAGTAAGGTTTATTAAATGCATGATGCAATTTACACCATAAATTACATATTCAGTATTGGTGACCAATAGAAAACTGCCATGTATAATAAAAATTATTTAAAAATTATAAAAAAATTATAAATTAACCAAATTGGTCGCCTACAAAGAAAATATATATAAAATATACTACAGGTGGCATCTCCCACCAGCACACCTAGCGCAAATGTACCCCTTACTAAAACCAAATTGCTGGAGATGTAATGAGAAAGCAGGGACTTATTTTCACATATGGTGGACCTGCCCACAAATCAAGAAATTCTGGAGTAAAATACAAAATTGGATAGAGGAACTGACTAAAATTCAAATTAATAAAATCCCCGAAGTATTTTTATTAGGCATCATAGATCAGAATATGAAACCCCCCCAATATTATTTAATATTACAGATTTTGACAGCGAACAGAATTTCAATTGCACAATTCTGGAAACAGAAAGATCTACCAGATGACTCCATATTACTAAGAAAAATTATGGACTGTGCAGACATGATGACACTCAAAATAAACAATAAAGGAGACTCTGAATATTATAAAACATGGAACGATTTTTATGAATGGTTAAAAATAAGAAATAAATAAAAATGAGATTCATTCGTTTTATATATAAATATATATAAATTTATATATATATAAGAGCTGAAGGGATTGGATACTGTAGCCTAGAGGATAATTCTCTGCCTTACAAGGCAAAGGTTGCAGGTTCAAGTCCCAGTGGGTATGGCTAGCTGATGAGGCCAAAATAAGGCCGAAATAGATCTATCCTAGTCTCCCTTAATTTTCAAATTCAGCAAAAAAAACATGTGACATATATGTATGTATGTATGTATGTATGTGTGTGTGTATATATATGTGTGTGTGTGTGTGTGTGTGTATGTATATATATATATATATATATATATATATATATATGTCACATGTTTAAGCTGAATTTGAAAATTAAGGGATATATATATATATATATAACACAAAGATTGGAACTTCAGCCTGATGATGGTGAATGTGATTTCGCCGAAACGTCGCATAGACATGCAAAATATTACACAGGGCAAAACCCGAACTCAGAACAATCTACATACATATATATATATATATATATATATATATATATATATATATATATATTCGTAGATTTTCACGGTTACAGGTATGACGGTCTTGGTATATTCGGGTTTCTTCCCGTGTAGGATTTGGAAATTTCTGGCGACGTTTCGACGAGGTCCCACTCGTCATCTTCAGGCTGGTGTTTCTGTCCTTGTTCTTCGCCTGAGAACAAGGACAGAAACACCAGCCTGAAGATGACGAGTGGGACCTCGTCGAAACGTCGCCAGAAATTTCCAAATCCTACACGGGAAGAAACCCAAATTATGAATAATTTGATATATAAGAAATGTATTATTATATGATGGATTCTAAGCGGTCAAAAGCACAACAAAAACGTAAATTAAGTGAATAACCAAAACCAATTTTCTTACATTATCGCTCGTATCAGCCGTCGAATTGACTTACTGTATTTGATGGATATGTACAAAATAATTAATCATTAGATATTTTGTTTGTTTGTTTTGTTTGTCTGCGTTTTTTTAATGTTCCATTTTTAATGTAAATAATTCAATAAAAACTATTTTTTTTAAAAAAGAAAAGTGCCATGCATATCTAGATGATGCAATATTAGCAAGTGTTATAAAAGTCACAGTATCTGTTGCTTGGCGAGTTAGACAGCGTCTTTAAACATTGCTAGTAAATTTAGTTATGCCTCGAACCTGCTTAAATAAAGCAGTTAATTTGCAGTGGTTACTTTTGCATCCCCAAAACAATCACAGCCATGATTAAGAAAGCCTACAATTTATATTTCGATTGCAAAATAGGAGACCAGGACAAAAACTGGATGCCATTCACATGCTGTAATACATATGGATCAAGACTTGTCCAATGGTTGAATAGGAATAAGCCTTCTATGCCTTTCACAGTGCCAATGATTTGGAGAAAACCGACAGATCAATAATTGTTATTTTTGTATGGTGCTTCCAATTGAGAAAGGTCTTACTAAGAAAAAAAAGTTATTTGTGCAGTATCCAAACATTCCATCAGCAATACATCCAGTACCTCATGGAGAAGGACTACGAATTCCAAAAGTGCCTGAATCTTTCAGAGTTGAGTCCAGTGAGGAACATCCTCAGATTATCTGCCATCCACATCTGCTGAACCACATTTCATAACAGAAATGGAATTGAATGACCTAATAAGAGATCTGGATCTTCTGAAGAACAAAGCAGAGGTTTTAGGTTCAAAACTAAAGCAGTGGAATCTCCTGGCAAGTGATGTTCATACAGCTCTAAACTGTGACCATCAAAAAAATCTTCTTCCATTCTTTGACCAGATTTTCTTGGAAACAATAAAGCAGCAAACTACCAGGAAGTGGTTGAAAGATCATCCAGGCCTGTCAGATTATTGTGGATAAATCACAGCCCGCATGAGCTATGATGAATCAAATCTGGAGGCGACGGATAAAGTTACAGAAATGGCTTCAAAACGAAGTTACTTTTATTAATGAAAAACAATAAACAGCTTTGCCTGGTCCCAGGCTCTTACTGTACATCTACATTGCTAGAGATTTAGAGGAAAGATGGAGTTTCTTCTTCAAGAAGAAAGAGGAAGTGATGCTGGCTATCCAGACAGGATTTTACATCATAATGGGCAGAGCTAGATTAACATGCACAGAGTTAACTATTTAATTACTGAATGTCTCTGAATGTCTCTGGGGCTGGCAATACACAGCGTGACAAGGCCTACAAAAATCTTGGTTGTAACAGGTCCTTAAAAATTCATTTTCTACACCCTCATCTGAATTTCTTTCCATCAAATTGTGGAGCAGTGAGTGACGAGCATGGGGAGCGCTTCCATCAAGATATTGCAGCTATGGAAAAATGATATCAAGGTAAATGGATCCCATCAACGCTTGCAGACTACTGTTGGACAATTGTAAGAGACAATCCTTTCCTTGAATACAAAAGAAAAGTCAAGAGAAGCAAAAGGGACACAAATTGAAGGCAAGATTAATGAGAAATTTAAACTTTTGAACATTTTAAACTTGTTTACTGATTTAATTTTTCTTGATAAACATGTACAATAGATTTTTTCATGAATTCACTGTTGTGAATTTATTTATTTATTTTTTTGTCAAACAATTATAGGGTAATAATTTGTACAAATTAAACATTAGATAAATAATGATAAAAAGTAACAAAAGACGACAATAGGGCAGGGACGGTAGGCATAGTGGTGCGCTTATGCACGCCCCTTACAGACCTCTTAGAAAGGGGGAGAGGTCAATTGTAGATAGTCTAAGGTTAAAGGTTTGGGGTTAGGAGTAGAAACCACAGAATCAGGTAGTGCATTCCAGGCGTTGATTACTCTGTTGCTGAAGTCGTATTTTTTGCAGTCAAGTTTGGAGTAGTTGACATTTAGTTTAAATCGATTTCATGCTTGTGTGTTGTTGCGGTTGAAGGTGAAGTAGTCGTTAACAGGTAGGACATTTTGGTATATGATTTTATGAACTATAATTAAGTCAGAACGGAGACTGCGGAGTTGTAAGTTGTCTAAACCAGTGATTTTCAACCTTTTTTGAGCCCCGGCACATTTTTTACATTTACGAAACCCTGGGGCACATTGAGCGGGGGGAGGGTGGGGGCTAAAAAAAGTTTGGACAAAAAAAAATATCTCTCTCTCTTCCTCCCTTTCACTCTATTTCTCTCTCCCTTCCTTCCTTCTTTCTCTCTACATCCCTCTTTCTTTCTCTTCCTTCCTTCCTCTCTTTTTTGCTCTTTCTCTCTCCCTCCCTCCCTCTATGTCTTTCTCTCTCTCTCCTTCCCTTCCTCTTTCTCTCTCTATTGCTTTCTTTCTCTCTTTCTCTCTCTCTTGCTTTCTTTCTCGTTCTCTTTCTCTCTCTCTCTTACTTTATCTCTCTCTTGTTCTGTTTCTTTCTCTTTCTCTTTCTTTCTCTTGCTTTCTTTCTCTCTCTCTTGCTTTCTTTCTCTCTTGCTTTCTCTCTCTGAGCTTCGCGACACACCTGACCATGTCTCACGGCACACTAGTGTGCTGCGGCACACTGGTTGAAAAACACTGGTCTAAACCAAGAATTTCAAGTCTGGCGGAGTAAGGTATTTTGTTGTGAGAAGAGGAATGAATGACACTTCTTGTGAAATATTTCTGGACTTTCTCAATTGTGTTGATGTCAGATATGCAAATGACAAATGTTTTGTAAGCTCTTGTTAGCAGTTCAAAATTACCAGAGAAGAAGCTGCGAAGGATTAGGTTAACAACTCTTAAAGCCTTTTTGGCAATGTTGTTGCAGTGAGCTCTAGGACTTAGGTCATTGGATATGAGTACTCCAAGGTCTTTGATAGATTGAGGGTTATCAATAAGTTCAATTCCTCCAAGTTTATATTTAGTATTCTGATTCTTTTTACCAATGTGTAAGACAGAGCATTTAGTGGTGGAGATTTGAAGTTTCCAGGTTTTAGACCATTCTGCTATGTGGTCAAGGTCTTTTTGAAGGGTAGCAGCATTGTCAGTGGTATTAAAATAGTTTGACATCATCTGCAAAGAGAACGCAATTGCTAGTGATGCAATCGCAAAGTTCATTTATGTATAGTATGAATAGTGTGGGTCCTAAAACACTACCTTGAGGGACACCACTGTTAACAAGAGCAAGAAGAGAAGTGGCACTTCCTATTTTGACCACTTGTCTGTTAGATAGGAATGCTGTTAACCAATTGTGTAGTAGTCCAGAGATGCTGTAGGATTTGAGTTTCAGAAGAAGTTTGTCATAGACAACTGAGTCAAAGGCTTTGCAAAAGTTGATATAGATCGCATCAATTGGATTACCTTGGTCAAGTTGAGTGGTCCAAATGTTTTTACAGTGTACGAGTTGCAGATTACAGGATAATTTTTTTCTGAAACCAAATTGTTTATTGGAAAGTAGGTTATTAGCTTCAAGGTGGAGTGTAATGGATTGGTTTATGATTGATTCCATAACTTTGCAGGTGACACAACACAAGGAGATAGGTCTGTAATTTTCAACGTTACTTGGATCTCCTTTTTTGAAGATAGGGATGACTGTGGCAAGTGACCATAGTGTGGGTAGGGAGCTAGTACTGAAGGATTTATTAAAAATTATGCTCAGCTATGTTCAGCCAAGGTAGAGGAGAGCTTTTTTAAGAAGTATGCACATAGTCCATCTGGACCAATAGATAAAGATGGTTTTAGGTTGTGTAATGCCTTTCTAACGTTATCTTCTGTAAAATCAATTTGTGTAAGATCATTGAAGTTATTTGTGGCGCGATTAAGAAATGTTGGGCATGAGCCATTGTTGTTAACAAAGACTGAGCTGATAGATAAATTAGTGAAGATTGGACTTAATCCCTGGATAGTTCAGTGGATTTCAAGCTGGCTGAAGCATAGACATCAGAGAGTTATTGTTAATGGCAAGTATTCTGAGCAGAGACAGGTTACAAGTGGTGTGCCACAAGGGTCTGTTCTGGGTCCTATTCTTTTTAATATGTTTGTGAGTGACATAGGGGAAGGTTTGGTAGGGAAGGTTTGCCTATTTGCCGATGACTCTAAAGTGTGCAATAGGGTTGATATTCCTGGAGGGGTCTGTAATATGGTAAATGATTTAGCTTTACTAGATAAATGGTCAAAGCAATGGAAACTGCAGTTTAATGTTTCCAAATGTAAAATAATGCACTTGGGGAAAAGGAATCGTCAATCTAAGTATTGCATTGGCAGTTCTGTGTTAGCAAAAACTTCTGAAGAGAAAGATTTAGGGGTAATGATTTCTGACAGTCTCAAAATGGGTGAGCAGTGTGGTCGGGCAGTAGGAAAAGCAAGTGGGATGCTTGGCTGCATAGCTAGAGGTGTAACAAGCAGGAAGAGGGAGATTGTGATCCCCTTATATAGAGCGCTGGTGAGATTTGTAATACTGTGTTCAGTTCTGGAGACCTCACCTAGAAAAAGATATTGACAAAATTGAACAGGTCCAAAGACAGGCTACAAGAATGGTGGAAGGTCTTAAGCATAAAACGTATCAGGAAAGACTTAATGAACTCAATCTGTATAGTCTGGAGGACAGAAGGAAAAGGGGGGACATGATTGAAACATTTAAATATGTTAAAGGGTTAAATAAGATTCAGGAGGGAAGTGTTTTTAATAGGAAAGTGAACACAAGAACAAGGGGACACAATCTGAAGTTAGTTGGGGGAAAGATCAAAAGCAACGTGAGAAAATATTATTTCACTGAAAGAGTAGTAGATCCTTGGAACAAACTTCCAGCAGACGTGGTTGGTAAATCCACAGTAACTGAATTTAAACATGCCTGGGATAAACATATATCCATCCTAAGATAAAATACAGGAAATAGTATAAGGGCAGACTAGATGGACCATGAGGTCTTTTTCTGCTGTCATTCTTCTATGTTTCTATGTTTCTAAGGTGTTAAAGGGGTTGGCTTTGACTGATTCATCATTATGGTCTATGTTGTTTGGTCCTTTAAGGCAGGGGTCGACAAAGTTGTTCAGAATCTAGGAGCCAGCCAAAAAATTTAGGAGCCAGAATTTTTTTTAAGCAAACTTGGTTTTTTGCCGAGTCTCCACCTGACATCGCTTTCACCCCCTCTGTCTCCTCCTTCCTCTCTCATCTCTTTCCTTCCTCTCCCTCCCTTTCTCTCTTTCCTTTCTCTCCCTTTCTGTCTATCCTTTCTATCTCTCACCCCTTCTCCCTCTTTCATTCCCTTTCTCTCCCTCCCTTTCTCTCTCATTCCTTTCTCTCCCTCTTTCCTTCCTATCTCTCTTTCTTTTTCTCCCTCCTTCATATCTTCTTTCTCTCCTCCTTCCTCCCTCTTTCCTTTCTCCCCCTCCCTTTCTCTTCCTTTTTCTCTATCCTTTCTACTTCTTACTCTTTCTTTCTCTCCCTCCTTCATTCAATTTTCTCTCCCTCCCTTTCTCTCCCTTTCTCTCTCTTTCCTTTCTCTCCCTCCCTTTCTCTTCCTTTTTCTCTATCCTTTCTACTTCTTACTCTTTCTTTCTCTCCCTCCTTCATTCAATTTTCTCTCCCCCCTTCCTCCCTCTTTCCTTTCTCTCCCTCCCTTTCTCTTCCTTTTTCTCTATCCTTTCTACTTCTTACTCTTTCTTTCTCTCCCTCCTTCATTCAATTTTCTCTCCCCCCCTTCCTCCCTCTTTCCTTTCTCCCCCTCCCTTTCTCTTCCTTTTTCTCTATCCTTTCTGCTTCTTACTCTTTCTTTCTCTCCCTCCTTCATTCAATTTTCTCTCCCTCCCTTACTCTCTCTTTCCTTTCTCTCCCTCCCTTGTTCTCCCCTGGGGCTGCCTGTGCCTGCCCTGCACCACCCAACACGGACGGACAGCCCCCGGTCGTCGGTTCGTCGCCCCCCACCCCCCCACGGAGGGAGATCAGGCTGGCGAGGGCGGTAGAACTACGTCACCAGCCACTGGAGGGAGATCGGGCTGGCGGGGGCGGCGAATCCACCTCCCCAGCCGCGCGGAGGGAAATCCGGTAGGCGGGCGGGTGGCCGCGGCTCCCTGCGCGCCCCTGGAAAAGCGTACAGGGAACGGTGCCCGGGGCCGCTTTAGCCGCCCCCCGCTCCCCCCGCCATCTCCCCGCGACTGCCTGTGCCGCTGCAGCCGCGGCCCCCCCCCCCCCGCTCCCACCGCCAGTGCCCTCCCGCCGGGCCCCAAAGGACACTTGCCGATGGCGACAGGGAACCTTCAGCTGGGCGGGCGCTGCCGTGCCGGTGCCTCCGACCTCCCGGTTCCTGCTCGATGCCGCGGTTTCTGGCGCTCTCCTGCTGGGCTCCAAAGAAGGAAGGCGGGAAAAAGGCGCGAAGAATGGAGCTCTCCTTCCTGCCTGCCTTCTTTGGGACCCAGCAGGAGAGCGCCAGAAACCCCGGCATCGGGCAGGAGCGGAGAGGTCAGAGGCACCGCAGCGCCCTGCCCAGGCGGCTCTAGGCGCCAGACAACATTTTCTAGGCGCCACTGGCGACCAGGCGCCTGGGTTTGTCGAACCTTGCTTTAAGGGATGGGATGGGTCTAGAGTTTTTGAGTTTATTGTTAACAAAGTTGTAGAAGGCACAAGTAGACTTTGTCCGTAGAAGATTTTCTTCTTGGATGATGTGATAATTGGTACATTCAGTCTTTATTTGGTGACACAAATTTTTATAGCGGCTTGATACATGGTCTGCTTTATTTTTGCGCCAAAGAGTTCTTTTTTTTTTGGTTTGGAGCTTTCTTATTTTTATGAGTAATTTGTTTTTCTTAGTTTTGGTGAATATTAGTGGCACGTATAATTTGATGACTCTTTGGATTTCAAGTAAAAACATATTGTAGTGGTCTTCAGTAGTGATGCAATCAGAGAAAATTGTGTGCCAGTCGAGAGATGAGAGGTAGGCTTCAATGAGGTCGTAATTGGCCTTTTTGAAGTTATAGTTGGTTATCCTTTCGTTAAGATGGTTTTTGTGAGGGTGTTTAGATAAAAGTCAATCATGCTATGGTTACTGTTAGAAAAGGGTTCTTTTATTTGTAGTCCGTAAATTGAGTGTTGATTGTTGCAGAAAATGAGGTCAAGACAATTGTCAGGTCTAGTGTTGTTAGTAACTAGTTGATCTAGTCCTAGGCTAGTAATGGCATTGTAAAGGGTTGAATGTATGAGTTCATTGGATCATTCGTTTAGGATCCAGTTTATACGTGGAAGGTTTAAGTCTCCAAGAAATATAAGAGGATGAGGGTGGGAGCTTGCCCACATTAGTAGTGAGGTTAGATTGTTCGTGTGTGTGATATCATAATTTGGAGCTCTATAACATAGAAAGAAGCAAAGTGTGGTATCTAAAGTCAGTCCACAGATGATGGTTTCAGGAAGATAAAGTTCTTGTTTAACTTGCACTTTTTTAAGGTTGAGTGATTTCTTGTAGAATATTGCAACATCATCTCCTCTGCGGGATTCACGGTCACAACGGTAAACTTGATAGTCACTTACTGTGATAACGGAGTCGGGGAGGGATTCATTTAACCATGTTTCACAGATAAATGTGATGTTGAATTTAGCAGTTTGCAGTAAGAGAAGGAGTTCGGGTATTTTATTAACGATGCTTCCTGAGTTCATCAGTTTACATTTGAGATTAGCAGTGGATGTTGTTGAGGAAGAGGCATGCATACCTAGTCTTGGTTTATTGAGAGTTGGTTTTGAGTAGTGATGGATTGGAAGTTAGGATGGTTATGGGCGATGGTGGTTTGAAGGTTAATAAGGGGTTGGTCTTGGATGAGGGTAGATTGGAGGTTGGGGTGGTTTTGGTTGATGATGGTTTGGGGGTTGGCTGGTGGATTGCGTAACTTGGTTTTGATGCAGTCGGCACGGTAGTCGATATAAGAATATAACTCACTTAATTTTAATAAAAATATATGGATTTATATATACATATTATTTGTCTATTACCTGTATTTGGAAAATGGAAAATGTCTGTTGCATGAAAACTAGAGCCAACTAACAAATTTCATTATTATATTTGAATTCAGCATGTGAAATCCATTAAGAAATGGCACATTTCATTTCTGAAACTAAAAAAAAATTGAAAATTTATAGAACAGTGTTATTATTAATATTTTCCAATTAGAGAAGCAGCAAAGCTGTAGTGGATAGAAGGCTGATCTTCTCTGGGTTTATCTTTCTGTTATCCCAGATCCTTTCAGCAACACTGTTCTGCAATATGGAGCCTGGACAGAGGGACACTGTAGAAGCCCTGTACTTCCACCTTCAGCAAAAGGATGAGATCATAAAAGAATTCCTAAGGGAAAAGAGCCAGCAAGTTGTAGATCCAGTAGCTGAGCTTGAGGAGTTACGTCAAGCATGGAACACTAGAGAACAACAAAGTTATGTAAGTGGGGACACTGTGAATGAGAAAATTAATGTGATAGAATCACAGAAGGAAAGGGGGAAAGGAATCTTGCACATCATCTAGTTTAGCTTCCTGCCTAATGCTACATCTTCCTCTGTAGGAAGGCCCTAAACAGGATGGCCGTTCTTGTTTGGATCTTAAGAAAACTTATTCATTGGTTAAGAAGCTTGATACAATACAATCACAATAAAACTAAGAATCTTGTTGATGAAATTTCACTATTATTCTATTCCTGAAGGACTCAGCAGCAGAATGTCCACAGGACCATAGTCTGGCTATCACTCTAACAGAATCTGTTCTCACTAAATGGGAATTTATTGTTATTTTATTTTATTTCTTATTAAAATGTTTTTTGTGTGTGTGAATTGAAAATTAGTTTTAAAATTTTTTGGGAAAACAACGGCTATGAAATATGGGGTTTTTTTCTTCTTTCTATCTGCTTGAATGAAGAAGGTGGTACATACATATGATAGTGTATTTTCATCATTTCTCAAGAAAGGTGCTGTGACCATGGTACTCATTCTAAATAAATTCTTTTATATGTTGCTGATTTGATTATGAGGCATAGGTTCAGGGCCTTTTCTATGATGTAATCAAAACATATACTAGTATTAAAATAAATATTTTTGCCTTTTGCAGCATCTCTTTTACATTTTCATTTTTGACTGCTGATCTTTAGTTTCCTAATACACTTAGTTTTGATTTCTTTTAAAGTAGTGATGCTCAAAAATATTTTTATATTTTTCTGTAAAATTGGGAACATATTGCCTGGTCAATACGTATAGGTATGTATGTAAATATACTATTGGACATTTTTATTGTGTGACCTATTTATTAATGCTTGCCTTTCTCTCTCCTGGCCTCGTTGTATAATTAGATATATTCCAAGAAGATTGCACAGGTTCTTATAGAGAAGAATTCTGAGCTGCAAATCCTGAATCAACAACTGATGAGCCAAATTCTTCATCAGAAAATGGAACCGTCTATTGTTCAGTTTGTACAACAAGAGGGCTCTATTGATGTAAGAGTATTTGAGTTTATGAGATAACACAATTAGACAGATAAATATCAGGCAAGCCACAAATGGCAAGAGGCAAAAGCAGTAATTTTATTATCTAGAAGTGAAGTTTGAATTGAAAGGAAAAGTGGCAAGGGTTAAAAAACCGGTAATTAAAAATAGAAATCTATATCTGAGCAAAGGTTTTGGGTACTAGTCAAAATTGTTTTCCTTCAGAATGTATGTACAATAGATGATTTGAGTTGTAATAGTTCCATCTTTGAAAAATGAGAAAAGGACTATTAGTTTCAATCAATAAAGGAAACCTTTCTAGAATAAGCTAATAAGTGGCTGGCTCATGGACTGTTGAAACAGTACATTAATTCTTTGGAAATGGCATAGGTTTATCAAAAATACACAAAACCAACTTTATGATCGAAGTTATGATTGGGGGGGGGGGGGAATGGCTTACAACTTGTTCTTGATGTTAGCAGCACCTTGGTGGTCAAGTGATCAAAATTTGGCCAGTCCACAGTTACAGCTGCTGCCAATTACTAACCTTTAGTAAAACAAGTATGCACATTTTTATTCTAAGGCACCAAGGCAAGAAGATTCTATCATGAATATCCCAGCCTTGAGAGATGACAGGAGGGATAAAGGTTGGTCCGTAAACAATTTTTGAAAAGTCTGATCTATCTGTTACATAATGTTTGTCTAAGATTACTTCACTTTCTCTTCAGATGACTTGCAAACAACTGCTAGACTTGAGAGGGAGCTTAAAAAAGCAAAAGAGGAGCTTGAATTGTTGACACAAAAAGAAAGAGAAAGCACAGTAAGTTTGAAGAATCCTGAGATATCTACAGACCACTTTTAATACATAAAAACAATTTATTACTGTATTTTCGGAGTATAAGATGCACCTTAATTTTGGGGGAGGAAAACAAAGAAAAAAGGCCTCTGCCTTCTAGCAATTTGCAAACAGTAAAAATGATATACACTGTTTGCTGTGTATTTCTGTTCATCTGAGCCTGACCCATAGAAAGAGCAAAGAATTGGAGAAATGTACATTATGACAGTATGTTAATCCCAGAAAGTTTTCTTAAATGTAATCACACTTATTCATCCCAATGATTTAAATAGAACTACTCCAAACATGACTAAGTCAGGGTTTAACTCAGCTGCCTTATGTTAATACTGATACTTAATATTAAAACAGGACATTTCAGATTATACTTTTACAGATCTTTATAAATGATTTGGCTTTCTGGAATTATTCTCTGCCATTTATTTATTTTAAAAGCTTCTTCATTTTGTTAAGTTGTCTAGAGCAATAATAAAGCAAAATATTTTAAACAATCAATCAGCTGAGTGTCGGTAGGCAGATAATCTGTGCTTGTGCTAATCAGGCTCTGCTGCTGTTCACTGCAAAGAGGTAAATTGCTGCAAGGAGGTAAATTAAATCTGAGGGTGGCTGGGTGGGGCTACAATCAGTGTATAAGATACACCCAGGTTTTCACCCTCGTTTGGGGGGGGGGTAAAAAGATGTGTCTTATATTCTAAAAAATACAGTAGTTGTAAAGGTAATCCTCAAGATATGACTGTAATTACAGTTGTCCCTTACAGTCACAAGTGATGATGTGTCAGCTGCTTCAGTCGGAATTTAAGAAAAATAAAACTCAAAGTCCATTTTGACCTTCAAAAGTGAATCTATCAAAAATCAGAACTAAAAGCAATGAAAGTGAAGCGAAGACTGACAAAAAGGCGCGATACAGGCACATATCAAAGTAACCCATTTGACCCCCCTTTGAAGAATAGCCAATCCCTAGTGTCCATAGCTGTTAGGTGGATGCATCTTTCCAACCACGTCAGACTTATGGAATGCAACTTCTAACTGTCTCCTCCTGGTCACCTGCTTTCAAGGAAAATGAAAGCTATCCCACTCTGTATGAGGAAAACTAAACTTAACAGGGCCTCCTGAAATCTTCCCCACCCAAAAAACCCCCCATTTCTCATGGCAACCGAAGTGTAGTAGGAGTGTAGAAACATAGCATGTAGAACCACAGCGAGGTTGACATGATGATGGCTGTTAAAATAAATGATATCACTTAATGACACTCAAATCCTGCTCTCTCTGATGCAGCTGTTCAATGAATACATTGGTCATTAAGCAAAAGACAGGTGCCTTAGGAGGTGAGGGAATCCCTGGGAGGCCTAGTGCAGGCCACTGTTCCCCGTAAGCTGTGCGCTTGCGCGTGTGCGTGCCCCAAAATACCCCCGCGTGCCCTTTTCGGGCGGGCGGGGGCAGGGAGGTGCGGCAGTAGGAGGAAAGGGAGCCGCGGCCTCCCCTGCCTCTCCACGGTGCCTCCGGCCAAACGCACCCCTGACTTCTCGGCCTTGCCCCCCACCCGCCCGATCCTCCCCTTCTCCTCCTCCACCGCCACCTGCCTTGGGGCACGACTTCTGCCGCGGCGGTGGCAGCTGTGCTGCCAGCCAGCCAGGGGGCTGCGAGAGAGGGCTTTCTCTGTGCGCTTCGGGAATGCCCGCCCCGCCCCTCTCGCAGCCCCTTCGCTGGGAGCGCTTTCGTCCCAGACTTCCAGCAAGGGGGCTGCAGTAGAGGCAGGGCAGGCGTTCCTGAAGTGCTCGGAGAAAGTGCTCTTGCAGCCCCCTCGCCGTCGGTGCCTCCGTTCCGGAGCTCCGCCTTACAGCTGATCACCCTGCCGCCGCCCCACGGCTACTACCGCTGCTGAGAGAAAGAGAGAAAAGGGGGGGAGAGAGAGATAGCAAGAGAGAGAATAGAAAGAAAGCAATAGAGAGAGAGAAAGAAAACAAGAGAGAAAGAGAGAGAAATGAAAGGGGGAGAGAGAGATAGCAAGAGAGAAGAGAAAGAAAGCAAGAGATAGAAAGAAAGAGTGAGAGAGAAAGAAAGCAATATAGAGAGAGAAAGAGAGAGAGGGGGGGGAGAGAGAAAGAGAGAGAAATGACTCTTGATTTAAAGCATATGGTAAAAAGCACCCAAATAATAACAGAGAAAAAAACCCAGCCATTTGTGTGTGTGTGTGTGTGTGTGTGTGTGCGTGAACTCTTGAACCATTTCCAATAGCTCACATCTAATTGGAAATGGTTCAAGAGTTCACACACACACACACACACAAGGGGGGAGGAGACAGGGATGGAAAAAGAGAAGATAATAATAGTAATAGATTTTGGTTTTGTTTTATTATTAATTTCTTTTAATAAAAAAAGAAGGGAATTTTTTTGTTATTTATTTATTTGTTTATTTTTCTATGCCGCCCAGTCCCAAAGGGACTGTCGCTCAGACACTATACTTTTCCGCCCACACCGAAAAAAAATTAGAGGAAACATTGGTGCAGGCCATGTGCAAGTTATATGGGTGCTGCAGCATGAGCCCAGGAAGGTCAGAGAAAGAAGCTGTAGCTACCTCAGTCTGGCCCAGCAGCACAATAAAAAGGCCTCTTGCCCAGAAAGTAGAAAATGCCTGGGAAGGTTCCACAGTGGGATATGAAGCAGTCCTCCTCCTAGAACGAAACACCAGGGAAATGTTTGACTTTATGTGGGTAGAGGGGGGCTGCTTCTCATCCTTTAGTGTACATGACTTTGGGGGCATTGCAGTGGCCATACATTTGAAACTGGGTCAACTTTTAACTTCAACTTTTAACTTCATTTAACCTCACTTCTAGGAAGTGGCTTTATTCATACTTTGGTTTTAATGTTCCATAGACATAAATGATTTTGTTTTTTACGGAGCACTTTCTTTAAGCCAGTTTCTCCTTCTTTTATGAGACCCATAGAATAATGCAATTTGTAGCTCAATTTTTAGCTTGGCAAAATTAGTCTTTACTACCTAACACCTATTCTTCCAATCAAAGGAAGATAGCTCTGTAGGAAAGATGATTGTGCCAAATGGTTGGTCTATCACTATCAAAAGGTTTTGGGATTTCTGGGTACAAAATTATCTCCATTTGTTTTCTCCCATCTCAACCCCATAGCTGAAACTCTCTGCTCTTAAGTCTGTGGTGGCTTCCAAAGAGGAGGAGCTTCAAGTTCAGTCTTCTGATATTGAATCTCTTACTAGAAGTAACCAGATCAAAGAGGAACTAATTAAGGTCAGATTGCTTACAAAAATATTTTCAATTTTGTCTTTCTGCA
This sequence comes from Erythrolamprus reginae, assembly GCF_031021105.1. Taxonomy (NCBI): domain Eukaryota; kingdom Metazoa; phylum Chordata; class Lepidosauria; order Squamata; family Dipsadidae; genus Erythrolamprus; species Erythrolamprus reginae. The sequence continues at coordinate 140,680,042 of NC_091952.1, forward strand.
CTTTTTATGGTATTTGTAATAGTGAGCAAATTGTATTGGTTTCCTGTTTCTTCATCTTTGTTCCAGAAAGTTGAAAATTTACATTTTAATATCAATATATTTGTTCTGTCTGGGTCCCCCCAGACGCCAACACCAACCAAAAAGAGTATCCAGACACACTGGTAAAAAGCAAAGGCAGTTTATATACTGGAAAGCAAACACAGGTAACAAAAACTGTTCTTACAGACAGGAACACGATGAAGCTTCACAGAGGTTTCACGAAGGCCAGGTAATAAAACAGGATTCTTGCTGGCAAAAACAACACTGGAGATAATAAAACCCACACCTCCCCCAAGTCTTTCAGCCTTCTAGGCCACAAGCCAAGATCAGAGACGCCAAGAATCGAAGCAAGGTCACAGGACTCCCAGTTGATAACTCTCCACAAGACTGTAAGGGTGGGCCTGCCTTTTCAACCCTGCTGAGGAGAACCACACCCAAACCCAGCTGTTGCCAATTCAGGGATGGAAATACCTTTCTAATTGGCCCCTTCTTTGAGCTGCAAGTCTCTGCCTCATGTCTATTATAGCCTGTGCGTCTTCATCCAATGAATCCAGGCTACTAGCTGGGGAGAGGCCCCCCCCCGGGGGTCTCAGGCTGCTCTCCCTCCTCCTCTTCCTGACGTTCCTCTCCCCCGTCTGCCTGGTCCTCCCCCTCCTGGTCACTGTCCTCCTCCTCTGGGCATGGATCCGGCAGAGCTCCAGCCGGTCCCTGAGGAGCCTCAGGCTGAATCACAACAATATTATATATAGTTATAAGCAGTATGATTTTTAATATAAAACAGACCTTTTGTTTTGTCTTTAATCTCAGACCTATGATAGACTTTTCATTTGAAAGCTGTTTCTTTGAAAATTAATCATATCATTAAAGTTTTGTTGTTGTTTTCCTGTCAAGATGCAAGTTCCATAACACTGAGTTTCTTTCTTTAATTCTCCAGGATATATTCTTGTTCTTTTTCAGGATTTGCAGATGCAATTGATTGACCCTGAAGAAATACCAGCAGTTGAACGACTTACTCAAGAAGTTTTGAAGCTTCAAGAAAAAGTAGAAAAAATGGAAGCACAGGGACAGGAAGCCATAGGAAACAAGAGGCAGCAGGTATGATTTAACCCTGCTGTTCTGCTCAAAAACACATCCTAAAGTTCTGTTCCCAGGTCTATTTGACCCGGACCCAAAATTGTTCATTTTAGGTACTTATATTTGGTCTTTTTGAAAGCTTTTTTCACTTGGAAATTAGTTTGAACATTTCTGCACACAATGAAATGAAAATTGAACTGAAAAAATGGATGCTTATTGGTTTAATTTGCTCATAAAAGGCCCCCCACCCATGCTTATACTCAAATAGGCTTATACTCAATTAGGCTATGGTATTATATTCAAAAATAAACCAGTAAGCATCAATTTTTTCAGTTCATTTATATTTTTCTTATGATCAGGAATGTTCAATTTTATATATCGAACCTTTTGGGGGGAAATCCCTTGGAGATTTGTAGCCAAAAAAAATATAAACTGACACGAAATGCTCAAAAATGGGGGCGGGGGATTTTTGATCAAAATAAACCAATAAGCATCAATTTATTCAGTTCAATTTTCATTTCATTGTGTGCAGAAATGTTCAGACTACCTTCCAAGTGAAAAAAACCTTTCAAATTGACCAAACATAAGCACCTCAAATGAAGAATTTTTGGTCCGGGTCAGGCTGACCCAGGAACAGAACTTTAGGAACTTTTTTTTTCAGCAAGAAAGAAGCCCCCCACCCCTCAAAAAAATTCTCATAGAGAGAACCCCTGAAATGATGCAAAGTCATGAAATTTCAAGTTTCAAATATGCAGGGAAATTTTTTTACAGGGGTTCAAACTTTGATTTCGGGTCTCACAGCACGGTTAAAAGGTGTCATATGATGAATTCAAGCTAGCATGACTTAAGCTTCTCTCATACCTTTGTTCAAAGGAAATTGGATTCTCCCATGCCTCCTGGAAGGAGAGTCCAGCATGGGTTTAGCTCAAGTCTTATTGGTAGGACTGAGTTTCAAATTAACATAAATATATAATAATTAGGTACCGCCCCCTTGCTGCCCCAAGTATCCAGTTTTAAAAAACTCAGTCGAGGTTAAGGACATGAGTTTTTTCTCTCCCTTTAGGTTGAGTATTTAATGTAATGTAATGTTAAATAAATTCGTGATTTGAACCTTGTAATTTTTCCCTTTTGTCTTTGAACAGGTTCGTGTGTTCTGATGGGGTCTCTGCCCTCCGCGGGCACCACCCCCACCTTTCTCCTTTTGGGGCCTCTTCTCTCCGCGGGTACTGCCCACCGAGGAGCAACTGGGCTAATTGCTATTGTAATATTGTGACCTGAGGGTCCAATAAGCCCAATCACCCCAGATGGGGGTGTCCGTCCCTCCCCATTGTCGGGGGCGGCGGAAGCCTCAGACGCCGGGAATAAAAGCCGCGGCGGCCATTAGCCGCCGAACAGCTGATTGAGTGCTCACGAACGGCGGGCAACAGACGGAGGCTTGACGAGCCGCAGGGATCGGATGGCGGCGAAATAGCTGTTCCCGGTCGGGATAAAAGCCGCGGTGGCCATTACAGCTGATTGAGAGCTCGCGATCGGCGAGCAACAAACAGAGGCTTGGTGAGCCGCAGAAAGTCGAATTGCGGCGAAAGGAGGGTTTCCCGGTCCTTGGCAAATGCCGGTGTGGTCGCCCTATGAGGCAATTCTCTTCTACGTGCCTCACGCCGCCATGTTTGTTTTGGCTATATGCCAGTAGCGCGAACGGCATTAATTGCCGTTTAATTTGGCGCGAACTGGGCAGCTGGCCAGGTTGTGTAGGACTATAAGATCTGCCCAGAGACAGTTGACAGGGTCACGTGGTCGGCTGACAGCCAATCAGAATCCGTTTTAGCTGTCAAGCCTGCCTGCATGTCTTTACATACGAGTGAGAGCCTTCTATTACTGTTTACTGTCTTGAGGTGCCTTGTTTTTTTGGTGAATTAATCGTGAGTACGCTGCCCCATATTAATATAGAATATGGCAGACCAACTTGTCAGTGGGGAGGAGCAGGCCCAGCCAGTTCAAACACCAGTCAAAGGGAAGGATAAGGCCAGCAAGCCTAGGAGTAAGTCCTCCCAATCGAGCTCCTCTCTTCGTGAGGCTGAGAGGAAGATCAAGGCCCTGGAGCAGCGTTTGGAGGCGGCCTTGTCCCCCCCCATCGTAGGTGGACTGTCTATAGGCCCTTTCCAGCCTCTTCCTCCATCTGCTTTTTCACCTGCCATTTCCATGGGACTCCAGGGCACCGCAACGGAGAGGGACTGGTCCCCTGACAGGCAGGCCCCCCCTCCATTGCCATCAACCGCAGCGAGGCCTGAGAGGCCTTCATCTTCTCATAGCCAGGCACTGCCTCAGGTGGAGTTTCAGGCACCAAGTTATGTTCCTTCATCTACCTTCACTCCCACGGCAGCGGGTCTCAGAGACCTTGCAGATGCTTGGCAGGCCTTGGCACCTACTCTGCAGGACATTGTGGCCAATGCATATACGCAGGGCATTGCTGCAGCAACACAACGAACCAATGTCTTCCCATCTCAGCCTGTCCAGCCCAGAGACATCTGGTCAGCACCGCCCCCTACTGGGTTGGACTCTATGTCAGTTGACCACACTAACTTTGAGGACGACAGTGACCACGGAGATGGCCTGTCGGATGACGAATTCGCTGTTCCGGAGCAGCCAGCAGTGGCGGACCTTTTTAAACCCTCCTTGTTTAGGGTTTTATTGCACAAGGCAAAGCAAGCCTTAGATGTGCCAGGAGCAACACCACTAGTGGAGCCATCAGACGGGCCACGCACTTCGGCAGCTTTATGTAAGGAGCACGCCAAGGAATCGGACAAGGTTCCTGCACTGGAGATTTTTCTCGAGAATGTCAAGCGCCCGTGGCAACATCCGGCGGCGGCGCAAGGGCCTTCCAACCTGGAGCGCAGGTTTTATACCTGCTCCAGTTTCCCCCTGTGGACAAACCAGTGGCCACATTGGTCTCCCGCGCGGTTATACCTTCAGAGACGGCTGACAATTTAAAACCGGATGAAAGGAGAGCGGAGACACTTCTCAAGAAGACTCACCAGATGGCCGCTTGGGCTCTTCGAGCAGCTTCCACCGCCTCCTTCTTCAGTCGGGCGTCCATTATGTGGATCCAGGAGGTTCAGGCGAGGCTGGGTCCTGACGAGACTCGATTGCGACAGGACTTGAATAAGCTCCTCGCAACGGCGGAATTCACCACGGATGCCACCCTGCATGCCGCAAAATTTGCCTCCAGGGCTATGGCTTCCACCATCTCGTCTAGGCGCCTGCTTTGGCTAAGAAACTGGCAGGTGGATGCCAAGTCGAAGTGGACTTTGTCTTCGGCCCCCTTTGAGGGCACAAAATTGTTTGGGGAGGCTCTAGATCCTGTCCTGGTGGAGGATAAGGATAAGAGGAAAGTCCTCCCAAGGTCTTTTCGTCGCCAGGACCGAAGGACTGGTCCGTACTCCCGTAGGCAGTCCTTTCGGTGGGACTCGTGGTCCGCCACTTCTCAGCAGGCCAGACCTTACTCACAGGGTGCCTTCTCCACATCCTATAGGAATGACAGACCGTATTCCCGGGAACGGGGCAGAGGCTTTTCCCAAACCAGACGACCGTTCCGGGGATACCAACAACGGAACGCCAGACGTGCCAAGTGACTGCCTGGACGGCATTCCTTTGGGGGGCAGGCTACAACAGTTCATCAAGAGATGGCGCACTACTATTTCAGACCCCTGGGCCTTAGCCACTATCTCTCAAGGACTAAAGATCGAATTTATACTCAACCCTCCACACCATTTTACCACCTGCCCTATCACCAGAGACTTCGAAAGGAGGTCTCTTTTGGATCAGGAAATTCTCTACCTTTTACAGATCCAAGCGATCGAACCCGTTCAAGACAGTTCCAAAGGTACGGGATTCTATTCCAAGGTGTTCCTTGTACCCAAGGCTTCCGGGGGTTGCAGGCTCATCTTGAACCTCAAACGTCTGAACCAGTATATTCTGTACCGTCGGTTCAAGATGGCCTCCCTCCGCTCCATCCTGAACTCTGTTCGAGCAGGGGACCTTCTTACTTCAGTGGATTTAAAGGAGGCCTACCTGCATATCCCCATACACCCGAACCATCGGCAATTCCTTCGATTCTGTCTACACGACGTCCATTACCAGTACAGGGCAATGCCCTTTGGCCTGTCATCGGCCCCACGTACCTTTACGAAGATACTGGATGCACTGCTGGCCGATTTGCGGTCCCGACCAATCCGAATTCTCGCATATTTGGACGACATCTTGCTTCTGTCTCCAACCCGCCAGAGGGCGCACGAGGACTTACAAAACACGATGTTTTGTCTACAACATCACGGCTTTACCATCAACATGCCAAAAAGCCATTTGATTCCTGCCACCAGACTCATTCACCTGGGTGCGGTGATAGACACGGTCTCTCAGAGAGTATATCTATCTCCGGAGCGACAGCACCGCATCTGCTCTCTCGTAGATGGCCTTCATCGGAAACGAAAGGTTCCACTGTCCTTTCTGTCCAAGGTGCTCGGGACCCTGGTATCCTGTGTGGACATTGTCCCTTGGGCCCGTTACCATTATCGACTGCTTCAGTGGACCTTGCTTCCATTCCAACGTCGAAGATTAAGCCATACCCACCGTCTAACCTTCGTGAGACGCAAGTTGCAACTCTCCCTGCGCTGGTGGAGATCTCCAGCACTGCGGCAGGGCACTCCCTTCGGGCCATGCCACCATACGATCCTCACCACGGACGCCAGTCTGTCGGGGTGGGGCGCTCACATCCATTCCCAGGTGGCTCAAGGCTTCTGGAGCCCCCAGGAACTATGCCCAATCAACATCAATTTCTTGGAACTGAGAGCGGTCCGCTTGGCCTTGCTGGCCTTTGCCACCTTACTGGAAGGTCAGCACGTCCTCGTACGTACGGACAACGTAGCAACCAGGGCGCATTTAAACCACCAGGGTGGAACACGCTCTCTCAGGTTGATGGAAGAGACGGTCCTCCTCTTCGACTGGGCGGAGACTCATCTTTCCTCTCTCCACGCAGAGCACATTGCGGGGGAGGACAACAAACAGGCAGATTGGCTCAGCCGCCAGGAACTGGATCCGACGGAGTGGCGGCTCGATCCGGGTCTGTTTCACGAAGTCTCGCGCCGGTTCGGAGTACCGGTGGTGGACCTATTTGCCACACCCCAGAATACCCAGCTCCCGAGGTTTTACTCCCGTTTTCCATCTCCGGGAGCCGAAGGAACCAATGCACTACATCTACAGTGGCCCAAGGCTCTACTCTACGCTTTTCCTCCGATCCCGCTTATTCCATCGGTGATAAGGAAGATTCTGACGGAGGAGGCGGAGGTACTCTTATTAGCGCCTCATTGGCCTCGGAGACCTTGGTTTGCGGACCTCCGGGAACTGTCCATCTCCCCGCCGTGGAGGATACCGGACGACCGGATATCCCTCAGCCAGGGGTTCGTGTACCATCCGGAACCCCAATGGTTCCATCTAACCGCATGGCATTTGAAGGGGACAGGTTGAGGAGCTGTCTTCTTCCCGAGAATGTCATCGCAACTATTCAGGCGGCTCGACGACCTTCCACCGTCCGAATTTATCAGGCAACTTGGGCAGCCTTCCATTCTTTCTGCATTGATAGGAACCTTCGACCAGAGGATTCCTCAGTCATCCCTGTCTTGGAGTTCTTGCAGAAGGGTTTGGAGAAAGGTCTGGCGCCTAACACACTAAAGCGCCAGGTCGCAGCGCTTGCCACCATTATAAAGCGGGACGATGGGGGACCTTTAACTTATCACCCTTGGATTAGGGATTTTCTTAGAGGGGCTACCAACACGCACCCTCCTCCTGTTCGTCGTTTTCCCACATGGGATCTGACTTTGGTCCTTCAGGCCCTCACAGGGCCTCCCTTCGAACCGTTAAGGACTATTTCATTGCGTTATCTCTCATTCAAAACGGCCTTCTTGGTGGCAGTCACCTCGGCAAGGCGGGTGTCCGAACTGTCCGCACTGTCGGTGAGATCAGACTTGTGTCATTTTTATCCGGACAGAGTTTGTTTGCGCCTGGACCCCACCTTTCTCCCAAAGATCAACACTCATTTTCACAGAGCTTTAGAGTTGGTGCTACCGGATTTCTGTGCTCGTGGTACTCACCCCTTAGAACTCAAGTGGCACAAGATAGACGTACGCAGAGCATTGAAACTTTACATCAGGCGTACCGGCAGTTTACGCAAAACTGAGGCTTTGTTTGTGTCATTTAGTTCTAGCAAACTGGGCCTCAAGGTATCCTCCAATACCATTAGCCAATGGGTGAGACTGTGTATCGTTGAAGCATACAAGGCGAGTGCAAGGACTCCGCCGACTGGCATACAGGCTCATTCGACAAGGAGTGCGGCTTCCTCGGCGGCTTGGGCGTCACAGGCACCCCTTGAGGATATCTGCAGAGCCGCGGCGTGGAGTTCACCCACAACATTTATTCGGCATTACAAGTTGGATACTTTCGCTTCTGCTGAAGCTGCCTTTGGCAGACGTGTACTCCAGAGGGTGTGCGGGGAGGTACCACCCATGGTTCATACTCTCCCTCCCTGAAACTTTAAACCTTGGGTATATCCCATGCTGGACTCTCCTTCCAGGAGGCATGGGAGAAGAACCGTTGTACCTACCTGAACGGTCTTCTCGATGCCCTGGAAGGAGAGTCCATACCCTCCCGAAGAACCATGGGAGTGCTGGTTTGTTTGATACTAGTGTTTTATTATGTTTATTATGGTTGTTAATAAAGTTGATTATTTTTACATCTTTTCGTTTTTTAAAACTGGATACTTGGGGCAGCAAGGGGGCGGTACCTAATTATTATATATTTATGTTAATTTGAAACTCAGTCCTACCAATAAGACTTGAGCTAAACCCATGCTGGACTCTCCTTCCAGGGCATCGAGAAGACCGTTCAGGTAGGTACAACGGTTCTTCTATGTGTTGTGTTATTATTTTTACAGTATTGCTTAGATATTCAGAGAGCCACTTTGGTATAGCAGGGAAATCAGGCTAGAGATTGAGTGATTCCTACTTTAAGCACAAAATCAGATGGGTGACTCTGGAGCAGTCCCTCTTTCATTCCCTGGAGGAACACCATGGCAAAGCACTTTCAAAAACCAAACAAGAAAACTGCAGGCAATCACCAAAAGCCAATAGGGGACTTGTAACAAACTTATTTGTAAGCAATGCAACCTAATTTATTGCCAATTGAAGTGGACTATTCATGTTGCAGATACTGGTGATGTTGGAGGGCTTAGTAGCAGAGAAGAAGCAGCTGAATGAAACTCTGAAAGTAGAAAAACAACTCTATTGCAATTTGGTGAAGTTTCATGCTCACCCTGACAGGTGAGAAAGATAATGTATTCCCCTTTTTTAGTTGCAAAAAAAGATTGGTGTATATTTTCCTATTACTCATTGTATACCTAAAAAAGATTGTTGGTTCACAGTGATGAAAAGGATTGGGGGGAGGGTTATCTGTTTGTATGCCTACACTTTTCCACTCTTTTCTTCATCAGTACAAAAGTGACATCATTGATATAATTTGTAGGATCCATATTGTGTTCAGAACAAATTAGTACACCTTGTCCTAATCTCCTTCCTTTTGTGCTTGGCCTCACCAACTCCAGACAAGAACACATCCTTCAAGTAGAACGGGAGACGATCCAGGCACTTCGTGGACAGCTAGAAGAGGTCCTTGGAAGAAGTGAGGAGTACCTGAGCAGGCTGGAATCATTCGACAGCATAGGAGGTGGGGAACAGCAGTGTGACAATCCTACCCAAGCATGCCTGCTGAGCTCTGGCCTCCCTACTCCCTACTGCCCCTGTTGCAGAACAGAAGCTGAACTAACAGAACAAGCTTGTGTTGACATTGAAGGGGTTGATTAGTACTTGCTGGAAATGGCATTTTTTACAAGCTATGTGAGCATCATTCACATTCCTAATATGGGTCTGTCAGGAGAATGTAAATACATTTCAGTTTCTTATTCCTTTCTAGTTGCGCCCACTTTTATCCCCCCCTTCAATTTAGCTAAATAAAGATTATTCCTATCCCCATTTGGTGTTAATTGTTATGTGCCATATTTTATGTGCATACACTGGAGAGATGTGGAGAGTAGGAATAAGGTTTTGTTTTAATTTGCTGCATCTGTTTAACTGATTTGTTTTTATTCTCCCCATGTTTTTGTGTAAAAAATTCTTAAAAGTCTACAAATTGGCATAATCTTATTTTAGGGCCTCTTAAAATTTTGATGACAGTATTGTGAAGAGATTTAATACAAATTTGGCCTCAGCAGAAACAGAATATTTCATGTCTTTAGTTGCATTTTGTGAAAACTTGCAAAGGAACAATATATGTTTTACTTTATTGGTTCTCCTTGCATAAAGTGGAATCCTTGGGTTTTTTGCCAGAAAAAAGTCTCCTCTCAAATGTCAAAGTTACTGAGGTTACCTAAGTTGTGTGGCTCCATATTCATACCAACCACTTTCAGAATTTTTCTGTTAGGTGGATATAAATTTTATTTCTGTGCGTGTGTTGATTTACATAATCTTCCCTGTTTTCCAAAAGTGCTTAATGAAAAAAATATAGACCATCACTGAAATTTTAAATGAGGGAGCAGATGCAGCCATAAAGCATTCTTTCAGGAAGTTCAAGGCCATCCTATGTCCATCACCCAGGTGGAAATGGAAGGAGAAGTTGCCACGCTGGCACAACCTGAGTGGGCATCGTGACAATTTTGTGGGTGAGGCACAGGGGATGTGAACTTTCAACTGGATGGGAAGCTCAGATTCAGGTTTCTCAGTGTAGGTGCCAGTATGGCTCTGGCAATAAATTGGAACTTTAAGGAATACTTTGATTTGGACTCTGATTTACTTTGGATGCTGCCTGGAACCTTGACATTTAACCCGAATCTCTCTTAAATTCTCATCCAGCTACCCTGAGCTCAGGGTGCTGGTCAGACTACTGAGCTCCAACATCCAACCCGACAGTGGGCAGTATGAAGAGAGAAAAGAAGGAATAAAATGGAAGAGAAGGAGCAAGCTCCTAGAGAACCAGCAGAGGATGACTTAGCTGAGGGATTCCAGGTTGGCTACGATCCACCCTAGGAATTCACAGCTGCAAATGGAGGCTCGTAGGCCCCTCTCTTAGCTAGAGCAGACCTCCCAAAGTGCAGTTGAGGGTCTGAATCCCTGAAGGCCCTCTGGAGACAGGGCTGCTCTCAGCTCAAGAATGGAGACAGCAAGAAATTATGCTCACAAACGGCTCTGAAAGCGAAAGATTTCAGCCACTGTCATGCAGTCAGTCATTGATGGATCTTCCTGACCAGTTTGAACATTTAAATGTGAGTTGGACAAGCCTCCAGCCATAGCCCGAGACTCCTAGAGAGGCACCAAGACCTCCAATTGAGTGGAAATACCCCTTCTTTCCACACGGCAAGTGAAATCCTAGGGGGCCTCTCCACTGGAGTGAAACCTACTTAGACAACCCAATACCCTCCACCAAAGCCATCTTATCAGCCCAGCCAAGGGAGCCCCTACCATTGGCAGTTGGGAGGGAGGGAGTACCATCAGCAGCGTCTCCCAGGCCTGGGAGCAACGCCACCATGGCAAGCCCCACCAAGATCAGCTTTCTTCTCTCGAGTGTGGTGGGCGCAGAGCCAGTGGACCCTGGGACTGAACTTTGCATTGTGGATGGGGGCAGCATAGCAGACTACTGCGATGTCAGGTCTGGGCCTGCCCACCCCTCCACCAGTGGCCGGACTCCTCCCTGCAGATGGGACCACACAGGGCCTAGGCCAACAGAGGCAGCAGGGAGGGGGTCAAGTCAGAGGGCTCCCTTAGCAGACTGTTTCCCCACTGGCCACACCTGGACCAGCAGCTGCGCCTCAAGCCCAGGAGGCCACACCTCAGTTCTGCACCATGTTTGATGGTGACCCAAAAAAGCTGCCCTATTTTCTCCATCAGGTATGGGCCTATATCAATGAATACAGGGATTGCTACCAGACAGATAGACTGCTGATTGACAAGATAACTGAGGGCATGAATGAGGAAGAAGCAGCAGAATGGATGGCCGAGCTCCATGATGAAGCAGCTCCCGAGCTAGATGACATGGGTGACAAGGCCCAACAGGTAGATACCAAGGAACAGATCCAAAAGTTGAGACAAGCTGGGTGGCCAGTGAAGAAACTGGTATGGGAGTTTAGAAGAGCAGCCAGGGAGGTTGGGGTCTGGCCTCAATGGCTCTTGGTGCACAAGTTCTGACACGCGCTGGATCTGGAATTGAAAGAGGCTTGTAAGATCAGGGGAGTACTATACTGAGTCCAAGATTGGTATTCCACCACCATTGCTCTAAACTGTTTGGGCAGAAGCCAAAGAAAAAACCCATTGGCCAGCCACAAAGCAGTTGGGTCATAGAGTTCCACCTAAGACCGCAGCAACCCCACGCTTCGAGCCAACAAAGGGTGTAAAGTACTATCAGTGTGGTCAGGCCGGCCAACATTGCACCAGTCCCCATCCCTCGGCCGAAGTCCAGGTCACCTCCCGCTTCCAGGAATAGGGGACCAAGCCTGCCAGGATGGGGACGGCTAGTGCTGCAGTCAGAAGAGCACTCTTCCCCTCCGGATTGTTCTGTCTGGATGCCCCCAGACTTCAATACCAACTGGAAAAAGCAGCCAGACACACTGGTAAAAGCAAAAGCACTTTATAGTTTGAAAAATAAACACAGAGAAAAACTTATTCTTCCCAACAGGCAGGCTATGAGACTTCACAGCAGAGTCCTGATGGCCAGACAATACAGCAGACTTCTTGCTGGCACACCCACCACTGTAGAGAATAAGACCCACACCTTTCCCCCCCAAGGTTTCAGTATTCAAAGTCACAAACCAGAATTCCAAGACGCCAAAGATCACAGCCAGGTCCCAGGACTCCCAAAGATAATACTCCACAAGCCAGGAAGGGTGGGTCTGCCTTTCCAGAGAGCACCACACCCAAACCCAGCTGTTGCCTCTTTAGTGCTGAAAGTACCTGGCTAATTGTCCCCTTCGTTGTGTTGCTCTTCTCTGCCGGAGATCGATTATTGCTTGTGCATTTTCATCTAAGGAATCCAGGCTGCTTGCTGGGGAGAGCTCCCTCTCGGGGGACTCTGGCTGTCCTCCCTCTCCCTCAGCCTGAGATTCCTCCTCCCCGTCTGCCTGAACCTCCTGTTCCTCATCCTCCCCCTCTGAGCAGGAAGCCGGCAGAGGATCAGCCGTTCCCTGAGGGGCCTCAGACGGAATCACAACACGGATGAGGAGACTTCACCTATGGAAGAAGTGGCAACCCGTTGGAACAAAGGGGGCAGCAATGAAGATGACCAGTGATGGGTAAAGTTGTTTGTCTGTTCCTCATAAAGACAAAGATTAAAGTGCATGAAACGGGAAAGGAGGGGCAAGTAGAAGCCATAATAGATACGGGTTGCTCGTGGTGCCTAATCAGTTAGTGGTGTTAAAGCTGGGGATCCATACCAGAGCTCTAGTGAGCCCTATCTGGTTCCAACAGCTGGATGGATAGCTAATCGGGGGGGGGGGGGCAGCCACTCTCCTTACCGAGCCCATAGAGTTAAGGATGATGTAGCATTGTGAAAGTATTCATTTCATAATAGTTCCCAAGCAATATTCCCTCTAATTTTTTTTGGTGTGGGCGGAAAAGTACAGTGTCTGAGTGGCAGTCCCTTCAGGACTGGGTGGCACAGAAGTCTAAAAAATAAATAAATAAATATTCATGCCTCGGCACCTGATTTTTTTCCACAGATGTCACCTAAGACAACTTATTGTGTAATTATTTGGGGCTCGGTGCTGGGGCATAATAAGGTCCCTTCCCACTATGTTATTCTGTTATTTTATATTTCAATTAATATCATTATCCTCTTATAAATCCAGATAGGCCATTATGCCTACTCCTCCTTCTTATACATTCTTAAAGAAACAAAAAACCCTTATACAAAGTTTTCCTAATTAGGAAAAAAAAAATTCCCTTCTTTTTTATTAAAAGAAATTAATAATAAAACAAAACCAAAATCTATTACTATTAAAACTAAAACAACCAGCAAAAACAAAAACACAACTATTAATAAATCCATGCTTTAAAATCTCAATTTCTTAAATATTTATCATAGTATTATAGTCATCCAATAATACTATGAAAATCTATCTGAACACCAATGCATCAATTAATACTGTATATTTCCATATTTACTTTTCTATAATTTCATTCAATATTTTCAAGCTCAATTAATTTTCAGGACTTAGCATTTACTATTATTAACTTTAATCAATCTTCTACATTCCCAAGTATATTTTAAATTCATAATGCAAAGTCATAAAATCATACATACATATCATAAACCCCTCATTTATCCTATGTATCTTCCATTAATTTTACGTATGTAATTCTATATAGTTCTAAAATTCTAATCCAATTTTACAAATTAATACTGCCTAATATTAAACAATATCTAAATATATATTTTACCATCTGTTATGCCGGGCTTCATGTTACGAGCCCCAATTAAGTCAGAAATGTAAATTCAAACGCACACGCTGTTGTAAAGTAAATCAGAGAGTCGGTTTATCAAAACAAAAGTATTGTACGCACGCACTTTAAACAGCCAAAGTGGTGCTCTCCCACAAACCCCAAGCCCCAAAATGTACTTAATTGTGAAATATCCCAAAAGTCTTTGTAAATCATGAAACAGCCCAAATCAAACAACACTCATCCCTCTCCAAAAGGATAATCTCCCTGCATGCTCTCAGCGACACTGGCAATTTATCAGCAGCCCCATTAGCCTAATTGCCGCAGCCACAGGTGTTCTCCCTTATCTTCTATAATACTTGCGCAGTTGTTCCCTTCTCGTCATAAACCTGTGCCTGCAAGCATCTATTAATCCATCTTCCTCTGAGTCTGATGATGACTCACTAATAGGGAAATTAGCTACTGGGCTGCCTGCCTTACCATCCAATTCTGCTTCACTCCCAGAGTCTGACACAGAATCTTCACTGTCCGAAGCTGTTGGCAGTAAAACCAGTCTCTGTGAACTTGAGGATTCTCCCAAACCAACATCCACAGTCCTCGGAGCAGGAGCTGGCCCAGAGCCAACCACAACACCATCCCCCTGGAAGGCCCCTCCCCTGAATACTGTGCAAGGGACGGGGCTTGTGTGGAAACTGCACATGAAATGCCTGAATGAGCATGGGAGCATCCATCAGTGTGGCCTCCACCCAAGAGCAATCATCTGGCTCTCCCTCAACCCATTGCACTAAATACTGGAAGCAATCGTCCAACCAACCTGAGTCCCGAATGGCGTGAATCATGACGTTGGGCAGGTGATTCTGAACATGGTGCAGGCAGAATGGGTACACTAGGACGGAGTGGGCAGGCAGAACAGGGACCAATAAGGAACGATGAAACACCAGATGAATTTGCATGTTGGCAGGCAGGGTTAGACAATACGCCACAGGATTGATGACCTGCTCAATGGGGAAAGGGCCCATGAACCATGGATCTAACTTTCGACGGGGCAAATTCGAGGCGATGTACTTTGTGGACAGCCACACCTGATCTCCGATAGCCAATGGGGGGACGTCTCGCCGGGACCAATCAGCAAACTGCTTGTAATCCTCCTTGGCCTCAAGCTGATATCGTTTCACCATCTCATGCACCACCTGAAATTCCAAGAGAAATTCCTCTGCCGCTGGGACTGGGGAATCTAACAGGGTTAGTGGAAAGAACCGAGGATGGAACCCATAATTGGCATAGAAGGGCATGATTCTTATCGATGTATGACGGGAGTTATTGAAAGCAAATTTGGCCACAGGGAGACAGCATGAGCAGTCGCACTGCTGGTCTGACACAAAACACCGCAAGTATTGCTCAAGAATGCCGATGACCTTCTCGGTGCCACCATCGGTCTGTGTCGATGCGAGACAAACCTGCACCTGTAAAGCGGACATGAGTTCCGTCCAGAACCATGCCATGAATTGAGTCATCCGGTCCAACACCACCTGATCTGGAAGCCCATGGAGCCGGAAAATGTTCTGTAGGAATAGCTGGGCAGTGACATGAACTGTGGGCACTCAGCGGTATGGAATAAGATGTGCCATTTTAGTCAGCATGTCCACGACTACCATCACCATGGTGAACCCCGAAAGACACTGGCAAATGGGTTACAAAGTCCAGGGACACAGCTTCACAGGGGCTCGTGGGTGTTGGCAATGGCTTTAACAACCCTGGTGGGGGCCCTGTAGCAAATTTGGCCACACGACAATGTTTATAAGTGTTGACATAGGATTGTACATCATGATGAAGCCGCAGACATCAGAACGTTCTAAGTCCAATGTCTTGAACAATCCAAAATGACCAGCGGCAGGATTGTCATGACATTGTGACATGATTAAACCATGAAGCGGCCCTGCTGGTACATACAACTGCCCCTGGTACTGGAGCAGTCCATCCGTAAATGTCCAGGGAGAATTGAGCCCCATCTCCCACACCCTCTGTGCCACAAAACCATCTCCCCGCCGCATCTCTTGAATTCAGCACCACAAATCGACGGGGTCCTGGGTGGCAGCCAAGCTTCCATGGGCAGGATAGTTTGTAATGGGGCTGGTTCTTTGGGATGCATGAACTGAGATTTTCGAGATAAAGCATCTGCTCGAGGGTTTTCATAACTTGACGTGTACCGGATCTGAAAGTTGAACCATGCAAAGAAAAACGACCAAAGTATCTGTCGTTGGTTCAACTTTTGAGCTGTTTGCAGAAACTCCAGGTTCCAGTGATCCGTCCGGACCTCCACCTGGTGCCGAGCTCCTTTGAGATGATGCCTCCACGTCTTGAACGCAGACTTGACAGCCAACAATTCTTTCTCCCAAATCATGTAATTCCATTCTGAGGCCATGAGCTTGCGGGAGTGGTAGGCGCACGGGAACAGAGTGCCACCATCTGGACGGGCCTGAAGAAGTACAGCACCAATGGCAACATCAGAAACATCAGTCTCCACGACAAACGGCCGACGCAGGTCTGGTTGCTGCAGCAGGGGTTCCTTCATAAAAGCATCCTTAAAAGCTACAAAGGCCTGCTGCTCAACCTCACACCATTGAAACAGCACGTGCTTCTGCAACAGATGGGTGAGGGGCACAGTCAGGGTGGCAAAACCTGGGATGAATGTACGGTAATAATTTGCAAACCCCAACAATTTCTGCACATCCTTCACCCCCCACAGGGGTTGCCACATTTTGAGAGCTGACACCTTGCCCAAGCCCATGGCTATGGCCCCTGGAGAAATGACATGCCACAGAAATTCAATGGTGGTCTCCAACTTGGCATATAACCTCTGCTCACACAAACGGTGCAGAACCCGGCACAAATGCCACAAATGACTGGACTGTGACGGGGAGTACACAAGAATGTCGTCAAGTTAAATGAACACAAAATGGTTAGCATATCCCTGAACAAATCGTTCATCAGGTGCTGGAAGACTGCCGGGGCATTGGTGAGACCGAAGGGCATAATGGTGTACTCAAAATGCTCGTGCCTGGTGCCGAACGCTTTTTTCATTCATCCCCAGGTTGTATCCACACCAAATTATATGCACTCCGTAGATCGATCTTGGAAAACACCTTGGCAGCTCGAAAACCTTCCATTAACTCGAGAATCAAAGGCAACGGGTACCAGTTGCGCACCGTGATGGCATTCAGGCGTTGGTAATCACAGTCCCCAGTCTTTTAGTTGACAAACAAAATGGGTGCAGACAGAGGTAAGGTCGAGGGCCTGATGAACCCATTAGCAGGATTCTTTTCAATGAAGTCCTTGAGGGCCACTAGTTCGGTTCAGATATGGAATACAGCTGACCGGCAGGAAGCTTGGCATCAGGAAAGAGTTCAATGGCACAATCATATGCCGATGCGTTGGCAGCCGATCCGCCTCCTTTTTATCGAAGACATCGGCGAATTCAGTGAGGCACTCAGGTAAAACAGCCCCGGGGATCCCGGGCCCTTGAGCGGCACAAACATGATGGTGATGGTCCACACACTGCAAACTTGAAAATGTGACCACGTTCTGGGACCACACTACATGAGGATCGTGCGCACATAGCCCAGACAATCCCCAAACTACAGGAAAATGGAGGCCTCGGGTGACGTAGAACTGGAGAACCTCCTCTTGGGTCCAAATGACCATAGTCACCGGCAAGGTCTGGAACCGGATGGGCCCAGACAACAAAACCTGCCCATCAATGGTCTGCACAGTTAGCGGAGGAGCCACAGGACAATGGCAAAGAATGTCTCTGTGCAAAAGCCTTGTCCAAGAAGTTCGTGGTGGCCCCTGAATCCACGAGGGCAAGAGCCGTGAGATGCTGGGTACGACGGCCCACATGGAGTTGTACTGCAAGCGTTAAGTGTCAGTACGAGCCGAGGTCATCAGCCAAAAAGGCCGGAAAGGTTGAATACTGGCCCGACCTAGCGTTGCCACCAAGCCGGGCTCCCCTGATTTCCTGACAGAGCCTCTGGCTGAGAGGCCAGGGTCACAGGAACTGACACCAAGGAATCAGGAACTGTGGTTGGAACATGGGGTGCAGACTCGGTAATCTGGCCTGGAGGAGTCAGGATGGCGGCAGTCGGTACGGGAGTTATTGGGACGGCGGCAGCAGCCATGCTCCGCCGATTGCAAGGACAGGCATTCGCAAAATGATCTGTCCCCCCACAATAATAACACAGACCTGCCGCACATTGATGAGCCCTCTCCTCAGTGGTCACGCGGGATCTGGCAAAGCTCACATCCATCGGTTCCACCAGAGATGCACGATCCGTCATACGAGGAGGCAGGGCTGGCATGAAATGGCGGGGCGTAGGAACCGGATACTGGACTGGCAAAGTTGGCACCCCACAACGCGGAGCAGGCACAGGCGTGGCACCAGAAACTCGGGGAGAGGACCGCCCAGTCCGACGCACCTCTCGGGCCAGCAGCTGGGCGTCTATGTCTAGGCAGTGCTGCTCCAACCCATCCAGGGTGCGCGGCAGGGTCTCATGAACCAGCTCATCCAACATAGCCTCGGACAAGCCGTCCTGGAATGCCTCCAATTGAGCCGGTGATGCAATTTGAATCGCTTACCTACAGATCTACAGTCAACTTTAGTGGCCTGCAGTACTGCTGTACCTGCTGCGCCACCTTGGCCAAAATTCTTAAGGACTTTCCCTATAGACAGAATAATAAACCCGGTCACTGTACAGCTTGCATTGCCAAGAATATTGGGGAAAATCCACCCAATATTCCATCACAGCTTACTAAAACCGGTGACAAGATCTGAATTAAGGCCACAAACCCTACCACCGTCTCATGCATTATGAGATGAAAAAAATCTTAGACACCCAAGTATTTAGAGGCCAATTACAATACCTCATTCATTGGAAGGGGTACCCTTTGTATGAATCCATGTGGATAAGAAATTGGAAAATGAAGACAGACAGATTAAACAATTCTATGACAAATACCCAGATAAGCTCAAGGGTCCCCGTGGGGGAGGGAGGGGTGATTAAACCAGTTAACCCCTTGTGATCTCTCTCAACTGCAGGATACTCTTTTTTCTTGAGAGGAGGCCACCTGTCAAGGCGGTGCAGAAATTGGTGATAAATCAACGGCTTGCCACACTATCTGTAGAAAGCCTGGTGTTTATGGGAACTTGGCAGGGGTGATTTTCATGAGGGAGCAGATGTAACCACAAAGCATTCTTTTGAGAAGTTCAAGGCCATCTTATGTCCACCACCCAGGCGGAAGCAGAAGGAGAAGTTGACACACTGGCACAACCTGAGTGGGCAATTTGACAAGTTGTGGGTGGGGGGCAAGGGGTGTAAAATTTCAACTGGGTGGGAAGCTCAGATTCAGGTTTCCCAGTGTAGGTGCCAGTTTGACTCCAGTAATAAATTGGAACTTTAAGGAATACTTTGACTTGGTTTGGATGCTACGTCTGATTTAGTTTGGATGCTCCCTGGTACCTTGACGATATCACCCAGAGGGTCGTTGGTTTATGGAATTCACTTTCAGAAGAGGTTGTGGCAACTGTCAGCCTTGATAGCTTCAAGGCAGGATTAGACAGATTCATGGATGCCAAGTGTATCGGTGGTTATTGAAATGGATGTCCATGTGCCACTTCTATGTTGGTTGAGGCAGGCAGGGTTCCCTTGATTACCACTTGTTGGGGGTCAGGGGAAAGGGAGGGTATTGCCTTCTCTTTCTGCTCAAGATCCCCATGGACAATTGGTGGGCCACTGTGTGACACAGAATCCTGAACTCGATGGGCTTTGGCCTGATTTAGCATGTCTCTTCTTATGTTCTTACATATGTTGTATTTTATTCAGATAGTACAGGTTTAATGTTGATAACTTATGTTCGAAAGAAACACTACCACATATACATCTTCTCCAGGAAATAATAAAGTAACATCTCCAAAATCATTTGAAATTTCTCATAATATTGTTACATACAGGTTTCAAAAATCACATTAGTGTTTCAAAATTTTATTTTTAATAAGGGCATTTTTAATCATATATTAGTTTATATTAGATTATGTTGTTTAAAAATGTTATTTCACATGAAACCTATTTGCTACTGAATATAATTAAAACTTTGTATGTGTTTTGGTATATAAAGGTTGTCAGAGTAAATAAATAACATCAAAGTTTACTCCCTGTTTCATTCATTTCATAAACAGATATCCAACATGAGATGTGTCAGTATAATTATTCCCTCATTCCCCATTCAATCAATTCAAGTATAGGAATATTAGGATTATTTATTTATTTATTTGGTTGGATTTCTATGCCACCCTTCTCCACAGACTCAGGGCTAATAGAAAGATATTCATTAAACCATCAGGATTGATTTAGTCTAGCTGATGAAAAACTCTTTCTTTCATAAACTTTAGAATACTGAAGTCTGGTAACAAGAAAAATATGCAAGGACAATCAATAAACTACCATCACTTTCCCCAGGTATGTGAAATGGAAGGTGGTTTTTCTGGGCAAAGATTGATAGTCCCAATTAGAAAGATCTGCTCTTCTCTCCCAGCTGTCCATGGAATTTGTGAGTGCACTTAAAATGGGATAATGGGAACATTTGTTACTGACTTTGAAATGGCATTAGATATAAGATATTACAGAGCCTTGGTGGTGCAGTGGTTAGAGTGCACTACTGCAAGCTACTTCTGCTGATCACCAGCTGCCAGCAGTTTGACAGATCAAATCTCAGGCTCAAGGTCCATCCTTCCAAGGTCAGTAAAATGAGGACTCAGATTGTTTGGGGCAATATGTTTACTCTCTGCAAACCACTTAGAGAGGGCTGTGAAGCAGTATATAAGTCTAAATGCTATTGCTATTTTCAGTATGTACTATCTCTTCCACAGTGACACTCCCTTCTCTGAAACACTCTGCTTTCAGGCATGCAATCTAATTGTCAGTTGGTTGATTTGGCCAGACTTGTGGCACTCTGTCCTTTGTTGCTCATCGTTATAAATTTTTAACATGAAATTCACTAATGTGTGATGGAGATGATCAGTGATTTGGCTTTGAAATGCTTACAACTTTAAAGTAGAAAGTCCATAGGTAAAGAGGTGTCCTCTGATTTGTTCTGCTTATGAAAGCACCTGGATGGCCAATGCCCAGACATTTTGATGTAATCCTGTAAAGGACAATTATTGTATTAGTACTATTCAGAAAGGTATACCAGCTCACTAGCATGTCTTTATGCATACAAAAATATTCCAAATCTTTGAAGTGCTGTAACAAAAATATTCAGTGATAAATTACTAAAGGTGGATGAAAGACCAGAGAAAAATAGTCATTGTTTCAAACCAGAAGACCTACTTAGATGGAAAGATTTTTGTTAATGTATGAGCCAAGTAATCCTTGTTTACAAGGTGATGCACACACAGAAATGTTTAGACTGAGATTAAATTACTCAGACACACAGAGATATACTAACTTGAATTAAAGTTCACTTTGAGAAATAACATATTAAGATAAACAGTCTAAAGTCATACACATAATAAGCCAGAATAACAATCCCAATATCACCAAGTACATAGTCTTTCTTACCAGTTGTCTTTGTCATAATCAGTAAACAAAGATACCAAGCCTAAACACATTTTAACTATAATATATAACTACAATCCAGAGAGATTGCAGAGAAAATGCAGAGCAAACTTAACAGTGAGTAGCCATTAACAATGAGTAGCCAGACAAAGAGAAACAAAGTCTCCAGAGATATAAGCAATGAATTCTAGCTCCATCTTGAGGCAGTCTGCAACACATCAGCAAATCAGACATAGCTCTGTTTATATCACATATTGTTGGTTTTTATATTGCCAACCCAACTGTTTTGGACAGAGTCCTAACAATTTTTGCTATTTTGTTGTTATTTATGCAGTAATGCATGCTCTGACCTATTTCTATCTGCAAGCATGATATTTGGTTGGAATTTGATCAAATAACATACCCTTACCTCCCCCCCCCTACCCAATTTATCTTCTGCCATGCTATTAGAACTGGAAGGGAAATTGTGAAATGAAGTAGGCATTGGGGTGCGAAATGGGGCTTATTGGCTTCAGAGTACTGAATTACAGAGTGAAATCTGGTCTTTAGTTAACTGAACTTGCAAGAAATATTATACGTGTGCTAAAGTGCTTGCTCTTTTATACATGCATTTAAGTGATTCTTAAGTACTATAAACTTGGAGTCAAAACTATACAGTCATTAATTGCATTATAAATTTAGAAAGATTCTGTGGTTGAGTGTCTGGCATCTTATTGTACACGCCCAAATAATTATCTTTGAATGCAGGAAGTTGGGGGGGGGGGTTCACTTTCACATTTGCTTTTATTTATTTCTACTTGATTTGTATCCATCCACTCCAAAGAATTCCTGGTGTCGTTCCCTCCAACTTCTGTGAACTAGAATATAGAACAACAGGATTGCAAGAGACCTTGGAGGATTTCTAGTCAAACCCCCATCTTGAATAAGATACTTTATACCATTCCAGACAAATTGCTGTTTAATCTCTTGAAAATCTCTAGTGATAGTACCCACAGTTTCTAAAAAGACATTCCACTAATTAATTGTTTTCTCAATAAATTTCTCCTTATTTCAAGCTTGAATCTTGGTTTTTTGGTTGGTTGGTTGGTTGGTTGGTTGATTGATTGATTGATTGATTGGATTTATATGCCACCCACCCTTCGTACTTCTTCTCCTGCCTTGAAAAGCTTTGGAGAATAGTTCAACCTTTTGAACTATTTGTGAGAGCTTGTCAAATACCTCTAGTTCTTCTTGTCATATTAGTTAGATATACCTAATTCCCTCCATTCTTCATAAGGTTTAGCTTCCAGCCCCCTTAACATTGCTGCTCTTCTCTGCACTCTTTCTAATGTTTTAACATCAATTTTGTATTGAAGTAATCAGAATAGGATGCAGTACTCCCAAGTATGGTTTCATTATTGCAGTATAAAAAGAACTAACACTTCATGTTATTTTGATTTTATCACTCTGTTGGTGCAGCCTAGAACTGAATTGACTTTTTTGGCCACTGAAGCACACTGCTGGGTCATACTTAAGTAGTGATCCACTAGGACACCTAGATCCCTCTTGCAGGTGCTATTTTTGAGCCAAGTACAGTGATACCTCGTTTTATGAACTTAATTGGTTCCGGGACGAGGTTTGTAAGGTGAAAAGTTTGTAAGACGAAACAATGTTTCCCATAGGAATCAATGGAAAAGCGATTAATGCGTGCAAGCCAAAACTCACCCCTTTTGCCAGCCGAAGCGTCTGTTTTTGCGCTGCTGGGATTCCCTGAGTCTCCCCTCCATGGGCAACCCCACCTCCGGACTTCCATGTTTTTGTGATGCTGCAGGGGAATTGCAAAAATACGGAAGTCCTTGAAACTGCACCTCCGGACTTCCGTGTTTTTGTGATGCTGTGATTTCATTGAGGCTCCCCTCGCTGGGAAACCCCACCTCTGGACTTCCGTTGCCAGCGAAGTGCCCAGTTTTGTACTTCTGGGATTCCCCTGCAGCATCGCAACAACACGGAAGTCCGGAGGTGGGGTTTCCCATGGAGGGGAGCCTCAGGGGAATCCCAGCAGGGCAAAAACGGGCACTTCACCGGCAACAGAAATCCGGAAGCGGGGCATCCCAGTGGTGGCGGCTTGGGTTTGTAAGGTGAAAATAGTTTGGAAGAAGAGGCAAAAAAATCTTAAACCCCGGATCTGTATCTCGAAAAGTTTGTATGACGAGGGGTTTGTAACATGAGGTATCACTGTACCACCTAATCTATATCTGTGCTTTTAGTTTTTCTTGCCTAAGGCTTATTTTTCTCACCATTAAATGAGAGAAGGAAGAAAGTGCTCTGGTAGTGGAAAGTGAAAGTGTCATGGGATGGATGTGGGGAGAGTGATTTGAGGCAAAGGGTAGCTTCCATCAGGCCCTGTCCAGTAGAAACGGCAGCCCATCTTGGCACCTTCAGGGGCACCAGAGAGCCCTTGGCCGTCTGTGGCGGGGACATACCAGTGCTGCTGCCATGCTCATCCATCACGGGCATCCAAAGAGCAGAGAAGGAGACATCCAGCCCCTGCAGGCAGTTTCTGAGACTGGCATGGATGCTGAACCAATGAGCATTGGGGCCCCTCATCTTTGAGCAGGAGGAACAACCAAAGTCCAACTGATTTGGGAGCCAAATAAAACAACCAGCGGACAATTCAAAACTGATTCTGCCACAGATTGGTGTCCCTACAGGGCTCAGCTGGCTGTCAATCTTCTCCCCTCCCAGCCACTCATCCACCCATCCACCTCGCAGCAGGCCATTGGGTGGGCTGGAACTTCTGCACACTCATGGGAGAGAAGAATGAGAGCAAAAAGAAAAGGGAAGTGGGGACTTGCCAAAGCCATCCACATGTGACTCACCAGACGGAGTGGAAACTGGACACACAGTCGCTCATGCCCCACACTATCGAACAAAGCCTCGCTAGGCAGTTCACCTCTGGGCAGCACAGCACGGCCCCTGCTTCGTGCCCTGGCAAATCAAGCGAGCAAGCAAATGGGTGGGTCCTCCGGCATTTTTCGCTTCAGCCCCCCCTCACAGCCCTTCACTGCTGCTACTGCAGCAAGCCGGGGGGGGGGTTAAGTTCACCCCAATGTGGGGAGAAAGAATGGGGACAAGCCTGGGGGAGAGTGCCAGATCCTCTGCCCCGGGAGGATGGCATGTTGGCAGGTCAAATCAAAGGTCACTGCCCAACTGGGTTGAGTCGGAGTAATGCCGGTGGGCAAGGGGAAGCCTCTTTCGGGCTTGACTCCGCCCCACTCCTGGTTTCATCCTTTGAGGCTTTCCACAGAATCTGGTTAGTGGTTAGAGGACACGTGGGTGAGGTTGGATAGGGAAGCGGCACAAGGCACCTGGGGAGGAGGCAAAGGTTGAAGGGGAGAGGAAGAGATGAAGCAGGCTCGGCCACAGCTGCACTTACCTCAGCCCGTCAGGCATAGCAGCAAAATCCCTGGCACAACTGCCAAATGCGAGTGCCGGCATCTCTGCACCAACCACATCCTGCCATGTTTCCTGACACCACATGTGCAGCCCCTAAGACATCTTGCCATCCCGGAGCACTGCCATCGCCACCCCTCAGACCCAGAGTAGAAGCAGCTGCATCTCCACCAAGGTCCACCCACCCACCCACTGACTGGCCCAGGTTGGCCTTGGAAGGCAAGCAGGCATGGGGAACTACCAGGAAGGCTGCTAGTTCCCTTTCCCATGGCCTGCAGTCCTGACACTCTTGCCTGCCTTCAATGCGGACTTTCACTTGCCTGCCTTCGCAAGCTGGACATGGGGACAGGCAGCAAGCATGTCAGGGCTGCAGGCCTCAGGGAATGGAGTAGAGAAGGCAGGTTGGAACAGTGGGGAGAGGGCAGCTGCAGTTAGGTAGGCTGTAGCTTTGCAGGCTTACCTGGCAGGCAGATCAGTGCAGTGTTTCAGGCAGGCAAGCTGAAAAGCAGAGACCGTGCGGGACAGGGTGAGCAAGCAGCAACTGGGGGATTGGTTCAGGGGTGTGGCCAGCTAGCTGTTGCTATCGATTCACTGAACCAGGCCAACAATTCTCCCGAACTAGTAGTATTTCACATCTGAACTATGTTTTTCTTCATCCCTGGCCAACAGTTGAGTCACCCACAAGAAAATGCATCCTCTTTTTATTTCCACTAATTGCACCTGATGGTTTGGTAACACTATGCACCTCTATTGCAACAACTTCTCTTTGCAACATCCCTTCATCCTCTACCTGAGGGGGGGGCTCACTAATGTCTGCAGCAACCTCACTATTTAAATCTCCAAGAACATTATAGGGATTAGATAAAGAGGGACCAAAATTGGTCTTACACGACTTATCGCTTAGTCTTCTCTGCTTAAGCCTTTGGTTGGGCAACCATCACGTAGGCTCAGAAATCTCCTTAGACTGCTCCCTGAACTTCCTTCATCAGACTCGTGGCAGGCTTCCCCCATCTGTGGCAGTTCAGCTTTACTTTCTCTATGGGCTTTTTCTCAAAGTGTCTTGGACTCACTTTGTCAGGGTTCCAAAAAGCATCCAAAGTTTTCCCCCCAAGATTTTTATTATATTTTTCCATTTAATAAATTTGTGTACTTTATACATAACTGTGCTGATTTGCCTATTATTTACGTCTATTTTTTACATACCCTTACATTCAAATTTTAATATTTCATACATATTTATATCTCCTTTCATTCAAAACCATATATTCCATACAATTATACATTTTATTTCTCTTATATTTTACCTCTTTTTTTTTTCATTTTCTATATTCAATCCATTTGTACCATTGCTTCCATATTGTGTAGTATTCCAGGTTCATTTGTCCTTTCAATTCAATAATTAGTTTGTCCATTTCAGCACAATTGTATATTTTTTATATTACCTTTTGTATATTCTTTTGTTTCCAACATTGCTCAAATGCTATTATTGCTGCTATTATTATATGTAAAATAATGTATATGATAGTTTTATTATAGTCCCCTTTGGTAATTCCTAACAAGAATAATTCTGGTGTATAGTCTACTTGAAGAACTGTTATTTCCTGGACCCATCTATGGATTTTTACCCAATATTTCTTTGTTACTGTACATGACCACCATATATGATAACAAGTGCCTTGTTTTTGACCACATTTCCAACAGTTTGGTTCCAGGTTTGGATAGTTTTTTGCCAGTTTTGCTGGTGCAATATACCATCTATAAAACATTTTATATTGATTGTCTTTATATTTTGCTGATTTAGTTATTTTATCATTTCTTTTCCACATTTTCTCCCAGTCTTCTAATTCTGTTTATGTTCAATATTTTTTGCCCATGCCATCATAACTCCTTTTACTATGTCTTCTGCTCTGTCGAATTCCATATATTTTTGTTACTAATTTTTCATCTGGTCCTATTCAAACTGTCTAAGTGGAACTGTCTCAAATCTATATTCATTTTTATCTTTTTCATATTGTGATTGAATTT
The DNA here is from genome assembly GCF_031021105.1 of Erythrolamprus reginae. NCBI lineage: Eukaryota > Metazoa > Chordata > Lepidosauria > Squamata > Dipsadidae > Erythrolamprus > Erythrolamprus reginae. Next base: position 140,706,746 of record NC_091952.1, read on the forward strand.
GCATACAGTATATGGCTACCAGTCTATTGTTACGCCTTGGTCTTCCAATTGTTGTCTATTTTTTAAGATTACTTTGCCTATCTAAAGGTTGTTGGTAATCAATCATCCTATTTGCATCTAAAGTATCTCAGTGAATTATCACTTCCAAAATTAAATCAGAGAAGCAAAATATTCCTCAAAGTCCCAATTTATTAATAGAGCCATGTTGGTACTATTGGGTAAAATCCGAATCTGAAGTCTCTTGGGTTTCACCATCCAGTTGAAAGTTCAAGCCCTTGTCCCCACACCTTCAATTCCATCACATTATCTAATCTTCAATTGCCATGCTGGCAGAGTCCACCCATCTCCTTCCATGCAGGTGCAGATTTGCAGTGGACAAAGGATGACATTGGCTTTCTATAAATAATTTGTTATGGCTACATACTAACAATCCTCATACCATTCCCTTCCCCTTTTCCCACAGTAGAAAAATTCATAGTAGAATACTATAAAGTGTGGCAGGCCAAATAATCCTAGTGGCTGGGGCTGATCTGGCCTTGAGGGGTTTGGTTTCCTTCAGGTGGGTCTTTGGTAATTTTGGGGGTAGTGGCCCGATGCTCATAATTAGCTTTTAGTAGCCGTCTTCCTACTTTATGGTGGGAATCCATTTGTCTAGCCACCCAAGCCCTAATATAATTGTCTCTGACATTTTTGGGGCAACGATAAACCTGATGAACTCGTGGTGGCACCCTATTTGCAGGTCCACTAATTTGGTGATATGTGTGGCAGGACCCCCCCCCCCCCAATTAGCGACACATCCACTTGTTGAAACCAGATGGGATTGATTAAGGCCCTAGAGCGGAGCCCCAACTTTTGTATCATGGACTTGCTAATGAAACATTGTGAACAGCCTGTGTCCATGATTACCTCTGCCTCTCCTTCCTCCCCCATCTATGGCACTGTACGTTTTGGCTTTGGTGACAAAGGAGTGGATGGCTGCACTCATCATTGAGTTGTCTTCGCAACTGTTCTCTTTCTCAGAGCGTGGAGGGGTTTCTTCTTCTGGTGATCCCTCTGCCTCATCAGAATGGGCAGGAGCACCTTCTACTTGTTGGACAAGATGGCTTCTTTCTGGGGGGGGTGTCCCTTTCCAGGCTCCAGCAGCTAGCCAGTTCTCGGTTGTGGAATGTGGGGTGATGCCACACACTCCGTAATGCAGTGCCTGGCCTGACCACATCAATAGCAATTTTACTGCTCTTATCATTCCAGGGAGAGGGAACACAGTTTGTTTCATATGGGATCGATGACCCAAAGGTCTCCTGGCGAGCCTCTCATCTGGAGGCTTTTTCAGTGAGCAGATTTTGTGGTCTAAGATGATAGCCTTGGTGTTCCAGTTCTGGATCCTGTCTGAAACGTCTAGAATGCTGCAGGATTTCTTCAACTCTGGGTCTAGGGCTTCTTTAAACATGCACTAAGAGCCATTCAGGCCAGCCCCGTAGTTTTCCTGCTGCCCTTCTGAATTCCCACACTAATTCTTTGGCTGGGTGACCTGCCTGCTTCAGCCCTTGGATTTGCTCGACAGCTTCCACTTGTTGGGCTATGTTATTGAATTGGACCATCATCAGGCAGACGAACTCATCAGCAGCATCAAGTTCTAGGGCTGTTTCGTCATAGAGTTCTGCCATTCAGCCACTTCTCCCTCATCCATCCCCTCAGTTATTGCTATCATTAGTTCTCAGTCCAAAGAATATTGATTCCTTAACTGATAAATGTATGCTCAGATTTGGTTAAGGAAGTAGGCTAGCTTCCTGGGGTCATCATCAAATTTGCTCAAAACCAAGGGTGCTGCACAGGGGATGGTTGGCTGGTGGCTTAAATATACACAGCTGGTTGGATGATTACTTGCAGCTGGGGACCTGCCCCATTTCACCCCCACTGCTATGGTTGTTGGGCTAATCCCAGTTGGGTCCTGTCACCTTGAGGCTGCCCTTACAGCTGTGGTTGGGCTTGCACAGTAGGGTTGATCATTGGGAGAGGGGCTGAACCATACCAAATGCTGGCATGGGGCCTAACTGCTGCCAGGGGTCAGGTGCCCATTGGCATTGCATCCATCATATGCCTGGGAAGAAAGCCCACCCTGCTGGGACTTGATTTGGCAGTGTAAGCTCAAACTTCGGTTGCTGGCCTGGGGATGACATGCCCCATATGCTTTGCTGCCAGGCCAGAGGGCCTCCAAACCCAGGCCAATGGGCCCTATGTGCTTCAGGGTTGCCCACATAGAGCCCTCTGTGCTTCAGGGTGGAGGGTTGTCCTGTGACAACACTCATGGGGTGGGGGGGTTCACTCTTTGTGGTATGGAAGGAGATTGAGTCCCCACTCCAATGGGCTAAGAGGTTTTGCCCTGGAAAGAACCTTGTCTGGGCCAAGTTTCGTTTGGTTGCCTCAGAGCCCTAGCAAGGGTTGGTACAATTTATGCTTAGTCATCCAAATTGGTCAGGAAGCTGCATCAGCGACTGGCTATCTGTCTGTCTGTCTGTCTGTTCTGCCGAGCTTATAGCCACCCACGAGCACAGAAATAAATGAAACACACAGCAGAAGAGCAATAAAACAAAAAGTTTTCTTTTATGTACAAAGGCTAAAAGCCTGCTTGAATGCAAGCTGATTTACAAGTCCAGAAGGTCAGGGTTACTTACTCAAAGTCCACCCGATACGTTTATGCTTGTGCCAGAGCAATGTTGATTTATTAGTCCATGAAGTCAGAATTACACACTCAAGTCCACACAGCCTTCCTGCTTGAGTGTCAGAGAGTTCACAGAAATCCAAGCCAAAACGAAACCATGCTGCAACAATGTTTCATTCTTCAAAACACAAACGATAATCACCCACGCAATGAACTCCAAACCTCCCTTTTTTATTAGGGTTTCAGCAGTGTCATTAACTCTTAACAGCTGTGCTCTATCATTTGTTTCTACACTTGCGCAGCTGTTCCTGCCTTCCTAGCATCTTCCTGACATGAGGATTCAGAATAGGATTACTCATGATGTCTTCCCCTTCTGAGTCCGAGAAACCTCTAGTTGGTGGTCTGGCTGAACCCATTCCCCTCTTCCTGCTCACTGTCTTTCTCTGCCTCTGATTCTGCTTCATTGTCCAACGAATCTGGCTGCAGCCAGACTGGTCTTCTGTAAACAGATGCAGACCTCCACAGCCAGGACTGGGGAATCCAAGAGTGTCAGCAGGAAAAAAATGGGGATATCTGTAGTTGGCATGAAAGGGGGTGGTCTGCTTCGAAGTGTGCTGGGAATTATTGAATGCGAACTCAGCCACTGAGGTACCGCAACCACTTGGACTGCTGGTCCAATGCAAAGCACCGCAGATACTGCTCAAGAATGCTGATGATCTTCTCAGTGCCACCATTGGTCTGGAGGTGCTGCGTGGATGCCAGGCAGAGTTGCACCTGCAAGGCTGACATGAGTTCCTTCCAGAACCGTGCCATGAACTGGGTCCCCCTGTCCGATACCACCCTGTCCAGAAGTCCATGGAGCCGGAAAACATGCTGAATAAACAGTTGGGTGGTGACTTGAACTGTGGGCACTCATCGATGGGGTGAAGTGCGCCATACAAATCTAATAAATAATAATAATAATAATAATAATAATAATAATAATAATAATAACATGTCCACCACCACCATCACCTTGGTGAACCCCAAAAGGAGGGGCAGATGGGTCACAAAGTGTATTCACATACGATTGCACATTATTGCGAAGCTGAGGCCTGCGACACCTGCTCAAAAGTCTTGAACAGTCCAAAGTAACTGTCATGGCACTGGAACATGATCAGGCTGGACTGTCATGGCACTGGGACATAATCAGGCCCAGAGCGGGCCCAGCAGGATGTACAGCTGCCCGTGGTACTGGAGCAGACCATCCGAAAATGTTCATGGAGAGTCGGGACTGATCTCCTGTGTCCACTGGGCCACAAAACTGCTGCACCTCCTGAATGCACCAATGCAAGTCAACGGGATCATGTGTGGCAGCCATGGACTCCAGGGGCAAAATGGTTTGCAAAGGGGCCAGTTTCTGGGGTGGAGGAACTCCGGTTTTCGAAACAGGGCGTCCACTTGAGGGTTCTGGTAATTCGGCGTGTACCTGATCTGAAAGTTGAACCATGCAAAGAAAAATTACCATCGGATTTGCCGCTGGTTCAACTTTCAGGCCGTTTGTGGATTTGAGGTGAATTTTGTGATCAGAGGGGGATCAGAACTGACGAACTATATTGAATACTTAAATGCCTGATTGGATTTTGTTGGATTTGTGTTTAGACTCCCCTTCTCTTCTCCTTTTCTGACTTATATATACTTGGACATTGATTGCCTGATTTCACTCTGGGACATTAACATTTCAGGACATTAACATTTGATCTCTGAACTTGATTCTATTAGATTTACATTTTGACTTCTTTTAGCTTTGGGACTTCTATTTTGAAATATTGAGTACTGACAGTGACAACAATACAGAAATAGACTTTTGAAAGTGATTTGATTGAATTAATAATAATAATAGTAATAATAATAATAATAATTTATTTATTTATTAATAGAGTTGAAAGGGACCGTTAGGGCATCGAGTCCAACCCCCTGCCTGAGCAGGAAACCCTACAGCACCCCAGCCAAATGGAAGTCCAATCTCCTCTTGAAGGTGTCCAGAGTTGGGGAGTTCACCACCTCCCCTGGCAGGCAGTTCCATTGGTTGATCGCTCTGACCGTCAGGAAGTTCTTCCTTATTTCCAGGTTGAATCTCTCCTTGGTCAGCTTATTAGATTTGTACAACAACAATAATAACAATGTTACAATGTAAAACAAATCTAATATTAAAAAACAGTTTAAAAACCCATCATTTAAAAAAACCATGCAACACACGCATACCATACATAAAATGTAAAAACCTGGGGGAGGTGTCTCAGTTCCTCCATGCCTGACGATACAGGTGGGTCTTAAGTAATTTGTGAAAGACAGGGAGGGTGGGGGCAGTTCTAATCTCTGGAATTGATTGAACTGCTGGTAAACTCTTTGAGTATTTACACCTACCTTCTTCTTCTTTACCCCTCTTCTACTTTTTCTTCACACTCTTTAGTTCCTTACCCTTTTATTCCTACTCAATAACTATATACTGAAATCAATTTTTAATTAATTAATCTTTATAAAAATATAACCTATGATATATGAACTCATATTTAATATTTGATAGCTGAGGAATTTGTTGAATTGATTAATTGATTTGATATTGATAGAAATTGATATATTGATAAGTGATGACCAATTTGATTTAAGAGATATTACATAGAACATATAGAGTACATAGAGTGTTAAAGTTTTTTTTCAATTGAATAGAGATTGATACCCGATATTAGATAATTGATAGCACATGATAATAAGCTCTTGAGTATTGAATAATTATCATTAACCACAAGTGAATTGATCTGTGAAATTCGATTGTAAATTCAAAGCGAAAGGGAACAACAGATTAGTTAAGAAAAGAGAGGGGGGATGTATGGAAGAGGATAGAAGAACTTGGAGCAATTTTTTTTTATCAAACCACAGATGTCCTCAAACACAGTTACAAAGACTATAAGAAAATGTGCATCAGGGACAGTCTCTCCATTACCAGGTGGGCAAAAACAAACCACAGAAATGATGGCAATTGAAAAAGGACAGAACACTCCATCCCTACAATCAATGCAAGCATCTTTAGATAAAATAACAGAGTTTATGATTAAATCACAGGAAGCATCAGCTAAAACCCAAGAAATAATGGAAAAGCACCATGAAGTGCTTTTCCACCATGAAATGTCTTCTCCTTTTTCTTCAATTACATTTTGAAATCTTAAGTAATATGATGCTTTTTCAAGCTCTAGTTGAGCTATGGCACCTTCTCTCTGTTCACCTCTTTCAATCTTTCTTCTGTTGTTCCTTGTCTCTTCTCAATCTTCTTCATTTTTCCTTCTATTTCTTTAATTTTATATTCATGCACATTTACTATTTCTTGGGTATTGTCTATTTTCTTTTCTAATCTCTTAATCTCTCCTTTTTATTCCTCAAATTTCCCTTTCATTTAAAGGGAAATTTGAGGAATAAAAAGGAGAGATTAAGAGATTAGAAAAGAAAATAGACAATACCCAAGAAACAGTAAATGTGCATGAATATAAAATTAAAGAAATAGAAGGAAAAATGAAGAAGATTGAGAAGAGACAAGGAACAACAGAAGAAAGATTGAAAGAGGTGAACAGAGAGAAGGTGCCATAGCCCAACTAGAGCTTGAAAAAGCATCATATTACTTAAGATTTCAAAATGTAATTGAAGAAAAAGGAGAAGACATTTTGGGCTTAATGACTGAATTTATTGCAAAAATTTTAGAACTGGAAAAAGAAAAGTTTCAACAAATTACATAAAGACACATCGACTATCAAGAGAGGTGCACATCAAATTCATAAGGAAATCAATAAGAGATGAGGTGTACAAGGTCACGAGAAAAGGAAGAATATCATATAAAGGAAAAGAAGTTATGATTCTAAAACAAACTCCAAGAAGAATCGGGGAAAAGAGAAGAGATTTCCAGTCCCTAACAAGAAAGCTTTTAAGAAGAGACATACCTTCTAGGTGGTTAGTGCCAGAAGGACTACTCATGACGTGGAAAGAAAAAAAGATTAAAATAGACACCATAGAAAAGGCAAATGAATTTATAGACCAAGAATGGAAACGGAAGGTGACAGTAGTATAGAGACTGAATCCCGGAACCAAGAAGAATTAAGTAAAGAAGACAAAAGAGGAGGAGAAAGAGAGGAGGAACAGAAAGGAAGACAGATAGAAACCAGAAGCACAAAAGCGAAGAAGTTAATAGCCCAATAATTTAAAATGGGAAAAGCAATCCAAATTATTTCAGTTAATAGCAATGGGCTTAATATACCAATCAAAGAAGACAAACATTTAGTAAACTAAAGCAACAAAATGTAGGTGTAATTTGTATACAAGAAGCACACATTAAAAAAAGAACATAGGAAATTACTGGAAATGCCTAGATTAGAGAAACTATTTGCTGCACTTGATGTTTAAAAAAAAGGGGGGGTGTAGTAATGTATATCAAAGAATGGTTAAAACCACAAGAAATATATCAAGATGAAGAGGGAAGGATTTTAGGGGTTGAGATACAAATAGACCAAGAGAAGATATTAATTGTAAATATATATGCCCCAAATACTGATCAAAAGAAATATTATAACAAACTTCATGAACTTATGGTTAAATTTGAAAAAGAAAGAATATGTATAATTGGTGATTTTAATGCAGTTTCAGACACAAAAGTAGATTACCAAGCAACAAAAACAAAAAAGAAAAAAAGAAAGAGCTTGCCACATACTTTTTTCGATTTAGTAAGGGAATTACACCTGAAAGATGCCTGGAGAGAAAGACATGTAGAGGAAAAACAATACACACACTATTCGGTACCACAATGCTCCTGGTCAAAACTAGATATGGCATGGACAGATATAAAGACACTAAATAATATAGAAGAGATAGAAATAAAGCCTAACATATGGGCTGACAACAATCTCTTAGTTCTCAAGATTAAAAACTCAAGCAAAAGTAGTAAAAGATCTGGAAACCATAAAACAAAAGGCATAGCCCTAGACTGGTGGACGTACTATCAAATCAAATCCAAATTTAGTGAAGATAAAAAGAAAGAAGGAATTGTGAAAAAAGAACGGAATTGAATAAGATACTATTCGAACCAGGAAGAAAATTCATAACTAAAATATATAAATATTTATTAAATTATAAAATGGAAGTAGAAATTGTCAAGGGGTATATGATCAGCTGGGGAAGGAATTTTGTATACAGTATAAATTTGGACCAATGGGAGAAAATTTGGACCTCCAATTATAAACTCATAAAAGCGACATCGTATAAAGAAAATTTATATAAAATGTTCTACAGGTGGCATCTTCCGCCTGCGAGACTTGCAAAAATGTACAAAAACATGGACCCTAAATGTTGGAAATGCCAGGAAAAGGAGGGAACCTATTATCATATGTGGTGGTCATAACCTAAAATTAAAAAACTGTGGATCAAAATACATAAATAGTTAGATGAAATAATGCAACAAAAGATTAATATAAAACCAGAAACCTTTTTACTAGGAATATTTGATGATGACTTAGGGAAAAAATATAGGTACATTACTCAACACATTCTTACAGCAAGAAGAATAGGAATGGCACAATATTGGAAACAGAATACCGAGCAATGGGACTATTATTAAAAAAATATTCGTGTGTGTGGAACTGGACAAATTAACATATACATTGAACAACAAAGAAGACACAGAATTTTATGAAAGCTGGAATATGTTCTATAGCTGGATAGAGAAAAGAAAGGAAACAAGGAGAGTAGAGGAAACAGGAGAAATCTGTAGCGTGTAAAAATATTGATAGAGATAGAGAATTAGGGAATGGATAATAATAATATCTTAATGTTTGCATGTTGATTGTATTATATAAAATGTAGATATTGAAATACTGATATTTATAAGGAAATACATTGAAAGTAAAAAACTGTAAAAGAAATACAGTTTAACCGTATGAAATATGACAACAGTATAGTTCACTGTAAAAAGAAGAGATTTAGAAGTTGAATTTTTTTCTTTTTTTTCTTTTTCCAATTTTTTTCTTTTTTCTTTTTTTCCTTTGTCTGTATGTCTGTTTATATGTATTTATGTTATGTTATGTGTGTATAAGTCTAACAAATGTTCTAAATGTATTTTGAATATTTATATCCAATTTTTTTTAAAAAAATTTAAAACCCCTCACTCCAACATTTAGCTAATTCCCTAATAAAAATAGATAATATAAAACATAAACTATCTTAAATTTGTGTTACATTAGTAACTAGTGCTGCCACCATTTCTTTTCTTTTCTTTCATGTGGGTATACCTGCTATTTTTTTCAATCCTTTACTTCATTGTTGTTTTGTTAAAAATTCATATACAGTGATACCTCTACTTATGGACTCCTCTACTTAAGAACTATTCTAGATAAGAACCGGGTGTTTGAGATTTTTTTTGCCTCTACTTAAGAACCATTTTCTTCCTCCATCGCTTTGGCTAGCATTTCACCAATTATTTCATTTATATTTTCTCCTCTTTCCTCTGGAATGTTTTGAAGCTGCAAGTAAAATTCAGAACGGTCGAATTCAAAGTTTAAGAAGGCCCCTTCTTGCCTTTTATGTGCTGCTGTCAACTCCTCCATCTTTAAATCATGGCTTTCCACCTTTTCCTCCATCTTTTGTATCCGCTTTTCGCTTTTCTCTGTTATTTCTCTCATTTCTTTTATATCTACTTTCAATTGATTCATATTTTTATTCATTTGACGTATATTCTCTTTGACTGATTTAAACTCTTGGTTCACATCGGCTCTCACAAATTTCATCTCTTCTCTCAGATTTTGAAACATATTTTTAATTTCTGCTATTTCCAACTTTTCTGCAAAACTTGGAGATGCTGGTGGTGTACTTGCGGGGTGGGGTGGTGGTTTCTTAGATGCCATTTTAGTAATCCAAACAAAAAACAAGCTCTATCCAATCAAACAATTATAATCTGTTCCAACACTTGTAGTCCAACCAAATAGTTGTAATCCAGGCCACTATTATTTGTAATCCACAAGATATATTTTATCCAAAGTATAAAAAAAAAGAAAAAACCCCAATCCAACGCTTATATTCCAGCCAAATAGTTGTAATCCAGGCCAATCTGAGTCCTTCAGGATTGGGCGGCATAGAAGTCAAAATAAATAAATAAATAAATAAACAAACTATTATTTGTAATCCACAAGGTAAATACTGGAAACCACCACCAAGTAACTCCAATGGAAAGTATCTGTGTAGAGAGCAATTCTATTTCCACTTATTTTAAAAGATAAAAAAGTTTCTATCTTTTCGACCAGAATACCTCCGGAACCACCTTCTACCGCATGAATCCCAGCGGCCGATAAGGTCCCACAGAGTTGGCCTTCTCCAGGTCCCGTCAACCAAACAATGTCATTTGGCAGGCCCCAGGGGAAGAGCCCCGGCCCTCTGGAATCAACTCTCCCTGGAGATTAGAACGGCCCCCACCCTCCTTGTCTTTCGCAAATTACTCAAGATCCACCTATATCGCCAGGCATGGGGGAACTGAGACACCTCCCCCAGGCTTAGATATTTTATGTTTGTATGTGTTGTATGATTTTAATTGCTGGGGTTTTATATATGTTTTCTTTTAATATTAGATTTGTATCACTGTTATATTGTTTTTATTATTGTTGTGAGCTGCCCTGAGTGTTCAGACAGGGGCGGCATACAAATATTATAATAATAATAATAATAATAATAATAATTATTATTATTATTATTATTATTATTATTATTATTATTATTATTATTATTATTATTATTATTATTATCTAGTGTAAAGTGACCAGATTTTTACATTGTTAAAGAGGGACACCATGAAGGTGTGTGTCTTGATTCAAAATGTGGTCTATATGGAGCAAAAAAAATTCTCTTTGTTTTTCTATCTCTCTCTCTTCCTCCCTCCCTTTCTCTCTCTATTCCTCCCTCTTTCTTTCTCTCTCTCTTCCTTCCTCACTCTCTCCATCCCTCTTTCTCTCTCTTCCTTCATTCCCCTCTCTTTTTTCTCTTCCCCTTTCTTCCTCCCTCTCTTTCTTTCTCTCTCCCTCCTTCCCTCCCTCGTTCTTTCTCTCTCTCCTCCTCCTCCTCTCTTTCTTTCTCTTTCTCTTTCTTCCTTCTTCTTTTTTCTCTTTCTCTCTTTTCCTCCCTCCCTTTCTCTCTCTTTCTCTCCCTTCCTTCCTGTTTCTTTTTTTCTTTTTCTTTTTCTCGACCTCTCTTATTTCTCTCTTTCTCCCTCCCTCTTTAATTCTCTTTCTTTTGCTCTCTTCCCCTCCTTCCCTCCCTCTCGCTCTTTCTCTCCCTTACTTCCTCTTATTTTCTCTCTTTATCTTCCCCTCTCTCTTCTTCCCTCCCTTTCTATTTCTCTCTCTTTCGCCCTCCCTCCCTTTCTCTCTCCCTCTCTATTTCTCTGTCTCTCCCTTTCTTTCTTTCTTTCTTTCTTTCTTTCTTTCTCTTTCTTTCTCTCTTCCTCTCTTTTCTCTTTCTCTTCTTTCCTCCCACTCCCTCCTTCCCTCCCTCTCATTCTTTCTCTCCCTCCCTTCCGTCCTCTCCTTTTCTGTCTCTCTCTTTCTTTCTCTTCCTTCCTCCCTCTCTCTTTCTCTCTCCCCCTCCTTTCCTCCCTCCCTCTCTTTCTCTCTCTGTCCCTCTTTCTTTGTTTGTTTCTTCCTTCCTCTCTTTTTTCTCTCTCTTGCTCTCTTCCTTCCTGTCTCTTTCTCTCTCTCTCCCTCTTTCCCTCCTTCTTGCTCTCTTTCTCTCACACACTCTCTTCCTCCCTCCTTGCCCGGGCGGCCCTTGGCACTTGCGTCCCTGGCAGAGGTGGCGAGGGGCAGAGGCAGTGGTGGGAGGGCCATGGGACTGGGATCAGGCTCTGTGACCCCCCTACTTGCACCTCCGCCACTGCTGCCACCACTACTGCCTGCCCCACTGCCACTCATGGATCCAGCAAGCTCTGATGGCCATTTTAAGATTGTGCCGCATGCCGAATCAGGGAGAAGGCAGAGGAAGAAGAGGAGGGGGGAGGAAAAGGAGAAGGGGTTTAGTAGCTGAGCCAGCCAGAAGGACTCACACAGCAGGCAGAGGAAGGGAAGAACCTGTCAAATGCCCGGTCCTGCCCAGGGAAGACAGAGAGCAACATTCCGCATGGCTCAACGGCCACTCCAGGGCTCAGCGCTGCTGGCTGCTATGGTGGTCACTGAGCACCATCCCACAGAATACCCCACCCCCAAGCGCTGCCTTTGACCAACCAAGCCACGGTCAGCATGGCTTGGTTGGGGCAGGGGTGGGGGCAGGAAAAAGAACTTCTTCCAATGAGGAGGAGGCAGAATTGAAACATGCCCCTCCTCTCTTGCTCTTCCCCCACCGCTGGCATCCCCCTCTTCATTCCAAAATCAGGACATTTTGGAAACACCACGGGACGTGGGACAAATGATTGAAAAGCGGGACAAAATGTTTTTCAAGAGATATAATGTTAATGTGTAACAGCAACAAGCTAGTTATTTTATTATTATCAAAGAGAGAGACAAGATGGTTTTGTTATATGAAAGTGTGGAATTCCAAGGCTGAGACCCGAGATAATAACTTTCACTGCAAAATAGTTCAGTATATCCCTATTTTATTTGTGGACACTAGATGACAGTGTCGCATCAATAAAGCCAAGCTCTTAAAAGTTACGAGCGCAAGAGAGAGAGAGCGAAGTAAAAATATAAAAAGGAATCAACAGTTAAATCTAGAGTCTCTATTCAAGTAAAAATAAGCATAAATTCATAAAATAATAACGTTGCAGATACTCACTCTTTGCTTATTTATCTTCTTGGCACTCTTCTTTATTTTAAAATAATTTTGGAAGGAGGATCCCCCAGAATGCTTTTCCCACCACCATTAGCAAAATGGAAACAGCCTTTTCTGCTGCCTCCATGCCTCTCTTCCAGGCCAGTTCTTCTCAGAAAATAATATTGGGAACTCCTATTTCTTCAAGAATCCAAATTTCAAATTTAAATATCCAAAAAGAAAGATTATTCTCAACCAGATGACATCACTTTCGCTGTTTTTCTTCCTAATGCTGCTTCGCTACCTAGAGCTTTGGGTAACAAATTGCTTTCCTATGGCTGCTGGTCAGGGGAACTGGCTTCCAGCAGGGTTTTGTGTTAACCCTGTGGGTGCACCAGACTCTCCTCTCTTCCCCTTGACCCTCCAAGTCAACATTGACCCCCTAAATGGGTCCCAAAACTTCAGTGGAACAGTTGGTAGCTATCCTGGACTCCCGGAAACACTGCTGTTTTTGCTCTGGCTTGCAGCTCCATGCCCCTCAGCATCTTTTTTGTAGTAGGGTGACCAGAATTGGTTTCAATATTCCAGATGTGATCTTACTAGTGCTTTATAAAGTGGTACTAATACTTAATGTGATCTTGATTCTATGCCTCTGTTGATACAATCCAGGATTGTATTAGTTTGTTTTGTTGCTTCTGCACACTGCTGGCTCATATTCAAGTGATCATCCACTAGGAGTTCTAAGTCTCTCACAATTACTGTTTTTGAGCCATGACTGTACTTATACCTTTGATTTTTCCTGATAAATGTAAAACTTTGCTTTTCTCTACACTGAAATTCATTTTGTTGGATATGGCCCATTGTTCAGGTTTAACAAACTTTTAAAAATTTCTTGTTCCAGTGTATTGATGGATTCCATTTTTCTAGCCAGGAAAGCTCAAGTATTATAGTGTCAATCCTGTCAGGGCCCATTATGAGGCTTATAGTTTCCTTGTGGGACTGTATCTTTAGTTTTATGGGTTCTGTTAAAAAAGTGGTAGGGTTTCCCTTGGTAGGGTCACATCCACTTGGGAGAATACTTGGAAAATACATATATATTATGCACCATGAGTGATTCATTGGAATAGAATAGAACAGAACAGAACACAGAGTTGAAAGGGACCTTGGAGGTCTTCTAGTCGAAACCCATATTTAAGCAGGATACTCTACACCAGTGTTTCCCAACCTTTTTTGAGCCGCGGCACATTATTCATATTTTCAAAATCCTGGGGAACATTGGGGGGGGGGCTAAAAAAAAGTTTGGACAAAAAAAATCTCTCTCTTCCTCCCTTTCGCTCTATTTCTCCCTCCCTCTTTCTCTTCCTTCCTTCCCTTCTTTCTTTCTCTCCATCCCTCTTTCTTTCTTTCTTTCTTTCTTCCTCTCTTTTTTGCTCTCTTTCTCTCTCCCCCTTCCCTCCCTCTGTCTTTCTCTCTCCCTCTTGCTCTCTCTATCTTGCTTTTTCTCTCTCTATCTTGCTCTCTCTCTCTCTCTGTGTCTCTCTTGCTATCTCTTTCTTTCTCTCTCTCTCTGCCTCTCTTGCTATGTCTCTCTTTCTCTCTATCTCTGTCTCTCTTGCTATGTCTCTCTTTCTTTCTCTCTCTCTTTCTCTGTCTCTTGCTATCTCTCTCTCTCTCTGTGACTCTCTTGCTATCTCTCTTTTTCTCTCTCTGTGTCTCTCTCTCTGCCTCTCTTGCTATCTCTCTCTTTTTCTCTCTCTCTTGCTATCTCGCTTTCTTTCTCTCTCTCTTTCTCTCTCTCTCTTTCTCTCTCGTTACACCATGCTGACAACAGCAGCATCAGGCAGTAGCCAGGGTGGCGGCAGAGCGGCTGACTGCGAGCAGGAGCCCTGACGGTGGCAGCTGGACGTGCTGCTGGATGCCGTATATGCTGGCGCTGCGCTGGGCATGGGCGTGGGGCTGGCACCTCCGGCCCAGCCAGCGAGCCAATGGCAGCCCTGCAGTGCCAGCATGTACGGTGTCCAGCAGCACGTCCAACCGCCACCGTCGGTGCCTCCACCCTGGAGCTCCCTCTCGCGGCTGCCATCTCCCCGTGACTGCCTGGGGCCACTGCAGCTGGCACCCTCCCACTCCCACTGCCAGTGCCCTCCCGCCGGGCCCCAAAGGACATTGGTTGCCGCCCCCCGCCAGGGAAGCTCCAGCTGGGTGGGGCGGTGCCGGTGCCTCCGCCCTGGAGCTCTTGCCACCGCCATCCCCTGGCTACTACCTGGTACCTCTGCTGATGGTGCCCTCCTGCTCTCGCTGCCGGTGCCCTCCCACCGGGCGCCAAAGGACAGTTGCCGCCGATGCCAGGGAAGCTCCAGCTGGATGGGGCATTGCCAGTGCCTCCGACCTGGAGCTCCCACTCGCAGCTGTCCCCCGGCTGCTGCCTGATGCCACTGTTTCCAGCGCTCTCCTGGGCCTCAAAGAAGGAAGGCAGGAAAAAGGAGGTGCAGAGAATGAAGCTCTCCTTTTCCCCGCCTTCCTTCTTTGGGGCCCAGCAGGAGAGCGCCGGAAATAGCGGCATCGGGCAGTAGCCGGGGGACAGCTGTGAGTGGGAGCTCCAGGTCAGAGGCACCGGCAGCGCCACGCCCAGCTGGAGCTTCCCTAGGAGCTTCGCGGCACACCTGACCATGTCTTGCGGCACACTAGTGTGCCGTGGCACACCGGTTGGGAAACGCTGCTCTACACCACTTCAGACAAATGGTTATCCAATCTCTTCTTAAAAACATACAGTGTTGGAGCATTCACAACTTCCGGAGGCTTGTTCCACTGATTAATAATAACAACAACAATAATAATAATAATAATAGTAGTAGTAGTAGTAGAAGTAATAATAATAATAATAATAATAATAATAATAATAATTTATTAGACTTGTATGTCTAACATACAGACTTAACAGTATCAGAATGATGATTTTTTATTTATTTATTTATTTATTTATTTATTATTTAGATTTGTATGCCACCCCTCTCCACAGACTCGGGGCGGCTCACAACAAAGGGAAAACAATTTACAACAAATCTAAATTACTGTTTAAAAATATTTCAAAGACCCCATTTTCTAAACACACATACATACAAATATACCATTCATAAATTGTATATGCCCGGGGGAGATGACTCAGTTCTCCCATGCCTGATGACAAAGGTGGGTCTTAAGGAGCTTACGAAAGGCAAGGAGGGTAGGGGCAGTTCTAATCTCCAGGGGGAGTTGGTTCCAGAGGACCGGGGCCGCCACAGAGAAGGCTCTTCCCCTGGGGCCCGCCAACCGACATTGTTTAGTTGGCGGGAGAAGGCCCACTCTGTGGGACCTAATCGGTCGCTGGGATTCGTGCGGCAGCAGGTGGTCTCGGAGATATTCTGGTCCAGTGCCATGAAGGGCTTTAAAGGTCATAACCAACACTTTGAATTGTGACCGGAAGTTGATCGGCAACCAATGCAGACTGCGGAGTGTTGGCGAAACATCGGCATACCTAGGTAAGCCCATGACTGCTCTCACAGCTGCATTCTGCACGATCTGAAGTTTCCGAACACTTTTCAAAGGTAGCCCCATGTAGAGAGCATTACAGTAGTCGAACCTCGAGGTGATGAGGGCATGAGTGACTGTGAGCAGTGAGTCCCGGTCCAGATAGGGCCGCAACTGGTGCACCAGGCGAACCTGGGCAAACGCCCCTCTCGCCACAGCTGAAAGATGGTTCTCTAATGTGAGCTGTGGATCGAGGAGGACGCCCAAGTTGCGGACCCTCTCCGAGGGGGTCAATAATTCCCCCCCAGGGTAATGGAAGGACAGATGGAATTGTCCTTGGGAGGCAAAACCCACAGCCACTCCGTCTTATCCGGGTTGAGTTTGAGTCTGTTGACACCCATCCAGGCCCCAACAGCCTCCAGACACCGGCACATCACTTCCACTGCTTCGTTGACTGGACATGGGGTGGAGATGTAAAGCTGGGTATCATCAGCGTACTGATGATACCTCACCCCATGCCCTTGGATGATCTCACCCAGCGGTTTCATGTAGATATTAAATAGCAGGGGGGAGAGGACCGACCCCTGAGGCACCCCACAAGGGAGAGACCTCAGAGTCGACCTCTGGCCCCCCACTAATACCGACTGCGACCGACCGGAGAGGTAGGAGGAGAATCACTGGAGAACAGTGCCTCCCACCCCCAATCCCTCCAGCTGGTGCAGAAGGATACCATGGTCGATGGTATTGAAAGCTGCTGAGAGGTCAAGAAGCACCAGGACAGAGGATAAACCCCTGTCCCGGGCCCGCCAGAGATCATCCATCAACGCGACCAAAGCAGTTTCCGTGCTGTAACCAGGCCTGAAAACCGACTGCTGGGGACCTAGATAATCGGCTTCTTCCAAAGACCGGTGGAGCTGGAGTGCCACCACCTTCTCGACAACCTTCCCCATAAAGGGAAGGTTGGAGACTGGCCGGTAGTTATTAAGTACGTCTGGGTCCAGGGAAGGCATATATTGGTATATATTTTATATAGTTTGTTCTAAATTCAAGCTTTATCACTTTAACTATTTGGTGCAGAGACATTAGGTTTTTCCTGATGGCTGAATTAAACTCCTATTCACTACTGTTTGAACTAACAGAAAAGTGTACCAACTTAAAATGTATTGGTCCAGTGGTAATCTATTCCACTATAATAATGAAGCTGATGGCCAATGCTATTTTTACTATTTTAGTGTCAAGTTAAGGAGACATAGCAGAGGAAGGACCAAGAACAGACCCTTGTGGCATACCACTTGTAACCAGGCTCTGCTCAGAATACTCACCATTAACAACAATCCTCTGATATCTATGCTTCAGCCACCTGCAAATCCACTGAACTATCCAGGGATTAAGTCCAACTTTCATTAATTTATCTATCAGCTCTATATGTGGAACCCTATCAAAGGCTTTGCTGAAGTCCAGATAGGCAATATCCACAGCACCACCTTCATCCAACACCTTTGTGACATAGTCAAAGAAATCAATGAGATTAGTCTGACATGATTTGCCCTTAGTAAAGCCATGCTGGTTTGGGTCCAATAAGTTTTAGGTGCTGATTTATCCTCTTTTTGAGTAGAGTCTCCATCATTTTAATTATAACTGATGTCAAGCTAACTGGCCTGTAGTTACTAGCTTCTTCTCTACTGCCCTTCCTGTGGATAGGCACAACACTGATCATTCTCCAATCATCAGTAACATCTCCTGTTAAAGGGGATTGATTAAACAAAGCAGTCAGGGGTAGCAATCACATATCTGAGTTCTTTAAGAACTCTGGGATGGATACCATCAGGACCCATTGCCTAATTTGTCTTTAATTGTTCAAGTTTTTCTAAGACATCGTTCATGTTCTTGTAAGATAAAATCTGAATTACAGATGGAGCTTAGAAATTAAAGTACCTGATTCTCATTTTATTACATCATGCCTAGATCTAACTGCAGCTGATGACATCAAAGATACCAGCACTGAGTTTACAGATAGCATTGAAGAGGAAGTACAGCATGGCTCTCACTCACAGGTAAATCCTCAAAATATTCAAAGTGGGATATCTACAATGGTGATAATGATGGTGTGAACAATGCAAATGCTGAAAGTTTGAGGAACAGGGTGGACATGTATTAGTATATAAGAGTAGATATGATATATTTGCAATTACTGAAACTTGGTGAGATAAAATCCATGACTGTCAGATCCCATAGATCTGTTTTGCCGACGTGTGCCAACCGCCCTTAATTACAGGTTAATTAGTCCAAGCAGACACACACACACAAAATAGAAGGCAAATCAATGTTGTTTATCAACAGAAGAGAAGAAAAAACTCCCTTTTAAACTTCAAAGGGATTTCTTCTAGCAACAAGGCACAGTTGAAATACAATACAAGAACAAAATCCAGTATTAAATCCAATTACTAACTCAGGAACTGTGAAATTGGATCACAGCTACTGTTGTCCAAACAGTGATAAACACTCACAATGAAGTATAAGACAGACTGTTGTGATAAACACTCACAATGAAGTATAAGCCAGAGTCCGGGAATCCAGGAATCCAAACACAGTGTTGAATACAACAATTCATGGTCTTGACGAACTACGATCAGATAATCTTCCACAACGGCCAAGCCAGCACGCTGCTATTTTATCAGCAGCTCTAATTACTGAAAGCCTACCTAATATAGTGATAAATTACAGCCCGCATGGACTATAATAAATCATTTCTGGAGATCGATGGATTTAAGAACGAATCTGTTTTCAAATGAAGTTTCTTTTTATTACAAAAATAAAAAAATAAGGAATGCCTTAGGAGGCATATAAAATACGTCTTACATTATGGCAGTTAACAAAGAATATAAAGATACAATATGGAGGATCTGGAGGGGACGGATGTGATGCATGAATGATGTGGCAGGATTTTACATCATAATAGGAGGAGCTAATAAAACACACACACACTGTTAATTATTTAATTACTGAATAACTCTGAAAGTCTCTGAATGTCTCTAGGGCTGTCAATACTCAGCGTGACACCCCTTCTTTGGCAGTCATCAGTGACATTGGTTCACATAAGGCACATTTTCTTGGATAGGTATTCGTGTTGGTCAGCTGGCAATGGTTTATTCAGCAAGTCAGCAATTTGTTCAGTTGTGGGCACATAGTGTAATTTCACGAATCCTTGTTTTACGTATTCTCTTGCATTCTTATATCTTATGTCGATGTGCCATGAACGAGCTCCAACATATTCAGTTTCAGATATGAACGTAACTGAAACATTGTCCTCCATAATAACAATTGATTTCATGGGATTGCCCCAAATACTATCAACGAGAGCAGAAACACAGGTTAATGCATTACAACAATCAGAAACACGTGCATATTCAGTTTCAGTGGAAGAACAAGAAATAAAATTCTGCTTTCTAACTTTCCAATAAATTGGACAATCATTTAAAAACATTATATAACCAGAAGTACTTTTACGTGTTTCTTTATCACCTGCCCAGTCAGCATCTGCATAACAAATCAATTCAGGATACTTGTCGTGTTTCGGCTCTAGGAACAACTTCATGTCCTTCGTATGCTTCATGTATCTCAGCAGTCTCTTTATGCATGTCCAATGAAATGTAGTTGCCAACATACCTTGACAAAAGATTCACACTCAGTGAAATGTCGGGTCTTGTCCAACTGCTAATATATAACAGTGACCCAATTATTGACTGATAAAGCGTTTGGTCTTCAAATTGAGGACAATCTTGTTGTGTCAACCTGTAAAAATCAGTTTGCATAGGAGAATGACATGGATGTGCGTTAGACATGTTACAATTGTGCAAAAGTTGGTCAATCTTGATCTCTTGTGAAAGGCAAAACCCCTTCTCAGTTTTTTCAATCTGAACTCCTAGATAATCATGAATATGCCCTAAGCTTTCCAAAGTAAAATGTCTTTCTAAACCATTTGCAAAAATTTCACTCATACATTTTTAGGACCAATGTAAACAATGTCATCAACATAAACAAGTATAATTTCATAAACATTACCTTGCCCTTTTGTAAACACGCATTCATCAGAGTCGGACTTAATAAAGCCCATTGAATTTAGCTTCTCAATGAGGCAGAAATGCCACATGAGGGCAGACTGTTTCAAACCATAAAGACTCTTTTGCAGGTACCAGACATCCCCTTCTCGATCCTGGAACCCGGGTGCACTCTTCACATAGATTTCTTCATTTAGATCAGCATTCAGATAAGCGGTTTCAACATCAAACTGGAAAACTTCTAAATTCAAAGCAATAGCTGTGGTTAGGGCAATTTTGACACTTTCATTTTTAACTGTGGGTGAAAATGTATCTGTGTAGTCTTCAGGATACACCTGTGAGTACCCCTGTGCTACTCGTCTTGCTTTCTATATTTTCTCATCATTCAGTTTCTGTTTAATTTTGTACACCCATCGTGTGCCAATAATCTTCTTGTTCGTTGGAGGCTCAACTTGTTGAAAAACATTAAGTTTCTTTTAACTGTCCAGTTCATTTTCCACAGCCTCATACCATTTTTCTTGTTCAGACTCAGGCAAATGTTTTATTTGAGAAAAGTTCTTAGGAGGAAGTGTAAAATTGTTACATAGAAAAGGAAAAGGTTTGTGTAATACTTGCTGTTGGTATCTCTTTGGAGGAATTCCTCTCGTGGTTCTCTGCAAACGTCTTGAACTGTGGTCCATCCTTCATCTTGATCATCTCCGTCTCCAATTGCATCGCTAGGAACATCGTCTGTGACTGTTGAAGACTGTGTATCATCTCTTGTAGAAACATCATCTGGAACAGCTGCCTGTGGATCAGGTTGTGCTGTACCTTGAACATCATTTTTAGGAAAATAAACTGAAGTATCATTACTGTATATTCAGGAGCAATTTGTATCTTCCTCAAATTTAGCTGAATTTAGCTGAACAACAGGTCTGTGATTAGAGTCAGCAAATTTGTAGTATTTAGAACTTTCATCAAAACCTATAAATCTCAGTCTTTCTGACACTGGACCTCCTTTCTTTCTTTGAACCAGTGGAATGTTAACTGTGGCATATGAGCCAAAAATGTGGAGGTTTTGAATATCAGGCTTCTTTGCATGAAGCATGTAGTAAGGAGTTTGATCTAAAACACTGCTCCAAGTGCGGTTAACAATATAATTAGCATACCTGAGTGCTTCACCCCAATAAAGATTGTCCATATCAGCGTCTTCTAGAAGGCAACGGAACATAGTCTGTAGGACCCCCTGTCTGCGTTCTACAATTCTGTTAAGATGGGGAAATAAGTTGCTGACGCTTGATGATGGATTCCATTTCTCCTCATCCATCCTTGGAATTGTTGCGACATGAATTCTCCACCGCGATCACTTTGTATTCTTCTGATGCGGACACCATGTTGAGTGAGTACTTCTGCAGCAAAGTCTTTAAAGATCTGAAAGGTCTCAGATTTTTGTTTCATTAGGTACACATATCCATATCTAGAATAACTATCAACAATAGTCAAGAAATACTTACAGTTACTTTTAGTAGACCAAAATGGACCGACAATGTCGGTATGAACCAAATCAAAAATGCGTGTAGACAAATGTGTGGCATACTTAGCGATAGGTGTGGCCTTGGACTTTGAGGAATTGCAGACGGAACAGTCTAAATGCACTTTGCAATTACTATCAACCTTAAAACCATTTACAAAATCAGGCATCTTGGATAAGACTGGGTAAGATGCATGGCCCAAACGATGGTGCCATCTGTGAACACACCTGAAATGAAAAGATGTGTTTGTTAATACAGGTTTAACATTTGAAACATCATTTGGAACCTCTTGAACTTCATTGGCTTTAAGAGCCTTTGTATCTATAGTGGCAACAGGTTTTCTCTCTGGACCTGTGCTTTCGCCCTTTGGAACTTTTATACTTACATCAACCTTTGCAGGAGGATTTGGCTTTAAGTAGTAAACACCTCTAATTGGAAAACCAGTAGCAATGACTTTCTCATTCTTAATGATGTAAGCTTCTGTTAGTTTAAGGGTCACTTCAGAACCTAAGTCTTCATTCAGACGATATGTGCTGAGTAAATTGCTTGTGTGGGATGAATTGATCTAATTCTTTTATGTAAACTGTTCCTTCTCCTTCAACTTTGCATAAGCATGCAATTCTTTGATATCAGTCTTATGAAATTCTGTGAAAAGTTCTTTTTGGTAGGTGATGTGAAAAGCTGCTCCACTGTCTAATGTCCATAAATGTCAAATGTCGTACTGTGGACTCTTTTGTGGAACACTGTTCAGGATGAAAGAATTGACATAAGGACATGGCTCACCTCTTGAACCTCTTTGAGATGATCTGTAGTTGCTGGAGCCTCTGCTTCTGAAACCCCTAGAATCTGTTCTCTGGGCTGAGCGGGATATTGGGAGAGTTGGGAATCACCAGATTGTGAGCGTTGAGAATCATTGGATTGAGAGCGTTGAAAATCATTTCTTCTAGGCTGATTGTGCCGTTAATACCTTGAAGTGTAGCCCCTTTGTTGATAGCCTCTATTCATTGTAGGTTTGTATCCGGATGATGTAGTTTTAAGTTTACTTTGCATAATCCTTTCTTCTTCTGTTAACAGTTTGCATACTCTGGGAGTCGTACGTTGGGCTAACGGTATGTTATTATACTTTAAAATAGCATCTTTCCATTCATGATTGAGGGAGGCAATTATCGCTGTATTTATTTGCATTTCATTTATTTGATAGCCTCGCTCTATTAGATCCTTTTGCATTGCTAGCATCTTAGATAAGTGTGGAGCAATTTTCTCTCCAGGCTTTAATTTTGTAGTGAAAAATTCAGAGAATAACAAACATGTTCCTTCTTCTGAAACTGGTCTATAAAGTTCATCTAAGGCTATGATTAAATCATTTGCAGTAATATCATATGAAAATCTAACTGACAAATCGGTATCGAGAGACATAAGAATTAGTAAAGTGGCACGTATATTAGAATCTCTTTCTTCCTCAGTCCACTGTCTATTGGGAGGATCAAAAGCCATATGATCCACTTTTTCAGCAATTAAAATCAGTCTTATTTCATGTAACCAAGTTTTATAATTTTGTCCATTATTCTTTAATCTTGACTCACTTTTCAGTGTTGCTAAGGTGACAGGTTGTCTTTGAATTGCAGCCGGCATGGCTGCTTGTTGTGGCATCTGGGGTGCTTGGACCGGTGGTTGCACTTGTACTGGTGGTGGTGCTTGGAGAACTGGAGCTTGTGATCGTTGGTCCTGCTGCATCTGCACACCTTGGCTTGCTTGTGGTGTTTGTGGCTTAATTAAAGGTTGATTATAAGCAATGTATCATTTACGTTTCTATTCATCTGCAAAAGACTTTGGGATTTCTGTTAAGATAGAACTTGACTTAGATTTAAAATCATGTACTCCACTAGATGTCGCTGCAGGATAACTTTTGGGATTTTCTGAAATCTCTTTGCATGTATTCATAGCATTATAGGTTTCTGTTTCTTTGTTTGCAGACGTGGCATAATAGGTTTCACTTTCCTGCTCTTTTTGCTGGATATAAAAATTTCCAAACTCTCTTTCTAAAAGATTCATTTGAATTTCTCTCAGCCTACTTAATTGTTTCCTGGATTTAAAAATATCATCTAAGCAAGCATTATTTATCATTTTCTGTTTTTCTGTTAAGGAAGTCCCCAGATCATCAAAATGAGCAGAATATGCTTGCGTGTCTTGAATCGTTTGCTCGAGGCGTGCTATCATACCATTTATTCTATCTACATCATTAATTGAATCCAGACTCCCAGCTGAACTTCTAAGAGACTGTCATCGCAATGCTTTACTTTCTGTTTGGCTTTTAAGGAGGGGCCATATTTAGTAAAATCACTGCTTTCGGAGATTCCCTGACTGGCCGACTCAGAAGGTATTATAGTAGCTTCTTCTAAATTACTTTGGTCATAAATCTGGTGGCATGGAGCTTCTAAAGGTTTTATTACTTGTGCATCATAAATCACTTGCTCACTTTCAACATCAAGAAAAACATCTGCACTTACAGTTTTTTGCTGTTTGTCACGGCTCGGCTCTTGTCTGGTAAGGAAAAATTCTTCTTCTGCTTGTTTCTTTTTCTCATGAGAGATTTGTTCTTCCATGGCAGGATTTCTCTTCTCTTTGGAATTATTGATAAGAGCCATCAGGTCATCTATTTGATCAATTGACATCTGATCAATGAAGGACTGAGAGAATAACTTCTTGTTCTTACATTTTGCAGGCATTACAAAAGGTAGTAGCTCTTAGATTGATTGATAATTAAACCATCCTCTGCTACCATGACAGAAATATAGCGATAAATTACAGCCTGGGTGGACTATAATAAATCATTTCTGGAGATCGATAGATTTAAGAAAGAATCTGCTTTCAAATGAAGTTTCTTTTTATTACAAAAGTAAAAAAAAATAAGGAATGCCTTAGGAGGCATATAAAATACGTCTTACATCATGGCAGTTAACAAAGAATATAAAGATACAATATGGAGGATCTGGAGGGGACGGATGTGATGCATGAATGATGTGGCAGGATTTTACATCATAATAGGAGGAGCTAAAAAGCACACACACTGTTAACTATTTAATTACTGAATAACTCTGAAAGTCTCTGAATGTCTCTGGGGCTGTCAATACTCAGCGTGACACTACCCAACCACAGGAGGCCTCTCTTATCTCCTGTAATATGTCTTAAGTTGTTCTCTCCTATGCACAGCTCTACGCATGCGTGGGTCTGTCATACGTTCCTCATCTGAATCCAACAAATCCAACAAAGATAAGAAAGATTGATCTCCTCCTGGGCTGTCAGTCAAGCCCCCCTCTTCCATCACACCCACACTTCCTTCGTCATCGGATAATTCACTAGTTGACTCTATCGGGAGCAAAACAGGCCTGTGACATGTGAATGTTTCCCCCATATCCACCTCCACATTCCTTGGGGCAGGAGCTGGGCCAGAGCTAACCACAACAAGTACAATAGTACCTTTACCTACAAACGCCTCTACTTACGAATTTTCTAGATAAGAACCGGGTGTTCAAGATTTTTTTGCCTCTTCTCAAGAACCATTTTCCACTTAAAAACCGAGCCTCTGAAACTGTAATTGGAAAAGGCAGGCCTCCATGGGGCCTTTCTGTAATTGGAAAAGGCAGACCTCCATGGGGCCTTTCTATGAATCTCCTGGGAGGAAACAGGGTCGGAAAAGGTGGGGAGAAGTCTTCATGGGGCCTCTCTAGGAATCTTCTGGGAGGAAACAGGCCTTCACCCTCCCTGTGGTTTCCTCAATCGCACACATGATTTGGTTTTACATTTATTCCTATGGGAAAAATAGCTTCTTCATACAAACTTTTCAACTTAAGAACCTGCTCACGGAACAAATTACCGTATATACTCGAGTATAAGCCGAGTTTTTCAGCCCAAAAAATGGGCTGAAAAACACAACCTCTGCTTATACTCGGGTCATTGACAAAGTCACCACACGAGGGCGCCATTGCTTGAGCCAGAGCGAGGAGGCACCAGCTTTTGTCACCTCTCGCACACCGTAGTTCCTCTCCCTGGCTCAAGCAAAGGAGGCAGCCATTTGATCCAACCGAGAGGGGAAAAAAGCAATGGGAAGCCTGTGAGGTCGTGTGTGTGTGTGTGTGTGTGTGTGTGTGTGTGTGTGTGTGCATGCCCCCTCTCCCCCCCACCATGAAAAAAGCCAGCTACCTCTTGCTGAAACCCAGAGGCTTTTTTTTTTACTCCCTCTGTGTATTTGTCAACAGGTTTACAGTAACTATTCCTTGCTCTCTCTGAATCCCCCTCCTTTGAAAGGATTTAAACTGTTTAAAAAATGGTATTTTGTGGTAGTTGCTGTCCTTGCTTGGATAGGATCTAATAATGTGTTATGAGGCAGAGCTAGACAGGAATTCTTTTTCTATCTGTCTATCTTTCTATCTATCTATTTTTCTATCTATCTATTTTTCTATCTATCTATCTATCTATCTATCTATCTATCTATTTTTCTATCTGTCTGTCTGTCTGTCTATCTATCTTTCTATCTATATCTGTCTGTCTGTCTGTCTGTCTGTCTATCTATCTATCTATCTATCTATCTATCTATATCTATTTCTATCTATCTATCTATTTTTCTATCTTTCTATCTATCTATTTTTCTATCTATCTATTTTTCTTTCTATCTATCTATCTATCTGTATCTATTTCTATCTATCTATCTATCTATCTATTTTTCTATCTGTCTGTCTGTCTGTCTATCTATCTTTCTATCTATATCTATCTATCTATCTATCTATCTATCTATCTATCTATTTGGTTTTCTATGCTGATAACCTCACAGCAGCTAATGCTGAAGCTCTTCTTTGGATACATTTATTTGTTTGTTTGTTTGTTTGTTTATTTATTTAATTGGATTTGTATGCCATCCCTCTCCAAGGACTCAGGGTGGCTCACAGCATATATAAAAACAGAACAATAATGTAAATCCAATTAATGATGAGAAGGAATCCAGTTTTGAAGGATTTTAACTCTTAGGTTTTAGCTTTGTTCCTGATCGAGCTACTTTTTTTACTTTTTAATTTATTGTTAATATTGTTAATTTGTTTACCCTCTTTTAAATTTACAGAGCTAGTTTACTGGTTTTCTTTAAAATAAATATTCTAAAACATGTCTCAATTAATGTAATTTTATTGTTTTCCATTTTTATAAGTTACCAGTAGCCACTGCATTTTCTAACCTCGGCTTATACTCGGGTCAATACGTTTTCCCAGGTTTTGTGGCAAAAATTGGTGCCTCGGCTTATACTCGGGTCGGCTTATACTCGAGTATATACGGTAAGTTTGTAAGTAGAGTTACCACTGTAATAATAATAATAATGCAGCTTTACTAAATAGTTTGACAGTGGTGAGGGAATTATTTGTTTAGCAGAGTGATGGTGTTCGGGGGAAAACTCTTCTTGTGTCTAGTTGTCTTGGTGTGCAGTATTCTATAGCGACGTTTTGAGGGTATGGGTTGAAACAATTTATGTCCAGGATGCAAGGGGTCTGTAAATATTTTCACAACCCTCTTTTTGACTTGTACAGTGTACAGGTTCTCAATGGAAGACCGATTGACAGTAATTGTTTTTTCTGCAGTTCTGATTATCCTCTGAAGTCTGTGTTTGTCTTGTTGGGTTGCAGAATCAAACCAGACAGTTATAGAGATGTAGATGACAGACTCAATGATTCCTCTATAGAACTGTATCAGCAGCTCCTTGGGCAGTTTGAGCTTCCTGAGTTGCTGCAAAAAAAACCCTTCTTTGTTGTACTTTTTTGATGATGTTTTTGATGTTAGGCAACCATTTTAGGTCTTGAGATATGATAGAACCTAGAAATTTGAAGGTCTCTACTGTTAATACTGTTGAGTGTATTCAGTTCCAGATTAATTCAGTCACACCACGAGACTAGTTGATCAACTTCTACCACCACCCAACCAGATGCAATCTCCATGTGCCCCATCAAAGACACTGAGGCAGTTTTGGGAGAGTCCACAAAGCCAAGATGGTCAATTAGAGTGTGATCAAAAGACAGCCAGCAACCAAGCTGGAAACATGAGCTGGAAGCCCTGTTGGACCAGGAAGAACTTACCAAGGAACCGGCCAGAGACGATTGACTCAAAAGACATGTCATGTGATTTGTGATGGAGGCTTTTGAGAATCTAAGAGCCACGGAGGAATTGGATCATCACGAGAGAAGATGTGAGCAGCAGCCAATGGAGCCGGAACCACCACACCAGATCTGACAGCTGCAGATCAGGTGGACAGCAAGGTGGGAGAAGCCATCCCAGCAAACCTACCTTGCCCCATGCCGGCTCCTGCAAATGTCTCTAGCCAGCCCAGAGCTCTGCAGCTGGAAAGAAAGCCCCTGTAGGAGTGAAGTATGATGGCAACCCACAGCAATTGGGGGTTTTCCTGGTACACATCTGCAAGAGTCCCCTTCAGATGGTTTATCCTGGAGGGAATGCTTATTACATGGAAAGGAAAGGAAATAAAAGTAGATAACGAACTTATGGCACAGGAATTCTACGAAGAATTTATAGCAGAAGAGAGGGCAGAAATAGAAAGTCAAAAACAGGCAGAAGAACCCCTGATAGATTTAGATAGCGGGAAAGAAGGAACTTCTAAAGGTAAAGAACAGGAGCAAGAAAGAATGTTAACAAGAGCGCAGAAAGAAAACAGGACAAACAGAAGACAAATAAGAAACTAAAAGGTTATGGGAACGGAAATTAAGTTAATCTCAATCCATGTAAATGGTTTGAATTCATACACTAAAAGAAATAGTATATTTAATAAATTACAAAAACAAAATTTGAATATTGTTTGTCTACAGGAAGTACATATCCCACAAAAAAAGGAAAAACAATTAGAAAATGAGAAAATTGGGAAAGTATTTATAGCTTTATCACACAATAAGAAAAGAGGGATTGCAGTATATGTTAAAAAAGATTTAGACCCAAGAAAAATATATGCAGACAAAAAAGGAAGAATTTTAATAATAACAGTGACAATTGTTAATATATATGTAACACTAGTTGTGATATATGCACCGAATAAAAATCTCAAAAAAAAATTCCGTAACTTGCACCAGAAACTGATTGAACTGGAGGTGGAAGATATTTGTATGATAGGTGACTTTAACGGTATAATTGATGATATAAAAAAGAAAAGAGCTTCCAAAAACATTCCACCAAATGTGTGAAGAACTAAATTTGAGCGATTGTTGGAGAACAAGAAACCAAAATAAAAAAGAATATACATTCTATACAAATGCACATCAAAGTTGGGCCAGGATAGAAATGGCGTGGGTCAACAATAAAATAGGAAATTTAATAAAACAAATTCAAATTGATAAAAACAATTGGGCTGACCACAACCCAATAAAAATTATATGGAATGGGGAAGATAAGAAAAATAGGAGATGGAGATTAAATTTACAATTACTAAAAGAGCAAGAATATATAGATTGGATCAAAAGAGAAATGAAACTAAAAGAAAATAACAATTTAGATACCTCCCTACAGAACTTATGGGATACAGCCAAAGCCTACCAAAGATGACTAACAATAGCATACACATCAAGAAAAAACAAGGAAAAAAGACAGAACCAAAAAGAGTGGACATCTAAATTAGGAAAATTAGAAAAAGAATCCCAAAAGGACCCAGGAAATCTAAATATAAGGCAACAAATTATGCTGACAAAGCACAAATTAGAATTAATAGATCTAGAAGAGGTAATAAGGAAATTAAGAGAAGTAAAACAAAACCAATTTGAACATGTGAATAAACCTGGTAGATGGTTATCCTATAAATTGAGGAAAGAAAGAGAAAAAAATAATCCAACAACTAACAGACAAAAATGAAATAACACATTACCAATTAGAAAAAAAAGAAAGAATTAGCACTAGAATATTATAAAGAATTATATAATGAAGATGATATTAAAGAAGAAGATATATTAAAATATTTAGAGACATGCCAAACCTATCTCTAATGGGAAGGATCAACACCATAAAATCTAATATACTCCCAAGGTGGTTCTATATCTTCCAAACAGTGCCAATACAATTAGATAAATCATTCTTTACCAAAATAAGTAGAATAATTTCCAAATTTATTTGGCCCAATAAAAAACCAAGAATAAATATGAAAGCTTTACAAGATTTGAGAATAAGAGGAGGATTTGGTTTGCCCAACTTAGAAATATACCATCAAGCTACCAAACTATTATGGATTAAAGAATTGGTCAATCTAGAAAATTCTAGAATCTTAACAATAGAAGGTCATGATATTAATGAAGGTTGGCATGCACATTTATGGGAAAAAGAACATATAAAGCACTCACATTTCAAACAACATCAAATCCAGAATACATTGCTGGAATATTGGCGAAAAGTTAGGAAAAAACACTATAGTGAAATACCCAGATGGCTATCCACATTGGAAGCCCAAATCCATCCAAATATAATTAGCCAAAAACAAATAATAACATATGAAGACATTTTAAATGCCAGAGAAAGACTTAAAAATGAAGGCATAGTAATAGATTGGCTACCATACTACCAAATTCAAAGTAGATACAAAAAAGATCTAGTAGAATTCGGAATATGTAAAAAACAAAATGAAATAGATAAAAAAAAAATTCAAATAAATTTTATTGATTTTCATAAAATAGACAAAACTGACAAACAAACATTTAACATAAAGGTGGGGTTGCAATTTCCCCGCCTATTCTAGAAGATAAATTTCAATACAGAAAAAAGAATACATTGTTGATATTTTAAATTTACTTATTACTTTAAATGAAAAGAAGAAATTTATTTAACCTTATATAATAAATCTTCATATATAAACTACATCTAACACAAAATTTAAAACATATTCATACTTCTACTATTCTCCTATTCTTTTCACTTTTACTTCTTCTTATTTATCCATATATACACTTTGTTCCAAATTTCATAAAATTCTGTTTCCTCTTGATCTTTTAACCGTCTTGTCATCATATCCATTTCAGCGCAATGCAAAATTTTATTAATAACCTCCTCTCCTTTGGGGATATTTTCCCCTTTCCAATTTTGCGCATATACGATCCTGGCCGCTGTCAAAATATGAATAACTAAATGTAAAATTTCTTTCTTATATTTCTGATTCATTATACCCAGTAAATAGAATTCCGGGGGGTTTTCTATCTCTTGTGATACTATCTCTTTTATTATTCTTTCTATCATTTTCCAATAACGCTTAACTTTACTGCACATCCACCATTGATGATAATAGGAACCTATTTCTTTCTTACATTTCCAACATAGTGGAGAAATCTTAGGAAACATTTTCGTTATCCTATTCGGTGGGAGATGCCACCTATAAAACATCTTAATTTGGTTCTCTTTTAGAGAAACCGATTTTGTCATTTTCCAATTTGTAATCCAGACATTTTCCCATGCATCTATATCAATTTCTCTGCCTATATTTTTACACCAACTTATCATATTATCCTTTAAAGTCAAATCTATATTTTTGTGGCCAATCACATATTTATATGCTTTTCCTATTAATTTAGTCTGATTAGTAATTAATAGATTACCTAGAAAATTTTTACTTTTGTTAAAGGTATATATCATACTATCTCTTTGAAATCTAGACTGGATCTGAATATATTGCCACCAATCAATTGTAATCCCTTCTTCTTGTAATTTATTTCTTGATTTTAATTTCATTTGGTCATCTAATAATTCTTTATATCTTATTATTTTCATTTCCTGTATCGAATTAGGGGGTGTTATTGCTTCTAGGGGGGAAATCCAATCGGGAATAGTTTAAAAATGGTTCTTTTTAATGTCTTTCCAAACTTCCAACAAAAACTTTCTTATTGTATGTCTCTTAAAATATGTGTGTGTTTTATCCTTATCGTACCATACAAAAGCATGCCAGCCGAGCGTAAGA